>NC_143019.1:29483242-30083242 GCF_055824585.1 Amblyomma mixtum | reverse complement strand
CACTCGACTGCAACAAGACGTCTTGCGAAGGAGCGGCAGTGCAGCTGACAGCGCCGGCGCGCGCCCGCTCGTTCTACCGCTGCTGTGTGACGTCACGGTTGCTATGCACTGCTACGCCTGCCTCCGGCGCGTCGTCCCGCTCCATTGCTTTTGCAGCTTAAAGGGTGTCCACAGCTGGTTACAATGAACAACGCCGACGGCGACGCCGCGAAACGCAGAAACGGGCGCCTAAGAGCTGCGCTCTAAAACTGATATCAAGATGGAATAATTTGCGCGATAGCTATTCGTAGAGTACGCGCCTAGAGAGCTCTAAATGGAGCGCCAATTAACGCTTTCAATTCGTTGCTTAAAAGTAGCTGTAAAATATTTGTCCCCGCTGATAGTGATTTTCGTGTGGTTTCTCACATTATTCACTCAAGAAAAATATATTTGTCGTCGCGCTTATAAGTTTATGGGCGCTATGTTTATTTACGCCAGCGCCAGCATGTTTAATTCTCATCGCTCAAAGACGTTACATAGCGGCGTAGGAAATGGTAGCTAAAGTTTAATAATTAAACTGGAGGCATATCATGACTCTCAAGGCGCACAACATTCAAGGACGATTAAATCAGCTACTTGTAGATGTACTCCACAGCAGGTGTAAAGCCCGCCTTAACTATTCTCCAGGTCGTTACTAAATTTAAGATGCGAAACTTTGCTACTGGACAGGACAGAGGTTAGTGAAGACGGGAGAACACCAGACTCCCAGTTAAGCTTTACTGAGGGGAACTTTTCTTTGGGCAATGGTGAGCACGATCTCTATGTTGACAAGCCCAAAAAAATAAGCACAAACATTAAGCGGCACCCGGAGGCCTTCGCTGTTTTTACAAGGCTGCAACAAGCGCAATACCAAATATGGTAATGTGCGCAACATCAGTGATCTCCAAGTTCCCCTTTTACACGTTCAACCATGCAGGTTGACAGTGGGTGCCACTCATGCGAGAAGCTTTGCGCACGGCTAGGTCCGCATCTCTCTGAAAGGTTGAATGCACCTACATCACGGTCGCACAGATTATCATTCAGGCAACGTGCAGTCTGCGCAAAATGCACGTAGCAAAACTAAGATGGCTATGCAGCAACGCAAGTTTCTCCATGCATATATTGAACTGTGTGTCGGGTAAAACAGTGAAGGTGTTTGGCTTTGTCAGGATTTGCCAGAGCATCATGTTTTGCCAGTTGTCACGAGGCAGATAAGAAAAACTAAGCAACAATTTTTCTAAGATGTGTGCTTTTCCTGCGAATGCTAACTTTGTATTGAAAAAGTATTTATTCACTTTATCGAGCCGAGCGATTTCGGACTTTCCTGCTTAGTTTCGCACCTGTCGAAGTCTTTCCACTATTTTTGAGCGTCAGTGGAGCGTTACTAAGGCACGGGCTCAATGAACGCCGACAGGCCCTCCCTCATTTGGCGAAAAATTCATCATATTTCTACTACATGGATACGAGGTTCACGGGTTTCATTATTATTAGTATGCCTATGGCGTTGGAGAGGCCAATGAGATATTAGTAGTTTAACTACGTTTTTGTACACAATTAACAAAAAATCGGGCTAAGGAGCTCCTTGTGCTCAGACGTATCATTTACTGACAAACAGTGATATATTAGCTTGAAAGACTGAAATCACCACAACTTGTGGCCCATTCTAAGAACAAGCTGTCACTTCTCAATGTGCACAAACCTGCGCACAAAGCCTTAAATGTTTTACAGTCGAGCTGACAGTCTACAACGTAGTACGCGACTGCCTAATCTGGAATATTACCAGTCTCTCATACCTTGTGCCATTCATCGTCTCGGTGTGGGGCGCTTTCTATCTCCATGTTCTTTCTCTTTATGTGTTGTCATCACTGTTATATACTCGAGCTTAGCCAGCGATTCAACAACTTCGTCTTTATTCTGACAAAATTTCAGTGTCTCTACAGACTTTACTTTACCTTTCGTCCTACTATTACTTTCCTTGATAATTTTTTCCATTTCACTACAAACGGGATGTATTGAGGGTCAACATAGCTTCTATTACATCAATGGTTTGTTGAACAATTGCTTAAATTTTATGAATAACATGCAAGTTGGAAAAACTTACCACTAAATGCAATGGCAATCGCAACTGTCGCAATCAGACAGAGGACGCCGATGATGACACAGTAGCCAAGAATGGTCCTGACCCTCTGCCTCTCCCTGCAAGAACATGTCGGTGACGAGCTTATCCCTTCATATTACGCTTATTTCGCAATGCTGTGCTACTAAATATTGGTCTAATATTTGGGTGAATTCACAAAGGTGAAGTAGCTTTTTTTTTTTACAAGGGAGTAATTGCTCGTTATTGCCTACTCATGTGGAGTAACACGGGCAGAGAGCAGAGCTATACATCTTTCACAGAAACCTCGAAGCAAAAAGAAAAAATCGTAGTGTTCGGTGGTTCGAACCCGGTACCATTGCCTCACCGGGGAAGTAGCTCCACCCAATGAGCTAACCTGGGCGGCTAGCACATGCGAGGACTGCCGACCACATGGTGCCAAATTTTGTTAAATATTTCAGCATGCGCTGAATGCTGCTGTCAGCACAGACTTAGTGCGTGAATTGTGACAGTGCGCTTAAGTAAAAAAAAAAAAACGCCGAAAAGAAATTTTGCGTCATGCTAGTGGCACTGCACGATAATGACTACCTTTCGGGTATATCCTTCGCCCAATCGTATTCTCTTGGTGAGCCATTATAAAGAGATACGGGAAAATAGTTCTTTTATGGTGGATAAGAGCACGGTATTGAAGGTGCCAAATGGCTTAGAGTACAGGATACTGGTATCTTGTGTCATCGTGAAAGGTATTCATCTCGGAGATGCGTAACTATTTGAACTCCTCACCTAAGTGAAACAATTAAAGTAGTCAAGATACTTACGCAGCTTCATCTGCATAGAAATGCGAAGCGCAACATGCTCTTAGTGTCACTCGAGAATCATACAATCAGTTAAGCTTAACTGAATCTAATCAATTAAGCTTTACTGTATAAAACGCGTTACTAAATTTGAGGTACAGTTGAATTAGGGCGGTAGCGCACCGCCCGCTTCGTTCGCGTCACAGAAATCTAGTGAGAGAGGAGAAGCGTTCACTAATAAGACAAAAAATTTTTTACCGTACTTCTCACGTTTACTCGTTGCTAGGAAGTTTGCATATCAATTATTGCCGTGCGAAAAACCTCCCCTTTTAAAAATGAAAGAAAGCATACGTGGTCAAATGACCCCTTCCACAAAGATCCCGCTCTGAGGCCTTGCTGATGGCTTCGACTGATTTCCAGTGCCGTCAAAAGCAGCTGTGAGTAATGTCCTTTAAACAGGCAACAAACGCATAGCTCTAGAGTAGAGCTTCATGAGGACCACAGTGCTAAGATGAAACGCGATCGATGGTAAAGATTCTGTATCCAGCACAGAGAAGGACCGAAGTAGGTCCTTGAAGTTTTACCTTATTTATACGGTCTTGGTCGATGTCCACTCTGCGAGCCTAAGGTAATGTTTAAGAGCGTAACTGCGTTTTCGCAAGATTTCAGACTGCGAAAAACCACCAAATCGCAAGTGAAGTGCCTCCTCATTCTTCGAATTCTTTCTACCGATAGCAGCGCCGTTAGCATTACTTAATCATGCCTTAGTGTTGCCGCTGTCCGTATTTCCCCATTGCCAGATAAGCGACGAGATATGGAATCTCATAAGGCGCAGAGAGGCTCTCCGTGAATTTTTTTACGTAGCTTTTAACCCGACCACATCAGCGAATCAGTACCTTGTAATTTTTTTCGGAGGCCGCTCCCAAGTTCTTAGTCACCTTCTGAATACGAGGCCTAAAAAAACTGTGCTGCCGTGGTGAAACTCGTAAAATCTTTCGGGATATTCCAAGCCTAAATTTCGGAAAGTATGTTTTTTTTTAATCTAAATATATTTCCCTAGCCATCAAAAGCGCGCATTAAGAAACTCCTCATCGCTGTAATCAGAAAAGGGTTTTTGATGGCACAATTACTGGAGGAGTTCTTTTCAGTGTGCTTACTAGCATTTACAGTACAAATAGAGCATTGGTTACGAGAATGATGAAGTTAGGAAGGCCTGCAATTAAATGAAATGCAATCATTCTACTAACCCTTGGTTGTAGAACCAAGCACTTGTAGTTAATTTTTTGAAGCAATTTCATAGGCCCGTCTGAATCACGAACCATGCTGTGCTTTATGACTTATATAGTTAGACTGGCAGCCCACCATCTCGGGCTGTTCTGACTCTCACTTAGACAGCCGGGCCTAGGGCAGCCACTCAGACTAGCGCCTGTCCCTAGTGCGGAGTATCAGAGCGGAGGACTAGACCAACAGCGAGCAGCCAACGTTGGGCCTGTGCGCGGCCGAGTATAAAACTATTCTCGCCTAGCATGCATGGGCTACCTACAAGTCTCCAAAATAGGAGCGATCAATAGCCTTAAGTTACTGGACAGCACCTCACATTAGCGCGATAATGGCAAGACTTACACAACTCGCATGGCCCCACATGGACTTGCTGCAAGGAAGATTCACCGACCCCGCCTCTTCACCCATATTTGACTAAATGCGTATATCCTGGCTATGTGTAACAGCAGCGCTCCTTTGTGGAGTCGCGTTTTATACTTGCCTTTTGTCATTCCATCCGTGGAGTATCCTGCGATTGACAAGACGAGCTCAGAATTGTAATGTGCTTACTCTGACAGCTGTTGGGAAAACTGTTTCGCAACTGCTTACTCACCCCAGCCCGTCAACCGGGAGAACATGGAGTAATTCGTGGTGTCACCTGGGAAGAAAACGAAAGTAAGAAATGAAGCACAGCTATCCTGTCTCTCCCTGCTATGTATATCTATAACGCTTTGTCACCGATTACCCGAAGTCTGGCAGTTGACGCCGATACAGCTACGTTTTTTTAGGTTCACTGAATTGACTTACTCTTCAAAAACTCCAAATCGCTAGATGACGGAAGGTGCAACCGGTAAGCTCAAATGCCGCGCTGCAGCTGGAGAATATGCCTGATACATGCCCGCTACCGACTCGAACTTCATGACTGTAGCAACAAACTGCCTGTAAGACTTGGCGTTCTGAGTAATAACGACTTCTTTAACCAGTCAAGGGTAACTTGCTTAAAAAGTGCGATAAAGACAATTTTTTACCTGCACTGAACAATGACAACATCAAGGTATGCCTGAAAATGAGCTACATGAAGGCACCGGCTCGGTGTGCAAGGAATGTAAAGATAATGAAACAGAAGAAAGGATAATGTGCCAGAAGAAAAGCTTCCATGGAATTCTTATTCCATACATAACAGGTAGGAGAGGCTTTCGACTCTTGTCAGGGCTATTTCACGCAGTCATCCTGTTGTTATTAAACTATGATAAGTTGAAGAGGAAGAGTTTCTGCTGATGATAGTAATAAGGGAAACATATGTGGCGTGCTATTATCAAGGACAACCACGCTGCGTTCTCTACAATCAGAGATATTACACTTGCGTTCGCATAGAACGACGGTAGCCTCACATGAGACACCAGTGAGCGGCCATTAGAAAACTAATTTGCGCCTATGCACGATGCTTGAAAACAAGGCAAATGTAGCCTTGCTAAAAGCAAGCAATGCTGATCGCTCAATATATCCTAATAGCCTGCTGCACAGTACAACTGTTCCGCTCCCAAAATATGAACGGAATCTGCTCACGGAGATTGATTATTCAATGCCTTAGATGTGAGTCCTGCTAATCTATCAGTAGTAGTTGATGTGCCTGCATTTAGGATGGTTTATTCTTGTCCTTTAATTCTCTGCTCTACGTGCTCTTTGGTATCTGCATGCAGGAACTGCTGCATCAAAATTACTATTCATGGCGCTATCTCTCTATTCATAATAAAACGGCTTCCCGGTTACAAGAGGAGGTGCGCATTTGATAGAGAGAGGGGAAAAACTGGACGGAAGTCGCCTTCATGGTGGGCAGTTTTCTAACGATCTGGTAGCCAGACAAAGCGGCGAAATCGATGAGTGGCGGTCTTAATTCTAGTGCACTGATAGGCGACTAAAGACCCTAGCGTTCCTAAGAAACACTGCTTGTGCACCACGGATTAAACAATTCATCCAGGTATACGGCTAGAAAGACAGCAGACAGCTTAGCATGGCTCATAGCGGAATAGCATGCAGTAGCACTAGTCACAGTGACCACTAAAGGTCCTCACATGTTAAAGGCATTTGACGTAAAGGCCTTTACCATAAAGCCCCTTTACATGAAGGCGTCCTACCTAAGGGCCTTTACCCGGAAGGCATTACTTACTCTAAAAGACCTTACTAGAGAGGCCTTTGACCTAAAGGCGTCTGACCTAAAGGCCTTTTCTAAATGCAGTTAACTTAAAGGCCTTCACCCAGGCGTACTCTTTTGGGTGAAGGCCTGCCGCACCTGGCAGGTTGTCCATGACCCAAAAGGCAGGTGTCCCACCTGCCAAAAAGCAGGCTTAAAACACGTTCTCCTTTGGCCAAAAGTAACCGAGCAGGAGGTTCTTCCTTCTGAATCGTATATTGGAGCCTTTACAGCACCCCTAAAGACCGAATGGTGTCAGAACGTGAGGACAACGGTTCACCTCTCTTTACACAGATTCAGAGCTCAAGGGCTGCAAAAGTGCTTCGCTGCGTGTCTAAAAAACAAACCACCGTTGCCCGGTTACTTTTGGCAAAGACAGTACGTATGCCCGAAATCAGAAAATGCCCCCAGTAATGCTACCGCAATAAAAAATTGCGGCAGGAAACGGATCTGGCCTTATCGGGGTAACATTAGTTTCAAGTTAATGTCAGAAGAATGAGCATAATCCTTCATTAGCTGTCTGCCTACCTAATGACTTGTGCTCGGTATTCCTCCTCTGAACGTCGTATGTGACCTCTGGTGTCTGGCTAGTGCTAGTTTGGCGGACCCCTTCCGTAAGGCTTCCTGTAACGGTCACCCTCCCAAGAGGCCCTTCGCGGAATCAACCGCGGAACTGGTCCTGAGCTCCGTGGCGACCGCTGCGGTGGGAGTGAGGCTAGGGCTTACCCAGTGCTGTGATGTGCAAACACAGGAGCCCAGTATAAAGGCTTCCTGTAACGGTCACCCTCCCAAGAGGCCCGTCGCGGAATCAACCGCGGAACTGGTCCTGAGCTCCATGCCGACCGCTGTGGTGGGAGTGAGGCTAGGGCTTACCCATTGCTGTGATGTGCAAACACAGGAGCCCAGTATAAAGGCTTCCTGCAACGGTCACCCTCCCAAGAGGCCCTTCGCGAAGTCAACCATGGAACTGGTCCTGAGCTCCGTGGTGACCGCTGCGGTGCGAACGAGGCTAGGGCTTACCCATTGCTGCCATGTGCAAACACAGGAACCCAGTAGAGACGCTTGACGTCGAGGAAGGCCTAGCTACGTGAGCTGAGCAAAAAAAACGACCGTTCGCAGTCCGTGCTACGCGCTCAGAGCACCTCGGGTCACGAGACGCTGGCTCGTGGTGTTGATGATAGTCATCATCTTCTTCAGTCTTCTGCGCTTGCAAAATTAATTGGCTCCAAGCAAACATCATCGTGGAATCCTAGAGTGATTATCATAATGGAAACAGCCACTGCAGAGATGCGGCTAAATCCCCGAGAGTAAAAAATACGAGTAATCAGTGAATAGTGAACGACAAAAAAATTCGCACACAAAATATAGCTTTGTATTTTTTATCTAAAATCATTGAAGAAATGATAAATTTTAAGGAAACCTACGTGCACAAGCAGTCAACATCGGCTAATATCCGTAAAATATTTTCCGGGAACCAATGCGCGTACTCCTTCTCTCATATATTTCAGATGAAGGTAATGGGCAGTCCTTGATCGACAATTCTTTGCCCGTCTACATGCTGTACAAGTTTGGTGAATTAACACTGTAAAAAACTTCAAACAGGCCTTTAAAGAAAGATTACTGCATCAATAAGAAGTTGGCTACTTTAACTAAAACATACGTTTTGTAAGCTTGAAGAGGCGAAAAAATTAAATACAGGTGTCGTCATCACTGGCCTTCTTCTCTAGCAAGCTGCGGTGGTGAAGACAGTTTCTTTCCTAGGGATCCCGGTGGCTACTGACTTCTAAACAGTGGTAATAAAGTTCTTTCTTCTCTTAACGTCACCAGTTTCAATTGAATTGCTGAAGAACTGTAACTCCTATTTAGTCGCAAAAAAAAATTTCTTTATTTTCGGACAAATATGAATACAGAAAGGGGGAGCCATAGAATCGGTTTTCGCCAAAAACAGGCTTCCGTGGAGTTGCCCTGAGTGCCTTTCTAAATTCTGAAATGGGCGAAAACTTAACTCGATGACACTGTAGAGTTTTATATGACGTCCATCCAGTTTTAATAATACAGATTTCTCCCTAATTATCATCACCATCATCCTAACTACGTTTGCTTCAGGAGAAAAACCACTTCCATATCTCTCCAGTTAACCCAGTGTGGTAGAAATGGCGGCAAACTTATAACAGCAAACTTGTTATCATCCCTCACCTGACTATGCGACCTCCGTCGCTATGCTTGCACTTTCTTTCTATTCATTCCGTCAGCTCAAAAGCCATCGGTTTCTGGTCTTCGGGTTGCATGCCGGGATAATGCACAACTCTTTTTGATTGCAACAAGTATGTACTTGAGCTCCGTTTTTTTTCTAACTCTTCTCTCTTTCTGCCTGTTAACGTTGTATTTATTATTTTCGTTTCACAGCTTGGTGCGCTATCCTCAGTTAAATCGTTTTTGAAAGGCCCCAGGCTTATGCTTTATAGGTTACAAGGGTTAAGACAGAGCAGTTGTATATCTTCCTCGTCTAGTGTACGGGTAAACCGATATTAATCACCTCACAGTGGCTGCAGGCTCGCCTTCCAGTTCTGTTTCCTTGTTCTCTTGGTTCTTTCACGGTCTAGGCCCTCGCAAGGGTGTTATTATAACCCCATGTGCGTGTATTCTCTAGCAAGTTTCAATGTTTTACCGCCTGTTGCAAACTGTTCTACCCTGCCGAAACAACTAAACATAACCAAATTTGCCGAGATTCATTTTAGGTCCTTCGTTCTGCTTTGCTTGTTCGCCTCCTTGGTTACGTAGCCCTGATTTGCCAACGCCGAGGAAAAATAAGTTATAATGCAATCTTCAATAAAAAAAAATGTTTATACCCCATTTTGCTCACTATCTTTGCTCACCATCTCTCAGCAAAAAAAGAAAAATAGTGCACATCCGACATTCACATAGGTGGTTGAATATGCTGGGTGGCCTTTGATATTCAAGGAATAAGGTGATTTCCCTGCACATGGGAATTTCAGGCTGCCAAACGCGGCAATAACGCTGTGAGTACAAGAAGTAGAACCCATTTATGTAAAAGCAAATCCTTACTTGTCACCAGGCTTCCTTCTTTCATTGTTTATAATACAAATTGAGTGGGAAGTTAGTGGTTTCATTTGTTTATTTACCTGCCCCTCAGCCTAGCTTGAGTGGAACCAAACATCTGCATATAAGCTTGAACGCAAACTGCCTGGCACTACTTACCGCATTAATGACGTGTAATTAATAATTGATTCATTGATTTACTCACCCATGCATTGAAACGGTCAAGTCATGAAGAAATTTATTCCTCAGCTCTCATAACTCCCGCATTCACTCTCTCTCTTACAGAGATATAAAAATAGTTAATGAGACAGACCTCCCAGCCACAGGGCTAATTAGGTGAGTTGCGGCTGCAGTTATAAGCTTCATGGTGGTTTCTTGACGAATAAGTGCTGTCCCTGACAAAAGAGAAGCCGCAATGTTGTGCAGCCGACAGCCGTTTTTGGGCCCAGCACTGCCAGATACACAAGGATGGTACGCGAGGGGCTGCCGGATTTGGCAGTGAGCTTAGCGAGCGAATCAGGGCGGTGCCAGTATATACGAGCATGGTATGGTACGCTTAATGTATCTACAAAAAGAGGGACGTTTCGGGCAGCTCTCGGTCGCCGTGAATTGAACAGGTGCAGTTCGCTTTGAATGCTGCACCTGCTTCAGATGTTTCTTGGCGTGTACGTTGCTCTAACTACGCGCTACTTATTTTGCTCCCATTCACTGGTAGATTACTTGCTTTCACTCTTGTCTTCATCTTGCGGCTTTCTCTTGCTGCACAGATGAGGCGCAGCTGTTACGTCTCAATGATATGGATAACTGCTGCTCAAACAAAATCTAAGGTCTGTTCCTCTCTTCACGAAGCGCACGGTGTTGCAGCAGTATTGGCGATATGTATACCGCCTTGTCCTGTCCCAAATTTTTTGTGACACCTGTTATTTAACGCAACACTTTACTAGGGGTCAAAGTAACAGCTTAGCAGTTTTTCCGGTAAGTCTGAAGGGCACACAAGGTCCCATACGCAAACTTAGCTGGCATTTTTTTTTTTTTTGACGAATCGAGCGCAACAGCTAACTGTTAATGCGTGATATTTGGCGCTTCTTCTGCGCGCGCGCAGAGCAAATTGTTTCGGCATCCGGCGTCAGTGGCTCATCGTCAGTTGTGCAGGGAAAGATTACATTCAACATCCCGTCATCTGTTGATGAGATGAAATGGTGTAAACGAGTCATCCCTTTAACGGCCGTGTTATAGTCTTATGGCATGTACGGCATATAGAATCCCGTCCCAACTTGTAAGCAGCGCTTACGCCTCCATCCCGGACATGTAGACGATGGTTCTGTTTTGTCGTTATTTGAATCCATAGCTGCGGGCTGACATGCTATCATTGTCTTTCAATGGCTCCTGTGAATAAGTCTTAAAATCTAGTGCATGACCTAGGCAGTAAATGGAATGCCTCTATTATATTACTTTATAAGGGACGACATGAGGAAGGAATTTGAGGCATAAAAAACTGTGATATATAATACACTGTATAAGAGATCACACTATGAACACTCTATAATAGTAAGTCGCTATTCTAATTTATTCTCTATCGTCTTAAGACGAAAGGAATGAACCCTGAAAGTCGATGTTGACTTGGTTTATACTGACACGCTACGGTTACCAGTAATTACAGATATGTTTGAAGATTTGTCTACCTGTTGCTATTTTAGGGATGGCGAGATATCTGTGCGCGCTAGACCCATAAAACCGCGCTGATGTGGTCGTCATGCACAGCGTCACTCTGGGCACACCACAGGGCGGAAAAACCGTCCCCAAGTGGTGTGATTCGGAACCGACACTCTTGAGAAATCAATGCCATCTTGGTTAATAACACTGACTTCATACTTCACGTTATTGTGAGGCTTTCCCTATTTCTTTCCCTCCTTGTCAGCACAAATAAAAGCGCACAATGTTTGAAGGGGCAGCCTCAGTATGCTTAACCTATCTTTCGAAAAGTCATAGTCTTTTCTCCTTGAACTTTTGTTAGTTTGCTTAGGGCTGTCAAGAGCGCCGTTTTTCTTCTTTCTTTTTGCTGCCTAGTGTTCTGAAAACCGGGCTTCAAAAATGCGTCATGACGATAAGAACAAACTATAGACCTTTTTCAGTTTTAGCCTCGCTCCCAGCGCGCCGAACACCGCCATGTTGCTTTCCTCCTCTCTGGCTGGTTCGGAAAGGCGGTGTCCGTGCGTCCCGTGCGTTCTCTGCGGTTCTCCGTGTTTACTGTATGCGGTTGCCTAGCTGTATTAGCCCGATTTAGGTGTATGTGCGATTAAAGCTGCAACGAGGTCTTCGGGAAACCACTGCGCAGTCGTCTGCTGTTCAAACAACTACAGGATGCGAAGGCGGCTTGAAGCGGAACAGTGTGAAGAACACAGAGAGCCACGGCGGCAATGCGGTTGCGGGCTTTTTCAGCTACACATACCTTACACGCGAGCACCTACTGCTGATGTCGCTAAGATATGTGTTGTCTGTGACCCTTGCAAAATCAAAACATAAGTAATAACTTGGGTAAATGATGCAGCAGCACGGCGGGTTACGTGAAACATTTCTGTTATAACTGCCGATACTGGCGACTGATTACATAAAGACAACGGCACTGTAAACATAGCTATTTGACAGTACTTGAAAGCCATGATGCATTGCGCAAATGGCACAGCTGTTTGCTTGCAGTAAATATCCGATAAACCAGCAGGACTTAAAAAACTGAAGGCCGCAGCTTTGGCGCGTCCACCTTGCATCGTGACACCTCATGCTTCGACCAAATTCTTTTTTCAACTGACGCCATAATGCAAAGTCCCGATTGTTTAAAAAAAATGTGTCTATTAGGGACGTGCAATCAGCAGGCACGCAGTGCCCACCCGACCACACGCACGCGCTTTCTCGCTCTTTCGGCATTAATCAGCGGCCGCACCCGAGACTGGCCAAGCAGATATGCTCCTCAATAACTGTCACAGCAGGTGCACCAGTTTCAAGTGTATAAATTACATCGCGTTCAAAGGCCACGACTCTCTACTACTTATTTTTCTGAGTTTAGCGAAACGTCAGACGACGCGAAGCTCCAAATCCAGTTTCCTCTGTTCCTGCGACACTTTGCTTCGACGCACGCCGCCGACGGATGCACTGGTGCTCCGAAGAGCGCTGCCACACACTCGCATGTCCACGCTAAGAGTGGACCACCCTACATGTGCACGCTTCACCAGTTATTTTACCGTTAGTACGAAGTAATCAAGGAATTTATGCAAAGCCAAAAGCCGGAACAGAATTCTGTGCGCTTATGCGCTCCAGCGCTGCCTTCTCCATGTAGCACTACAGAAAGTACCGTTTTTTAGGACAGTGCGGAGGGAAAATGTAGTGAAAGACGCGGTCGAGCGCAGTTTCAATCAGTTCGTGTCACCGGCGCAACGCAGATCAGACCGCTTGAGCGCTTGACAGCAACACTGCTGTTAGCTCGGAAGGGAGCGGTTTTTCTTTTATAATTATAACTACAACATAGAAGCGCTCAGCAAGCTCCGTGCTCGCATTAATAAATGTCTCCATTATAGATACCAGAAAGCCGTTAAAGAAATTGCGCACACTTGCGTAGAAGCGCACCTCCAATGCCGATTTTCGGCACAACTTGCAGGGAAACATCCGCGTCGCCGCTCGCCGAAAAACGGGCCATTTTGTTCACAGTTGCTCAGTGCATACAGTGCAACACTTTGCAGGCCAAAATCATGCAAAAATCAACACTCGGATAAGGCTGAACAGCGCGGCGAGTACTCGCTGCCTGTATCGCAGCGGCGGCCGCCCAAGCCAACATGGCGGAGAAATCGGCCAGACGCAAGACGGCGCTGCTGTCGAAAGATGGCCGCGCGCATCTGAAAAAGGTCTATATGAAGCCTGTATTGACCTACGAGTACAAATACGCTTTCGTGATGTCGGCACTGCGGACTTGATCTTGGTCTGCAGGCATTGCAAAAGAAACGCTGGATCATAACGTTTTTTTCACTTCCGGCAAGTTTCCGCATGTTCAGTGGACTAAGGCAAAATCAGGCTGCGCAGTGGGACCACTAGGCTGTGGGTCTCCTTCGTGGCTTCTGAAGAAAGAACCGAATTACAAAACAAGCGAATTCGGGGGAACAGGAAAAGGTTGTTGGGGGGAAAGAGCGAAGGGGGTTTACATTATGTGGTCATTGACCAAGACCCTAGTACTAGTCGTAGTTACTCGTAACCATTTGTAAACGCCTGTGAACACTTAAGTTGAGGACAATGCAGCGAGCTATGGAAATAAAAATGATAGGTGTAACATTAAGAGATCGGAAGAGGGCGGAGTGGGTGAGGGAACAAACGCGGGTTAATGACATCCTAGTCGAAATCGAGAGGAAGAAATGGGCTTGGGCAGGGCACGTAATGCGAAGGCAAGATAACCACTGGTCCTTAAGGGTAACGGAGTGGATTCATAGAGAAGGCAAGCGTAGCAGGGGCGGCAGAATGTTAGGTGGGCGGATGAGATTAACAAGTTTGCGGGGATACGGTGGGCGCCACTGGCAAAAGACCGCGTTATTTGGAGAGACATGGGAGAGGCCTTTGACCTGCAGTGGGTGTAGTCGGGCTGATGATGATTATGATGACCACTTAGGTTCTTAATAGAATTATAACACTACACCAGGACTCTCAAGAATGCCGTCGAGACTTTTCACACTGTACCGCGAGGTTGATCCATTTATAGTCTATCGGCAATTCGCTCCGGAAAACAAAAATCAACTTCTATGGCCGCCTAGCTCAATCACTGTGTAGGCACTCTTTATCCCTGTCTCAAGAGCACTTTTAATACTGTACCGACACCCTTGTACAATGAATATTTAAGACAGGAATCAGGTCTCGCTAAAAGGATTATTTTACTTCGGCATTGGAGTGCAAAGGCATTAGAAGTCTATGTACGGCCAGAAAATATTCTTAGATAAATATAGTCAGCTTTTCATCACTATAGCAGCGCGATAGTTGGCAGCATATTAATAAAATGGAGCCAGGAGTTGTGGCATAAAGGCAGTGGCTGCTCCATGGAACTGTCATCCACTTTTCGTAGCTCTTAGTCGGTGGTAGAAATTCTTGAAATTTTTCGCTCGTTCGAAGGGATTCGAAAGACACCGTCCACTGAAGTCCGTCAGGTGCACATTCAGGAGGAACCAAGTGAACTGGTCTCGTACCAAGGGCGAACTCATGACATCCGTAGCCTGACAGAAGAAAACGAGGAAACTTCATTCAGCCAACCAATAAATCATTCAGTCTTACCGTGAACTCCACATTTAAAACTAATTCATAGAGAAAACAAATCTTTTTTTTTCATTTAACTGGTAGAACCTTGAGTTCACTAACAAATTATCGTGAACTCATGAGTAATTCTTAAAAGAAAACAATTAGACTGCTCGAGTGATGCTGTTGGAGGAACCATTCCTCGATTTTGAGTGCAATTTCTACAAGCGTTGGTTCTTTCGGGCTCTTTTTGCCTATGCTTATGTCGGTCGCGCCTCAGAAGGAAAATAATGATAAAGTTCATTTAAACCTCTCTCTGCCCTCAATTGAAATTGAAATCTTGACTGGCTATGGTGTAGGTGCTGTCAGTGACGAACCTCAGGTGCTTTATTTAATCCACCATTGTCCTTGATTGACTTTCATGTTTGGAGACCTCAAAAATGTTTGAAAACTGTGCGAGCAAATTAGCACATTCGTCCATCGTCTTTCTGCGCACAGTCGGCCCTTTGGGCCTGAAATACATGTTTGCGAGTACACCCTTAGCCGATTCGTCCAGACCTGCTTTTGCTAGTGCACGAAATTATGGGCTAATATTCAAAAGCAAATCCTCTAAATTTAAGACCACTAGTTTTGCTAGTGGTGAATTATACAGGTACGTTGTCGATTTTTTCGCTGATCTACTGAACCCTCGCTCATTTTGTGTTCGAAGTAATGAGACGTCTTTATCTAATAACATGCAGCTTTGAATTCATGCAGTACCGCACATGCATAAGCATCTGCGATTATACGACCCCTCACAAAACAAAGACTATTACATTAGTGTTAAGAAGTACCGCGTTAGTGATAAACCTGATTTACCCCTGAGGTCAGCGCCCTCGGGGTTTCCTGGCACCAGTAGAGAGAGACCGCGATGGTTAGGGAAATATTTAAAGCACTATCCGCAGGAAGGGCTTGCTCAGAAAGTATCAAGGTCATTAGCGTTAGACGCCCACCTTCAAAGGTACACATGCAAGCAGTAGTTTTAAATTATTGTTTATGCACATAGTTCTCCAAGATGAGAGTAAGGCCAACGTACCTTGGCAGCCATCGTTTGTTCCGAGTCAAAAACGTAAAAATATGTATTCCCTTTAACATCGCTGATGCCGGCCATGATTTTCTCTGGCTGAATTTCTTCCGGGGTGATTTGACACGACTGTAAAATTAAATGGTCAGAATGAGAATATCAAACTTGCACTTCATCCTAAGCATCGATGACAGAGAAAAAAATGGAGCGAGATGTCGTAAGAGCGATGCATCGAAGGTTGCAATCAATCAGAGAAAATTTAATCATTACTCAGATATTCAAATTCTGCGAGGGTACATATCAAATTCCGTTGGTAGTTTTCCCGTTGTGTTCTTAGTCTTTTAGTGCCAGTACCGCCAGCCATTAAGGTAAGCACCAATTTCAATTAAAAGCTGTGCTCTATTATTTCAGCTCAAATAGCACGAAATATTCCTTGCACATATGAGAAGTTCTAATTAAAGGAATCCATTTACACAGCTGATGCTCACGAAACAGAAAGCATCAGTACAAAATAAACGAGTTCTAATTAACGAAGTTATAATGTCGAGATCGGCAAGGTGCCTTCCTACCTGCTGAGATCTTTGCTTATCATCACGAATGAAGTGAGATAAGCTTTAGAAAAGTTAAGGAAGAGAACAACCGAAATAATAGTTTCAAATGAGGTTCGCAATAGTAATGCATACAAACATAAAACACAGCAGCACAATTTGTTTTTCACACGCGGATGAATTGCAAATTGAGGCACGACAGTTTTACTTTCTTAGGGCAACGGCACAATTAGTAGAGTTCAACGAAGAAGTTACGGATTGATGAGCACCTGCCGCTATCCTGCGTCCGTGAATGATGGCGTTCTCTTTTTGTTGGGAACGCAACACTACTGGAACCCAGCTCGGCTCGTCGCGTATGCTCGTAGCGGTGCGGCTACCAAACGACCTTGAGTCGCCGTTGCCTAGCAACCGCGATCTTGTGCCGTTGCCTAGCAAATCGAGTTACCCGAGTTACTCGGGTGAGCTCGGGTGAGCTCGAGTAAGTTCGGAAGAGCGTCGCGCCAGCTGCGCGATAGGTTGCTCGGGAAGAGCAACATGGGTCCCACAAATTCTACGGGTGGCTGTGATTGAAATAGTCACCTGCCAGTGCAGTGGAAAATCTCTTCACCGCTGGTCAAACGTTTTAGGAGAATCCCCCAAGGTGGAGTAGATTTGTAATAAGGGAGTAATTACTCATTGGCATCCACCCGAGCGCAGCCATACGGCTACAAAGGAAAGCCGTAAAGCTTTCTCAGAAACTTCGTAGTTAAAGAAAAATTCGTCCTGGTCCGGGGTTCGAACCCGGGACCACCGCTTCACCGGAGCAGTCGCACTACCAATTGAGCAAACCTGGACGGCAAGCTTATGGTAGAGCGAGAGCGAATTGATCAATAACTCTAAGTGGGAACAGTGTTGGTCAAATGCTTAGCGGAAACCCCCAAGGTGGAGTAGATTTGTAATAAGGGAGTAATTACTCATTGGCATCCACCCGAGCGCAGCCATACGGCTACAAAGGAAAGCTATACAGCTTTCTCAGGAACTTCGTAGTTAAAGAAAAATTCGTCCTGGTCCGGGGTTCTTCACCGCTGTGCCACTGCGCTGGTAGGGGTGTGAGGACTGAACGCCATCTCAGAAAGTTAAATAGAGAATGAAAAATACTGCACACATGTGCATTCACCCTCTGCTCATATCGCGTCGTGCTCTTAAGGCGGAGCTTCATTGCCCCCTCCAATTGAAGAATGAACCCCTGCTTTCGCACGAGTTCTCGGTTTAACTACGTTAAACCCCCCAAATGTTCTCAGTGTTGCGTCTATCAATGGCCTCTCCGCCTGCAGCTCGCCACCGCTCGAGATAAGCGCAGAAAACAAGGCAGCCTTACCACGGACATGTCGGCGACAAGCATGCCTAGGCAAGGCTTGTAGATAGCATCCGACACGCTGCCGTGTGTGTTACGCATGCTGTAGGTGACAACGCCCATTTGGAAGACGAAGGCAGCCAACATATCGGGACTTCCAATTGCTGACTGGGCCACGGCCAGCGCCCTCTCCTGAGGTTCGCAAAGCAAAAAAAAAACGTTTCAAAAGGAGAATTCTTTGAAAGCAGGCAGCGTTTGCAGATACCAAATACGCTGAAAGCAGCCGATGCACACACGACTCTCCTCAGCGCAGATCGGCCATTTGGTGTCGGCGCATGCGCACTTCTGGAAACCGCGCGTTTCGCGGAAGGTGGTTAAAATTATTGAAGCCGGAGCGCCTTGGACATCTGCTGTTTTGCAGTTATAAACTGTTCAGGCTGTTACTAAGACCTCGCGATATATCTATATTCGCATGCAGGCGCCTGATTTATTTGGTTAAAGAGTTATCCTTTCGAAATTGGGTGACCAGTTTCCTTGTTGAGCGTCTCCAATATAGGCATCTGCAAGCGGAAATAACTTTGCGATGAGGTTCTCTGTGACATCCTAATTTATTTAAATTACACTGCATATGTCTATAGGGAAGGAACGCTGTAAATTTCAACAGGGTGAATATCACTCACCACTGTCCACATCTTTTAGATGGAAGGATTATTCCAATAATTCTGCTTTCAAACATCGTCCTCTTTTGACTTGCGGCACCAAAACGAGCTTACGTGGAATGTCATTCCGCGCGCTGCTATCTTGGCTGTATATTTGTGAACCATAACGTATTTATAGCCCAGACGTGCGCTTCCAGTAACACGACCACGGGCATTTATTGAGACTCTTGATGTGTATACTTGTTCGTTAAATTTGCTAGCTTTCATTTGAATCCGCATGACTGAGTTAAGGCGCATTCCAGCTCCCAACGTTTCTGTGAAATCAACTATGCGAAATTTGTCACATTCCCAAGTTGAGATTTCCACCCAAGAAATTCGGCATCTGTTTTCACATCCTTTCGGCGCTTCAGTAATGCGGATGAATTTTTTTTTTAGAAGAAGTGCCGCTCAATAAATGTTTTATATCTGACCTATGTGCCATACACTCACGAGATTGAGAATTTCTTTTAAGTATGGGGAGCTCAAATAAACTTAAGTGTTCTGAAACAAAAAATTGCGAGGAAACATTGGCAACTAAAGTGTTGAGAAGCGAACGCCGAGGACACTATACCGTGACGACTTCCGGTGGATGTGAAGTCATACCGTTCTCGTGGCTAAATCGATACCCAAATTATACATCTTTCGGGAATCTTAAGTGTTAATTACGCTTAATTACACATTTTCTCATCTAATTTGACATAAATCCGACGTTTTTCCGATCATTCTGTGACAATTTTCACTATGCCCTGACAACTTCCGGTCGATGTGACGTCACACCGTTCCCGGGGCTATATCAACGCCCACGCTATTTCGACGCAATTTAGACATTTATAGATAAGTAATTGATCTACAGTCATTAAACATGGCTTCTAGGTTCATTTTTTCCTCCTCTATCTGAAGAAAGCATTTGTTTTCTCTTATCTTTTTCAGTTCCCGAGTTAACACGAGTTAAACGCTGCCAAAGGTATGGCACCCTGTGCTAACGGGCGAGAGTATGAGCCATTAAAAGCTTTCGCCTTAATAGTTGGAGCTTAGAAGTATTGAACATATCAACTTCAAAACCAATTAATGGAGTATCTGAGTTGAAACAAAGGAGAGTTCGCTTTTTACGAAAAGCCCAGATTAGAGAGCCACAACTAACGATGCTCAACGCTCACGCGAACTCACGAATGTGGGCGGGATTCGAGTGGAACTTCGCCAGGCGCTGGCCGGCACGGCGATGCATTCCTGCTCGTTTGGCACGCCCACAGCGGCGGTGATTAGCACAATGATGTCGGCGTCGCTAGCCCTGCAAGGTTAACGGCATGCAGCGTGACATCGATTCAGAGGCTCAAACGCAGCACTGTGAACATACATGCTGTGACTGGGTGTCACAGAATAGAGAAATATATTGGGCCGTGGCTTGTAAAAGGGTGGTGGATAAAGAGAGAGGCCGGTGTTGTGCAGTTGCAGTGATCTCAATAACTATGCCCCGTGACATCATAAAGTTACAAAAGACGATTACACTGGTCGCCTTCAAGGCTTCCAGAGTCCCGAAAACGCAACGGTTACCTTATCTCTAGCCAGATTCTTAGACTTTAGGCTCGGCGTGCTTAGAGTGTGTGGTCTGCACTGAGAATTTGCTGCCATGAAGCCGCATTTTTAAGGTGGAATTCTGTGTACCTGGGTGAAGGATGGGTTAGGTAGGTATATTGCTACCACTTCACAACAGCCAAGTTGTAAAACCAATGTTCTTTCTTTTGAAGGGGTAATATTGCAGCTTTTCGTTTGCATGCATATGGTGCGCAAATGCTGGCCCTAATTGTAGAAGGAGCTGAAAGTGCTGGCATAGTCGTACTTGGAAGTGTGCTGTTTGGTTTCTTTAATCTACTAGGATTAAAAAACGATCCCCTGGTCTACCAGGATATGTACGAATGCGTCTCTAGAAGAATAAGAGAGGCTCTACACGTCACTCAACTCAGGGCAAGGGCAGGCTTTTGGAACGGGCACATAGCAACAAATGACATTTACGCCATTAATCGGGTTAAAAGGAATGTGGAAGATACAAAACAAACCCTACATGTTGTAGTCACACATTTAAAAAAGATTATTTCATTCACTGTAACATAGCGACTTATTCAGCCAATGCGGCATGCACTTAGCGTGTTTTATTTTTGCACTATTTGTTTTTGATTGCTTTAAGCTTTTATTCCTATGTTAGTGAAAGAATGTGCACTCATTTGTTTAAGCCTTTACTACCTATGTTAGTGAATGAATGTTCACACATTTATTCATGTTTTTGTTTTTGTTCCTCCTTATTAGGATGCAACAAGCTAAGGAAATGAGGCATTACTGAACTAAGGCGTTCCGATGCCCGGAAAAAAAGTTGCATAGATTGAAGAAAAAGCCAAATGCGCCGATCAGCTCTCTCGCGCAATGAATTCACAGGCTGAAAGTAATGTTAAATACAGTGAGAAGTTAATAACTGTTACGATAGGCAGTGAGGTATCGTGTGTCCTCAGAGAATACGTCAATTAAAAGGGCACTGCCGCAATTCGAAGCTGGCTGAGAGGACACAACTACTATCTCCAAAAATGATGATTTTATGAGCTACAAAATCCATAAAACCAACGTACAGTTTTCACCATCTACAGCCAAACTTACTAGTTAACTTACTGCAGCCGCATAGCGCTATGAGGACTGCACCTTACACCCTGTGCTGCATCGCCGCTCTCGTCAAAACGTTGGCCAAGGAGTCGTTTTCGACGTACTAAGTCGGGGAAGCCGAAGTGCTTGTTCCCATTTGTTGCCATACCCAGAAAGAGGCCAAAATCTATTTTTATTACCCCCTATATACTCATAATTTTTATTGCTTCTTTTCTTTTTTCCAACAATACATGCAATACCACGTTCTATATGGCCACGGCCGCTTGGTAATTCATGCCTGAATTTCTCTACTGTGCTGTTTCGACTCCGGTTTTAATAGCCAAGCGATTACTGTAACGTCATAGGGGCGTACATGTTACGCGAGGCGAATAAAATCAGCGATAGTATCGCAGCTTCGTCCTTTTATTCCCTACAAAACTAAAACCAGCCTGTCTCAAGGGCCAGATGATCAACAAAAGAAGAATCACCAATTACAGGGCATTTATTTTCATGCCTAAGATGGCCTATATGGGCTTTTGACGCCACCGTGCTGCTCAAACCAAAATCGAAACAACAGGACAAAAATTTTGGTTATAAATCTATTAGCTATAATTCAAGGGAACAGTGTATAACAGCTCTATCTTGCCAATATTCTTAACTTGGAACGTTAAGTAAGACCTCTGACTTAATTAAATTGGCTCCATGGTACCTTGCGAAGAGATAGACGCAAAAGAAAAGGCGTCCTCTCTTTGTACCGCCTGTCTAAATTAATTTCAGGAAAACGCAGAGAGTTGGGGAGAAATAAATGATGAAGGGAACATTACGACGCAGGAAGAGAAGAGTGGGTCCAGAAACGAGCGTTATTCAATGAAATTGTATAGCTTAAACAGACCACACACATGCATGAACAGGGCAGGCTATTCGGAGAGCGGACAACGCACTGCGCGTTATATTAATGCATTGACTCCAAGACAAGGCCAACGTAGCAGGAAGCGGCAGCAAGTCAGGTAGGCAGTTTAAACCCAGAAATCTATGTCGAAAGGGCGGGCGCAGCTGGCGTCAGGTACGAATAGGCGGAGGCCAATGCCAGAAGCATTCCTCCGGTTATAGACGCAGTGGCACTAATTATGATGCTGACGATTATAAAAGCTACACTGTTGGTGTGCTCTGCCCCTTCATGACCTCGTACTTCCGTCGGGTTTGCTTATTTTGGATGAGTAATTCTCTTTACATGGCAGCTGTACGCGCCAGTTTTCATGCACAATGCATGCGGCCGCTACCTCTTCACTCCGAGAAAGTAACACGTACGGTAATGTTTGCAAAAAATCAGGGAAACTACCCAACTGGTGGCACGAGCAAGCCTACCGCGCTTAACGCGAACAATCTGAGAAGACCTTATTATGGGCTCAGTTCTCAGTATCTGTACCACAACACTCACAGGAGCATTCCCGTGACTGCATCGTGGATGCCCTTCCAAGGGTCGTTGTTGTTGTAGTAGAACGAGCCAAAGCCTGCAATTAGTTTTCTTGTTCGGTCGACACCTCTTATGGAGTGCAGAACCTGAAAAGGAATAAACGGGGGAAAACTTCGCCAGCTGACTCACAATAAGTCAAGGTATTCATATACGCTGCACGGAACCAGCCACCGGAAGTTTTTTCGTGAACCTCCTCAAAAGAGTGCTAAAAGACAGGGTCCATCGTTCTTACTATGCTTCTACACTTCGATGTCCAACCTAGAGTGGCCGCTTTGCTTGCAGTATTGCCAGCGTACGGTTCCCGAAGAGAACATGGGATCTCTGAGAAACCATAATATAAATATATATTCCTTAGCGTGTACATTTAACTGCATTTGCATCATAAGGAGCTGCTGCACGTTTGTGAAGTCCTATATAGATAGGCGTGACAGAGAGCATAGAGAACGGCCGTAATATAGAACTATTGGATCTTGCTGTGCATGCCAAATTGTGCGCGTTAAAAGAAATATTAAGGCCAAAGAAGTATATTATGAATACCTCCACTGAAACACGAGGTGCGCTCAACAAGAAAATGTTTCGCCTCCAAGTATTTCAGCTGCTAAGTTTTGAAAACCTCGCCAAAAGTCCTAAGCCACTTTAATCGCATCATTTCTTCCTATAACATTTCGCCAATACAAGGCGCTCGCTCGGATCATAATCCTCATTGATTTCCTTGTATATCGCTGGTACTAATCATTTTTCCTCCCTTCACTCACAAGATAGTTTTGTATAACACTTGTTCTCAAAAGTCATTAATTTTTGATCGTTAAGGGGGATTGCAACTTTCAACAGGCGGTAGTGAGCTGAAATGAAACTCGAATGCTGGATGGGCAAAGCAGAATTTTTAAAGCAAATCAACTCTGTGTGTTCTTTAAACCCGCGGTTCTTTTGAAATTAGCACAGAAGGAGGAAGTCCGGAGAACTTTCTGAAAAAAAAAAGACTTAATGATACTAATATCCGAGAACAAGTCACACTTCAAAATGATTCTAATTGGAAGTCTCTGTCAAAGCAAATGTCAGAATTTGAAAGCTCCCCACTCAGGGTAACGTGAAAAATAAACACGCTATATTCAAACATTCAAGCCAACAGGAAAGAACATGTAAATTAATCTAAAGCTACGCCCTGATTAGCACATTTAACGAAATAAAGCGCAAAAAAAATATTTGTTCCATAGCCTTTACTGTTGCCGTACAATTTACTTCTATTACATTACAAATGACAGCTAGTAATTTATAACATAGGAAAGGGTTGGCGAAATCTTTACACATGACAACGGAAAGTTGAGTCACATATGCACTACGTTGGCGACACTCTAACTTTCTATTGACAGGAGTACATACAAAAAAGTAACTTCTATCAACGTTGTATGAACAATTGTTTAACTCAACTTTTCTTCAAGTGAACAACATCTTTAGATTTTCAATTGTTTGGTACAGATATATGCGAAGTCAGGCCTAGAAACCAACAAAGCTGTAAGACAATGCATGGCTGCGCGTTACTTCTAGGCAGTGTACGCGTTTCACACTTTATGCCACAGAAAAATGACGCCTGAAAACGCAAGCGTTAATCCCTTTAAACCTTTGAAATAACGAAATTCAGCACACATAATCTTTATTTTTGTGCTTGTAATTTTTTTCTATTTATTATTTTACTGTCCAGCCAGATGGTGTATATAGCACGGCTATCATCGCGCCATTTTTGGCACGTACTCTCGAACTGTCCTTACGGTGAAATTTGCGCGAAAGACGAGGACGAAAGTAATGGTAAATGAAAACCCTAAAATTCGCGTCATTTATTTGAGCCTTCTAAATTGCCCATTAAAGTCAACAGAAATAGTGGTTGCAGAGGAAGGCAAACAGGGCAGTCAATATATAACGCCTTCAGCCAGCTGTCTCATCTCCGCCTGATACCGCAGGAGTACACTGCCGTGGCGATAGCTGGCGCCACGGGTGGCGCTAAAGCCATGCGCTGCACCGTGGAGCTCACGAAAATAAGCTCGCAGAAAAGTAGGGGCTCAGGGTTTCGCTTACGTTAAGGACATCGGGCAGCGTCAAAGCTAGGAGCGCCAGTCGGCTGACCTCTCCATAGATGTTCATTATGGCCAAGTGCTTCATCGACGGCGGTAGGCCCCGCAGATTCTGCTGTGTTCTCTGGTTCTCGAAAGTAACCTTGTTTGCGTATCTGCGGAAGAAATAGAGGTACGCTGGGCTATGGAGTAAGCACTTCAAGAGAGTACGCAGCGTAGCAGTCAGAGCGGCTGGTGCAAGGGTTGGAAGTGTGAGCAATGTGTACCGGTATCGTGTGCGTGGCGGTGAACGTTAAGATGCCGGACGATGATGCTGATGATGTGGGGGCCAGTGACTCATTTGCTCTAAACGTACAGTTTCCGTCAAAAGTATACAGCCTGAAGGGTTTCCTTCTAAGCCGTTTAGCGCGGCTCCCTAGCACATCTACCAGTCCAAAGCTTGGGACGATCGAGCATGCAAACCGGCCCCACCGTAATCTCACCTCACCATGACCGTAACCTATCTTTGAGGAAGCATAACGAGGCATGTTGCAGGCCTCGCAAGCAAACCCCTTGGGCTGTATACTTTCAAATGAGGTTGTACAAGCACCCACGTAAGACTGATTTTTCGCTTCTACGAAGTAGCCCATCCCTTAGCACTGTACATGAATGACTGTGCTCACATAAAGTCTCATCTAAAAACTTACTTAAAAATATAGAGCCATCAAGGTTTGCTTCTGGACTGTAACGTCCCCCCGAAGAACAGTAGACTTCCTGGTTGCTGAGAACCCCACAACTTCGCTGAGAAGCACACAATCTGGGTTGTTTATATTTGATGAAGGATCTAAAGCGGCCTCGTCGAATGAAGTGGTGCGCTAACCGCGTACGTACTTCTCGGGCTAAGTGGTGTCGTCTGTTTAGTGAAACTAGCTTTGTCGATTTTTCGAAGTACTGGAGGCCTCAGGACGAATTATCAATGACAGAAAATTGTTCCATAGTCATACTTGCTGACGCAGCGTGGATGGAAACGAATATTCTTGTCCTGTATCAAGACCTCCAGTCTCCACTTTATTCGATTATAAACATCTACCAAAAGGGATGGAAGAAATATACTTTGCGAAATACTCCGTAAAGACCATGGATGGCTGGAAGCAGATTGTATCGCCGACTGTGCTCAGCGAAAGAGCCTTGTAGGAGTACGCTACGGTATCTGCGTAAGCGGTGCAGTAAATCGGCGTTGGCTGGCAAAAGAAAAGTAAGTTCAATATATGCCGTAACAAACTGAATATAGTTGCAGGTCCGAAATATTTAAAATTGAGTCGTGCGATACATTTGAGCAAGCCGACCCTAATGACGACTAAACGTAAGAGTTTGTATGAGTCCCTGCCAGCTGGCGCTTTCATTTAGTGATTTCCGCGAAGGGGCCACATGGAACAGCCAGGTTTCGAAAGGCAGTTCGCAACAGTTCCGTTTTCCGTTTTTCGCAACAGTTCCGTTTTTATTTTGTTGTTTGCCAGAGTTGGAGCGTGTATCCACTCCTCGGTGACCTGCCACTTAATGTATTTGTTTGTTTTGTTTAGTGTGCCTGATACGTATACGTCTTCTGGTGGCCTAGGTTGGCCGTTTCTCGATTAAGCTTCAATTGTTAGTCCAGCGTTGTCCTGTGTTCTTCGTCTCCTCGTGTCGCGTTCTTTCGCTGGTGAAGTTGTGTCCGTTCAATCAGCTTTGTCTCACACAGCCAGCGCTGAAAAGAGCGCATATCTGCTTCGTTAGCACTTGCCGAGCTAAGAGTGCGGTGGCTTTACATTGAGTACCCTTTGAATGCGCTCATGCAATAATGTACCATGAGCTTCGGAAGCCCGCTGAATAGCTTTACATTTTTCATAGCTAGCACTTACCGCGAATCGAATGATAGCCCGCAAGTGGTGTTTGCGTATCCATCGCAGACGGCGGTGAAAGCCGTGTAGCTTTCGTTGTTTAGCGAGGCGACCTTGCTGGTGTTGTCGACCCTCACGTGCGTGTAGATGAGCATGTCGCAGAGGCCGTCGGGAGGGTACACGTTTTTCAGCGTGGCCGTGTGGTCCACCGAGCACAGCAATGGCGGCGGTGGCGTCGTTGTGGTCGTGGTCGTTGTGGTCGTGGTGGTCGTCGTGGTTGTTGTGGTCGTTTTGGTTGTTGTGCTCATCGTGGTCATCGGGGTCATTGTGGTCGTCATGGCTGTGTCTGCAATGAAACATGATTACGAAGTGTGGTATTGTCATTATTATTAGATCGCGTTCCTTGACCCTGGCACAAAAATTGTCAAAAAAGCACATGTCAATTTTAGAAACACGGACGAAAGAAATTAACTATTACGTGGAACAAAGCACATGTACTACAGCTGTAACCTTTTGCTATTACATCGCTTTTTTCTAACCTCCCCTCAGGCGTTTCCTCATTACATGTCCTTTAGTACTCATAAATGGTTACGATAGCGGGAACTTCCTATTAACTTCTCGGCTGTCACGACTAGTCCTAGTTTTCGACACTCCACTGGCTTGCCACCTTGAGCACATGTGTATGCTTCAAACGTCAATATGCTAGAGCGCTGAAAACGCTTAAAAACATCGTTCTAGGCAGTGCGCATGCAAAAAACACTATTGTAGTCCGAGTTGTAATAAATTCTGAGTTATGGCCTTCGGACCCAAACGTATGCAAAAAGAATTACAGTACTCTGAGAGGCATTATTCGAAGAGTTGTGCTTGAGAGCGAGTTTACATTGGCCCTTAAGCTTCATATTTAGCAGCGATAAAAACGAAACCTACAACGCAGACAAAACACAACCCAGGGGCAGTCTACCAATTGATTTTTATTCCCAAGAAAGAAAACTATATAGGCGCATATAACGCAACGAAAGAAAAATAAATATTTCCTGTCAGCAAGGGCACAGAGAAGGCGCAGTCATTCATTTTTTTTTATCGGCCCGAACAATCCAATAACGAAAGCAAAAAAAAAAAACAACAGCAGAGACACTCAAGACACCTTCTCATTCAATCACCTCGAATGAAAAAGTTCCGTTTTTTTCCCGCTGATCTCTACCTTCAATTCTTCAGCTATCTAGTTGGTGTCACCCTTGGCATACGAAGCTGAATAGTAAGAAATGTAAGGTTATGCGTATTTCACACTGGTCTCCTAACATGAATCTTAGTCCCTACCATATTTCAGGCTCTGTACTTGAGCAAGCAACGACGTATAAATATTTAGGGGCTCACATAACTGTTAACCTGTCATGGCAGGCGCATGCTGATTATACTGTTAACAGTAGTGACCGCATGCCTGTCCACTTGTGTTGTAACTTTTCGACGACTCCATCTTTTTTGAAGCTACTACTCTTCAACACCTTAGTGCGATCGAAATTAGAATAGGCCTGCTCTGTGTAAGACCCGGGACTCGAATCTCTTACTAATCAATTAAGAATCAGTACAGAACCGTAGCTCCCGATTTATGTTGTCTAACTTTTCCCGCACTGCTAGTGTAACTCCAATGAAAAGTTCTTTGAACCTTCCTAGCCTTTCCCTTCGTAGAAAACTCTTGCGAGTGCTAAATTTCCACAAAATTTACTACCACAATCACCAGTTAAAACGGGATCATATATCCGCGCCACTTTTCATACCACTTCGCACAGATCATCGCCATAAGGTTAGCATTCCATACTGCCTGACCAAAGCACTTTTTAAATCATTTATACCGAATACGGCCAGCGATTGGAACCCCCTGCCCCCCTTGGTTACCAATACTTCTGACACGCTTTTGTTTAAAACAGCCGCTTGAAACATAAAGTTTGAATAATCTGCCTTGCTGCCTAATCCGATTTTCTATCTTGTGTGAGCTTAAGGTCTTCTTTGCTGTATTACATTTTGTTTTTCTTTTGCTGCACTTGTGACTACTTTTCTGCTGTTTATTTCTCATCTTGCGTAAGCTTACGGTGTATACTTTCTTGTGTTACATTTTGTTTTTTTGCTGCGTTGTGACTAATTTTCTCCTGTTTATTTCACTCCCTTCTGTAACGCCCCCGGGGCCTTGAAGGTATTGCGGTAAATAACTAAATAAATAACTGCCCTTTAAGTCCTTTGTCCTATTGAGAAATTCAAATGCCATGAGACCATACTCAGTGCACTATGAAGCCTGGAGCATGATCGGACACAAAGAAACGGACAAGTAAACATCAGATGATATAAAGGGCTGTCGTTTCACGTCTCTCCGTCTTTTTATGTGTGCCCCGATAGCGTTGTACTCTTCGTGATGTTTCGGCCCAACTAGTGTGAAAGAGCATCTTAATGCAATATCGAACGCGCTCTGTACAAACTCATCACTGTCCATGAGCTGCTGCCTTCAAGAATACGTTTCTTTACGGCTCTTGCAAAACGAAAGCACCCCAAGACAAAACTCAATAAAAGAAAAATCAAGCCAACACTGAAGTGATGTAAGGTCATTTGTAATAGTTAGCCACAAGCCAGCTTCTCTAAGTTGCTTTTGAATATCCCACGCTTATTGTTTCCAGGTGCAACTCGTCTTGTCCTTTCTGCTACTTCATTTCAGCACTAATTTGAGATAAAAAAAAGTCAAGTGAGTTTTCATCGGCGCTATGATACATTCCCAAAGTGTGAAGCTTGTAGATCTTAAACGACAAGTTGTGTTTAAATGCTTACTATTTCTGTGTTTTCGTACGTGCAAATTTAGACCAAGGCGACAGTCGCCGCGTAACGGAGCGCCTGATCGCCTATAGGCTCCATCTTTCCACACATTAAGAGCTACTCTCTTTCCCTCAGAGACTTCTGTAACGTTGTAAGCGTTGTAAAACAATTACGTAAACATCGCCATAAAGGCATCCATCCGTCTTAGTGGACGAAGATCGGTAGAGTAAACAGACTACAAGCATATCCATGTGCCTTGTCATCGTTGCAGTGTATCCTCATGCCCTCTTAATTAAGAACGGCACTGCTCGCTTACAAACCCGACTGCTCAAACACAGGTGGCTTAGTTATCTTTGAGGGGGCCAGAACTTTTGAGCCATTCTGCTGAATTTCGAAGTGTCACTCACATGTATTCGGGACCGCCGTCTGTGTCATTGTGGTCTCGGCCGGAGTAGTCTGTATCAATAGCAAGAGAGAAAAATTATGAAGCGCTTATTTGAAAAGACAGCAATATACAGGGTGTTGTCTCCTTCAGAAGAATGCTGAATGATAGTTCTCTCGTCTACATCACTGTATTATTCCAGCTCAAATTTTGGCAGAACGGTAGTAGTTGACAGCCAATTTCATTTTATACTTCGTTTCGGAGGCCTACACTTTTGATTCGGTGGGAAACGCATCTCATCATATGTGCCAAAATTGGCCGAAAAAAAGAAGGGTGAAGATCAACGCTATAGCCAGCGATACATGTTGCGCTCTGCTATGTATGCGAGGTTGCTTCCGATTACTGACGTTCTTTTTACCAAGCTTTTCATGTTGAGCAGTTTCAAGTTTACAAACGTGCTCTCTGACGAGTGTCCTCTTGAGTAGTGCCCCAGCGCCTCGCCCTCTCCAACCGGGCTTACTAAACAGGCTTTTAAGCTTAAACTAGGCCGCTATTCGGTAAGATCACTGAAGCCTTAGGACAGTAAACAGATTCTTTAATATCTTTTTATATAGAGCTTCTTAATATCATTGCCACCGTGCTATAAATAAAACAATTGACGACACTCATTACATTCCTGCACTAGACATTACCGACACCAAAACTTTGCCAAATGCTTTAGATAAAGATAAAAGTTAACAAACGCCTGTTATCTTTCTAACCTCGCTGAAACGGCACGTATACACGCCAAGGGGATGCTCCTTACACCCACAAGACCAACCCCCAAGTATTAAAGCAAGTGTTCGGGGTGGTGGCATACGATTTCGCGGTTCGTGCAGCATAAACTTACTAGTTAAGTTAGAGTCTAGCCCGCGGCAGGGATTCGAACCGGCGACCTAGGTTAGGTGTTTTAACGCTCCATATTCGATCGCTGCCTCAGCGTCGGCTCCTTTTGCAGAAATGTATGTCATGATCTGCGCATAAGAGAGCAAGAGGTACAAAGGTTGCTTCTCGCGTAAGAATGCTTCCTACGCAGTCTAAATTTCACAATATGCGGCATTGCTTTTTGTGGACAGGATTTACAGTGCACCGAAATAAGAACGAAGATGGGAATGGCAGTACCAAAGAATGTTATGGCATGAAGCTGCGTGTTCTGCCCCCAGATAGGTGCATCAGTTTCAAAAGTTCTAAGAAGAACTCGCTCTATGCACAGCCGCAATTGAGAACAAAAGTACCCCAACACCTGATAAGGTTTTGCTATCAAATCAAAAACGAGATTTTTTAGACCATTTTCTCAGGACCTAGGAACTCTCTACCTGAACTTAGTGGCTCTGGTGATGCCTCTGGTGTTTTAAAATTTCATTATATTTATCGGCTGTGCATACCGCCGAATTGATTCCTATACCGTGCAATGTGTTTTTATGGACATTCTGAAAGCAGCAGAAAGTACATAAAAAATAAACAATTTCAGTTAGTGCTGTACATTCTTATGTGAAACAAGTCAGGAGGCTGGGGCAATATGAAGCAAAAAAATAGGAAGGGGGCTTCATGTGACAGCTCTGAAGCCTCAGTCAGAAGGAACAAAACCGGTGAAGTCGGCCCGAGATGACCACCCATTGTTAGCCGCATTCGCTAGCACCTGTTACCGTTTATCAGGTGGGGCCGAATTAGTTGTGGTCATGAGAAAATAGGGGAAAAGGAGCGATATTAAGAGGTCTTGCCTAGGAAAGGCCCTCCGCTTATCGTCACACTTCCGTCTAAAATTTTTCTCTCCATGTCAGGGAAAAGAGCAAAAATTTTGAAGTTTCTGTCAAGAATAAATAATTAAATGTGCCTTTCTTTAGGAGAAAAAAGCTGGATTACTTGTTTTATGTCACGCTGATTCAAGGAGGTGTCTTTTCTTTTTCAGCGTAACAGAAAAAAAAAACGCGCTGTCATTCAGCTCCTGCAGAAGCAGCAAACGAGTGCTTGGACGCATCACCTCGCCCGCTGGTGCGCGCTTAAACTCCATCGGACGTCCGCAGGACGTCTCAAACGTCCCCAGAATGTCCAAGGGACTTGAAGTGCCCATTAGGACGGCAATTTTTCGGCGCTTGCATGCGTACCCTTGGTGAGAATTCCTTAGCCCACATGGGTTATTGTTCAGCCGTGTAGTAGAGAGCTCACTACAGCGGCCCTCAAGGTCCGACCTTACACAGGCCGAGGAAAACCCTGTAGCTCACCTTTTAAGACAATTAGGTTTTTCACGGTGCCGCAATGACTGCTCTATCCGGCTCAAAAGTAAACAGCGCAGCCCAGAGACTTTCTGTAACGGCTGTAGTTGTGCGAAACGACCCTGCGTGTGCGCCATTACTCACACTGGTTGATCTCCTTGGCGCGGGAGGATATGGAGCAGGACCAACAGGGCCGCCATCTCCACCGCGTTCGACGGATGACCCCGCTTCCTCCTCGCTATCTGTTTCAACTGCACAAAAAAAAGGCTGAGGCTTAGCTAAGGTTAAGCCTAGTCAGATGCGAAGCATATTGATGGCTAGGCTTGATAATACATGGCTTTCCTTGGTTGAATACTTGGTCATTTTAATACAACCACTAGAAGTGTAGCAAGGATTGCCGTGGCAGCTATATACGGGATCATCGGTGAATTCAATGCAGAGTGTACAACCGCTGCCCCAGCACCGGCTACAACAGCATTCTTGGCACCCATGGAAAGTACATTGGAAAGCTGAGGCAAGCTCAGCTTTATACCGCTGCTGTAGCGTCACGTGGTCAGCTGCAGCGCCTCTGATGTGGAGCCTCCACCGCCGCGGCCGACCGCGCGAGCCGGCAGCCCATCTCTCCTCTGCTGTGACGTCATGTTGTCACGTGGTGTCACGTGGTCACGCTAAAGGTCAATGGTAGCTCCACCGCCGCGCTCGACGGGCTGTAGTGTAGCTCTAGTAATATGCTTCGCATAAATATGCTGTAAAAATTCGTCTTCTGCGGAAAAGATTTCACCGCTAAAAATTAATCTCCTTAAATGAAGCGCCCAATGTTAGAGAGTGCGGCGGGGCGGTAGCTGATGGGTGGCTCTTAGGAAGGGCAGCCGGCCTTCTTACTAATTCCTTAAATCAACTTCCCCTCAACTGTTCTGCGAAGCGTCGGCCTTTTGAAAGATAGAAATGGATGTTCAGTGTTACATTAATTTTCTGAGCGGAAAGGATATTTGCCAAGCGCCAGCTCGCGTCTGCGCCTCGCGCCCCCGCATGCGCGAAAAGCCTGCGCACGCGCGAAACGCCTGCGCATGCGCCTCGTATGCGCCTCCGCATGCGCCTCGTGCAGGCGCTCGTGCGCCTGGTATGGGCTGATGGAGATGCGCCTTTACTGCGTCATTTCCTTTCCTCAAAACCAATTTTCAGGGTGCCAGGTACGGCTTGCGCGTTTTATCTGAAGACATTGCTTGCGTTCGAAATGTTTTAACTGCACGCGTTTATTATTACAGTCATAAAAGTGAACATTTACTTAAAAGGCTCATGTTCCTGGGAGAAGAAATTTTATTTTTTACATCTCGATTTCCACGATGGCAGTAGCATGCGCGCATTCTTTCATAAACTGCAAACAAAACTGGCGAACTTGAGTGTTTTTTTTTTTAGATTACAACGAACGAAGACAGAAAGAACCACGGGAAGGAGGTGGTGACGAAGCGCGGCTACGGCCGCTTATCTGTTTTTTCAGCCAGCGTCCACTTCGGCGGACGCGGTCGTTCCTGCGACGCCGCTTTTCTTTTCTTTTCTTTCAATCTTTCCTCCTCTTATCTTTTAACTCTCCTCTATCTGCACATGGCAGCGGTGGTGGCTCGGCTGGAGCCAGTTGGCAGACCCGTGGAATTTCATTTTCATCCTTCTCTCAGTCGCAACAACAAGAACAACGTGATAGACCAGTAGCTTTCGAAGCGGTAGCTTCACTACAAGAGGTCTCGGTTGCCGACGGCCTTCGAGGCTCAGCCAAGGTGAAACCGTGAGTATATGAGTTTGGAGAACCGGTGGATGGTCAGTGATCTGACCAATAGTCAAGCAATTGGACAGGTCAAGGTCAACCCGGAGACGTCAAGGTCACAACAAAGTCACTAAAATTTGGTCACGTGATCGAATTCGGGCTCGCCGACGAGCCTAAACGCAGCGTTTGCGTTATAGGGTGTGACGTCACGTCATCTTTAACCGAGTACATGATGGAAAAAGCGCTGGCGCACCTAGGAATACCCTTATAAAAAAGTTTTAGACAGTCTGTAGAGTGTCTATAGACTTCTGTCTATAAAGTCTATAGACTCTCTATAGACAAAAGTCTATAGGCAATACAAATGTCATAGACAGTCTATAGACAATCTATAGATTTATGGCCATACACTTTTAGTAGACTTTTATCTATGCACGGTCACATACTATTAATAGACAAAAAGATATCTATAGGAAGTCAATAGAGTCAATAAGAAGTCTATAGACTGTCTATAGACCATTTTTATAAGGGTAAGTCGACAATGGGTGTTTACTTGCTAGACCATGACGCCACGGCCTTCTAAACCGAGTGCATAATGGAAGTAGCACCGGCGCGCCTGGCACGAAGTTCACATGCGGTGTTTACATGCTAGGCCGTGACATCACACGCCCAGGTGGGCATAAAAAATTAACGGTTCTTTAGCTTTGGTTAAACCGAGTGAGAAGCGGCATCTTCCTGACGGTTTAGCCGGGAAAATACCAAGGAAACGCTAAACGAACAGATTAAGACATTGCCAGGCTGAACCATCGTGAAGATACCGCTTCTCACTCGGTTTAACCAAACCTGAAGCACCGTTAATTTTTGTAGGGTCATTGTCTGCTCGAGATTCATGGTCAGATGGTGGGGATGGGGAGAATTGTGACCTGGGATTGAAAGATTTCTGGCCCTACAGGGCAGGCGTATATTGCATTCTACGATTCTTTGGGCGGTGGCAGAAGGTTATCCCGATATCTATATCGTCCCTTGAAATAATACCAAACGTGCTAGCCGCCTCGAAAGCTTGAAACGTTTTTCCAGATTTTATAGATTTTTAGCACTAAAGGAACTGCGCATGAGAAAGTAGCACGTCGCGGGCTAGTTGGTTCATCACAAGGCAGAACAGCGCAAGCTACACAGGTACAAGAAAGTAGACGAGACACACACAGCGCTGTGAGAGACAGCCTGAGAGAGACTCTGCCAAGCTTTGAGTTATTACCTCAACCACGAACCAAAATGACAACAACGAGCAGAATGTTTTGAGCGTTGGACCTAGCTTGCACGAGCAGTAGCTTCGACTTTAGCAGCAGCATGAAACGGCTAGAACATATATAGCATATAAAACACCCATCACAGCTTCCTCGGCACTTTCGCAGACGTAATGCGCCGCATGCATTGTCCCTTATCTGCTGCGCAAAAATAATATGAGAAGAGTGGACTCACTATCCCCGCTGAAGACAACCAGGAAGATGATTATGGCGATAAGTGAGCACATGAGGATGAAACAGCACAGGCCGAAAATTAACTTGTTGTTGTCTCTGCACAAAGCGCCATGGGGCAGAATAAAAGGTATCACGATCACAATAGAAGCAAGGCTGCAGGATCATACATGTATGGCTTATGACAAAAACAGCTACGTTGTCTCCTGTGGGCATCGTACAAAAAGCTTTAATGAGACTTTTGGACATGCTAACTGGTGCACGTAAGGTTATGAAAGTGTCTGGCTCAACACAGACCTCATTATTGCAACAACTGTTTGAACAACTTCGACGCGCCGTTGAGGGAGGAGATTTATTACCTACTGATAAGTAAACATTTTACAACCCGTAACTTGTCGCAACTTTCATATTTCTCCATAAGCTTTACAATAAAAAAAGGAGACCTTGCGTTTTCTCAGTGTTCTCAGTTTACTTTTAGAGGAGTTTAACAACAAAAAAATTTCTTACAATAACGTGCACTGAAATTGAAGAGAGAAGGTGCATCCATTCCTGTTTAAATCCTACCCACTTATAGCGAGAACCGAAACACTCAGGCTTGGCAGAGGTGGTCGGCACTGAGGTGAAAGCCCTTTCTGCTTACTTTCAGGCGGTTCCTTGTTATGACCTAGAGCTCTTCGGTTTTATCACTTGCTAAAGTTGCTATAAACGCTAATTTACTGCAACCTATGCATCTGCTTGGGCTAAACCTCGAAGGTCAGCCGTCTCCTGCTACGCGTGTGGACTAGTACAGTTCGTCCCAGTTAGCGACTCCGAGATGCCGGGTAAGCTTTGTGGAACCTAGCAACGAAAGCATTACAGTAAAAAGTGCAGTGATATATCAGTAGTGCAGATAAACTGGCGTCAACAAGAAGCGATAAATTTCACAGCTTCTGGCGATAAGGACCGCAAATAGTGAAAGTTTATATTTTCGACCCCATGCCCACGCCTCAGTCGGCTAACACTCGCTAAGCAGCGAAGAAGGGCAACCGGGATTTGCAGCGCAATTTTTCAAATGTCATGATCGCAGAGCTCTGGTTTTGTGTTTCGTGGCCTTCTTACTAGATACCACCTGTCACATAGTCATTAAATGTAGATGACATTAGCCGGAACTGGTGTAAAGCTACCACTGCGTGATTTCCTACTTACACTGCAAGCAGACTGGCCACTTGTGCATAAGATAAATTCAGAAAGAGCACGATTCACCCCCCGCCTCCTACTGCACGGCAAGAAGATTTGAAATCGCTGCTCATGTGCTTTGATTTCCTGACGTACACTTATCTTAAGGGGTAAGAGTCCTTAAGTGTAACGGAGTTGATTCCAAGGGAAGGCAAGCGTAGCAGGGGGGGAGGGCCACAAAGTTAGGTGGGCGGAGGAGATTAAGAAGTTTGTGGGGATACGGTGGCTGCAGCTGGCGAAGTACAGGGTTAATTGGAGAGACATGGGAGAGGCCTTTGCCCTGCAGTGGGCGTAGCCAGGCTGATGATAATGATGACTTATCTACAGACACGGCCACCCGTGCTCGTAGCGTGTCCCATACGCCACGTGCAGCCTTTGTCATAATCGAGTGGGACACGTTGTAGTAAGATACCACTAAAGAAGCGAGAACCTCGCACTTTGTGCAAGCTTCGTTGTTATCGCATGGGACATGTTGCTTTAGGACGCCGTCCACTGCATTGAAACACTTTTCGAATGCCACACGTAAACGAGTGGCAGTAGCTCGTATCCGCTCGGCAGATTCAAAGCACAGAGCATGATGTTGGGCCGGATAACATCTGGAATTCCCTGTGCAGACATTTCATTAATAAAAATGAGCTAAGTTCACACTCTTGTACCTAATGCAGGAAGCGCAGCGACTGCAGCATCACCTGCCGGCGCTAGTTACGCTTCCTACATCCTTCTTAGCACAGGCGGAATGATGAGCGTCCTCCCGGTACCGAAACTAGAGATTACAAACCGTGAAGGAGAGAACTTTGCGCTTGCGTTGGCACTTCATCACATCACACAATGGTGGAGTGCGTAACCAAACACATTTAGAGCGTCTGAGGGTAGCGATTCTGTTCTCTCATGAGATGCCATCCGATAACCACGATCACCTGAGCTTGAATCTAACTACCAATTTGCAAATTTGGGGTCGCAGTTTGGTGCCAGCTTTGGACGGTCGCAGGCCAGAGAACAGGCCGGAGCCAAAGTTTCACAATACAACAACCTTTAGAGAGCTAAGAGAAAATAGAGAACAATCACAAATCAGCCATAACGACTTATGCACCGATGCAAATTATTCTTCAAAAATAATGGAAAAACGGATAGAGGCGACAGTAAAATGGAGAAAGGCTATGATACAGGAAGAGATCTTGCAACAATGGTGCACTATGCATGAGAAAGTAAAAGAACCATGAATTGTTCGCCGGGCACTGCGACGGCCCAAAAACCAGAGATCCATTCAAGCGGATATCCCAAAGACTTGCGCCTTGGAGAGGACATAACTTACTGTATTTGCCACAGTAACCGGGCAACAGTTGTTTCCTTCTTAGCGGCGTAGCGAAGCACTTACGGCAGCCTTTAATCTCTGTGCAAAGTAAGGGGAACCCCATTCCTCACGTTTCGCCACCTTTCGGTCTTTAGGGGTGCCGTTACTTCGTTACCGGTTACTTTCGGCAAAACAGGGTACGTTCACTTCCAAACTTACGTACTTTCCGCTACTCATTGGCGAATTTTCCTCCATCGTTCAAGCAAGTTCTACGTAGTATTCGCAGCGTTGGCTCAGGCCGTAGGGCGCTCGGCTACTGAGCCGGAGAAGGCAGGTATAAAAATATAAGATCTTCAATTGTTTATACAGATTTATCACGCACTACAAATGTGTCAACTTGTTGGTTAATTTTTTTTTTAGCTGCGCATTCCAAGACACCCTGATTAGCTTTAAAGAGTAGGGAACTGCCTCTTGAGTTAGGATAGAACGATTCCTTCTTGATCTGCCTGTTCCAGTTTCGGTATAAATCTACTCTCTGCTTCTTTTCCACTGAATAATATTTGCCTTCGGTAGTTTTTACCTGTCGATTAAACGTTTGATTTCTCGACCCTTGTGTCCTGCATACTAACTTGTTAGTTTCTTAGAACTTTCGCGCACTGTTAGTCAACGCGCTTTCTGTTTAAGTATTGAAATACCGTAGCTGCCCAGCTGTTATCGTTCGCTTTCCTCCGGCGTCCTTCATTTATTATTTTATTCTGAGATTTCCGTGCTTCAAACAATGCCCAGCCCATATCCCCTGCACTGTCTCGCTTGTGGTACTGCTTCGGGCACCTAGTGCTAATCTTCCAAAAGCTGTCCGATTTATTTCTAGTTTCGACTTAACTTCTGCCCTTATGGGCACGAAACCATATTCCTAAATGTAAGCCCTTCCACCATAATCCACCTCCAAATACCTCTCAGTACTTCATGCTTGTTGTGCCCCCTTAATATCCTATGTTTCATTATGGCGGCATCTCTTCACTCGTTTGCCCTAACAGTCTGTTCGTGCTTTTCCACGCTTCGTTTACCGATATGCCGAGGTGTTTGTATTCTGCCACTATAGGTATTTCATGGCCATGTACTGCAAGCCCCTCCCCAGTGAAATAGTTGAAAAACATCAGACATGACTTGATTTTGCTAAAACAGATGGCTAGAGCGTCTTTATCGTCCCATTGAAAAGGCTCCCAGAAGCGCCATCCGCCGGCAAGCGAGCAGCAAAATCACTCAAAAAGGTGAGAGTTTGGAATAAAAAATAAATTTTCTTTGGTGAGCATTACCTCTATGCTATCGAATAGTGCGGTGGGCTGGATGCTCATCGTCTCTGAATTTTTGTGACACATTTCTGCATTCGGTTCGAGATCTCGGTTCGAGATCTCGAACCGAATGCGGAAATGGGTCCGCACCATTCCACCATGGAAGGTGCTCATGAACAGTTTATTCTAAAGAGGTTAAGGCTTATGGTGGGTTTAACGTCCCAAAGCAACTCAGGCTTTAAGGGATGCCTTAGTGAAGAGCTCCGGAAGTTTCGACCACCTGGGGTTCTTCAACGTTCACATCGCATACTACATGGGCCTCTAGAATTTCGCCTCCATCGAAATTCGAAGAAATGGAGCCACACGAAGCGCAGCGTAGCAACAATCTGCAAAACCTTGCACATTGTGACGATTCGGTGTGTAATAATTGACAAGTGTCCATAAAACAATATAATGACATATGAAAGCGCAAACACTGCCCAAAAACACCCTTGAGTACTACCATTAATCAGCATAGTAAACGCGTGTCTTATGTCAATTTCATCCTTGAAACTTCACACCATAGACTTGAGGCTGTTGGGCAGTATGTGTGAGGGTAGCGTTCCATGCGCACGTTGCCTGTGTTCAGTCCGCTGCACGCTTTTGGACTCTGGCAACCATCCTACGTGCAGGGTCCCAAACCAAAACAACTTAAGTCAAGCAGGCGTTGCCAAGAGGCGTTTTGAAACGCTGGACGGCGTCTTTTGTACCCTGTCTCCCACCCAATGACTACGGAACTCGCACAAAATTTAGGTTGTTTTGGCGGTGTCTGACTATGTACCCATCCCACAAGATAAAAACGAAGGCTGCTCAAGGCGCGAAGCAGGGGTTGCGTGTACGAGTGGTCCTGTCTGTAACGCTCACTCCGGTAGCTTCCATAGCAATACAGTTACGAGGAAATGCTCTCTTAAGTTTGGCATAGCTGGCGAATTAAATCAGACGAAGTTTCCGTGGATTTCTCTCATATACAGCAACCGCTTTAAAACTATAACCTCAAGGGAAAGGGCTGGAAAAGCAGACATGTACTTACCCCGATTCTTCTTCGCCGCCTAAGAAAAGTGAAACGTAATGAATGACTTATGACAAACACCAGTAGTGCCTTCTAGAGGCACTAGGATTCATGACTTCCAGCCAGTTTTTTTTTTTTAAATAAATGCTCCCGACCGAGAAATGGCGACTCTAGGTTAAGCGTTTTTAAGGCAGGCCAGCTACAACCCCATAAATTGGTCTTAAGCGCATTAACCATTGTACTAAATTATTTGCAAGGCGGCCCCCAACAGCGCCGTGACCTGTGCAGGGTAAGTCGTAGGCAGTTTTGCAGAAGCACGTGAAGAGTGAGAAGTGGGCAGTGAAAATTTTTTATAATTTTCAACCGATGCACATCTTTCTCGGACATCGGTAAACAGCGTCACCTTCAGGCAGCAAGGAGCGAACATAACGTAACTCATGAAGATTTCCTAAACTCTTAATTTTGAAAAACCTGGACAGTAACGGGAGATTCCGCGCGAGCATGGTAGCTATAATGGCCTACTTTTTGTCCCGACTACAAAAATAGTCGTATCGAATTCTTCATGAGCTGAAGCTATTTCCGACGGCCTTTGCAAAGCAATGGCATATACCGAACATTCCTAATCCCCGGGGTTATTTTGATTGGTCAGCGACACGCGGCACCGGGTGGCAGCTACGGGAACGAGAAGCTCTTTTACAGATTTCCTGGGCTTCATTCTGGCATAGGATGGTTACTTTTTGCCACCTGTCTTGCAGAGCACTTTCTGGCGGCCGAGCTGTGCATAATCTGTAGCTCTGTGGTTTGGTTTATGGTATATGGGTTTTAACGTCCCAAAGCGATTCAGGCTATGAGGGACGCCGTAGTGAAGGGCTCCGGAAATTTCGACCGCCTGGGGTCCTTTAACGTGCACTGACGTCGCACAGTATATGGGCCTCTAGAATTTTGCCTCTATCGAAATCTGACCGCTGCGGCTGGGATCGGAACCGCGTCTTTCGGATCAGCAGCCGAGCGCCATGACCACTGAGCCACCGTGGTGACCTGCAGTTCTGTGTTGAAAAGGTGTGTCACCTAACTTGTTAAGCAATATAAAAAAAACTTTTTTGAGTAAGAACAGCGCTTTTTACTCATAGCATTGTCAGCAGCATAGTGCATCAGAATGCAATGAAGACATGCTAACTAGTAGGCTGGTTAACTAATACTGAATGGATAACATTTCAAGCATTACTATTAGTCGCCTTATTTAATTAGAGTCGTCTAGCCCATCGTAATAAATATCCACAACTCTCTTTAGAATTTCGAAAACGCCGCCACACACGGCGCTCCGTCCTACAAATCTTTGCTATTTCTATGAATGAAGTTCACATGAGCAAGCTTTTCGAATGTTGGTCTCGCAGGGCGTCTGCTGATTGACCATTCATATTTACTTATGCCTGGAGCATAAGCGGCGTAGAAGGAAAATTAGTGATACAAATCAAACCGCTGCAGTCTCTCTGGTATCTGCGAAAACTTTGTGATCCAACAATGTAGAGCTTCGAGACGCTCTACCTATAAACAGAACAGCAGAATCGTAGCTAAGAGACGCAGAGCAAGTGATTTAGACCTGGCGTGAGTACATTGACGCAAGTTGTCCACCTTGGATTTCTTTGTGGATTCGTCCACTTTATGCCATCTTCGATTCATCGCAGTCAATTTAGTTCGAAAGCGACTGTCCCGGATATGCTTCGGTGGTCCCAGGCCTCAGCTCCTCAACAGTATTAATTTTTTTTCGTAAACGATGAAGAAGCTCAAAAAGCTGTCTTGCTTTCGTTTGTAACCACCTGGTGGCGATACGATCTATGCTAACGAATAATTACTGCATTGATTGCTTTAAACTCGCACGAGATTGACAATTAGTGTGCAATGCGCACCACGCCAAATTGGCAGAACAACGCAAAAGCAGGACACATACATTCTTTTGTTACCGGTTCCATCTCTGAAAAAAAATTGACGTGGCTCGCTTGTAAGTGAATGTTTGATATGCTCTAATCCCCATCAAGGCTACGTCACTGTAAGAAGATCTATCGAAAATGCGCTAAGCATTGTTCCTGCAAATGTCGGGCGTTTAACAAGAGCGTGCACTCTCTAAGCAATGATGCAAGTTGGGGACACTGTGATGTCACCACGTACCTGATATACCCGACTGTATCGTGGACACGTCTTGGACGGAGAATTCGCTTTCTGAGGAGGAAACATACACACCGTTTAGAGGTTTTTCTAATTTTAGCTGTAGCAGCTTTTTCTATTATGAACAAGCTTTGTGAGTTTACTTGTGATCTTTTACTGGCTAGTATATTCCACTGGGACTCCACCAGTCAAGAGATGAGACAGTAAGAAATAGTTTCTATACTTGCGATATGCCTTCACCTTAATCACCTTTGCTTGGTAGCGTGATCATCATTTACGGCCTCACTGCACCAATATTGTGCAACATCTATGTGTACGTGTGATCGTGTGATCTAATAATTGCTAGTATATTTCACTGGCACTCCTCAAGTCAAGAGACGAGACAGTAAGGAACAGTTCCTATTTTCGCTAGATGCGTTCACATTAACCACGCTTGCTTTGTAGCGCGGGCATCATTTTCGGCCTCACTCCCACGAAAATGTGCTATATCGTCGTGTACGAGAGCTTCGCGAAGTTTTGACCACACCTTTTCTGCCGGTGCAATAGACGACGCGAAGCAACGCGCCACGAGTCATACAACCAGCGCATGGGGGTCACGAGCAATTAAGTGAAGAAAGCTTGCCTGTGAACTTGTCAGATGAAGAAATCTGTTTGTCTAAATGGTTAGAGCAAGAAAGGCAGAGCTACTTGAGGTGGCGTGGAAATGGGCGCAGAAAAATGCAAGCCTTTATAACAATCAGTGTAGTGTGATAAATGGACGAGGACGTGCTTTATAAGCCTTGTCTTTTTAGCACAGCGGGCTGTAATTAATACACGTTTAGGAACAACTATGGCACGCATTTCCACCTCAACGAGAACAGAAAACTGGGCAAGTTGGAACGGATTCATCTTAAAGCAGCGCGAAACACAGGACGTAGTGGAAGAACGAGAGACGACACGAGCGCTATCTAACAACTGCTATCTAGTTGTTAGATAGCGCTCGTATTGTCTCTCGTTCTTCAACTACGTCCTGTGTTTCGCGCTGCTTAAGATGATTTCCACATCACCTCTTATTGCTTCTCCCTCTTTCTCCATTTCGACGTGTGCAGACAGGAGCGAGCCACTCAAAATTTCCTGAACCACCATTTTTGAATGAAAAAGCTTCGTGGCAGAAATTGCCGCTGCAATTCGGCATTGCGACTTCAGCTCTACTTTTAAGAAGCTCTTGGAGCCTAACAATAAAAATCATATATCACAAGCCTTTCCCGTTGTCTTGTTGCTGAAGATGGATATAGTTGTGGGTGTAGAGCCCCCCTCCCCCCCCCTCCCCCCCCCAAAAGAAAGGCTATTTTGCGGTAGAAAAGAAGTAAGGACGGCAACTGCAATTCAGGTTTGGATTTAAGCTTACTCTTAGCCAAAAGTAATCTGTTCACAATGTGTGATGCCTCCTGCTGTGGGACGTTCGCTAGAGGAAATAGCCGTATCGCGTGAGAAGCCGTGCACAGATTAAACCAGGTAACGGGACAACGACGATACTTACCCATGACTGAGAAGTTGCTCCTGAAAACCACAGCGGACAGTGGCGAGCAGAACAAGAAGGCAACATCACAGAAGCAGCTGCGAAGCCATGCTCAGCTGCGCCCAGAAGAACGAAGGTATGACGGCCCGTGGCGCACGTTGATGATGCTCATGATGATGTCCTGGCGCACGTTTGAACAGCTCGCGCCCGGTTCTGCTGCTCGATTTTTTTATTCCTAGTGCACTTTGTCAAAAACAAATTTTACACACTGGCTTGAATAAGCCAGTCTTGAAAAAGTTATTGTTGAATATGTTTTCGACAACAAAACAAGAACAGCAATGGGATTCATTGTACTCAAAAGAGACATTTAGAGACATGATGTAGAAGTTTTCACCCTCAAATATAGGACAGATCTTTGCGGTAGAAAGGTGATGTATTAGAGACATCGAAATTGTGCAGAAATAAAACAGTTGTGTTTAACGGGTTCAAGTTCTCCGGAAAACTAAAGTATTGGTTATTCGCTGGATTCCGCGCACGCTACTCATGTACAGATTTTGAGAACAAACAGCGCTTACAGACAAAGGACCAGAACAAGAAGGACACACAACTGCGCTGACTAACAACTTTTATTTGGGAAGGGAGCCGATCCGCACCTTTTATACAGGACTTGTACAGAGCCAACCCGCAAAGACAAAGGCTGAACAAAGATTCTGCCTACGTTGTTCCATGGACTGCAAGTACTTTCATGCGATTGCGCGTAGCTTTTCTTTCAACTTCTAAGGGGTGTTCCACTATAAAATACCCATCAGTGCATACCGAAGTCAGGCACACATCCCCCCACTGTTATTCTGCTTCCAAACTCCAGTGACTGCTTCGCAGCTTCAGAGATTTCGATGGAAGGGAGCGCTGTCTTTCATTTACCGCAACTGTTTTTCAAGCATATGTCCCAACCATGCGTAAATTCAGACGACGCATTTTACTGAACTATGCAGTGTCCGCCACACCGCTATCCGCCGCGTCTCTCAAGAAACCTAGAAACGCCATCAAAAAAGGGAGGTCCAAGAGAGAATATCCATTAACTTTTGCGATTACTTTAATCTTAAGCTGAGCTCTCACCGAGCTAGTGCAGGTAGAGAAAACAAGGTTCGGAAGATAATCTCGGAGAAAACCACTCGGGTTCCTTTCTAGTCTGCAGTTGTTCAGAACTTTCGGACGCGAAATGATACAGCCATGCAATCACGCCTCCGGAACCAGTGGAATCTTGATTGATGAGTCGGTGCGGGATGTTACTAGCTGTAAAGTCGTCAAGAGCAGTGCAAAGGTATGTGGTTAGAGAATGGCTGCCGTAGGCTTTACTCCACAACGCCGGCTACTGGAAACGGCAGCGGTCTGCATGACTGTGCCTGGTAATATTTAATCTTTTTTAGTGCGAAGTTACTACTTCACGCGGTAAAACCGGCTCACCGAGTTTGTTTGAAGCTTTACCTTGAGGGTGGGCTGGGCAAAATCATAAATAACTGAATAAAATAAATTGTTAGGAGAAGGTAAGTGACGCCAACCAAGTAAAATACAGGAAAAAAACACGACGTTTCGGTACCGGCTCAGCCCCTTCTTCACAGTGTGACGTGGAGGACCTCCGTGTCCCTCCACGGAGGTCCTTCACACAGGGGCTTAAAAAGCCAAGCTGCGCTTGCCCGTAGTCACACCGTGAAGAAGGGGCGAGCCGGTCCCGAAGCGTCGTGTTTTTTTCCTGTATTTTACTTGGTTGGCGTCACTTACCTTCTCCTAACATTAAATTTCCCAACCAGACAGATTTCTGTTGAATGTTTCCTTTTGAATAAAATAAATTGTGTGGGTATTGGGATGCGAACCTGCGGTTGAGATAGTCACTGCACAGGAGCACTGTGCTATCGCCGCAAGTGAGGACGCCCGAAACACTTCCTAAGTAACAGTTTATTTAGCCGATTAGTTTAACCCTTGGTTGTCGCCCCTTGAGATTGAATTATGAGGTGCTTTCGAGCAGATATCGTTTTTTAGCCACTCGCGTGACATCAATTTTTCACAGCTATTTTTTTTCGTTTAACAACCAATTACCTGCATGCAAAATACTTATCATTCCCCGCGGGACGTCTATTATCATGTAGGCTGCACTCTGAGATGTTTTGGACCAAAATGCACTGAAGTTGGTGCACTGCGCTCTTGCGTTTCCAACCTCCAACAACTTGCATTTGTTCCAAAAGAAACGCGGCCGTCCACAAAAAACTTCCTTCTGGCCCACAACCTTCCTGGAAATTAATCATATCGATATCATATTTTGTGCTCCCTAGCGTGTAATTCCGATAAAAAACGATGGCTTTCGTTCCTTTACAATCGAATTAACTATACAAAAAATAATTGCAAGTGCACGAGAGCTTTCTGAGCCAATATCGGCCCCACGAAAACGGACGAATAGTAAAGAAACATTTTGAGCAAGACTATTGCTGAACATTCGAAGAGTATCCAGGCGACAATAGTGCAATCTTCCGACACATAAAGTGGTCTTTTGGCAGTCTTTTATAACTTCGGGCATTCAGTAAAGTGCTCCTAGCAGCAATGTCACAAAAAATGTGCAGCACTTCTTAAACTGCGCAAACAAAAACCTTCACTTGCTCTATCTCTCGGCACACCAGTCCTCTTTCCATCGTCTCCTTTAAAACACAATCAACACAGGTCGCCAGGTACAACAGGCTGCCACAGCTCACAGGTCATTGCTGCTGTGAAAACGCTTCCACCTTGCTATCCCCCTTTCGCTTGATCATAGCAGATGTGCCTGCAGCCCTTCAGGTGTTCAAAGGTACCTCCTGGGAGACAGCGCCCAGTGACGTCTGTCAAGTGCACGTTGAACAAGAATCAGATGGACAAGGGGTGCCTGCCTGGTGCGTTCATGAACACTCCTGACCTTTAAAGAGACGACCAAATAGGGCTCGGCACCCGAGGAGAGAGAGGCCTTCGAAGGCACGTTCGCAAGTGGGCGAAGGACGACTGGAAGTGAATTTTAATAAGTACAGAAAGCTGGGCTAGTTGGTGTGGATTCATACTCAGCAGCGCAAAAAACGAGGACAATAGCTTCCCTTTCGTGAATAAAATTTGAGTTGATAGTCTGCGCTTGTGTTGTGCCTCCTCGTTCGCTTTGGTCCTCGTTTTTTGCGCTGCTAAGTATGAAGTGAATTTTGTTGGCAGCGTTATCAGCCAACTAGCCTTTGTAGACCCTAATTTCTATCACTTGCCCCCTGAACATCACTCTCTGTACTTGTTATTCACTCACGTTGCGTCGTGTGTTTCTGTGACATATAAATCATCGACATGGTCAACTAACAGCCTGCTTTCAAGCAAGTCAAGCACCTGTTCTTGTTTCAAACCAGCGAAGGATGTCAATATCGGAAACCATGGGCGGGGGCGGAAGTACAAGAAGTAAAGTGGGAGCACAGACGACAAACTCTCCAAAGCTCGCACGGCACGTCTTCCTTATTCCTGTTCAACTAGCACGATTTCTCTCTCAGCCCCCGAACCAGTACTGTTTGCAGCGAGGCAGAGAGTTAGTCATGGCATTAAAATGCCCATAATAACTGGTGTGCTATGATGCGAGTAATCTGTGATATGGTATGGTATGGTAGGCATGGTACGATATGCTACGTTGGTATGGTACGTTATGGTATGGTACGTTATGGTATGGTATGGTATGGTATGGTATGTTATGGTATGGTATGGTACGGTACGATATGGTAAGGTATAGTGTAGCATAATATGCTGTTAAATATGAGATCGCCGGTATGGTATGATGCGGTATGATACAGTTTCGCATGGTATAGAATCATATGCTGCAGTACGAAGAGTGCAGTGTTGTTTGGTATGGTGTGGTAAGGTATGATTAAGCATGGAATGGTACAGTATCGTATGTTATAGTATGGTATAATGTAGCATGGTATGGTAATGTATGACATGGTTTTGTACGGTTTTCGTGGTTGGTCATGGCGGTAGTATGGTATGGTTCGGTGCCATAGACTGCGCTACGGCAAGGTATCACAAAACACTGAAGGAGCATGCGAGCTCGGCCGAGCAACGGAGCACTTCAATGATTAGTTTTTTTTTTAATATGTGCGAATTCTTGCTACAGTTTCAAACGCACTGGACTTTCAAAGTCATCTGGACAATTATGCGTTCGGTTTATCATAGGGAGCGAAGTAGCAAACGAAGACTCACCTTTTTTCTTTCATGAAATTGAGGGTGTCATGCGACGGTCCTATTGTCCACAAAGTTTCTGGACCGATCCTTGGCTGTTTAGGCCGGTAACACCCTCCTTACTCTTAAGCTCCGTTGCTCCAACTTAGCAAGCCTTAAAAATAATAGCCACCACTTATGAAAACAAACAAGGGGCAAGAACACTGTTTTCTGTACACTCCATTTTAGCAAAATATGTTAAGTGCAGTTATATTAAGTCCAAAAGAAATTAGTGGTGTGAAATAAATAGAAAACAAATAGCCTCATCTTGACGAAACAATAAAATATATAGGTGGTGGCTGTTTATTGAATGCAGTGCGATAAATAAATATATATAAATATCAGATCTCCTCATTACTTACAATTCGTACGTTCAAGAAGGCAACACTCCGGTAAGAAAAAACTACTGGGTTAGAAACAATACAAACATAGCTCAAAAAGTGAAAAAAAATCACTCTCTTTACAATAGTCTATAAATGGCCATTCCTAATAAGCTGTTTCATTTTATCTTCATGTTTTCCTCCTTTCCAGTTAAACGAGGACTCGTCGGATATTCAGGATAGTAACACAACAAATAATCCACATACTGTTACGCTGCGGCCGGCCGAAGAATGAGGCACTATAACAATGAACAACAGATGTTTTAATGGCAGCTGTTGTTGTTGTTGTTGTTCACCTCAAAGAGCTGCCCTAGCGCGAGCGCTCCGTCCCGCGCCACTGCCAGCTTCGTCTTTTTCGTCACACCACGAGCCACGAGCGGCAGCGCAGCCAGCCATCAGCTCGAACCCTGAAGCAACCGCAAAGATCACTAGTAACCACGTCGACCCTCAGTTTGACGGGACCTCGAAGACGCACACCGTTCTCCAGCTTCCCGCACCTGTCCATGCAGAGTCCGCTTCCAGGCTCTTTGGAATGCTGACAGCCCCAGCCGCGGTCTTCCAAGGAGACCGACCTGACCTCAGCGTGGAGATCGACCGGTCCGGGAACCAAAGGGAGTGCTCGAAGCAGGCGCCGAACCCATCGGAGGATGCGACTGGTGAGCCGAAGGCAAGGCGGCGCCGCAACAAGGCAGCGGTGGTCGCAAGGGCGCTCGACTCTGCCGCTCAGAAAAGAAGCTTGGGCCGTGCAGGAGATAAAGTGAATCGTTCGCCTAACCAAACGGTGGAAGTCACCGCTCGGTCTAAGGGCAAGCAGGCCCTAGAGAAGGCAACCGCCGCTGCCAAACGCCGTGGCCAAAAAAGCTTCCGGCCGTCCCAGGCAGTGAAGATCGCCGGCCTTCTGCCATTCTCAGGAGAACCAGGACTGCTCGCCGCAAGACACGCCCTATCAAGACAGGTTCTTCATCGGCCACCACCGGCGGGAGTGCGCGGAGAATTAAGACGCGTCGCCCAGCGCGGACCTGATAGGAGTGCTGCAGGTGGCAGCCAAAGCAACGGAAGTAGTCGTCGGCCGCTCCGCGCTGGGGGCAAGAAGCGTCGCTCCAAGTCGCGTGGCCAGCCGAGTGCAAGGTCCTCCAGCCATAAATCCACCGGCAAGAGGGCTGGCAAGAAGCAGCGGCTCACGGAAGCGCGGAGGAAGGCGTCGCCACCGTTCCACGAGCCAGAAGAAGCGTCGCTCCAAGTCGCTTGGCCAGCCGAGTGCAAGGTCCTGCAGCCACAAATCCACCGGCAAGAGGGCTGGCAAGAAGCAGCGGCTGACGGAAGCGCGGAGGAAGGTGTCGCCACCGTTCCACGAGCCAAAAGAAGCGTCGCTCCAAGTCACCTGGCCAGCCGAGTGCAAGGTCCTCCAGCCACAAATCCACCGGCAAGAGGGCTGGCAAGAAGCAGCAGCTCACGGAAGCGCGGAGGAAGGCGTCGCCACCGTTCCACGCGCCAGAAGAAGCGTCGCTCCAAGTCGCTTGGCCAGCCGAGTGCAAGGTCCTCCAGCCACAAATCCACCGGCAAGAGGGCTGGCAAGAAGCAGCGGCTCACGGAAGCGCGGAGGAAGGTGTCGCCACCGTTCCACGAGCCAGAAGAAGCGTCGCTCCAAGTCGCTTGGCCAGCCGAGTGCAAGGTCCTCCAGCCATATATCCACCGGCAAGAGGGCTGGCAAGAAGCAGCGGCTCACGGAAGCGCGGAGGAAGGCGTCGCCACCGTTCCACGAGCCAGAAGCGTCGCTCCAAGTCGCTTGGCCAGCCGAGTGCAAGGTCCTCCAGCCACAAATCCACCGGCAAGAGGGCTGGCAAGAAGCAGCGGCTCACGGAAGCGCGGAGGAAGGCGTCGCCACCGTTCCACGAGCCAGAAGAAGCGTCGCTCCAAGTCGCTTGGCCAGCCGAGTGCAAGGTCCTCCAGCCATAAATCCACCGGCAAGAGGGCTGGCAAGAAGCAGCGGCTGACGGAAGCGCGGAGGAAGGTGTCGCCACCGTTCCGCGAGCCTGAAGAAGCGTCGCTCCAAGTCGCGTGGCCGGTCGAGTGCGAGGTCCTCCAGCCACAAATCCACCGGCAAGTGGGCTGACAAGAAGCAGCGGCTGACGGAAGCGCGCAGGAAGGCGTGGCCACCGTTCCACGAGCCAGAAGAAGCGTCGCTCCAAGTCGCGTGGCCGGTCGAGTGCGAGGTCCTCCAGCCACAAATCCACCGGCAAGAGGGCTGGCAAGAAGCAGCGGCTGACGGAAGCGCGCAGGAAGGCGTGGCCACCGTTCCACGAGCCAGAAGAAGCGTCGCTCCAAGTCGCTTGGCCAGCCGAGTGCAAGGTCCTCCAGCCATAAATCCACCGGCAAGAGGGCTGGCAAGAAGCAGCGGCTGACGGAAGCGCGGAGGAAGGTGTCGCCACCGTTCCGCGAGCCAAAAGAAGCGTCGCTCCAAGTCACGTGGCCGGTCGAGTGCAAGGTCCTCCAGCCACAAATCCACCGGCAAGAGGGCTGGCAAGAAGCAGCGGCTGACGGAAGCGCGCAGGAAGGCGTGGCCACCGTTCCACGAGCCAGCAGAAGCGTCGCTCCAAGTCGCGTGGCCGGTCGAGTGCGAGGTCCTCCAGCCACACATCCACCGGCAAGAGGGCTGGCAAGAAGCAGCGGCTGACGGAAGCGCGCAGGAAGGCGTGGCCACCGTTCCACGGGCCAGAAGAAGCGTCGCTCCAAGTGGCGTGGCCGGTCGAGTGCAAGGTCCTCCAGCCACAAATCCACCGGCAAGAGGGCTGGCAAGAAGCAGCGGCTGACGGAAGCGCGGAGGAAGGCGTCGCCACCGTTCCGCGAGCCAAAAGAAGCGTCGCTCCAAGTCACGTGGCCGGTCGAGTGCAAGGTCCTCCAGCCACAAATCCACCGGCAAGAGGGCTGGCAAGAAGCAGCGGCTGACGGAAGCGCGCAGGAAGGCGTGGCCACCGTTCCACGAGCCAGAAGAAGCGTCGCTCCAAGTCGCGTGGCCGGTCGAGTGCGAGGTCCTCCAGCCACAAATCCACCGGCAAGAGGGCTGGCAAGAAGCAGCGGCTGACGGAAGCGCGCAGGAAGGCGTGGCCACCGTTCCACAGGCCAGAAGAAGCGTCGCTCCAAGTCGCGTGGCCGGTGGAGTGCGAGGTCCTCTAGCCACAAATCCACCGGCAAGAGGGCTGGCAAGAAGCAGCGGCTGACGGAAGCGCGCAGGAAGGCGTCGCCACCGTTCCACGAGCCAGTAGTCTGTGGGAGTAGCGCCTTGCTGGCCGTGAGCTAGGACGGTGTGCCCGCTTCCCCGAAGCCTTGTGTCGGCAGGCTGCGGCGTCTGCCGGCCCCTTCCGTGTGCAATTGCCAGCTTCAGCGCGAACCTATGACAATGGTGAACTGAAACACAGCTGCGGACGTTAAGGCCATCTCAAAATTGGCACCTTAAAAAGCCGGGAACTTGTGTTCAAGCTACCCCTTCCATAGTTCTTGTGTAAAGAAATCGGTCGCTCTGGTGACAGAAGTTTTCACCGATGCCCCCAAGCACGCAATAATTTCATTCTTCAGCTCATCTTCTGTAAATGCATTCAACATAATGTAACGCCTATAACTATTGTATAATCAGATATTCATAGCCAATATACACTTTGTCACTGATATTATTTTTACTTCAATAACTATCGCATAATATTAAAGCTCAATCATGTAAATAACTTTTAAAAGTGATCGTGGCCTTTTAATAATTGACAGAAAAATATTCAAAGTCTGCACATGTTCAATTCTTGTGATCATTTTATCCTGTCATTCTTGCCTTTATTATAGTTGAATGTGGATTTAGATTTTTTTATTCGTGTTTAAGAATTCTCCAAACGCCCCCATCCTGACCTTTGCTCAGCAGGTATTGGTCGAGTAGATGTCATATTTTTCCTTTTTTTTTGCAAGTGTGGAAATGCCAAAAAATATTTTCCATTCTCTCGAGTTATTTCTTTTAAACTGGTTGTAGCCTGTTGTACCGAGATGGTGCGGGCAGGGCAATTTGGTTTCATTTTTTTCGTCTTCTCTTCCACCATTTAACGAAATCAGTCCGCTCGGCTTAAGTGAATGTCATCTCTTACGGGCCAGGTGGACGTGTGGGGATGGGGTTACCCTTTCGGATAAGAAGAACACCGTACTGAAGCCCTCCGGATAACATCAAACCCATAAGGTTTTTCGAGGCCGCACTATGGGAACTCGCAGCTTTTTTATTGTCCGTCTAAAGTAAATAGTCCCGCCTTTCAAGACTCTGGCTCCCTTATTTTTTACGGCAGCTAGAGACACTTTTATAACTCTGATGTCGAGACATAAAGTGAAATCACTTTTTCGCACCTGCGTGAAATCAGCACATTAGGTCATTGATAAAGTGATACGTCCGCCTTTTTTATCCTTTGTTTTAAGCTATTTTCCCATTAAGCTATAAAAGTGCTCTAGCAGATTCGTTAGGAAGTTTACACTGATAGGCAATAATCATTTTCTCTTCTCCGCAAAAAATTCCGGGGCACTTTGTTGACCTAAACTGCGGTTAAGCGAACACCTTAAGCGCGGTGTTGCTGCTTGTGTCACTCATGCGTTGTTAAGATGTTAGGCTTCACCCCTAAGAGTGAAACGCGACGGCGTCTTGCAACACTGCCAGGGAATCCATAAAACGCCATCGCCCGTTCGTTTCTACGCCTTGCTAGTCGGTAAATTGGTTATTGAGGAAAGGAAATGCATCTGTCTCTCATGGTTGGACACGCTGCATCCAAGTAAAATATGCCTGTCTTACTTCCTTAATAATTCTGAATAAATTTTGCCCTGGCTTCACGCCTCTCCTGATTATACTCCCAATTCATATTTTTGGGGAGCGACTTAACCGACAAAGTATTTTTCCATGCCTCCGGGATGTCGACTCTGCGTTCAGTGGTGGGGAGCAGCGCGAGATTGAGGTCCCGAAGGACTTGTCTGCCGGCGCTGGACACCGACAGCCTGCCAATTTGGTTTGTTCTATGGGCCTCAATCAACTCCTCCACCGAGTTGTGGACTGCAAGTTGGAGCAGGCGCTTAGTGGACGCTTTGGCAGGGAGTCCTAGCGCATTTTTAACCGCCTCCCGAATCATCGCGTTGAGGTTCCCGCGGTCGCTCTTCCTCAGCTTGAGGTAGGGCGCCGCATAAACCACGCGACTGACGATGAACGCCTGAACCAGGCGAACGGTTTCTTTTTCGAGAAGTCCACCATGCTTGCCGGATATCCTGCCAATCATCCTACTAATTTGTTCGCAGGTGGACTTCATCTTTTGCAAGACCGTCGCATTGTTACCCTGGTTATTAATTTGTAATCCCAATACCCGAAGCGTCTCCACCACTGGTATCTGGGTGTCGTTAACGTAAATTTGCATGTTCTCACCTCAGTTTTTATCCGTTTTAATGTGTAAAAGTTCTGATTTGTTCGGAGCGCATTCCAGACCACACTCCGGAGCGTAATCTTGCACTACCGAGGCGGCCAATTGGAGGGCTCCCTCCATCTGCCCCACGCTGCCCCGGGACGACCAGATAGTAATGTCGTCTGCGTAGATGGCGTGGCGTACGCCATCCACGGCATTGAGCCTCTCGGGGAGGCCCATGAGGGCAACGTTAAAAAGCAGCGCAGAGAAAACTGCTCCTTGAGGTGTCCCTCGGGTTCCCATCTCGATGGGCCCAAATTTTTCATTGCCAAGTCGTATATGAGCTTTCCTATTTTCTAAAAAATTTTGTACATATCTGAATGTTTTCTCGCCGCAATTGGTGGCGTTCAAATTCTCAAGAATTTTGCTATGTTTAACGTTGTCAAAACCGCCCTTCAGGTCCAGTGCCAAAATAGCCCTGTCCGTCGCGTTCCCGAAGGGGGGGTCGATGACTTCCGCATTGATTTGGAGCAGCACGTCCTGCGCTGATAAATCTGGCCGAAAGCTGAACATTGAGGGCGGCAGCAGCTCGTGCTGTTCCAAATAATTGGAGACCCTTTGCCTCACTGCCGCCTTCATGAGCTTACCGGCGCAGGACGTGAGAGATATTGGTCTCAAATTTTCTATGTTTATCTTTTTACCGGGCTTGGGGATGAATGTCACTACAGGTGTTTTCCAGTCGTTCGGTAACTCCCCCAAGTCCCAGCATTCGTTGATGTAGCGCGTAAAATCTTCTAGAGCTGGATCGCTGAGGTTGGCCAGAAGGCCGACCGTAATCTTGTCATCTCCCGGTGCCGTCCCTCGCCTCATCTTCATCAGTGCGGCTTTGATTTCCTCGACGGGTCCAACCGAGGAGGGCATCTGCAACATTGCGGTAGTGCACGAGGAAAAGCAGGTGAACGGGCTCTCGGTAAAAAAAATGGCTGAGGCTTAACTTGGTTAACCCTGGTCAGATGCGAAGCATATTGATGGCTAGGCTTGGTAATACATGGCTTTCCTTGGTTGAATACTTGGTCATTTTAATACAACCACTAGAAGCCTTCGTCGTGGGGGAAGACAACGGCATGGCTACAGCGGAACGCCGACTAACCCCGAGACGCGCGTTGGGTGGGCGCCTGCCCTGGATTGCCACGGAAGCCGCGTCCGCCTACCCGGTGGAGCGAGCGTTTCACCCACACCGAGTGTGAACGCGCGTTCGAAATGCGCGGGAATGCCGCTCGAGGACATTCCGGTGTCTATGCGATGGCGTCGTTCTCCCTCTCCCAGCGCGTGACGGCGTTCTGTCGTGACGTCATGTGTCACGTGGTATGTCACGTGGTGTGACGTCACTGTACCACGTGGTCTGCACGGCGTGCAACCCCAGCGACGGCGCGAGGTGGACCCCCATCTTCCTCTGTCGTGACGTCATGTGTCACGTGGTATGTCACGTGGTGTGACGTCACTGTACCACGTGGTGTGCACGGCGTGTAACCAAGGCGAAGGGCTGTAGTGTACCCGTCTTCCTCTGTCGTGACGTCATGTGTCACGTGGTATGTCAAGTGGTGTGACGTCACTGTACCACGTGGTGTGCACGGCGTGTAACCACGGTGAAGGGCTGTAGTGTACTCCGTCTTCCTCTGTCGTGACGTCATGTGTCACGTGGTATGTCAAGTGGTGTGACGTCACTGTACCACGTGGTGTGCACGGCGTGTAACCACGGTGAAGGGCTGTAGTGTACTCCGTCTTCCTCTGTCGTGACGTCATGTGTCACGTGGTATGTCACGTGATGTGACGTCACTGTACCACGTGGTGTGCCCGGTGCGTAACCAGGGCGAAGGGCTGTAGTGTACCTCCGTCTTCCTCTGTCGTGACGTCATGTGTCACATGGTATGTCACGTGGTGTGACGTCACTGCACCACGTGGTGTGCACGGCGCGTAACCACGGCGAAGGGCTGTAGTGTACCTCCGTCTTCCTCTGTCGTGACGTCATATGTCACGTGGTATGTCACGTGGTGTGACGTCACTGTACCACGTGGTGTGCACGGCGCGTAACCACGGCGAAGGGCTGTAGTGTACCTCCGGCTTCCTCTGTCGTGACGTCATGTGTCACGTGGTATGTCACGTGGTGTGACGTCACTGTACCACGTGGTGTGCACGGCGCGTAACCACGCGAAGGGCTGTAGTGTACCTCTAGTAATATGCTTCGCATAAAAGTAGCGACGCGCTAATGTTGGAGGAAGTGGCGATTCCACTGGCCGCCACCCACTCCGACGCAGCGTACATAATGTCGGACTCGCAGCAGGCCTGCCGAAATTACGTGCGGGGTAGGATAGCGCCGCTTGTCCGCAGAATACTATTGGCATTTGAGAACAATTCAATTCGGCTATGAGTAAAAAACAGATGGTATGGGTGCCCGGTCACCAGGGGGTTGAGGGAAACGAGGCCACTCACGCGGTTGCCCGAGTGTTCCTTCCCCCGAATTCCACTCAATTCCCCGGTTCTGCCGCGGCACTCATACCGATTCCGCTAATACGCGGATATCACAAACCATTTACGCCTCTGCAGGAGGGTACTCCCGGGACCCGCCAAGGGTCTCGACAGAACCGAGGAGGGCCACCTCAGACGGCTCCAAACCGGGTCTTTCTTAAATCCCGCCGTACTAAAACACGTGGACCCGACATTCATGGGCAGGTGCAAATTCCGCGGACAGTATGCTGACCTATACCACATGGTGTGGGCCTGCCAGTACAATACAAATGTAGCAGTTATAAATCAGCCAACTAGGGAGGGCTGGGAGGCAGCCCTGTCCAGCTCGGACCTGGAGGCCCAGCGGGCCCTGGTCCAGAGAGCACGGGCAGAGGCGGCAGCCAATGGCGTCCCGGAATAGGGGCTGCCACCCAGCTCAACATCCATCCACAGCTTCCCTTTCCAATTTAATACAGTGCTACAATAAACGTTTTCTCCTCCTCCTGTCTCTCATGACTCGGGTGATTCCTAAACCTCGCCGTAACGGGAAGGGAGGAAGATGAGAGTGAACGAAGACACAGTATTCACTAGACGCGCGTTTGTTCGTTCCAAAGCATCGAGCTGGCATGGCGGAGTGGTTCGCATGCTCGTCTCGATTCCGGAGACCGAGGTTCGACTCCCGAACTTAACTAATTTCTTACTCGGCTTTATTTATTTTTCTGGCCTGACTAGAAAGGTTAATTAGGCTCATTGGGTAATTAATTAACTAAACTTAGTCCCACTTACCTGCAGCATCACTAGACAATCCCTTTAATTGGTTGCATGGTTACTAGGCAACGCACAATTGGCCCCGTTTGAAATTCGCTCACTGTGACGTCACGACCGTTTCGAGCTATTGAAAAGCGCGACATTTCTGTCGACAACTGCTTACAACGATGAGGCATGGAAGGCTTCCGCCTTAAAATGCTTTCATCGCTGACGTCACAGTAGAGGTCTAAAAATGGCCTATTTTCGAAACCCTTACGGAAATTTCTTGTCCTCTCGTAACTTTTGCATACTGAAATGTCTGATCTCCCCCGCTGGCCCCACCCACTCGGCCCCTCCGCCGGCTGCCAACGCGCTGGAGTTCCGTGAGGGGGGGGTTAGGGCGCTGGCCATGGTAACTGAATGACGTCGGAAAGACTAGGCACGGCGAACCAATGATAGCCTTCCGCTGTTCCCTTAACCAGCATTGCATGACGCGATGTACGCGGATTCGGAGAAATTATTGGTATCAAATAAATAAACAACAAATAACCTCATTTTGACCAAAAATAAACCTTATAGGCGGTGGCTGTTTATTTAATTCAGTACGAGAAATAAAAATATAAAAATAACAGAAATCTCACAAATGCTAACAATTCGTACGTTCAAGAAAGGCAACATTTGGGCAAAATAAAAGCTACTGGGTTAGAAACAATACAAACATAGCTCACAAAGGGAAAAAAATTACTCTCTCTACAATAGTCTCTAAATGGTCCAACCTAATTAGCTGTTTTATTTTATCTTCAAGTTTACCTGATTTCCAATTAGAACGAGGCCAAGACTACGGGGGAGTGGCCAAGACACAGGCGGTGAACTGTTAGAAAGATTAGCAGTTTTAGAGGAAAAGGAGTAGTAATAGGGTGTAGGCTGACAGAGTGGACGACGCAACGACAGGGGTCCTGTTAGAAAGGAGATCGAAGATGGGACGACGGCTTCATGAGCAAATTCGAATGCAACACATGGAATGGTTCAATTTTGTATTGACTGAAAGAGAGACAGAAAAAAAATGAAAATAAAAATAAATCATAAATGGACTGTTTCATCCGCGCTGGTCCCGCGCCACTGCCAGCTTCGTCTTTTTCGTCACACCACGCGCCACGAGCCGCAGCGCAGCTAGCCATCACCTCGAACCATGAGGCAACCACAGAGATCGCCAGCAGCCACGTAGACCCTCAGTTCGACGGAACCTCGAAGGCGCACACCGGTCACCAGCTTCCCGCACCTGTCCATGCAGAGTCCACTTCCCGTCTCTTCCGAATGCTGACAGCCCCTGCCTCGGTATTCCAAGGAGACCAACCTGACCCCAGCACGGAGATCGACCGGTCCGGCAACGTAAGGGAATGCTTGAAGCAGGCGCCGGAACCAAAGGAGGATGCCACTGGTGAGCCAAAGGCAAGGCGGCGCCGCGACAAGGCAGCGGTGGCCGCAGGGGCGCTCGACTCTGCCGCTCTGAAAAGAAGCTTGGGCCGTGCAGGAGATAAAGTGAATCGTTCGCCTAAGCAAGCGGTGGAAGTCAGCGCTCGGTCTACGAGCAAGCAGGAACTAGAGAAGCCAACCGCCGCTGCCAAACGCTGTGGCCAAAAGAGCTTCCGGACGTCCCAGGCAGTGAAGATCGCCGGCCTTCAGACAGCCACACGAAGACCAGGACTGCTCGCCGCAAGGCACGTCCTTCTACAGGTTCTTCATCGGCCATCACCGGCGGGAATGCGCGGAGGAGTAGGCGGCGCCTCCCAGTGCGGAGTTTATCACAGAGTGCGGCAGTTGGCATCCAAATCAACGGAAGCAGTCGTCGGCCGCTCCGCACTGGGGGCAAGAAGCGTCGCTCCAAGTCGCGTGGCCGGCCGGGTGCAAGGGCCTCCAGCCACAATGCCACCGGCAAGAGGGCTGGCAAGAAACAGCGGCGGTCCCTCTCTGCGGCCTCAAGGCGCAGCGGCGGACGGAAGCGCGGAGGAAGACATCGCCACCATTCCACGAGCCAGTTTTCTGTGGAAGTAGCGCCTTGCTGGCCGTGAGCTGGACGGTCGCTAAGGCCTTCGGCGACCGTGCCCGCTTCCCCAGAGCCTTGCGTCGGCAGGCTGCGGCTTCTGCCGGCCCCTTCCGTACGCATTTGCCAGCTTCATCGTGGACCGACCACAAAGATGAACTGAAACACAGCTGCGGACGTTGAGGCATTCTGAAAACCGACGACTTAAAATAGCCGAGGACTTATTCAAACCATCCCTTCAATACCTTTTGTGTAGAGAGGTCAAGCAAAAACTCTTTTGAGATAAATATTCGTCGATGCCCCCACACCTAAAATAATTATATATTCTTCAGCTCAACTTGTGTAAATGCATTCCACATCATGTGACGCCTATAACAACGGTATAATCGGATAGTCATAGGCAATATGTAGTTTGTCACAGTTTTTACTTCAATAACTATCTCAAATTCTTCCATCTCAATCATGTAAATAACAGTTAAAATTTATTGTGGCCTCCTAACAGTTGTGCAGTAAAATAGACAAACCCTGCACGTTTTCAATTGTGAACATTTTATCTTATCATTCCTGTCTTTCATGTAGTTGAACTTGAATTTAGATTATTTAATTCGTGTTTAAGAATTCTCCAAACCACCCCATCCTGGCCTCTTCTGAACAGATATTGATCTAATGTCATTCTTTCTCGTTTTTTCCAGTGTGGAAATGCCAACAATTTTTTTTTTCCATTCACTCAAGTTGTTTACTTTAAATTGGTCTTAACTCGTTGTACTAAGGTGGTGCGGGCAGTGCAATTTGGTTTTAATTTTTTTCTCCTGGCTAGCCACCATTTGACGAAATCAGTCTGCTCGACTTAAGTCTATGTCATAATTTACGAGCCAGGTTGACGTGTTGGGACGTGGTTACCGTTCCGGATGACGGCAACACCGCACTGAAGCCCTCGGGATAACATCAAACCCGTTACAAAATGAACAAGTGAGGGGAAAACCTCAGGTTGCTTCAGCCAACGTTTCGACACGGGGAGTTGTCTTCGTCTGGGAAAAGCGTTCATCATTGGCAGGGATTAAATAGGGCCTTCGCTCCGAGGAGGAAGGCCCCTAGTCCCCTACTATCAGTTCTCGGAAACCATGACATTCCTGTTACCCCCTCCGCCCCCCTCTTTTGGCTTTCTCTGAACTCGAGCCATTCCCCCCCCCCCCCCCCCCCGGCCTTGTCCTTCCTTGGAAATGTCCCCCCTTTCCTTCTCCGTCCAATGCCAGCCTATTTTGTTTGCCTTCTTCTCATTTCCCTGTACCACACTGACTAATCCTCTTGTCCGAGTTTCACAGGTCCACCCAGCGCGTCCCCCCGTCGCAGCCCCTTCAAAGCCTTTGTTCATTACACACCCCCCGGATATAAGTTCTTCCACCATTGCAGCTTAACGAATCAAGATTCACCTCCCTCCCCTTCCTGACACGCATCCCCTCTCACACCACTTTCCTTCCCCACCCCCGGGGCTTTCCTCCTCGGAGCGAAGGCCCTATTTAATCCCTGCCAATGAGTGAACGTTTTGCCCAGACGAACACAAGTCCCCTTGTCGAAACGTTAGCTCAAGCAACCTGAGGTTTTCCCCTCCCTTGTTCATTTTGTGATCGCCAAGGACCATCTACCACACCATCTCTCTACCATGGACATCAAACCCGTTAGTTTTTTCGAGGCCACACTGTGATAACTCGCACCTTTTATTGTCCATCTAAAGCCTTTCAAGACTTTGGCTACTTTTTTTACCGCGGCTAAAGACGCTTTTATTGATGTCGAGAAATAAAGTGGGATTAATTTTCGCACCTGCGTGATATAAGCACATTAGGTGAGTGAAAAAGTGATAGGTCCGCCTTTTTTACCTTTTCTGTTAAGCTAGATCTCTAGTAGATTCGTTTGGAAGGAAGCTTACCTTTACAGGTGATAATCCTTCCTTCTCTATTCTCCTTAAAATGTTTTCATTCCTGACGTCACCGTAGAGGTCTAAAAATGGCCTATTTTCGATACTCTTATGGAAATATCTCTCTCCTCTCGTAACTTTTTCATACCGAAATGTCTGCTCTCTTCCGTGGGGAGGGGGCTCCGGCTCGGCCATGCTAGCTGTGTAACGTCAGAAAGAATTTACACGGCGAACCAGTGATAGCCCTCCACTGGTGACGTAACCAGCAATGCATGGCGCGTTGCACGCGGATTCGGGCGAAAGCTTAGCACCGATGGTCGCCACGAGGCTTTCAAACACGAATTTTTACTAAAATATTGTAAATGATTGGCTCATTTTTGAGGCTTTGTACACGGCACGAATACTCAGTGACCTATGCTCTACATAACGCAAGAGTATTATAACTAACCTGAAACATCAATTTAGTGGATCCTTTAAAAAGGCAGGATAGAGAAAGTTGATGCGCTAACTGTTTTTATTGTTTTATACCAAAGCTGACTTTTAAGAGATAGACCACGTGGAGCACACAGTGGTCGGGAGCCAATTTTGGACAAAACCTCTCTTAATCTCTAGTCTGCGATTGAATCTCATTGAATCCTGATGACTCAGTCGGTGCAAGGTGTTTCTACTTCCAAAGCCGTAAAGAGCAGTGAATAGGTACAGGTCAAGCAGTGGCTATTGTAGGCTGCTCTCCAGAGCTGGGGAGCATAACCAGTCGACACCATCTGTAGCTCGCAATGGTAATCCCTTTTTTTTTCTCCTTTTCCTAACCATTTCTTTCCTAATCACAACGAATTCACTAGGTACATCTTTATTCAGCTTGAACCAACGAGACTTCGTGGCTTTAAGTGTTGAGCTCGTCTCCCAATCCGAAAGTCGTGGGTTAAGCTTTTACCCAAACCCAAATGACGCACTTTTCTTTTCAGCTCAGTTAGGTTACAGCAACCTACGTCATCAATGTGGTGTCAGTGCGAACGTTCTTTGACCTGTTCCCGAATTTTCGCTGACGGCTAATGACGCCGACGTCGCCAGCGCCGGCTTTTCTGCGACGCGGGAGCCTTAACGCTGTCCCGTTAATATTGTTCAAGCAGAAAATCCTTGAGCCAAAAATTTGCGAAATCGTTGCTGGACAACGCTTATCACTTATCGCTGAAGCCGCAGCCCTACTATAAACATGCGACCGTGGGCGGTGCTGTATTTCAATTAACGGAGATACGAACGTGAGACCACAATAACTAGAAAATCGCGAATGAATAGGCAAAATAGATCTGCCATTTCTTTTTTCTATGACAGTTCAGCAGAAAGCACAATGAAACAAAATTCAGTGGAAGTTGATGAACTGGCCTGTTCCGTTTTCCAATAACCCCCTCCCCCTCTCCTGCGTTTGTTCCAAAGCAAACATGGCCATCGAAAGAAAACTTCCCTATGGCAAAAGATCTTACCAAATAAACTTAACAATCATATTTATATCATAACCTGATGTCCCGAGCGCAAAATTCTGATCAGAAGCGATCATTTTTCGCGCTTGTCCATAGAAATAAATATACAAACAATAAACAGAAGGTGCGCGTGGGCACCCTCAGTGAGGCTGTGCTGGGATAGTACAGATGATTTGTAAGGAAACATTCTAATTATGAGCACTAAGAATCTGGGCAAAGGAAGCCAGATGACACTGAGACTTTCTGCGGACAACAAAAACAGCCTCTTCCCTGCGGTTTCTTCTTTCCTTCACGCATTTAAGTGCTTCCGGGAAATACGCCACAAAAAATGTGGAGCCAGTTATAAAAATGCGCTAAAAAAATGCACCCACTTCCCACCTTCTACTACTAAACACAACCCAAACATGTCGGCAGGCAGCACAGGTTGGACCGGCTTCACAGGTCGTTGCTGCTGTGAAAACGCTTCTTCTTTGCTATCCCCATTTCGCTTCTTCATACTAGAAGTCCCTGAAGCCCTTGAGGCGTTCAAAAGGGCCTCCAGGGAGACAGCGCCCAGGGATGTCGGTCAAGTGCACGTTGAACAAGGACCAGGTGAACAAGAGGCGACTTCCTGCGGTGTTCATGACGATCCTTGCCTGTAGAGGGACGAACTAATAGAGCTCGGCACACGACGAGCCAGAGGCCTTCTCAAGGCACGTTCACAAGTGGGTGATGGACAACTTTAAGCGCAAAATGGCGCAATGAGAAATTGGGTGCAATAACAGCACTGGGGTGGTGCGCAGCGCAGTGAATTTTGTTAGCAGCGTTATCAGTCCACTAGCCTTTATAGACACTAATTTCGAAAGCAACAATACAAACATAGCTCACAAAGTGAAGAAAGGACCCTCTTTACAATAGCCTATAAATGGCCCATCCTAATAAGATTTTTATTTTATGTTCAAATTTTTCAGATTTCCAATTAGAACGAGGCCTCTTCGGATATTCAAGAAAACAACAAATCATCAAGCCTAGCGCGAGCGCTCCGTCCCGCGTCGCTGATAGCTTCGTCTTCGTCACATCAACCGGGGCCATCGAGTGATCTACCGATCGTTAATAAAGACACTGAAGAAGATGCGGGCGAAATAGGGATGGGCTTTAGAGAACTGTAGAAAAGAGATAGCAAGATGGTGTAAAGCTAGGCGGCACGATGAAAGATGGACAAGAGATTATTTAATAGCAGCTGGCCCAACGCGACCGCTCCGTCCCGCGCCACTGCCAGCTTCGTCCTTTTCGTCACATCACGCGCCACGAGCGGCAGCGCAGCCAGCCATCACCTCGAACCCTGAGGCAACCGCTAGGATCACCAGCAGCCACGTCCACCCTCAGTTCGAAGGAACCACGAAGGCGCACACCGCTCACCAGCATCCCGCACCTGTCCATGCAGAGTCCGCTTCCTGGCTCTTCCGAGTGCTGACAGACCCAGCCGTGATATTCCAAGGAGACCGACCTGACCCCAGCATGGAGACCGACCGGTCCGGGAACCAAAGGGAGTGCTCGAAGCAGGCGCCGAACCCAACGGAGAATGACACTGGTGAGCCGAAGGCAAGGCGGGGCCGCAACAACGCAGCGGGGGCCGCAGGGTCGTTCGAGTCTGCCGTTCAGAAACGATGCACGGCCTGTGTGGGAGATAAAGTGGATCGTTCTCCTAACCAAGTGGTGCCAGGCAGCGCTCGGTCTAAGTGCAAGCAGGCACTAGAGAAGGCAACCTTCGTTGCCAAACGCCGTGGCCAAAAAAGCTTCTGGACGTTCCAGGCAGGGAAGATCGCCGACCTACAGCCAGTCATACCAAGTCCAGGACTGCTCGCCGCAAGGCACGGCCTTCCCCTACAGGTTCATCAGTCACCACCACCGGGAGTGCGCGGAGGAGTAGGAGGCGTCGCCGAGCGCGGAGCCGGTCGCAGAGTGCTGCAGACGGCAGCCAAGCCAACGGAAGCAGTCGTCGGCCACTCCGCACTGGGGGCAAGAAGCGTCGCTCCAAGTCGCGTGGCCGATCGGGTGCAAGGTCCTCCAGCCGCAGTGCCACCGGCAAGAGGGCTGGCAAGAAACAGCGGCGGTCCCGCCCTGCGGCCTCAAGGCGCTGCTGCGGACGGAAGCGCGCAGGAAGGCGTCGCCACCGTTCCACGAGCCAGTAGTCTGTATGAGTAGCGCCTTGCTGGCCGTCAGCTAAGACGGTCGCTAAGGACTTCGGCGACCGTGCCCGCTTCCCCAGAACCTTGCGTCGACAGGCTGCGGCTTCCGCCGGCCCCTTCCTCTCGCCATTGCCATCTCCCATCCTAGCCCTTGCTAAGCAGCCATCGAACTAATCGATCTCTTATTTTTTGTTTTTTACAATGCGGAAACGGAAAAAAAATTTACATTGTCTCACGTTATTTATTTTAGATTGGTTTTAGCCCATTGGGCTAAGGAGTACAGGAAGGTCAATTTTTGCTTTAATTTTTTTTACCTCTTTGCAGCCCTTAGGCATCATTTAACAAAATTAGACCGCACAGCTTAAGTCAAGGGCATCATTTATGGGGAGGTTGATCACTGGGGATGTGGTTACATTTCCATATGGACGAACACCGCACTTAGGCACTGCGGATAACATCAACCTCATTAGAATTTTCGAGGCCACACTGCAGTAACTCGCATCTCTTTATAGTCCACCTAAATTGAATAGCCTTGCTATTCAACACTGGTCCCTTTTAACGGCTCCTAGAGAAGCATTCATAGCTGTGATGTGGAGTAATGAAGGACTTATTTTTCGTGCCTGCTTGATTTCAGCGCCTAAGACCAGTGATAGTGATAGGTCGCTTGTTTTTATCTTTAGTGTTACGCTATTTTTCTTTTAAGAGATAAAAGTGCTCTTGTAGCTTCGTTAGGAAGGAATTTTTTATTGATAGGTGATAATCCTACCTTTTCTTTCTCCCCATACGTCGTCTTAAATGTGTAGAAATGGCCTATTTTACAATCTCTTACAGAAACTTCTCTCTCCTCTATTAACTTTTGCTTACTGAAATGTCTTCTCTTCCCCGCCGGCCCCACCCACTCGGCCCCTGCGCCGGCTGCCGACGCGCTGGAGTTCCGCGGAGGGCGCAGGTTCCGATTCGACCACGGTAGCTCCGTAACGTCAGAAAGAGTTCGCACGGCGAACCAATGTGGCCCACCGGTGCTTACGTAACGAGCACTGCATCACGCGTTGAAGCGCGTTTTCGGGCGAATGCCTGGCATTGATGGTCGCCCCAAGGCATGGAAGCGTGAATTCTTAAACATGCATTGTAAATGATCGGCTCGCTTTGGAGGTCTTGTAGGCGGCAAGAACGCTCGGTGACCTATTCTCTACATTATGCAAATGATTATAGCCTACCTAAACCGTCCTTTTCAGGGATGCTTTAAAAAGGGAGACCAAAGAATATGCGCCAACATTTGAAATTTCTTTATAGCTAAGCTGAGTTTTCGCCAAGATAGAGCAGGTTGAGAACACAATCTCCGGAAGCCAGTTTTGGACAAAACCCTCAGAATCTCCAGTCTGCAGTTTTTGGTGCCTTTGTAGGCAGAAAGGCGCAGCTACCCGCTCACACCTAGCCATCTCCGCAGCCAGCATAATGCTGACGGCTGAGTCGGAGCGGATTGCTTCTAGTTCCAAAGCCATGAAGAGGAGCGAATAGGTATGGGTTAGTCAACGGCTGGCGTACTCTGCACTCCCCAAATGGACCTACTCGGGAACATAAAAGCATCGTCTGTGCCTCGCAATGGTAATTGCGTTCTTTACTTACTTTACACCGAGCACGTGCACTGCCTTCTGTACACTGACTTTTCAGTAAACGATGCTTTCAGGCGCGTCGCGCTCCCCTATTGCGGAGAATGATAGTGAAATTTTCACAGTTAAGTAAAGTGCAAAAGAAATTATTGGTAGAAAATAAAAACAACAAATAACCCCATTTTCACCAAGAAGTACAATATATACGTGGAGCCTGATTACTGAATGCACTACGAGAAATAAAAGTATATAAATATTAGAAATATAAACAGTACTAATATCATTGTGTTAAAAAAGGTAACAGTCTGTTAAATAACAACTACTGGGTTTGAAAAAGCAACCGCAAAGATCACCAGCAGCCACGCCCACCCTCAGTTCGAAGGAAGCACGAAGGCGCACACCGCTCAGGAGCTGCCCGCACCTGCCCTGGCAGAGTCCGGTTCCTGGCTCTCCCGAGAGCCGACAGCCGCAGCCCCGGTTTCCCAAAAAGACCGCCCTGTCCTCACCATGGAGAGCGAGTGGCCCGGGAACGAAAGCGAAGGCTCGAAGCAGACGCCGAGCCCAACGGAGGATGCCACTGGTGAGCCGAAGGCAAGGCGACGCCGCAAGAAGGCAGCGGTGGCCGCAGGGGCGCTCGACTCTGCCGCTGAGAAAAGAAGTTTTGGCCGTGCAGGAGTTAAAATGAAGCGTTCGCCTAGCCAAGCGGTGGAAGTCAGCGCTCGGTCTAAGGGCAAGCAGGCACTAGGGAAGGCAACTGCCGCTGCCAAACGCCGTGGTCGAAAAAGCTTCCGGACGGCCCAGGCAGTGAAGATCGCCGGCCTTCAACCATTCCCAAGAGGGCCAGGACTGCTCGACGCGACGCACGCCCTTCCCCTGCAGGTTCTTCATTGGCCACCACCGGCAGGAGTGCGCGGAGGAGTAGGAGGCGTCGCCCAGCGCCGAGCCGTTTACAGAATGCTGCAGTTGGCAGCCAAAGCGAAGGAAGCAGTCGTCGGCCGCTCCGCAATGGGGGCAAGAAGCGTCGCTCCAAGTCGCGTGGCCGGTCGGGTGCAAGGTCCTCCAGCCGCAGTGCCACCGGCAAGAGCGCTGGCAAGAAGCACTGGCGGTCCCGCCCTGCGACCTCAAGGCTCAGCGGCGGACGGAAGCGCGCAGGAAGGCGTCGCCACCGTTCCACGAGCCAGTACTCCGTGGGAGTAGCGCCTTGCTGGCCGTGAGCTAGGACGGTCGCTAAGGCCTTCGGCGATCGTGACGCCTTCCCAAGAGCCTTGCGTCGACAGGCTGCGGCTTCCGCAAGCCCTTTCCGTTCGCGATTGCCAGCTCCCATCCTGGCTCTTGCTAAGCAGCCATCGAACTAATAGATCTCTTATTTTTTGTTTCTTACAATGTGGAAAACGCAAAAAAAAATTTAGTTGGTCTCTCGTTTTTTATTTTAGATTGGTTTTAGCCCATTGGGCTGATTGGTTTTAGCCCATTGGGCTAAGGAGTACAGGAAGGTCAATTTTTGCTTTAATTTTTTTTACCTCTTTGCAGCCCTTAGGCATCATTTAACAAAATTAGACCACACAGCTTAGGTGAAAGGCATCATTTATGGGGGAGGTTGTTCATACATTTCCGGATGGACGAACACCGCACTGAAGCACTCCGGAAAACATCAAAGTCATCAGGATTTTTGAGGCCGCACTGCAGTAAATCTCATCTCTTTGTAGTCCACCTAAAGTGGATAGCCTGGCCATTCAAAACTGACACTTTTTTACATCACCTAGAAAAGCTTTCATAGCTCTGATGTCGAGAATTAAAGAGGACCTATTTTTCGCGCCTGCTTGACTGCAGCGCTTGAGACCAGTGATAAAGTGATGGGTCCCATCTTTTTATCGTTTCTGTTTAGCTATTTTTCTCTTGAGAGATAAAAGTTTTCTTGTAGCTTCGTTATGAAGGAATTTTACATTGATAGGTGATAATCCTACCTTTTCACTTTGTAAAATGCTTTCACCCCAGACATCGCCGTAAAGTTGTCGAAATGGCCTATTTCGGAAACATTTATGGAAACTTCTCTCTTCTCTCGTAACATTGCATACTAAAATTTCTGCTTTCCCCCTTCGGCCCCACCTACTCGGCCCCACCCACAGTTGTATTACAGCCTATCTGAATGACCTTTTCAGGGTTCTTTTAAAAAAGGAGGACAAAGAAAAAGTATCCGCTAACTTTTGCGATTGCTTTATAGCTAAGCTGAGTTTTCTCCAAGATAGAGCAAGTTGAGCACATAATCTTCGGAAGCCAATTTTTGACAAAGCCCCTCAAAATCTCCGGTCTGCAGTTTTTTTTGTGCCTTTGGAGGCAGGAGGGCACAGCCACCCGCTCACGCCTAGCCATCTGCGCAGCCAACTGAATGCTGACGGCTGAGTCGATGCCGACTGTTTCTAGTTCCAAAGCCGTGAAGAGGAGCGAATAGATATGAGTTAGACAGGAGATGGCGTAGTCTGTACTCCCTACTGGGGAACACAACTAGTCTGTACTTTCTGTGCCTGGCAATGGTAATTTCTTTCTTTACTTTACACCGGGCACGCGCACTGCCTTCTGTACACTGACCTTTTAGTAAAACATGCTTTGAGGCTCGTTGCACACCACTATGGCAATGAATGATAGTGAAATGTCCACTGTTAAATAAAGCGCAAAAGAAATTATTGGCAGAAAATAAAAACAGCAAATAACCCCATTTTGACCAAGAAATACAATATATATGTGGAGCCTGTTAATTGAATGCACTACGAGGAAGAAAAATATATAAATATCAGATATTTAAAGAATACTAACATTTATATGTTAATAAAGGTAAAAGTTTGATAAATAAAAACTTCTGGGTTCGAAAGAATGTTTTGATATTAAACAGGTGTTATAATAGACCAGTGCCAGTAGATAAATGCAAACATAGCACTCCGGCCCCGCGCGCCACAGCCAGCGTCGTCTTCTTCATCACCACGCGCAACGGCCAGCAGCGCGGCTAGCCATCACTTCGAACCCTGAAGCAACCACGAAGATCACCAGCAGCCACGTTGACTATCAGTCGGAAGGAAGCACGAAGGCGCACACCACTCAGCAGCTGCCCGTACCTGCCCTGGCAGAGTTCGGTTCTTGGCTCTCCCGAGAGCCGACATCCCCAGCCGCGGTATCCCAAAGAGACCGACATGTCCTCACCATGGACAGCGAGTGGTCCGGGAACGAAATGGAATGCTCGAAGCAGCCGCCGAACCCAACGGAGAATGGCACTGCTGAGCCGATTACAAGGCGGGGTCGCAACAAGGCAGCGTTGGCCGCAGGGGCGCTCGACTAAGCCACTCAGAAACGAGGCACGGCCCGCGCGGAAGCTAAAGTGGATCGTTCGCCTAACCAAGCGGGGAAAGGCAGCGCTCGGTCGAAGGGCAAGCAGGCAGTGGAGAAGGCCGCCGTCACTACCGAAAGCCGTCCGCCGAAGAAGGTTGCGTATATCCCAGGCCTTGAAGAACCCAGGCCTTCAGCCACTCAAACGAAGACCAGGACTGCTCGCCGCAAGACACGTCTTTCCCCTACGTTATCCATCGGCCACCACCGACAGCAGTGCGCAGATAAGTGGCAAGCGCCGCCGAGCGCGGAGGAGACATCTGAGTACTGCAGTTGGCAGCCAAAGCGAAGGAAGCAGTCGTCGCCCTGCCACAGTGGGGGCAGGAAGCGTCGCTCCAAGTCGTGGCGCCGGTCGGCTACGAGGTCCTCCAGCTGCAGTGCCACCGGTAAGAGGGCTGGCAGGAAGCAGCGGCGCTCCCGCTTTACGACCTCAAGGCGCAGCGGCAGACGGAAGCGTGGAGGAAGACGCCGCCACCGCTCCACGAGCGAGTCGTCTGGGATAGCGCCCTGCTGGCCGTGGGTTAGGACGGTCGCTCAGGCCTTCGGCGACCGTGCCCGCTTCCCCGGAGCCTTGCGTCGGCAGGCTGCGGCTTCTGCCGGCCCCTTCCGTGCGCAGTTGCCAGCTTCAGATCGTACCTACCACCAAGATGAACTGAAACACTGCTGCAGACCATCAAACCATCTGAAAACTCAGGCGTTAAAATATCCGGGTCTTATTCAAGCCATCCCTTCATTAACTTTTGTGTAGCGAGAGAAATCTTCGCCAATGAACCTACACCTAGAATAACTATTACATATCCTACAGCTGTTTAAATTATTTCCACATCATGTAACGTCCATGTTTGTTGTATAATCGGATAGTCATAGGCAATACACTGCTTCTCAGATGTATTACCGTTTTTACTTTAATAAGTATCGCAAAATCTTCCATCAACATCATGTAATTAACTTCTAAAATTTATCGTGTGCTCCTAATTATTGTTTGTAGTAAAATGAGCGAAACCTGTAAATTTTTTATTCTTGCTAATGTTTTAGCCCATTATTTCTAGCTATAATATAACGGAATGTTTATTTTGGTTTTTTAAGTTTAAGAATGCTGCAAACGCTACCCTCCTGGCCCTCGCTCTGCAGCTACCGATCTAATAGATCTTTTTTTTGTTTTTTTTTCCTAATGTGAAAGTGCCAAAAAATTTATTGCATTTTCACTCGTTATTTCTTATCAATTGTTTTAAGCCCGTGGTGCTAAGTTGGTGCGGGCAGGGCAATCCTGTTTAAATTTTTTGTTTATATTGGCTGCCTAATGCATCATTGCATCATTTAATGACATTAGACCACTCGGCTAAGTCGATAGGATCGTTAATGGGAAAGTTGACATGGTGGGATGGGGTTACCTTTTCGGATTGGATGAACACCAAACTGAAGCACTCCGGACAACATCAACCCCATTAGGTTTTTCCAGGTCACACTGTGGTAGCTCACAGCTTTTTATAACCCACTTGCAGCGAATAGCAGGGCCTTTCAAGGCAGTGGTCCGTTTTTTACGGCACCTAGAGACGCTTTCATGGCTCTGATATCTAGAAATAAAGTGGGATTACTTTTCTCTGCCTCCGCGATTGCAGCGTGCCATATCAGGGATAAATTGATAGGCCCTACCTTTTTTATCTTTTAAGTTCAGTTATTTCTCATTTGAGAAATAAAGGTGGTCTATTAGCTTGGTTACAAAGGAAGTTTACAGGTATAAGAGATAATCCTTCTTTTTCTATTCTGTGTAAAATGCTTTCACCCCTTAGGTCACAATAAAGGTGTAGAAATGGCATATTTTGGAAAGCGTTATGCGAACTTCTCCCTCCTCTCGAAACCTTTGGACGCTGAAAAGTCGGCGCTCCCCCGCTGGCCTATCCCACTCTTCCCCTCTGCGGCGACCGACACGCTGGAATTCCGCGGGGCGGAGGTTCCGGCCTTGTCCATGGTATCAACATTATAGCCCTTCACTGTTGACGTAACGAGCATTGCTTGACGCGTTCCACGTGGATTCGGGCGGAAGCCTAGCACCGATGGTCACACCGAGGCGGTGATGAGGCTCGGAAGTGCGAATTTTTAATAATATATTGTAAATAATGGACTCGCTTTTGAGGGTTTGTACATGGCATGACTCTCTGTGGCCTAAGCTCTTCATAATGCAAGGGTATTATAGCCAACCTGAAACATCGTTTTCAGGGATCCTTTAAGAAGGGAGGACGGAGAAAGATGATGTGCTAACTTAAGCGATTGCTTTATACCTAAGCTGAGCTTTCATCGAGGTACAGCACGTTGAGCATACAAGGTTCGGAAGCCAATTTTGGACAGAACCTCTCTGAATCTCTGGTCTGCAGTTTTTTGGTGCCTTTGGAGGCAGAAGGACCTAGATAGCCTCTCACGCCCAGCCATCTCCGCAGCCAACTGAATGCTGACGGCTGAGTCGGTGCCAAGTGTTTCTATTTCCAAAGTCCTGATGAGCAGTGAATAGGTATGCCTGAGGCAATGTCTGGTGTAGGCTGCCCTCCTGTACTGAGCTTACCGGGGAACGTAACCAGTGAGCATCGTTTGTGCTTCGCAATGAAAGTACCTTTTTTTTCCTTAGTATCCTAAACATTTCCTTCATTTCTTTTTTATAGTTTGTCGTTTTCCTTTTCCTTTAGCAGCGGCTGTGGGTTAAACTCGTGTGGTGTGCATGTTGAACTTTTGACATTAAACCAGATTTCAAAGTTCTTGCCCCGTTGCCTCGTTGAACTTTCTGGCGTGCAACTTCCAACACTCCCGAAAGCATTCAATTTCTTTACGTACGAGCAAAGGTGGCATCTTGGGATGGGAAGAGACGGTTGAACGGTTTGGGGCTTATATTAGAAAAAATTAACAGTTTCCATCACTTTAAGGATTCACCTCAGTGGCCATTTTGCTGCATCCTTAAGTTGCCAGAACACATTCTTCCCAGAATTTTTCCCAAAATTAAGCAGTACATCGAGATAATAGGATGCCAAAGTACAGGATTCAACAAAGTACTACATGTTGCGCACGATTACTTGGGCGCCGCCAGCAACAGCAGGCTGCTATCACAACTTGAACATGCGCTTTCAATGAAAAAGTTGTAAGGTATTCATTTCACAGAATCTTTATTTTTCGGAATTCATTTCCTAATGAAAGCAAACGAAACAAGGACGTAAACTATTGGCAAGATTTTGAATCTTTTAAATCAATTCTGCAGCAAAGCCTAGTGCCAACTCAATGAAACTACCGTATTTAGCCTCGAAGTGGTTCATTCCTAGTATTCTTAGACGTCCTACCCTCGGAACCTCAGAAAAAAAAAATTTGAGGTGCCCTCGAGTTTCGCCTTCTATAGTAGCAGGCGATGTAACTAATTATGCAAACACTAAACACAAGGTGCGCGGGGGCGCTCTCAGCTAGGGTAGGTGGTGCGAATACAGATGAGTTGCAAAAAAACATTCTATTTACGAGCAGAACGAAACCGGGCTGGGAACAAGGTAACATTAAGTTTCTTTCAGACAAAAAACAATGGCCTTTCCTGGAGGTTTGTCCTTTCGGTCCTGCAAGTAAGCACTTCCGGAAACAACGTCACAACAGATGCGCAGCCCTTCTAAAACTGCCCTAATAAAAACGAACCAACTTTTCATCATCTGCTTAAAACACAACCCAAACACGTCGGTGGGCAGAACAGGCTGCCATAGTCCACAGGTCATTGCTTCTGTGAAAACGCTTCCCTTTGCTATCTCCCTTTCGCTTCTCCATAGTAGAAGTCCCTGAAGCCCTTGAGACGTTCAAAGGGACCTCCTGGGAGGCAGCGCCCGGTGATGTCGGTCAAGTGCACGTTGAACAAGAACCAGGTGAACAAGGGGCGCCTGCCTGGGGTGTTCATGACGATCCTGGCCTGTGAAGGGACGAAGGAATAAGGCTCGGCACAGGGCAAGACAGAACCCTTGTAAAGGCGCGTTCACTCGTGAGGTAAGGGCAACTGGCAGCGCAAAATGACACAATGAGAAATTGGAGAAATTGAGCCGCTGCGCTCCGCGGTGGCAAGTGTTATGAACCCGCTAGCCATTACAGACCCTCATTTCTATCACTTGTCCCCTGGGCCCCTCTCTTTATACTTTTTATTAACTCAGGTTACGTCGTGTGTTGCTGTGACATTTAAGTCATCTACATGGTGGGCCCACAGCGGTTGCTCAGTGGTGATGGCACTCGGCTGTTGACCCATAAGACGCGGGTTCCATCCCGGCCGTGGCGGTCGAATTTCGATGAAGGCGAAATTCTAGAAGCCCGTGTACTGTGCTATGTCTGTGCACGGTAAAGATTCCCAGGTGGTCAAAATTTCCGGAGCCCTTCACTAAGGCGCCCCTCTTAGCGGGAGTCGCTTTGGGTCGTTAAACCGCCTCAAAATTTTAAACTATAAGCAACCATCTGCATGGTCCACTAGTGCCGGCTTTCAAGCAAGTCAAGCACATATTCTTTGCTCAAGCAAGCAAAGGAAGTCAACATCACAAACAAAATTTGGGCGTCGAGGAACAAGAAGTAAAGACGAAAGCATAGACGACAAACTCTCCAAAGCACGGAGGGCACGTCTTCCTTATTCTTGCTCAAAAAGTTCGCTTTCTCTCAGTCCCCGAACCAGTACTATGTCCCTTGGGACACATAGTTAGCCATAGCATTCAAATGGTCATATTAATTGGTGTGGTATGATGCGGTACTCTATGGTGTGGTATGGTAGTCTGTGGTACGATTTGGTGTGGCACTATATGATATGGTATGGTATATAGTGGTATGGTGTGATTAAGGATTGAGATGGTATGGTATGGTGTGGTATGGTATGGTATGTGGTGTGAATCGTATGGTTATCTACGATGCTTAAGTTTTGCACGGTATGGTATAGTATATTATGGAATGGCCTAGTACAGAATGATATTGCCACCTAGTATTGCCAGGTGGCGCATACGAAGTAGGGCGACGACGACGAAGTAGGGCTCGCGCCGTGTGGAGTCTGTCGCTGTTGTTGCCCCAGCTTGCCTGGCCTTCCCTTTCGTGCCTGCTAATAAAGCCCCCCTTCGTCAGCAAGTACGTTACAGTCTGGTGTAGGCGCTGGGTAAGATCCCTGTATATGTCTAATACTCCTCCGCATACCCTGGGCTCCAGTCCTTCGCTGGTGGACACCCCTGTGCACCGTGCTAGCCGGAGAAACCAAGGCCTACCTCCCGAACACGGGCTTTTGGAGTCTGCAAGAGCACCCACCCATCGACCTGTTATGCCAGCTGCAGCCTACTATACCTTGCAGAATCCGCGACTGCCCAAACCATTCCATGGCAGTCAGCTCGAAGACGTCGAAGACTGGCTGGTCGAGTTTGAACGCGTGGCCTCGTTCAACCAGTGGGACGACGCAGCCAAGCTTCGAAACGTCTTCTTTAGCCTGGAGGATGGGGCACGTACGTGGTACGAGAACCGAGAAGATGCGCTAACATCATGGCATGAGTTCCGCCGACGCCTGCTGGAGACCTACACCAGCACGGATCGCCCAGAACGGGCTGAACGGGCTTTGCAGTCTCGCATTCAAATGCCGAATGAGTCTGTAGCCATGTACGTGGAGGATATGACTCGGCTCTTCCGGCGAGCTGACCCGGCCATGCCCGAAGAGAAAAAGGTGCGCCAACTCATGCGCGGCGTCAAAGAACAGCTCTTTGCAGGCCTCGTGCGCAGCCCACCATCGACCGTCGCTGCATTCCTTGCCGAGGCCGCGACGATGGAAAAGGTTCTTCAACAACGTTCTGCGACTTACAACCGGCCCGTGCATGCTGCTGCAGTCACCGAATCGTTTGCCACCGCCAGGAGCCACCCTGACGATTTGCGCGAACTGATTCGCACCATCGTGCGTGAAGAGGTCCTCAAGTTTTGCAGCCCTTCGCAGTCTGCACTTGGTTCGATTTCCGCTCTTGTTCGCGAGGAGGTGCAACAAGCGTTCAGGGGTCCTACCGTCGAAACACCACCTCTGCCGGGAGACTACAGCCGCCCCACCTATGCCGAAGTTGCGAGACGCCCGGCTGCAGCTTCGCCACCGCCGATTCCAGTAACGCCTCCTGCACCGCTGTCCCCAGTTCCACCAGTCCCGTATTTCGACGATCGCCGAGTGCACTTGCGGAAGGCCGATGTCTGGCGCACACCTGACAACCGGCCACTCTGCTTTCACTGCGGAGAACCAGGCCATCTCTACCGCAATTGCTCTTATCGACGCCTCGGTCTGCAGGGCTTTCGAGCCGATTCGCCCAGACCCCGGTTTGGCCACCGGCCTCCAGCCATTGAAGACTTCCTCGCAGAACAGCGACTTTCAGCCCGTGCGCCGCATCAGCCGCGCTCATCTTCTCCGCGGCGCTCTTCCCCGAACCCGCACAGCTCCCCGCGAGCAGTACAGGGTCGCTCGCCGAGCCCTCGCCGGGAAAACTGAGACCAGCGACCTTCGGGGGCGAGGTCGCTGGGAGTCGCTGCGCTGAAGACCTCCCGCCGCCGCCGCTACGCTCCGACCGTGAACAGATAGTACCGTCATCTGACCAAAACAGCTGCGTTTCCTTGGACATACCTGTTCTTCTCGACGGTCACAGAGTCAGTGCATTAGTGGACACCGGGGCCGACTATTCAATTATCAGTGATAAATTGGCGACTCTTCTAAAAAAAGTCCTTACGCCTTGTTCTGTAGTGCATCTCCGTACTGCCGGTGGTCATCTCGTTACTCCAAAGGGTATTTGCACGGCTCGCGTTCAGATTCAGGGATCTACGTTCGTCGTCAGTTGTGTAGTTCTGTGCAATTGCTCCCGCGATCTCATTATCGGCATTGACTTTCTGCGGGAGTATGGTGCTGTCATCGACCTCCGCCGACGAATCATCACCTTTTCGACCAGTAACGCGACCCACCTCGCCGACTCTTGCCACCGCAGTACCGCCCTTCGTGTTTCTGCAGACAGTGTCACGTTGCCGCCACGGAGCAGTGTTTTGGTTGAAGTCACTTGCAACGACTTGCATGACGCAGAAGCAGTCGCCGAGGCTAACCGTTCACTCCTGCTTACTCAAGGCATCTGCGCCGCTCGCAGTCTGCTGACGCTTCGTGGTGGCCGGTCTGCGGTCCTGGTCACTAATTTTTCTAATGAGTACCGGCACCTTTTTGCAGGAACGGCTATCGCTTCTGCCGAACCTGTTACCGATATTCCCGTTTGTTTTGCGTCCGCGGCAGCCGGCACTGACGAACCTTCCCTTGAAAACGTCGACATAAACTGCCACCTGTCTCGGGAGCAACGCCTGGCTTTGGAACAGCTGCTGAAGGAATACAAGTCGTGCTTCGCTTCCTCCTCGAAAGTTCGTCAAACACCCATCACGCAGCACCGCATCATCACCTATGACGACGCTCGCCCTATACGACAGCAGCCTTATCGTGTTTCTGCTAAAGAACGGGCGGTTATCCAAACTCAGGTTCAGGAAATGCTTGACGACGGCGTTGTTCAACCTTCCCAAAGCCCGTGGTCTTCACCTGTAGTCCTTGTTAAGAAGAAGGACGGCACTCTCCGGTTTTGTGTCGACTATCGCAAACTGAACAGTGTGACCAAAAAGGACGTCTACCCGTTGCCGCGCATTGACGACTCGCTGGATAGATTACGGCGCGCTAAGTACTTCTCATCCATTGACTTAAAGAGCGGCTATTGGCAAATTGAAGTAGACGAACGGGACCGCGAAAAAACCGCCTTTGTGACTCCAGATGGCCTCTATGAATTTAAAGTGCTTCCTTTCGGTTTGTGCTCCGCCCCGGCTACGTTCCAACGGATGATGGACACCGTCCTCACAGGCCTCAAGTGGCAAAGCTGTCTTGTTTACTTGGACGACGTCGTAGTTTTTTCGGAAACGTTTGACCAACATCTCCAGCGCCTGCGGGCTGTCCTCGAAGCCCTCCGCTCGGCAGACCTTACCCTGAAGCCCCAGAAGTGTCATTTCGGTTACGAAGAGCTCAAATTTCTGGGTCACGTTGTGAGCGCTGAGGGAGTGCGGCCGGACCCCGAAAAGACTGCCGCCGTCGCACGTTTTCCCGTTCCGACCGACAAGAAAGCTGTCCAGCGCTTCCTGGGTCTCTGTGCGTATTATCGGCGCTTTATTGCGGACTTTTCCACGATTGCTGAGCCGTTGACGCGCCTCACAAGGAATACCACCTCCTTTGTCTGGACCACTGAGCAACAGACCGCTTTCTCTACGCTCCGCCAGCGCCTTCAGACACCTCCCGTTCTTGCGCACTTCGACGAAGATGCCGATACCGAGGTCCACACCGACGCCAGTAACATCGGTCTTGGCGCGGTCCTTGTTCAACACCAAGACGGCCTTGAGAGGGTTATCGCCTATGCTAGCCGTACTCTCTCCCGCGCCGAGAGCAATTACTCCACGTCTGAAAAAGAATGTCTTGCGGTCGTGTGGGCCACCATGAAGTTTCGCCCTTATCTTTACGGCCGCCCATTCAAAGTGGTCACCGATCACCACTGCCTATGCTGGCTGGCAAATTTGCGAGACCCATCTGGACGCCTGGCACGCTGGAGCTTACGGCTCCAGGAATTTGACATTACTATTGTTTACAAGTCCGGCCGCAGACACGAAGACGCCGACACACTGTCGCGTGCACCAGTTGATCCTGCCGACGCAGCGCCCGATGACGACAGCGGCTTCCTTGGTACTCTCACCGCCTCCGACCTACTGACTCGGCAGAGGGCGGATCGGACCTTCGCCCTCTCATTGACGCCCTTGAAGGTAGTGATACGATTATACCTCGCCACTTCTCTCGACGTCTTGGCTCCTTCTGTTTGCGGCAAGGTCTCTTGTACAAGAAGAACTCGAGAGGCAACGATAGACCTTACCTTCTCGTCATTCCAGCCGACCTCCGATCTGACGTTCTTTTCGCCTGCCACGATGAGCCCACGTCTGGCCACTTGGGCTTTTCACGTACGCTCGCCAGAGTGCGGAACATGTATTACTGGCCTGGACTTTCTGCTGATGTCAAACGATACGTTAAAAGCTGCCGAGAATGCCAGCGCCGGAAAACGCCCCCACTTAAGCCGGCGGGTTTTCTCAAGCCCGTTACTGCCCCTCGTGCTCCGTTCGACCAGATCGGCATGGACCTCCTCGGCCCTTTCCCCTTGTCGCAGGGCGGCAATAAGTGGATCATAGTTGCTACCGACTATTTGACTCGCTACGCCGAGACCAAGGCGATCCCTCGTGGCACAGCTTCAGAAGTCGCAGAGTTTTTCATGCACAACATCGTCCTGCGACATGGCGCTCCTTCGCACGTGATTACAGACAGAGGGACGGCGTTTACAGCGCAACTAATCGACCACATCTTTCGGCTGAGCTGCACAACACACCGCAAGACCACGGCCTACCATCCGCAGAGCAATGGCTTGACCGAACGATTAAACAGGACCCTTGCGGACATGTTGTCCATGTACGTAGATGTTCAACACAAAACTTGGGATGAGGTCCTGCCGTATGTCACCTTTGCCTACAACACCGCCCTGCAGGAAACTACGCGCTTCTCCCCGTTTCGCCTTGTGTACGGACGCGAAGTCCAGAGCATGCTTGATGCCATGCTCCCGTGCCCAGAGGATGACCAACTCGCCCCAGACGCCCAACAGTTTGCCCAACGTGCTGAAGAAGCCCGTCAGCTGGCCCGCGTGCACATCGGGCAACAGCAGAGCTCGGATGCGCGCCGTTACAACCTTCGCCACCGACAGGTTGACTACAAACCCGGTGACCAAGTCTGGGTGTGGACTCCTGTTCGTCGCCAAGGCTTGTGTGAGAAACTGCTCTCCCGCTATTTTGGCCCTTACAGAGTGGTACGGCGTGTGAGTGAGGTTAACTATGAAGTGGTTCCGGACGATGCTGCGCAACCGCGACGCCGACAGCCCGACTCTGACATTGCGCACGTTGTGCGGTTTAAGCCGTACTATACACGGTGACGCAACCGTGCTGATGTTTTCGCGCGCTTCAGTTGCGGCAGTTTGCTTGTTTTTTTGTTTATTTTTTGTTTCACCCTTACGTCGACAGCGACAGCGCTTTTTTTTTTTTCCTTCATAAGGGGGGAATAATGCCACCTAGTATTGCCAGGTGGCGCATACGAAGTAGGGCGACGACGACGAAGTAGGGCTCGCGCCGTGTGGAGTCTGTCGCTGTTGTTGCCCCAGCTTGCCTGGCCTTCCCTTTCGTGCCTGCTAATAAAGCCCCCCTTCGTCAGCAAGTACGTTACAATATGGTAAGACATTATAGGCTATTGGTTGGTATGGGTAATTGTGGGGTAGTAAGGTATGGTTCGGCGCCGTAAAGGATGCTACGGCAAGGTATGACAAACTTCTGAAGGTGCATGCGGGCTCTGTCCATAAACAGAGCATTTCAATGTATTCTTTTTTTTTCATCTATAAGAATCCGTGCTTAAGTGTAAAGCGCACTGGACCTTCAAAGTCATCTCCACATTTGCGCGTTGCGTTTATCGTAGGGTACCACGTAATAGAGGAAGGCTCACCTTCTCTTTCATAAAACTGAGGTTGTCATACGATTGTAGATATTGTCCACCGAGTTTCTGGACCGATTCTTGGCTGTTGATGCCGATAACAGTCTTTTCACTGTTTAGCTCGGTTCCTCCAACCTGGCAGGCCTGAAAAATAATAGCCGCAAGATATAAAAATAAACACTGGGCAAGTGCACTGTGTTATGTACACTGCCTTTTTAGTATACACTTTCACGATTGTTACACTCCACAGTAGCGAGGAATGATAGCATAACGTCTTCAGCTAATATATATTAAGTGCGAGACCAATAATTCGCATAAAATAATAAATCAACAAATAACCTCTGTTGACTAGGAGAGACAGTATATAGGTGCACTCTGTTAATTTAATGCACTATGATAAATAAAAATATATGAACATTCGAAATATAACCAATACTAGCACTTATACTATACCAATACTAGCACCAATACTAGCACAGTCGGGTAAACAAAAACTGTTCGGTTAGACACGAAATTTTGATATGGAACTGTTGTTATAGTCTACGAGTCCAATTAGATAATAGCATACCTCCACACAATTAAAACATAGGACCTTTTTACAATAGTCCAAATATGTTAAGCTGTTTTATTTCATCTTCAAGTTTTGCAGACTCCCAGTTAGAGCGAGGCCGCTTCGGATCATTACGCAGGTGAAGCAGCAAATCATCAAGATATTGTCACGTGGTGGCTGGCCGAAGAATAAGGCGCGAAGAACGATGAACAAGAGATAATATAATGGCCGCTGGCTTTGCGCGAGCGCTCCGTCCTGCGGCACTGCCTGCTTCGTCACACTATTAGACGCCACCAAGCGATCCTTCCCTGGCCTGTGTCTTGGCCAATCCCCGCAAGTGGGTACGCGTCATTATTTTCTTGAGGAAAACAACATTTCAGAGTACGGTACAACAGAGATGGCAAGGTGGTGTAGCGCTGGTCGCCACGATGAAAGATGGATTTAATGGCCCCTGGCCTAGCGCGAGCGCCTAGCGCGATACAACAAATCCAATCAGATTGGGTTTGTTGTATCCTGCAAACTGGCTACTTGACTTTTCTCTCGAGGAGTCCCAGCACCATAAAGCTTTAAAATAATTTTTGATCACGTGGTTTTGAGGTTTTGAATTAGCTCCAAAAACTCGCGGCATGAGTTCCATTCCGGCAGGCACGCTTTACGGACAATTATCTAATGACTTTGTAGAAAGCGAAGATGACTTTAGTGACGAAGACAACTATGTGCCTCCTTCGACAGAAGAGTCCGCCCACTAGTTCCGACAGCGAAAGTAAAGAGTACGGCAGCACAATCAGTAGCAAAGACAAACGGGCAAGACACTCCCGGAAATTATACATCAATGACCTCCTGACTTTAAAAAAAAAACTGAAAACAAAATGCTTTAAATAACTGTTTATAACCAAATCATGTGGTGGCACTTCCTTTCTTTGCGAGGGACTAGAAGGCCCAAATTAATTCTGACCAGTGCCGTAGTCAGTGGGGAAACTACACCTGACCGGAAAGGGTTTAGGTTGCTTAGACATGGTATAGCTTCGGCAAGTGCAAGAGCGAGAGTCGAGAGCGGCGGTCGGCGCCGGGATTGCCAAGTGCAAGAGCAAATCACGCGACACATGACATACCACAGCTGGCGAGGAGGAGCGGCCGAACAGCAGGCAGCGCAGCGGAGGACGTGACTGCCAAGCGCATATCTATGGCGTCGGTGACTAACATGACATGACGTCATATCCACATGCGACACGCCTCCCGTTAGAGGTCAAATCTAAGAGCCAGTTGACCTTCAGGTTCAGCACGGGAGAAGTAGAGCTTTTCGCTTTAGAACTTGCCTGGGAATAGTCTGACACCGACATTGACTCGCATTCCTTGTAGAGGGCGTCTAGAGGGGCGGTATGACGCCCTTTCAGTTTGTAGAAGAGGACGCCCATTTGGAAGGAGAAAGCGACGATCAGCCTTTGGTTCCCGAAGGACGCCAAGGCGGTCGGCAAAGCTCTCTCCTGCAATGGCGAAAAACAAGATTTATGCTCCGCGGTTGAGCTCCTAAAGCACCAGGCGAGTGCTGACAAAGTTAAAACAGGAAGATCAAATATGGCTCCATTGCTCCACAAGTCCAAGTTTGCAGAGATTTATTTAACAGCGTACTTATGTGCAGTGTATTCCATTCAGTTAGAGACATAGCCGCAATGAACACAAGATATTTAAAATGTACTTGAGTTAAACAGCGCATCATCTACTGAAATGCCAGACTGACAAGCCGGTTCCCTTAGTGCTATTTGCCGCCTACTCTCCCCTCTGCCTCTCTCCTATTGGTCAGCATTCCAGCCTGCTTCACAGATGCCGCGAGCGAGAGAGAACACACCACGGCTAGCGGCCTACTACTAACAACTGAAAAACGAAATTTGGCCACAGTTTTTTGCCATGGTGCGTTTAAAAAAGCGTTCCCTGTATCCACCAGCTGCGGACCCTGTGATGTAAGCCATTATTCGCTATGAATGGCGCCATGGATGCGGTGATGAAGTGAATTGAGGCCTCTAAAGAGGCTAATGTGAGTGGCCCCGACGCAGAGATTACCCGCATCATGCTTTGTTGTTGCTCCGCTCATATGAGTCTGTTGTTTGTCGTCCGGATTTCATTATGTGACAAATCATGTTCTTCGAGGTAAACACGGAGATACTGATTCATCTAGCGCAAGTCCCAAACGCAGCAACACCTTAAGCCGTTCTGCTCTTGATAAGGACAAAGGAAGAGACGCTTCTTTATCAGAAGTACGCTCGACACGTCATGAATCAATAGCGAGAATGTGTATAATATTGGCCTGCCTGAAGTACCCCTTTATTCTACGCAGTCACACCGCACATACCAAGTTCTTTATTCTGTACGCTCATAGGCCTAGCGTACTTACGGTTTGGAACATACGGCATTCTCGCACCTCTTTATTTTCTCCTCACAACACTGATCAAGCGTTCACTAAGTCAGAAGGTTAGCGCGCCTTTCATTTTTTTTTTTTGAATTCCTGCTCCTAGAAACTTTTATCGCGCAAGGCGAGCAAAGCGGATAAGAAACTATTCCTTCACAGAAGACCTTTGAAGCGCTTTTCTTGCTTATCTGGGTACAAAGTTTTTAAATAAAGAAAATGCAGCAGGATAGGTCCAGCTGTTCTGAGCATCTCTATAGCTTGCACACCCTTTGCAAAAATATCACTGCAATTTTTGACACGGAAGTAAGAGGTATAAGTAGAGAAATTATAGAAATGCATCTGCTCATTTTTATGTCACACAAATGAACGTGTGCCGCACGGCAGGAAACGTTTTTCTGTCCTGTACACGCTTACCAATGTGGGCGTCATTGAATTCAGGCTCCTCATGGCGTTCGCAGGGAGGGTTGTGCATTGACTCCGACTGGGCATCGTCAAGACGCTGGTGATTATAACAACGATGTCCACATCATCGCTGCACAAAAATAAAAAGAATCAAATTTATGAAACAACTATAAAACTGACATCAACAATTACAAACATCAACTGAACGAAAGTTTACTTTTCTAAGCTGCGGTGCGACAACCCTAATTATTGTGCCATAAGAAGATGGTTTCGGCTATTCGTCTCGAATTGGCTATAAAGTTGTTCCAAAACGGTTCATCAAAAGGAGCTCGAGGCAAAGAATATAACTCTAAATTTTATATGTAAAATTATCAATCTCATTCGTACAGTGGTCGGAAGCTTAACTGTAGTAATTATGGGTGATGGTGACCCAAGGGCGTCTTGCCCAAAGAAGTGCCACGTTTGTTTCGTTCATATCAGGTGGGACCAACTACATGCTTACTACCAACTATTCACGTTAATTACAGGGTGTCACGTTAGGAAGTCTCCACGTCGCAATGGCGGTAAGAAGTGGCCTCAGCTAACATGTTGATAAAGCAAAACAAGTGTTCCAAGATTGCTTCTTAGAAGTTTGTCTGGGTTGTAGTCGGTTGACTTTCCCTTACCAATTATGAGCTAGCAATGCGTAGAGGTTGCAGAGTAGTGAGCCTTACGGAGATAAACTCAGCTCTGGACAGCAATACATTTCCCGTTAACTGTCTTCACAGGAGCTACTCTGAGTGAGAGTAGATGCTCTATAGGGTTTAGCCATGTGCGGCATTAACATGGTATAGAGAACACAAGTCGGACCTGAGAAGATATCAACAAGAAAGGCGTGCCTTCAAACGTTTTGTGCTCGGTGCACTTCAAGTATAATAGCAATATTTTTTTTTAAATCCGGAATGCGGGCTCTATGTCAAAAGAAATAAATATCAAAAAGAGATAGAGCTGTTTTTTTCTAAGTTTGACTGACAAAAATGTATCTACGGCGAAAACTAAACAAATAAAGTTATGTTGAGTCTCCATGGTCAAGTTATGACAGTTATGCTATAATAGGTTATTAAAAAAACTCCATAGTGCGAAGGGAAACTGCCTCAGGAATTGAACACAATCCGATTACCTCCAAGCCTTGTTTAGCAATATGCGGTATACACGCAAAGCAAAACTGACGGAAGGAATTTGTCACATTTCAACATATTTACTTATAATGCACTGAAATCAACGGAGGAGTAACTAGGAAATCATGGCTGAAAACGTAATTATTCGGAACAGTACTTTATTCGAAAATCAAGTGACAACGAACAATGTTTTCAAAGCCTGTCTGGATAATCGTAACCCACAGGAAAGTTTCATACAAAGCAAGACAAAAAAACGGCAACGAAAGAAAAGTCTTTAGCCGACCACATCGGTGCATCTCAAGTGATTATCTTAGACCATTTCCATCTTGCTACTTCTCTTTGTGTCGTTCTTCCGGTAATTATGTGTCCTAGAATTTGATAAAGCTCCATTCTGTCGTGTGTACTGCCACAAAAAGTCGCCACTAGGGGCGCGATGCTCACGTGGCAGTGTTTTCGGCGACGTAGGCGAGGTCAGTCCAGGCGTCGCTTGCGTTGTAGTTGAAGTAACCAACACCAAATATAACCTTGTTCGTTGCTCTATCGTCTCCTAATAGTTTTCGAAATTCCTGCAAGACAAAGCACAATTTTTCAAACTCAATCGCTCCGCTGATTACTGAAAACGGTGCGAAGTATGAGGGAGAAACTGACAGTTCAAAAATAAACCTCCTTCCTGCAACGCTGGGGTATTCGTGGTTAATAATAGCTCGAAAACGCTCTTGGAGAAAGAGAATGAATATTGTGGCCTTTGTGTAGACCTTCACCAGGGTCATATGTTTGCTCAATTAGAACTGCTAACACCGATAGCGATGAAAGCTTCGCTCTCCGAATCACGTCTCCCTTTTGTTACTGGCTGTTCGAAACTAGTTCACTCGTTTCTACCATTTTGTCAGTAAATAGGGTATTTTATGCCACTGCCTTCTGTTCCCAAATTTAAGAGCATAGTGTTATGTGCTTGCTACAAAACGCACACTCCAATTCGGAACAAAAGACGCGCCTCACCTAAATCAGTTCAGGTTGCATTTGGTTATTGCTAAAGGTAATCCGCCATTCCACGTCAGGCGTCCCCGAAAACTACGACGCATTTTCGCTGCACATGACTGAACCACACACGAAACACAACCATATGGCTCAAGGAAACAAAAACCTTGCATTAATGCGCAACTCTCGATATCTGTGTTTGCGTTTGAAAATTAACGCTGTGTTCAGTAGACTGCAATATCGGAAAGTGTAATGGCACTCTTGAGAATCAGCTGCCCTCGCATGCAAGCACTGAGAAGGAACGCTGTTCGCTTACACTGAATATTGGAGTCGCCAGGCCTGAGTAGGTAGTCACGAGCTGCTTATTGCCGTACATATTCATTATCGCGTAGTGGTTGACCCTTGACGTCATCTTGGCCTTCGAAAGCTCGTCAACCACGTCCGTGCTTGTGAACATATCTTGAGAAACGTAACTGTAGAAAAAAAATTAAATTAAAAGCAGCAGGGAACGCCCATCAATACTTCAACGAGCGCTCAAATTTCATGAGCAAATTTTCTTTTCACAGGATGCACACTCGCCATACCTAGCACGGGAGCAGTCGGATAGTCAGAGTCGTTAGCTTTGGTGGGCAGACGTATATTCCTTTCACGTAAGCAGTTAGTAGTAAAACAAGGGGAGGCTTTGGGCCAGTTGGTCTGACATGTTGGACAGGACCGCTCGTCCTGTCCTCTTCTCGTTCTTCAGCCTCGTCCAAGTACGCGGTTATTCCTCCTCTCCAACAAGTTAGTAGTACCAGCCCGAAAAGCAGCTGTGGTTTGAGCACAATGCGGCTGACTTATAACTCTATTCTTTTAAAGGCTTCCACCTAAGAGATGGGCAACTGACTCCTGCTGCCACCTTGATATTCTTAGTCCGTCACAATAACCGTAACTTGAACATTTATAAGCAGTTCATCTCAACGGGCCCAAGTGGGGCGACACTCGGTTTACTTTTGAGCGTTGCACCAGTCATTGACAGACCATGATGCATGGGCCTTATCGCGGTTTCACAACCCGGATAATCTCATAGCTATTTCGCGAAATACTGTTCATCAACCCACCGGACATCGAAGGAGAGCCCGCACGTTGTGTCCATGTAGAGCTTGCAAGTGTCCTTGAATTTCCCGTAGCTGGACTCGCCCTCCAATCCGACTATCTTTTGTCCCTCAACGAGCACGTGCGTGTAGATGAGGATGTCGCAGGTGTTGTCCGGAGGAAACCAGATATCCAGCGTGGCGATGAAGTTCACTGAGCACAGCAGCGGCGGTGGCCTCGTGGTAGTCGTTGTCGTCTCCGTGGTTGTCGTTATAATCTCCGTTGTCGGGAAGGTCGCTCCACCTGCTGCCACCAAGGAAGACGCAGCACAGTCTATCAGATCTTCTACAAGACTAGCAACAAAGTTTCCTGCTTTGTAAACTACTCTCTCTCCCAGCAAGTAGCTGCTGCTGCTTTTTGCTTTGTTGGGACTCGTAAAAGGCTCGTGAAGGTCATTAATATAAACGTCATTAACGTTGATCTTTAGTCTGTGTGGATATAACAGAGAGCAGGAAGCCGATGCAAATATTCTTTCACGGGAACAAAAATGCACTTGTATGAAATTACGATACCCACCACTAGCCAGCTGTCCAAGCTATACAATTCTCAACTAGGCCGTCCTAAAGACGAAAGCTTAGGTGTTGCAAGGGATGGCATTGAGAGTTCACGTCATCCTCTGAATGCAGATTAGCGGCGTTTATTTATTTATTTATTTAGAACATACTGCAGGCCTACAGTAGGCCCAAGCAGGAGGGGCGAATACATAATATATGCAAAAAAAGAACAGGTTTAGCAAAATTGAAAAATGTTAAATACAAGTTGTAACACAAAATACAGCAATAAATACAAGGCTGGCTTTTCTGGCTCACAAGAAGGTGCCAGAAAAGCAGGATTTGAAAAGGTAAAGCGACTGCTATTTTCCATAACGTAGCAGAAGCAACAGCGCTACCAATTTTCCAAGGGTGAGCTGACCTCCTTGAAAACTATGTGAAAAAAACCTTCTACATACAACCGAATTTTACAACGCAATCCTTACCTTTTTCTTGAAGATTTGAACAGTTAAATACCTAAGACGAAGTTGTGCTCAACAAAAGACCATAAAAAAGCATTTTCGACAGGAATGATGTGATGCGTTCTATGAGGACGTGGCAATCAGCTCCTTTCTAATCCTTTTCTTTTTCTGAAAAGATTCTCCAATTAATTTCTCAAATACAGTAGCGAGCATATTAAATTATTAATTGCTTCTTTTGAATCCAGTGGTTGTGGTCTCTTACGCAAACACACCTCTCATTGATTCAGGCTGGCAATTTCAGACACGTCGTTTATTGTTAAGACGAACGGCTTTTGTTGCGAAAGCAACACTACGCTAGTCGCTGAGCATTTCCCAGAGCTCTGGAAAGGCCAAGCTGCGCACGCGCTAGGAGCGTGTGACGTCACACGGCGCACAGCTGGCGCGCCGGAGCCGCCGCCGCGCGCTCTCCATCGCCTCGCTGACAGTCTCCCCCTCTCCCTCCCTCTTTGATGCGCAGTAGCGACTGCGCATCGCCATCTGGGAGTGGTGTATATAAAATTGGCAGTGGCTTAGCTCTGCTATGCCGGGATATAGTACGTAGCGTGAGGTGAGGGCGAGGTGTCCACATCTCGCAGGATACCTGAACCAGAGGGAAGGCACATAACTGCCCTCTTGGAACAGTGGACACCTCAACCATGCGTTAAGCTAAGTGGCCGTAGTGACAGCTGTGCGCTGCTTGCGTTGGAATTGACAACGTTGTCCCAGAAAAGCGGCGTTGAAGCCATGGGTTGTCGGCGTTCGTTGTGTTCATTGTCGCTGGCGTTGACCCCGTTTTAGACTCCGATAATTTTATGGAAAGGAAGTGCGCATAATGGCTCTCTGGGTCAGTGAACACCTGAATCGTGCTTATAGGTACGTGGGGTGATGGGAGAGGGATGTGAGCTGCAGGCATTGACAAGGTTGTGCCAGAAACGCGGCGCTGAAGCCATAGGCCATCGGCGTTCATTGTATTCATTGGGGTTGGTGTTGTCAACGTTTTACACTCCGATCATTTTAAGGAAAGGAAGGCGAGAGTGCACAGCGAGACACGCCAGCTGTGCGTAATGACGTCAATTGCTCCTCGCGCATGCGCAGTATGGTCATGCAAGAGCACGCGAAATGGCCAGACTGTGGTCAATGTAGCTCACGCAGCAATGTATGGCTACGCGCAGATGTTGCTTTCGCAATCCTCTAGGCTTAACCAAAGCTAAAACACAGCCAATTCAGTGCATCAGCTGCATGCTAAAGGCTGTATTTATAATCGTCAGGACGGAAGTCCTTACTTTCAACGCAGAATTCCTCCAGCCATAACTATTTTAGCCCATTTGTGCGTAAAAGAGTAAAAAAATGGCTGAGGCTTAGCTAAGGTTAAGCCTAGTCAGATGCGAAGCATATTGATGGCTAGGCTTGGTAAAGTTCCTCGCTTTGTTCTTCAGTTGTTGTAGAACGTTGTCGCCGAGCTCCATATTGAGCACGCCGCTTAGCCAGACGTTCATCCCGCTCTTCATTGGTCTCTGTGGCACGCTAAAGCTTTCGCTTCTCGTTCAAATCAGCCCTGCTTCTAGGCGGCATGCCAACACCTGACCGCCTCGTAAGTGCCCGGAGAGTTGTTGTTGTTGTTGTGACTGAGAGAAGGATGAAAAGGAAATTGCACGGGCCTGCTACTGGCTCGAGCCAAGCCACCACCGCTGCCACGTGCAGATAGAGGAGAGTTAAAAGAGCAGAGGAAAGGGGAAAAAGGAAAGAAAAGACGCGCGTCGCAGCAACAACTGCGTCCGCCGGAGCGGACGCTGCTCAAAAAACAGATAAGCGGCCGAAGCCGCGCTCGCCGAAGCGAGAACGGATACTGGCAAGCTCAGCTTTATACTGCTGCTGTAGCGTCACGTGGTCAGCTGCAGCGCCTCTGATGTGGAGCCTCCACCGCCGCGGCCGACCGCGCGAGCCGGCAGCCCATCTCTGCTCTGCTGTGACGTCATGTTGTCACGTGGTCACGCTAAAGGTCAATGGTAGCTCCACCGCCGCGCTAGACGGGCTGTAGTGTAGCTCTAGTAATATGCTTCGCATAAAAAACTAGCGAAAGCAACGAAAAGTTATCTGCTAGTTGTGCTCTGGAGATCTCTGTGGGGCACTGATCGTATACGATTTGTAGTGGTGTGCGCTCTCCAGAGCTCTTACGGAGAAGTGCAGTGTTCTTATAAAAGCTCGACTCACTTTCTTCTATCGTCGTGATGACCTGCGTCAGTGACGTAAAGTTTTGAGTATGCGGAGAAGGAGCTGTTGGACCAGGAGTGACCACAGGCGGAAAAGACGAAGGGAGTGTTGGAACGACGGGGCCTGGACCAAGGCTCCCTCCAGGGACGTCCTGAAGAAGCCGGTGAGACACCAATGCTTAATAGTCAAGAAATGTTTGCAAAGCATACCCACACACTGGTCAATGAGGAATGTCACAGCGAAAGGCTTTGGATTTATTTGCATAATTGGGCTTTTTTTAAGAAAGCGCAACTGTTACTACACCAGTGTTGTTGCAGTCTGCATTCGTCGACATACGGCCCATGCTAGGGGGACCGGAACTAAGTCTTCGCAAAGAATCACCCTACGCTGTATAAGCTGGGCCCCTGTTTTGACTTACGTAAGGACACCAAACGCCAGGAAAACTTTGCGGGGTAAATGCCGAGATCGTAGAACAACTGTTCCACAGCTTATAAAACCCTTCGGCTGCCACTGCGGTATTTCAAGTCAACAGGTCATAGGGGTCATTCAATTACAGTCTATGATATAGCCGTAGTGATAGGGTGTGGATAATTGCAAGCCGAATGGGGTTTTTTAGGGTCAGCTGATATCAGACAATGCATGGCGTTTTTGCTGTTTATAATATACAAAATGTGAAATGTTACGAAAAAAATGAAGTACGAATTGCGTAGTCTATTATATACACACAGTTAAAAGTGCATGGCTTCGCGAAGTATCACACCAGATTAATTGTAAAAGTACATAATCTGTTAACACACAGAAAGGTGTTAAAATGAAAAGGAAATTCCCAGTACAATTGAGAAAGTCGCATTGCATATTTCTGTTCGAGACAAAAACAATTTCACAAAACGCAATCCGAAACACGTAGCTGGCGCATTTGCTGCTGTGACTAAGGTATATGGCTAGTTACCATAGAGGTGGAAATTCTTTCTGAAATAAAAAACTTTCCATAATGTATAAGTTCTGCCCCCCCCCCCCCTCCCTTGTAATGGGCAGTGAAAACCGTGACAGCACAAAAAAAAAACGTGGGCTGAGACAAAGGAAGAGACAGACTGTCGCTATATAGCTATTCCTCCAAACTGATGTTTTCGACGCCAAGTTACTCGGTCCGAATGAACACCGACAGATTGTTCAATTACAGGTCGTTCAAATAAGAAGGAGCGTATTCAATGAGCTTGTTTTTGACTCGACAAGTTTGGCCAATATGAAAAAACTATGGGTTCGCATTACGCGAGTGCGAATCAACGACAGTCTGTTTCACTGCATCTGACAGAGCTTTTCTTAGCAGCCAATACCGCAACAATAGCTTATAGTTAATGTTTAACGTTTGAGTTCATTATAGGTAGCAGTATTAATGCGAGGTACGGATACATACCATGGGTTTTTCCGGCACGACCATGGTTGTAATATCACCGTTTCTATCACCATTCTCAGGAATGTCTCCAAAGCGATTTCTACCGCCCGGCCCTTCGGCAAACTCAGTCTCTGAAAAGGAAAAGAAAATATAAAAAATGAAAAATTGATTGCCTTGCTTTTGCCTGCCTTAATTTGTACCCAGCTCAGCTTCGGAGCTACCTCAAAGCCGAAGCTACTATTCACGAATGGAATTATAAATTCTTAGTCGCTTCAACATATGGCTTTGAAACCCGCTCTAGTTTCCATCTATTTCGGGAAAGAAGAAGCTAGGGAGTAGTGAAATAAATATTGTTCCTTTTTTTACGCGTCTACAATGATTGCAGGAAGTTCTTGCTTCATATTAGTAGCGCCTATGTGGTAAAGCTTTAAAGCAGCGAGCAGGGTTGGAAAAATGTTTATGTGCTAAAGAGTTGAAATTTCAAAACTGAGAATTTAAAATCAATTTAAAACCCTTTTCGCTCATACGAACCTGAACATAGGAGGATCTACAAGTTAGTTTTCCCCAAAGGTTCAGCGAGATTGACAGGGAAAGCTAGATTCTCATCCAGAACGTAATCCAGGTGGTCGCATGTAGCTGAAAAATCTGGCTAATGAAGGGGATGTAGAAATTTTCGAACAATACCCATCAACTGAATTACAAATTAGCATTGTAAATTTTGCACCGTGTTATTACATGCCGCTGAGAACATTGTCTGTGTAAAATGAGACAATGCGAAGTTGGAATCGTAATGGAGGCTATAAATTAGGTTCTAGTGCAAAATTTTACATCCCACATATCACATAGCCTTTGTCTTGTCGTTGTCCCGCCTTTTCTGCGCTGTTCCCCAGTATGAATGTATCAGTCATATCACTCTTTCCGACTGATAACTGCTGCGGTGTTGGTTGGGTTTTGTCCGTGTCTTTAACATCTCGAACAATAAAACAACCACTCAGATGACTAAGTGACTAAGTTTAAACATGTGGTGAAACCTGCTCCACACTATCGGGATCCTTTAACTGCATCACTTCGTTCCCGTCCTTAACGCCCTTGAAACGCTGCGCCCTACAGCAGCTGAAGCAGGCATGACAGCAAGTTGTAGGCGGTGTATTCCGTCACATTCAAGTATTGTTTCCTGTGTCTCGCAATCATATCTCTCAGCTGCTTCTCTGCGCAAATTTGTGGTCAAATAATCATGAAAGAATTTTGAATTCATGGTTTCTAGCAAAATGACACACGCAGACAAGACACACAATGGGACTGCCGTATGAGAACAAGAATAGTGATGATGCTGTAATTTCGCGTGCGGTCTGCATCGCTCATTTCACTCGGAACTATGAATTTACAAAGCCACTACAAAGTAGTCCAACTAAACCCTTTAGTGAAACATTCCGCTACGATCAGCAGTTACCGAACTGCCGTGCAGAGTGGGACTGACAGCTATTCGTTTTTCTTTGCTCGCAAACAGCCAGTATAAAATGATTAACCCTTAATCTTTGGACATTACCGCTTTCTCAAGACGGTTGCTATCGCTAAAACCAATTTGACTTTCGCAACTGCAAATGAAGGGAGCGTTCAACTCGCACAACTGTATTCATTAGTCAATATCCCATAGAAACACAGCGCACGACTTCAGTGTATACTAAGCGTATATAGCCACATGCCAGTCGGGACATTCAATAACATCCGGGTTCCCATATGGTAAATGCACCCCCCCCCCCCCCCCCAACGGTCAGAGCATTCTTCTCAAAGGGCAGAGGCAGTCGGCTAGCGTCTGGCTGGATTCAGTTCTGACTGATCTCAAGGCTAAAACGGCCTTCTTTGTCAATTTTCACTGCGACAGGACACTTACCTTCGATGCTGTACAAGGTGAGGCCGACAATGCTCAGGAATAGCGTGAAAATAAGGACACAGCTGACAACGATGACCCAGGACAACTTCTCTTCCCTGCAATCATGCGTAGGGTAATTCAGGGAGCTCTGGAGAATGTCGGCATCAGAAAGCAGAGCTCACAAGCGTAAAGTGCAGATGACCTCTTTTTGCGAATAATGAATTGCTGGGGCTGTATTCTGTAAGGAACCATTATACATTTTTCACCTCATTCAGCGTGACGTCAGTGCGATGCTCCATCAGACGAAATATGCAAGCGGCCAATCGTAGTAATTGCAAGGTAGCAGGTCCTTACGCTGACAATAGCCTTCCCCACTCGCCAAACACCCCGGATTAACATTGGTTGTGCCATGCAGCCAATGATGAGGCCCGGTCATCGATGAGGCAATGGTCGGGTCGTTTTCCTCGGGCGTTTGGAAGCCGCGGCTACAGCACCTTACGACACTGACCAATGCCATATATCAAATCGATCCAAAATGAAAACTGATAATTGATAATCGCTTCTTATAGAATGCAGCCTCTGCATTTTGTCGACCACTTTCCTTGCTTATGTCTTGCAAAATCACACTTTGTGTCTGTATGCACTATTTTTTTTATTTTTCAGCGAAAGCATTCAGTGTTATCTTCTAGGTTTAAGAAGTGACTGAAACAGCGGTATTGATACACAGTACTCAAAACAGCGAAATGTTATCGCCTGAAGAGCATTTTATACCATAAAGTATAACCCCAAATGCAGAATCATAGCTTTCATTCTTCAGCATTACAGACGAAGAATAATTTTCAATAAACCAATCAACATCAGTCAATGAGGAAATCTAGATGTTGCCAGAAGTTGTTCTCGAGTGGCCTTCTTGCGTGGCATGTTAAATGACACCCATTGCAGAAACCTGCGGCTTTGCAGTGTTCGTTTTGAAGGCGTCATTGAAACCAGATAAACAGCCTTTTATTCTGATCATACTCTTAATCTACCTTATATCCCAGTTCTTCATTTCTTAGAATAAACAACTTCGTGACTTGCACTCAAGTGGATTTCCGCAAAATAACCTGGTCGCCCAGCCAAAACACTGCGACAAACAGCAGCTGGTATCAACCTTTTACGACTCTCGTTAACTCGAACTCTTGACGGATATAAAAGGCCATCCATTATTTCGTTATTTTGAGGAACGTAAAACTTTTCGAAGGCGCAAATTTTGATTAACCATTTCCTGCGTTCGGTAGAGAATAGCCCCAAATTCACAACACCTTCTAGGAAAATTCGAAAAAAAGTTAGTTGAAATAAGTACCTGTTGGGTTGTTTCTACCGCTTGATATTACGAGAATTATTGTGGCTTCTTCTAATAAGGCCTAGATGATGTTCAAAATTAAGCTCTACAGATTTCTTAAAATTAGGCACTGAGTGGTACATGAAATCTACCTCAGAGCAACAGTTGTGCGACCACGTGGGTACAAAGTGGGATAACAATTCTCACTGTCACGCCCCTAATCAACTATAGTCGATAAAGTTCATGACACACTAAGTGGCGGTTTTCAGTTTTAAACTACCAGGAAGTCGTATTCCTAAGCAAATTCCATTTTGTAGAATCACCCTAGCCAGAGTGCATTCAGAGATATTCGCTTCCGAATCTTCACCTCGATCCGCGCATTTGTGCATGCGAGGCGGTGAGAATCGGCGCGAAACTCCTAGCGGCGTGACGCAGCGTTTCTTCTGCCAGCAGCGTAGAGCAACAGGTCGATCTTGTGTTTCCGTTTCACTTTCGGCTATTAAAACTTCGGCTATTGAGCACTGCGTCATACTATAGGAGGAGATTGCATTGCCTGTCATCGCCTTGCATGCGTAAAAACAGAAAATCAGTGAAACTTTTGGGAACGAAAATCTCGAAGATTTCTACGAAAATAAAGTTGTCTTGAAATGCGACCGCCATGTTTTCATTATAAAGATTCACGCTGGCTGCAAGAATATACGGTAAACACTTACGAAATGGTGCCTGCAAAAGAAATGCCAGATGTATATATAGAACACACCACATATGCATGCAAACACTATATACAGCTCTGCAAACTGTGTCGGACGGAAAAAAGGTTGCAGTCGTTAATTTAGTCGAAGCATTTGAACGGCTGACTGAGCGCATCGGAATGACTGTCATTGTAAAGTAGACATTTCAATGCAAACCTGAATATTATCGGCATTCAGCACATGTCCTAGTAGCAGTGCATAATCGAACACCTGAAAAGATATTATTTCTTAGCTCATATACAGCCCCGCCATATATCTTGATATCGTACCCTAGTCTCTTCGTCACGCTGTGGCGAAGGCATGGAGCCAGGAGTCGGTGTCGGTGCTGCCGACGACATTGCAAGTATCTAATCTTCGCTTGCATCAACTTAATTGACCCACTAAAGCGCGCACACCTTAACACTTTTGCTTCATCTGTCTGTGTTCCCGCTGTCTATTCTCTATCATTCTATTCTCACTGAAGCAACAGTTGCCGTCTACCACCTGAATACATTGAAGAACCTGGTACACATCGGTATCTCATGATCACGAGGCGGTAACGGCACATTTGTGACGAATCACCGAGAAATTGGCAGTTCTTGGCTCGTTGTAAAAACTTCTTGTCCTAATAAACAAAGTACACGTCTCTAAGGTAACAAGTCTGGTCTACCATGTTTAATTCCAAAACAGGAGGTCATGCAGCGTGTGCCTTTTCGCATTGTGAAACCTCCTTCAGTTGTTATTAATCGCGACATCTCGTAATGTTGTAACGGTCGGAAAGAAAATGGGCAAGAACCCATTTCACATCGCCAGCACGTCGTCTGCCATTGAAATAACCACAGAAAACAGAGCTCTAGTTGAAAAAATACGTAATTAAAAATTCTGCACGCCAGTGGGTGCCACCCCAACAGGCGTAATAGCAGTAGTATGCAAAATCATTGTATTTACTTTCGCCCCTTGCATCTCGACCAGCTCCAGGGGCTGCAAAAGATATCAGCAGTGCATGAGTTAGAGGCGCAAATAATACCGCATATTCGAATGTAAAGCTGTCGTACTGCACACGTACCGAACTGCCGCTTATATGCATCAGGCGGCAGCGCATATGGGTCGTAGTCGTAATCAGGAGCGTAGTCCTCCATGAACAAGTCGATATCGTCACCTGCACTCAGGTATGGCACATGAAATCGGAAACAATGTTTACCGCGGACAGTTAAGAGCAACGAGCAAAGAGGCACCTTTTACATCTCAGTAACTTTTTATTTTAGTGCGAAACTCTCCTCTCCAAATCGGTCGAAATTTTCTGGATGAAACCTACATCATGATGAAAGTTCAGGGTAAGGTGGTACGACGGCAGGCATTATACCACGACGACTGCCGTGTGATGAACAAATTATGACAAATAAACGCTTCCGCTCCACACTTTGGGCACTTTTTCTCTACTCTCTGGACACGATTGAGCCTACAGGGGAGTAAACAGGCGGGCAGTCGTTAATATGTAAAAGTAGAAGCATATTGTACAAGCCAATTACAAAATACTTTTATCGAAGGGCTTTAGTGTGACCAAAGCAATTTAATATCTGTGATCCTAAGCATGCACTTCATCTAGATAGGGGGCATAAAAGAACTGTATTCGCCGCAGCTACTATGGTATCAGTATTAAATGTCAAACTGCTATAAATGCCCTTTGTCTTGTCGACGCACATTTAAAAACCGCACTCCTCCACTTTTCAGCCTTGTAAAATATATCAGAAGCCTTTCGTACGTTGGGTACTAATCGCAGTTAGTCGTAAAGTGATTATGGATGTTCACCTTGCCTGAAGAATTTTTAGATGAGCCAGACTTTTGAGATTCGCTAAACAGGTAGTTTACCCTATGTTAGCAAGCCAGGTGTCCTATGGGCTTCATTAGCCTAGGAATTAGAGCTTGCTTTAAAGCGCTTTTCATTGATGATCTTGAAACTGAACCAAATTAAAATAATATATATCCACGACAAGCATTCGCGCATGAGAAGTCAGTACCTTGTTTTTCGTCAATGACATCTCTACAAAAATATCGTATAGATTTTCTAGGGAGCGCTGTAGAATATAAAACTTTTAACGTTTCCTCTTGTTCTCCTCTTTTTTTCTCTCCTCGTTTCCTCGTGTTTCCTCTTGTTCTTGAGTAATTCACCATTGTTGTGATTATAATGACGGTAACTGAGTGCAATAAAGGCAAGTCATACCTGGTGTAAGGGCACCCGTTGACGCCGTAACGGTTCCTGTTACCGAGAATACTGGTCGTCTCACTTGAGTATTGATCGCCGGAGCCTCTTCCTCCCAGACTTGTTCAGGAACCGCTGTGAGTGCAATGGAAACGCGAAAAACCATTGACAATAGCGAGAAACGTTGGTTACAATTAAGGCATACCTGGTGTTACTGGTGTAGGTATTGGGAGTACTGGGAGTTCTGCCGGTTTCGCTTCTGTCTTCTTCGCAGGCGTCTTCTTTTCCTTGCGTCTTCGCTCATTAGCCCCTGTTAAAAAAAGAAACACGAAAGCGACAAAGGAAAAAAATAAACTGCATTTGCGCCTTTGATCGCTGTGATCGGCAGGCGACTAAATGAGCCTTAGCCCCAGCGATTATGAAGGTTATGGTTACGAATGGCTGCATTACTAGTCGCAGCAGGCTGCTATATGGCATTTCTCGAAGGCTGAACTCTGCAATTTTCATCTGCTCTTATCGAGTGCTGAGGGCGTATATCACCTATATTTCAGCGAACGTCGAAGTAAGTTTATATTTCAGAACTAGGTGTAAGTATTCGCCCAAATTACAAGTACGTATTTAAGCAAGCAGTAGCTATGGTTTTTAGAGTATGAGGTTCTACACATTTAGAATTTATGAAGTAAGCCTTGAGCCCTTTTCTGGCAAATATCTGCTGCCATTTTTGTGGCGTCTGGTGTAAACTGCGTAAGCCGGAGAGGGTGTGGGCCTTCATTTCTGAAAACTAACAAGAGGGTCAAGCTGGAAGAGAAAAGTTGGCGTTAGTTTTAAAACCCAGAACCGGAAAACTGATTACAGAAGATATGGGTGCACGGTGTTCGGCTGCAGCTGTGGAATTCCACGCAACATACGCTTAATCGTTGAGTGCACTCTCGTGGGCACAGCGGAACAGGTATGCAACAATACTAGTGTTTATATGATAAGTACACCTCCCGGAGGCGTTCTAAAATGCTTCATATGACTGTTTCTCATAATTGTGCATCGTCAAGCGTTTTCATAACACATAATTAGTGTTTACTTCCACGCCTCACAGAAAGGTCTGTCCACAGCTTCTCATATTGATTTGGAAAAAGTACACAGCTTATGTTGCCGCCACGAAGCGCACAAAACTATGCACAATTTTGCCTAAATTGATCCTGCGTAAAGGTATTCATTTTTAACATGGTTATCACTGCATTGTTGATGACAGTTTAAAACCGTTATGTTTTTTCTTCGCACATCGCAGCGCCTTCGGCCAGCAGGAATAGATAGAGGTAGGACAGCAGTATGGGCTAGATAGGCTCAATTTTCTTCGAGGGGATAAGCAGCGGAGCCAACAAGGACGGCGAAAGACAACTCAAGCACGGAGTTAGGGCTTGCTCTCAGTGTTTCTTGCCCTGCTTTACCATCGAACCAGCATTAGCTGTTCCGTGTTCTTCCTACTCTTGAGTCCGTGCACTCATGGCTTAGTCTGAACACAGACTGGCCATAAAATCTACACGACTATGTATCAATGTCATTGCATTTAACATGCAGCTTAAAGAGTCCCTTCTCTTTATCATCTGAGTCAGACAAAACAGTGCAAAAGCTGCAAACATGAGTAGGTCTAGTTAAAGCCTTGTAGATGTCTTCTATAATGACGTCGTGCAGGACCCCGCAAGGACTGCGAGACTCTTTAAAAAAAACTGTTCAAATTTGGACGTAATCTGCTTCAACTTTTTCATTCAATATTAATACGCAATACACGCCTTGCGAAAAAAGAGAACGACAATGGGACCTCGTATGGCAGTAGTAATGCTGGTACGTGACTCTCACCTCCGACATCTTCTCCCCTTATCCATGAAGTGACATCGGGGCCTGCGACCGGAAAAAGAAGTGCACACTGTAAGCCAACAATTCCTGCGACAGCGCGTTAAAAGCTCGAGCTCCACAAATGTTCACTTACTGACGCGGTAGTACTTCTGGGGCGTCTTTGATCCCGTGCGCCGACGTTTGGCGTCACCTGCGCCGAAATATTTCCCAAAAGCTTGAATACATAACCTTCCTCCCATTGTTTTTCTGCGGTTACTCTGGCACCGTTTTTCCGATGTAGCTGGGTGCCTACTGGCAGTGAGACTGTCATTCCTACATATTTTCACGTGGCTGCCATGCAAGGCAGAGGAGTGAAGGAGTGAAGCAATAGTTAAGGGCTCCGGAAATTTCGACTACCTGGGGATCTATAAAGTGCACCGACCTCGCACAGTACATTCGTCTCCTGGCCGCGGTCTGGATGAACCAGCGTCCTTCGGGTAAGCAGCCGAGAGCCGTAACCACTGACCCACCGCGGTGGCAAGATTTACAGCGCTCCTAAATTTTCTCACAAAAACTCTGCTCACTCCTAAATTTATACTCTAAATTTCAGGCGATATTTGTGTTGTGTTAAACTATAATTAATGACCTAGCCATTCCTGCTTCAGCTATGCGAAACACTTGTCTTTCCACCACAGCAAAAAGCACGGGTGCCTTTTGGACTCTATCGGTAGTTCTACTACATAGTCGGAGAGCAAGAGATCACAGCGATTACTACTCGCTTAATAACAGGCATTTAACAAAAGTGGCTTTTGCAGAAGGTAAAGGGAATCGCACATAGAAAGCTGCGTTTCTACATACTCTTCGCGCAATAGAATTTTTATGCATTTGAAGAGTAAATTTTTCGGGCACAGAAACTATACTATGACATGAAAGCTCCCAACACTGACTTTTCTTTCAAGGCTACTGCAGAAGTATTTTCAAGGTTACTAACAGACCACGATGAGGTCAGCAGCTAGCGTCACTTTATTTACGAAAGCAAGAAAGTGTGGCGGCGTGATTGAAAGCCTCATTTCACATTAAGTGCTCAGTAAATAGGACGGCTGTCTGTCGCATGCAAACTGTTCGGGAGGCTCCTGCTAAACTAGTGCGGTGACCGCTAGCTTCAGCAAAATTTACACCACCATCAGTGTCCACACAGCTTATCGTGTGTGTTTTTATTACAGAAAGGAAGGCTACTGAAACTCTATATGTCTTAGGCAACATGGTCTCCGCCTTCGAGTCCTTATTCGTGTGAACGCCTGGAGCGTTCACACGTTCGACTTAAAAAAGGACACTGATGGCTATTCTTCACTCCGCGGCAAACAGAAAGCAAAAACTCACCCATTGCTGAGGCTTGAACACTCGGGAACGGAGTAGATACGCTTAAAATTGAAGGATGCCAATATCCGTGAGCTGAAAAAGAGACCACCGCTTCTTCTTCTTCTTCTTCGCCACATGAAAATGGCACATACCCACGCGGGGGGATTGGTCAAGGTATGGTGGTGAATGCCAAGGACGGATATGTGCGGGAAAAAAAAAACTATGTAGAATAGTAGAGTTAGTGAAATTAGAAAATATGTATGAATTGTTAATGCAGATAGAGGCCGTCCATTTCTTCAATGATCACTACGCGTGTACGTTTACTTGCAAGTTTACGACTGTCGAAATGAAAAGCAATTAGCGTTGTAGAACGAGCTACGCTGCTGTTGTTCAACTGTCTCTGACATAAGAAAAATGTTAGCAGACACACCTAGTTCAGTTCACTCCCGCCAATGGGTGAATGGGTGGAGTCATTTTAGCCCGACAGGGTTTCTAACTTGTTGGCTTTAAAGATAAGTATTCGAGGGCCAAAAAATAAAAATGAAGAAATAATACAATCTTCAGAATCGCTGAGAAAGAAAGCAATTATCTGTCGGCACTCCGAATGAAGCCTGGAAATCAAGATACCAGAACTGATGTTAAAATGTGTTCACTAATTTGTTAGCTGGCTTCACTGCCAGCTGGAATTTTAGTCATGAAATTCTACTTTTTTCAAAGGAGCGCAGTTACTACATTGTTTTTAGTGCACATATCTTCTCGCCGCTTGAATTTGTTGGATGCTTTTTACCCGCCCAGACAGTGGACACTCTTTTAATGGCTTCATAAGTGTCAGAGAGGTCAAATGCGGCCGGAAAGCTACATCGTTATTTCGTTTCGCATGCTGATCTCAAGTATATGGATTCGAACGCAATACTGACGGCCTCATTTCTGTCGAGGCGAACCGCAGAAACATACCTGTCTTGTGCGTACTCAACGTAAGTAAAAGAACTCCAGGCGGCCTAAATTAAACCTGAGCTCTCTACAACCGCGTTCCTCCAAAGCCCATGTGTTGCTTTGGGACGTTAGGCCACACTGTTCGCAATTTACAATTTCCATCCAAGTTTCTTCTCGTAATTCCGGTGTGGATGTTATTTTGCAAAAGTCCGTGTAGGAATTCCTTAAAGGAACTATGCAATCAATTATTTGAGATTACGTAAAGCAGACGACAGATAGGCATTCCATCACTCGATAACCCAGCGCAATAATTTGCGAGCTAGCATCGACAATAACGAAGATAAAGACGATTAAAAATTAAGCTCCTCCTCTCCCCTCTCAAACTCGTACACGCGGGGCACCAGAAGAAATAAATAAAACAGCTATGGGACTGGGCCCCGCTCATGATTACGTCATTCGCTGACGTTTGGTTTCCGACTTCCGGTTGTCGTACCCAGCACCCCAGCAGCAGCGTCGGCAGCGCCTCTCCATTCTTCCTTCGCCTCGGGCGGACAAAAATACACTGCGAGTAGCTCCGGAACTATCGAAAAAAAGAGGCGGCGAAGGTAAATTGAAACCATATACGCAAAGGGAATGCCCTGGCTCGCGCTTGCCCAAGGGGGTAACGCGGCGGCATGAGCAGACGATTTTCACGGCTACCGGAAGTGTGCCCGTGATGTCGAGGCTGCCGTGGCTCGAGTGAATGACAGCGTGTGGTGGCCTGCCGAGCTCACGGGACTAGTGACGTCTATTTTTCCTATTTTAGTTTTAAAATCGGTCACTACGAAGACACCAATCGGCCCGCAAAATTTTAAAAACACGGCTTTTAAAAATTCATAATAAATTGCCAACTGAGTTCTGAAGACTAATATTTGTTGTGAATGCTTCTTAGCATCACTTCTAAGCATTGAAAACATTTACAAGCGAATTTTAATTTGTTGCATGGTCCCTTTAAGGTGGTATAAGAAGGGGAAGCGCAATAACTGAAAGAAGCAGGAAAGCCACACTGAACTCAGGGAATTCTTTCACGTCATTCATAACGCGACCAGCTCACATTGCTACTCTGCCAAACGTTTGTACGAGTACTGCAATACAGCGTGACGCCTGCGTCACGTACTACTACCCATGTCAATCCGGTCTTAACCCGCCATGACCTAATGCTGCAACAGCTTCCTCTAGCTCAACTCGCGTCGATACCATAGTGTACTGGTGCAAGGATTGCCTATGCCTGCAGCCTTCTCAAGGGTCGATCGCATGCAGGTTGTTCTGGCTTAGTTGGTTAAGGAACAAGTTCGCTTCGCTTCTGCATTGCCCTCAACTTCTGAAGCAGCCTTACAAATAGACCAATATAAAACTCTATAGTAATGATGATTATGATGATGTCCTCAGGCTTAATAGCGCATATCCACCGCGGGGGATTGGCCAGGATGCAAAGCGGCCACAAACGAACTAATCTACAAGGAGTGGAGTATTTGGATAATTTGTTGTCTTAGACTAGAATTTCTACCAAAAAATGAAAAAAATTTGGTTAATTCTTATTCTAGCAGAGGAATCTGAATGATATAGTCGTGAATACAATAGCACACTGGTTTCAGGCGTATCATTTGGCGCTTACCCAGAAGGAGAGAAGAATCGGAATAGGAGGAAGCTGTAGTCGAGCTGGGGGGCTGTGCAAGTAAATCCTACGGGGAGCAGCGAACCGCGGGCAGAGGATGAAAAAGTGATCTGTCGAATAATTTTCGCCACACGACTCACAAAAGGTCATAGATAACGCCGATCGACATAAATAAAGATTTAGCATCTCCAGTACTGAAGCTTTACTTCCCCGCCACCTTTTCGTCTATCACCCTAATTACCAACCATTCAAAATTCGAGAAGGGTCTCTTTCCCGGAGGATCTCAGAAGAGGCCGCCCTGTTCAGTGTAATGCCTGAGGGACGATCAGTATCTTTCTGCGGGCTAGTTGGTGAATCAACGTGGAACGCGGCAGCGCGATGCAACAAGGACGAGAGAGAGACACGAGAACACAGGACAAGCGCTGAACTACCAACTGATTTTTTATTGAAAACAGGCCAAATTATGTACAATTCAATGCACCACATGCCCAGGTACATTTGCATAAGTGGCTCGTAGAGAGGGCCACCGTAGCAGCTTCGTTCAATGAAATCCGGAAATAGAGACTCCAGTCACTGGGATCATAACGAATTTCATCAATAAACATTTTCAAGAAGAGAAATTCAGGACAGCCCCCAGGTAGTGCCGCCAGGCCTAGCGGCCCATAGCTGTTCGGTAGCCACTCGCCATTCTCACAAAGTAGCGGACCATGTGAACGCGCTATTTTTGAATGTTGAAAGCCAGCCATACGCCACCTTCTCGCAGTAGAGCGAACAACAAACGCTTGATCCGAATGCGGGGTCGTGATTCAAGATATATAAAACATTCATTGCACTACCTAGATCCAGCTTGCTTCTTAAGACGATTGTAGGTAGGTTGCACAAGTTTGTAGAAGTTTTACTCGTCCTGGCAATCGGCAGTTCATTCTTCGTTGCTTTTAAGGAAATCGTTCAGTTGAAAACCACACTATGAGACTTACTAGGGTGGAAAGCAATAAGCAAACTAACACACAGAAGTTTAAAAGAACTTCACTCGTTAGTACCTGTTAGGACAGATTGCACTCGTCGGGGGTGTAGATGAAAATGAAGACGGCAGCACTCGCTTCTTTGAAGTTTTTATTCGAATGCACATGTTAGATAAAAACATACTCGGAAATTGCGAACCGCCTGCTACGACACTGACACTGGGAACAAGAGTGTGAGTCGATAGTGCTAAAATTTGTGCGCATGCAACATCAAAGCATTCATTTCAATTGAAGGCGAATGTAAAAAATTAAAGGGTTCTCATATGAGAGTTGCGAAGAACTTCCAGCGCTCCGTTTGGTCCTGTGGTGACCGATTTATGAGCTGTAGCTGTAAATTCAGGTACTAAACTAGTTAACGCACGATCTCAAAAACCCTGAAGTTTCTATGGATTCACCTGGATAGATGCTCTTCACATTAGACAATAGAAAGATCGGCATTTGAGGATTCTAATCATGGCATAGCAGACAAGCCACTAGATGGCTTGCTTTTAAGAGAGCACCACGACCTGAACGTGCGTCTTGAGCATCTAAGTTCTTTGTAACGCATGATTGATTTGCATTTAAGTTCTTTGTAACGCATGATTGGTTTATTGGGGGTTAACGTCCCAAAGCGACTCAGGGACGCCGTAGTGAAGGGCTGCGCAAATTTCGACCACATGGGGTTCTTTAACGTGCACTGACATCGCACAGTACACGAGCTTCTAGAATTTCGCCTTCATCGAAATGCGACAGCCGCGTGTACCGCATGAGATATTGCGAAGCAGCAGATATAATTTCGTCGCCAAGTAGCATCTGTATTGTTCTATACAGAAATGAAGAAGCAGTTTACTCACAGGCATAGCCATGCAGCGGAAAAAAAGGAAGAAAAACTTGAGCCTCCATCGAAGGCGATGCGGTTCTCCGCGGCATAGGTTTCGCGGTCAGCAGGCAATGAACTTCTTTGGCCAACCTTGCAAAACTATTTACCAAGGTCTTTTAAAAAGTACGCCAAAAAGTCATCGTCGCCAAACCGGTCACTTTTCCGGGTGTTATGATGAAACACACAACACTTCGATTGACACCACAGGATTACACGGTCCAGTGGTCACTCCCTCTGGTATAAAGCATGCTTGCTATCCGCTCTGCGCCTCCTGATAATAAAAATCTCTGAAGCCTTTGACGCGTTCGAAGGGACCTCCAGGAAGGCAGCGCCCAGTATTGTCTGTCAGGTGCACGTTGAACAGAAACCAAGTAAACAGCGGACGCCTGCCTTGTGTGCTCATGATGGTCTTCGCCTGCGAGGACGCGGAGACGTAAAGCGGTCTTGTGAAGGAACGTTACAGCACCCACAAAATGTCTGCTTCTGCGGCATTTACAAGCGAGGTCAGTCTAGCACCAGAATGGTCACAATGACGAATCTTAGATGCGCTACAGCTTCTGGTCCAGTTGACGAAACAAATGAACAGGAAGCACAAGACAGTGGAAACAAAAGCGACCAAGTGGCACCTAAGTAATGCATTGAATATCACGTCCTTGCACTGAACGTTCAAGACTTCACATGTGCTGCTTTTCAGATATTTTTTGCAGCTCATGACCTTTTTGTCTTTTCATCACAGCTCCTATGTAGTAGCATATGCCTCAGTTGTTCCTGTGCTGTTTCACTTTTCTTTTTTTCCTTTATCGAAGCGAGCTAGTTAATATCTCTCGCTCAAAGTTCTAGGTCTAAATTTCTACGTTCCCCAACAGGAGCGACAGACGCAGTACGTGTTTGGAGAAAAATAGTGGGCACTAGAGACAAAGCACGTTGTCCAGTAGTTTCGGCAATACAGTTTAATATTCTGAATTTAAGCACACTATACATCCTCCATTACAAGCAGTTTCTTTATTATACTTTTATTACTTATTATTCTTCAAATGCGCCTAGCGGGACATGACATGAGGGGTGGGGATAACACGGCAAAAATAACTATACATTACTTAAAATGCAGGAGAATGGTTACATTGATGCATGAAATTGCTCAATGGGGGACTCGAATATTGATGGTGACTGGTGGCGGCCGCCTCAGTCGAGAGGTCACTCCGGTCGCGGGCAGTCTTTAGGAAATACTACTCCTGGAATGCTGTTGCTTGGGCACGTTCAGGGTATACAGCGTTCGGGTGGTTATGGCTGGAAATGCGATTCGAGCTTGGGATAATTTGATTGGCTGCTTGAATACTGTGAAATATTTTATGGCGTTATGACGGATTACTAGTGTAGGTGACTATAATCGTGATTCTAGTCCCGAGATGCTCGAATGGTAAGAGTAGTCGGATGAGACAAACCTGGCGGCACGATTCTGGGCTGACTCAATGGTATTAATTGGATTGCGGTTTGTGTTTTATAAAGGTTTAGCGTCGCAAAGCGACTTGGGCTAAAGGGGACGCCATAGTGAAGGGCTCAGTAAATTTCGACCACCTAGTGTTCTTTAACGGGCACTGACATCGCACGGTACACAAGCCTGTAGAATTCCGCCTCCATCGAAATTCCACTACCGAGGCCGAGATCGAACCTGCGTCTTTCGGGTGAACAGCCGAGTGCCTTAATCACCGAGGCACAGCGGCAGAGCATTATTTAGATTAGTTCGATTAGTATTAATTAGATTAGATGCAGCCGTATTCATTGCTAGGCAGATCCCACAGACAACAAAAGGAAACTCACCTTATCCTTCATAAAGTCCAAGGTATCATATGACTGCAAATATTGTGTTTTCATCGCTTGGATCTCCGGCTGGCTGCTGAGGCCAATGACAATCTTCTCATTGTACAGGTCAGTCGCAGTGACTTGGCACGCCTAAAGAAATATAGCAAGGCGTTTTGACTACAAACGCTTTAACACAGGGCCGCCTTGTCAATTCCTTCTAATTGACCTGTCGCGTACCGAAGGTGATAAGTGACATCACTGCTTTACACCACACCTCGGGTCTCCCCCCCCCCTCCTTCTTTATATTGTAACGATTCTAGGTAACGACGATTTTGTCGCAATGTTCCCACAAACTCCTCCTTACGCCGCTAAGATTAAAGGAACAAGGCGGTGGAAACTTCAGTTACCATTCTGCCTCATGCACGACAGCGTAAAGAGACATCCTTCTGGTATTCATGATTTACGAAATCATAAAGTGGCTGCGGAGTTGCCTGGCAAGTGTTTCAGTGATTATACCTGTGAGTAGTCCGACACGTGCATTTCAGTGCATTCCTTGTAGAGGGCATCTTGAGCGGTGTTGTGGTGCTCCTGCAGTTTATAGACCAGCACTCCCATTTGAAAGGAGAATGCCACGATGAGCTCCGGCCTAGCAAAGTTCTCCATAGCAGCTGGCAGTGCCTTCTCCTGCGATTGCGCGAAAGAAGCGGTGAGGCTCTCCGCTGAACTTCCACGCAATTTAAAGAGTACGAAAATTTTTAGACCAAAGTAATCTAATAGTAGCTGCTTCTAATATTCAGCGTTTGTTTGCCTCACAACAGTACTATACGCAAGCAACAATCCCTCGATTCCCATCGCACCCAAATTCGCACAACAAGCTCCCCTCTACAACCTTTCCTTTATCTCGCCCATTCGAATTCATGGCTGCTCCGCAGGGAGAAAAAAAGGATTTTAATGCTTTTTCTTTTGGTGGCACTTCATTGTGGTGGATTGGCCACTGATAACAAGAACAAGCGCATTGACCTAACTCTCAATGCCCCATGAGTAGCACCACATCGAACAGGGTAAAAGAACGAAGACGTCCAAAATGGCGTATCTATTAGAATGTAGTCGAAGTTAAGAGTATATGTCATTCGTTCTTGTCAGTCTGTGCCCATTTCTGCAGCTGGAAGTTAGCTCCTTTATGAGACCAAAGTGAACATCTCCAACTTCCTGATATCACTGCGAACACTACAAGGTTCCTAGTTTTGATATCTATTGTGTTCCTGTGATTTTCCGGGGCAGATGAAATCAGCCTGGGATTTAAGTCCCGTGAGTGAAAGAAAAACAATTACGAATCCCGAGAAGCAGAGTCTGATCGTAAAAATATCTTCGGAGGTGTCCTGTACTCTAGCATAGAAAACGCATCTTTCCGAAGTGTCCACTCGTTAGATGGCATCTTTGGACATGTCTACAACTTATAAGCAGCCATCTGCAGGATGGAAATTATTAAACATGCGCTCTTCAGGCGTTCACACGTTATGATCCGGGTTTATGTCACTTGTGTTAAACTATAGAGCGCAATACATGTATTACGCGCTCTAGATGCAATGCTCACAAGTTGCACTATGTAAAGCGCGTCATTTTCGTCTTCACCTTCTTTTTCCTCACACTGCACTTCAAGAAACTCTGCTAACTCCGATACTTTGTTATTGGGATCATCTTTTTCTGAGAAGCCCGTACCCTGCCAGGCTATGCTCAGAACATCCGGGAAAATTCGTCAAAAAATGAGCTCCAAGAAAAATTTCTTGACGCGATAATGACAAGGCTCCAACGTAGCAGAAAATCTGGCACCGTCGTCGTCGGTATCGTTTGCCGTGAACGAAAAAACTCTGATAGAAGCAAAGATCTAATAGAATTCAAGAACTGATCAAGGGAATGTTCGAATTTACGCCAAGATTTTGAAGGAGGTTACTGTAACCAAAGAAAATTACTAGAGTTGAAAAGAGAATAGTGTTAACTCGCCTTTCAGTGGGAATCAAATCCAGGACCTTCGCATAGTGAGCCGGGTATGCTGCCTATTGGTCAAGAAGGTTCATTGATTCAAGCTTTATAAAGGTGGGCATAGGGAATGTGTTGTGCTCTTTGACTTAATCAAATGTCTTAAGAGACTTGTACTTATGCGTGCAAAAGTAATTACGAGCGTGGTAATTACATGTTAGGTTGTGGAGATGAATCACAGACACAAGTCTGCGCTATAAGGTCATTGCGTGAGTGCTGAGTAGGCAGTGCAAACGATAGCCGATAAAGCTATCACGTTGTACTTTTAAAGGCGAGGCTTAAGCGTCCTTGAATTTTTTATCATTTCCATATTTCTGGGCACATTACAGTTACTCGCCACATTGCTCAAGCAGTTGGATCAAGTAGAAAATAACAAATACGCATATAATCATGAACTTGAAGGTCGTTTCATGGTAATGTTATTGCTTTGTGACAGGCTTACCATAGTGGGTGGTAAGGCATTCGGGCTTTTCATGGCGTTCGCAGGAAGGGTTGTGCATTGACTGCGGCTCCGAATCGATAAAACGCTGGTGATGAGCACAACGATGTCCACATCGTTTCTGCGAGAAGCGAAAAAAGAGTACTGAACAAAACTACGGTCAACGACACCAATATCTTAGTGAATGACAACGAGCAACTTGATATTTGCAACAAAAAGGGAAAAAGAGGATATCGAAATACGAAATTGTCAAAACCTCTCTTTGCCTTTCAAGCCTCCGAGGAGATTTTTTTGTTTTGGCCCGGGAACCTTAACTATTGAATTTTGTAAGTAAGCGTTCTCTTATTGGGCTTCAAACTTTTCAAAGTACGAAATTATTGAGTTGATAAGGTATGCAAATTATTTTTGAAGCTAGGCATGGTAAGACCGTATATATTTTAGAGATGTAAGTATTAAGCAACACAGACCCCTTTTTTTCCGTGTCCCCAAAGGAATCAGTAGTTCGATGCGGGACACACCGATGCGGGTTACTAAGTTCAATTCGCTTATCGAAAATTTCTAAATAAAGATGTCTGTTACGGTAGACAAGTCAGAAAAACTGAGAGCTGCGATTTCGGTGCAGAGAATCAAGAGCGTTAGCTGCATTTCTTAAATTGTGACAATCTCTCCACCACTGCTCCTTTTCGTTACATATAGCGTTATAAGAAGCGTATTTCTGCGCAAGAATTGAAAAGACGATAAAGTAGCAGTGCGACTAATAACTTATATTCATATGGCACAAGCCAAAAATATCATTTAAATGTGGCGAAACTGCTAGCAAAAACAAAAACAGATGCGAAAAATCTGACAGGCGGCAAATTAAAAAATTTGCCGACTACAAGCAGCCACAATGATTTTTATGATTGTTATTTAACCGCAAACACGAAATAATTTCTTCACGGTACCTAACATTATCAAGAACCAGACAAACCCGACCTTTTCACCTCCTTTCTCTTGCCCCGTACTCGGCTAATACTAGTTTATTTCTGCACTCTCTTTGTTTGCGGAGGTAATCAATGATTGGAACAGTTTGCGAGCATATTGTACAAAATCACTTGATCTTATAAACGACCATGTTGAGTTTTATATGTAGTGTTACCAGTCATTTCCTACAGCTTGTATTTTATTTTGCTTGCATTTAGATTTACAGTTTAACATTGAAATATTTTTACGTTGTATTCCACTCAGTGCGAAACGATGCTGTCAAAACAGGAACCGCTATTTGAATGTTGTGATTTACGACGACAGGAATTCAGCTCCGCAGCTCGACTGCTATACTGCGGGGAATTCTGCCTTCTCTCGCAGAAAGTTGATTAGTGCCGACCACAAAGTTTTGAAGCAGCAATGGAGCATATTTCTGGTTTGCAGAGACAAAAGCTTTCGCAGTTCGACAGGCTTCCGCGAAATTTAGGCGGAATTGAAGTTGCGAGGCGATATTACGATTCGCCTTTGCTTTATCTCATATTCTGATACCGGATAGCAGAATATCAGCTTGCTTTCTGACCGTATACTGACATTCGGCACTCAGGTGGAGCTGTTTTCTTCAGGCTGCGTGCGTAACATTTTATGCTCGTGACATGTCCCAGCAATTGCTCCAATTCCAAGCTATCCTTTAAGCCTGAAGTCTCACTGCGGCCAGAGTAGCCGTCAAGACAGCAGTACTCACGTCGCAGTATTCTCGGCGACGTAGAGCAGGTCTGTCCAGGCATTGCTCGCGTTGTAGTCGAAGTAACCAACGCCGAAAATAACTTTGTTGGTTGTTCTGTCATCACCTAACAGTTTTCGAAATTCCTGCAAATCAAAAGACACTTTGGTCAATAGCTTGGTCACTTATTGTAGGGCATGCATGGCGTAGAAAAATAAGATCGTTTCAAAAACAATTTAGATGACCGCTCCGCAAAAAGTGTATTGACAGCCGACCTAAATAGAACATTCGAAACGTGGTTGGGGATAATAATTCGCAGTGATGCCGTTGCATCCTCCTTTCTGAAATCTTACGAACAGTTGAATCAGTGGCATATACGTATGCCTAGATGAGACACGAAATTATAAAACCGTATAAGGCTACGGTCTTAGAATGACGGAGCTTTTGCGTCTAGGTTGCCAAAAAATTGGTTTCTTGTGCCTTTTTTTACTTCCATCAATGACCGCGATTGCAAACACGAAACAGATTACAACAAACCATAGTTCGCTAATGGAGGAACACTCCAAGCAGGTCGCCACAAAGCGAAGTGCCTACTATATCAGTGGACTTTGAGTTATAGCGCAGTACATGAATGTCAGTGACGAAATATGGCCCGGTTAATGTGAAGCGGATGCTCACCTGGCTGAATACTCTTCACTGCATTCGAGTTCATTTCCAAGCACGGTGCATCATTGTAGCAGATTTCAAATATCCCGCAACTCTATTGGGATCAAATTTCCTAGCTGCCCATACGTGTTTAAAGTTTAACGATTATGACTAACTAGAGACAAAAACAAGCGTTGTTATTTGTTGCAACTTTAAGTCTCTACGTTTTAAAGCATGTGTCTTATCAGAGTAAACTTTCACTAATTCAGTCATTTATTCACCACTGGCGAAAGCCGTTCTACGTGAAAGCACTGCCGTGCCGCTACCTATGCTTACTTTGAATGCTAAAGTCGCCTGCACCGTGTACTCTGCAACGAGCTCCTTGGTCTCGTAGATGTTCATGATGGCATAGTGGTTGATCCTCGATGTTGTCTTGGCCATGGCCAACTCGTCCCGGACATCCGTGTTGCCGAACAAATCTTGCGAAACGTAGCTGGGCATTGAAAATCAAGAAACAGTATCGGAATTTTCAGGCTATTACTTGCAAGCGATCACTTCGATCCCGAACTTTTAAGAGATACAACTAGTTTCTGGCCGTAGTGTTGTTGGCAAGAATTAAAGCGCAATAAGGTGGCACAAAGTAGGAGAAAAAACGAGGGTACAGGCGCCAACTTGCAACACTTTAATGTCTTCATATACCGACACCCACCGGACATCGAAGGAAATCCCGCACGTCGTCTCCTTGTACAGCTTGCAGGCGTTCTTGAACGCCTCGTAGCTGAACTCGTTGTCCACCGCCACTACCTTTCGCTGTTCAATTAGCACGTGCGTGTAGATCAGGATGTCGCAGGCCTCGTCCGGTGGGAACGAGGCACTCAGTGCCGCATTCATGTTCACTGAGCACAGCAGCGGCGGAGGCGAGGAGGTGGTAGGCGTCGTTGTAGCGTCCGTGGCCGCAGTCTTCTCTGTTGTTGTTACCACGACTGGCGGGAGCGTTACTGCATGCGCGGCAGTCGCAGAGGACGAGGATGAGTTGGTAAGACCGTCAGCCGCAGTAGCGACCATGTTTCACTCTAGGGAACTCATCATACTACACCCACTACAGGAAAAATTCCCCTGCAATGACCCTCGAACTAGCCCTGTCATTTGCCAGCTGCGGCCATCGCATCCCTGCAAGCTTCTTAATGCTATCCTCCCACCTTTCTGTCGCCCCTTGTACGCTTCCCTTCTCTTGGAATCCACTTCGTTACCCTTAAGGAACAGCCGTTATCTTGCCTTCGCATTACATGCCCTGCCCAAGCACTTCGGTGCAATGCAATAAATGGAAGAAGAGGGCTTAGTCGGGCTGTTTGTTGGATGTCGATGAAAACCACTGAGCAGCGCTAACAGGCGATAAAAAAGAAACACATGAGCTGTGTTTTAGTTCTCGAATGCGTTTCTGTTGTTCTCTTGCTTCCCGTTTGTTAGATCTGATTAGACTTTTCTAGTAATCTCAAATGTGGTTTCACTCGTGCAGCCTGTTTGCTCCAAAGGAAGCTTTTTCTTTAATTCTCAGCTAAGTGCAGTGTGTCTTCCACGATGGACGTGGTTAGCTAAAGAACTTAGTCGACGCACAATGGGGAAACCTGGCAGATATCAGGAATGCTTAGAAATTCGGTTCCGCTGAGCGTTTCCACAAGAATTTTTATACTGTCGCACTGCTATGTATTATGAACTTTCTGGTAATTTTCATTCTGCCCTTCCTGAGATAATCAAGATTTGGATCTGCTGTATTTCTAGACTAATAAAAAAAATTAAGTTACACTTAAGCTCCGCCTTAAGGGTATGACGAAATATCGTAGTTGATTAATTCCCATATATGCCGAAGGTCATTTCTACTTCACATTCGTGTATCTCTGGCAGTACTCATACGCCTCCTGGCGCAGTGGTGCAGCGGTTAGCAATGCGCCACTGCCTTGCGATGGCAGGTGTTCCCAGATGTGGGCCTTAAGCCACCTGCGTTGCTCTTTCCCAACGACAAATCATTAATTTAAATGACACCTACCACGGCGGCCAGTCTACTTACTATCCCATCCGGTGGGCAGGTTGTGATGACGCCACACGGTCACATGACCTTGGTGAGCCACTTGCCTCCTAGGTTGCTCTCTGGGGACGACCTCCCAGATCCACGCTCGAGATTTTCGCCGTCAACGGAGACACCGGATTTTCGGGTGAACGGTGCCGTTAACGCCGTCGCGGTAATACTTATATCCTGTTCTGGAAGCCCATACGAATGTCTGCCGTGTTCTTCCTTCTCAACTCACCCGGTTGCACTGTTGTAAGCCCGGGTCCCGGTGGAGTAACCACATCAGTGTACGGAGGAACGGGTGGACTCGGAGGTGTCACTGGAGGGCCAGGAGGAACAGGCGGGGAAGAAGGAGGCAGCGTAGGAACGGAAATGTCTACTCCACCATCGCCGCCTGGAACATCCTGATGATCACGAAAGTAATGTGAAGGTACCAAATTATTAATATTTATGAATGATAACGATTCCCTGCTGGCAAGCCTCACTAGCATGCACTGGGCTGTCTTCTACCAAAGAAGCTCCAAAAGCCTGCACTGAAGTTCCAGTACGAGCGCTATGTACTATGAAACTGCGCCACTCTTGTGGCCCCCTACACATCGCTAACGACCGTGGCCTTTCTGGCTTTTACGTGAGCTTGAGGACGTGCACGCAAGACTTTTCCTACAGGTTAGTATACTTGACTTCAGTGTCTGTAGAACGAGGTGACGACTGTACAAACGCCTGTTTGCTCGTATCTAAAACGTTTATAATATTGTACTCACAGGCAAGGCTCTATTACAGAAACCCAGTTATCCTAACAGCAAAAATCACTCGTAATATTGACCAGTCACTTCAAGCAGATCCGTGCTTGGAAACATCTTTCGCACGCAAACACGCACGCTCAGAGAAAGAAATACATCCGAGTGAATATCGTCATACACATATAGAGGGCAACGGCTATGAAGTCGACTTCTTAAAAAGGATGATGATGATGAATTTTTGTGTCACACGGACCTCTGTGGCCAAAGAGCGCCATGACACAAGGTTTTTCTCTTATACTCAAGGTGTGGTCAAGACCCTTTTCCCAAGCATTTCACCATAAAGAAGCCGAGCACCAGGCAGGGGAAAACTTGTACCCATTGTATCACCGGTGCGTACCCTGCGGCACTGGGGATCGAACCGCACACCTCCCGCCTGCCAGGCTTCTTAAAAAAAGGCGCATATACTAGTGACGTCAATAATTAAAATCTTTTCAGTCGAGTCACCGCCTTCCACCTCATCCAAGAACCGCTTTTCTCATTTTGTATCTCTATACAATTATATTAGTCTCATTTTTTTTTCGTTTTGCCACTAGCGACGCCACACAAAACCGCATTTTCCCAGTTCTCAGGCATGTTTGCAGTTGAGCCTGTGTATTCATGCCGCGGCGCAGTATTCAACGCAGGAATCAGCGGGAAAACGTGGTGCATACCGTAGGTATTTCAGGCACCACCATGGGTGAACCACCGGAGCCTTCATCGCGGTCTCGTCCTTCGACAGGGTCAGTCTCTGCCAAATAAAAAGAAAAAAGTTTAGCTCATGTTCCTACCTGTCGCTAAGCTAAATTGAAGACCAAAAGTTATCAGCTACACTTCGTGCTCTACACCTTACGCTCACTAAGCACTATTCGCGAAGACAGGACAACACAGGAAACAAGTATCACGAGGAGTGACATAGATTTTGGGAAGCTAATATAGAGGGACAGAGATTAACCACAAAGGTTCTTTGCAACGGAACTTCCGTGATAACGTTAATAGTAAAAGTAGTCTAGTGATACGACTGCCCCAAACTATCGGACGTAAACATGTGCGTTCAAAGCACCTTAAAACTTTAAAGCTTTATGTATAGGCGCGGCCATAATAAACGGAGCACGCTATTGCGTTCGAAGTGCAATCACGCTTTCTCCATTGGTAATGAAGAAGCGTTGTTTGTCTACAAGACACCCCACCAACCTCATCTGCCGGCATGCGCTCACCACTGCTGGAAATTTCATTTAGGTGACGCGTGAAAAATATTCGAAGACAGTTGCGTGCTCCGCTTACTTTAGTCCGCGCCTGTATGTACGGGCACTGAGGGAGACACATATTTTCGCACACTGAATTCGATTAATCCGATTAGCTTGTTCACGAAAGCATGAGAACCTGACTTTGAGCTCCCCGTATCTCTTTGACACCTTACTGCCCCTTTAGAATCGGCCTGTGCAGTATGCTAGCTATAGCATACTGCACTGGCTATAGTAGGCTAAAGCTCACTGTAGCAGACGAATAAGGAGATGTATAGGGCGTAGTTATTGCTTTGTCTATCATTGCGTCCCTCCCGTGTTTTGTGGAATATATATGAAAGAAGCTTTTCTGCGCATTTAACTTATGAAATAGTGAACAAGCATGACAAAAGCCTCTGGAGCCCAGGAAGTATAACGTGGGGTATCTGCACTTCTTGCCAACAAACGGACTAGAAATGGTAAGAGACCTTTGCTGTGTTGCCATTACTGCCTTTTAAACCCGATTTCCTTCACTTTCACCAATTAGAAGAGTGTTAAAGGAACCAGAGGAGTAGACCACCAACAACTTGGCCTTTCTAATGCAGTTAAAGCAGAATGGCGTTAAGCACAAACATGGACCAACCAGTTGACCAACCTGCGGGTAGCTACGTTATAACAACTAGAGGACAATGGAAGCCTAATAAAACGTTTGTACTGTGTCGATAGCAAGTAAAACAGCCTTGATACGTCGGAAGAAAGTACCTGCTGTCCTGCTCTCTCCGCTGCCACCTAATAGAAGTATATCTCCTTATGTCATATAACCACCCTTCATAGCTATGAATAGCTTCTTTTCACTTTCATTCTGTTAACTTATTAGAATACTCATGAACTCCAGTGCGTATGACGTGTTCCGCTTAAGTCCATTTCCTCCTTCTTGACTTTACATATGACATCGTTAACCCCAGTTTTTCATTGATAGTATTGTAGCATGTGGCATGGTCACCTAATCCAGATGCAGCTGAGTTGCTCGAAATGTGTCGAGTAACTACACTAAACTGCCGTTAACTTCAAAATCTGTTGAAAAGATGAACTGTCATTCAACTAAAGGGTAAATTACACTGCCCGAACGGGGTTATTATTCTGGTAAACACGCAGATCATAAGGCTATCGGCAAATAAATCTCTTGTTATCTTAGCTTCATTTATTGAATGCTTACCATGATAGTTCTGAACTTTCCTGTCACATCTCTCACCCTTTTGTAACCCTTTTGTCAACAGTAACAAAGCTGACAAAACGGCACCAAGCTACACTCACGATAGGACACTTGTTCGCATTTAGTTTTAGTTTCGTGAGAAAACGCACCTTGTATGCTGTAAAAGATCACGGCGATGACGATCATGAGGAGCGCGAGAAGAAGGGTGCAGCCGAGCAGGATGGCCCAGGACTTTCTCTCGTCGCTGGAAACAAAGCGAAGAAATCACACGTGCATTTTCACGCGTTTAATATTTGAGAGAAGAACAAATAAACACGCGCGGCACACTCTGGAATCATTATGTAGCTATAAAATATAAAAAAGGAATGATTGTTTCAGCAATGCCTTATTATCTGTGAATAAAGCAGTATGTTTCTATTTCTCCAAACAGCGCTTCTTACGTCATTGTTGAGAATGATGGATACATGTGCTTTTTTTGTCACTCTTTTGAGGTTGCGTTGCGGCCAGTATAAACAGGTGACTACCGGAAGTGTTAACAGTGATTAGAGACGTTTGTATTCCTTAGACGCTTTCTACACAGAAAAGGCGCATTCGAAGAGGAAATGCTAGTAATTTGAAGGAATGGATTGAAAGATGTATTCTCGAAGGTTCTTCATGCCATTTGTGGCTTGGCATATTACTATTGCGCAAGTGAGTTTGTAGCTCTATATACTATTGCTCTCATAAGTTTTTACTAAACACCCCTGTCCGATAAAGCTGTCAAGATTGAGCAAGATGTAGTACTTACAAGCCGCCTGTAATAAAATGCAAAAAGACCTTTGAATCATCGTGGATTTCACACAGCGGCACTAAAAGATCGCCAATCGGGGTGAAATTAGATTCCACATCAAACCGAAGGAAGCAAGGATTCAAATCACTTTTTTCCTGGGTTCGCCTAAACGGCTCGTTGTGCCCGCATGGCTAGTAACCGCTCAACACAGAGGACATCTGATATGGCACTTCTAAAAAAATTCCTATATCTAGCGCTATACTTAGTAAAAGCAGAGAAACATAGTAACACCTAAAGGAGAGGAGCGCAGTGATAGCCTTGGGTTTTGAGCAACGTCCTCACATTCGGGAGGTGCGCGCTTCGATCCCCAGTGCCACCCTGGGCACTAACTGGTGATAAAATGGACAGTAGTTTTTTCCTGGCCTGGTTCTCGGCACCTAAGGTGGAAAATACGCGAAAATTGGTTTCGGCCCACCCTTGGAGAGACGAAAATTACTCCGTCATGATGTCCTTTTCCCAAGCTGACCACGCCTCATGAAAACATATAATCTTCATCAACACAAAGACAAAAACAGATATCATCTGTACAAATTTAGAAGGGTACGGAAGAGTCCTTTCTCCTGCAGTATAAGTTGCTAGGCTAATGATGTTCATGCCTCCGTTTAGCTTGTAGCTAAGTGGCATCCAGCTGACATTCACCTAGACGGGTGTTGCAGTCCAAAAGACGGGAAGGAAATTTCCGTCAGGCGTGGTTTGGAAGATCAAGCACACCTGTTGCTTGATGGAGTCGTGACAGGGTGCAAAAGAACAGCGATGCCAAGATGCTGCCGTCCAAGTAGGTGCAGGACATAAGTCTTCACACAACCACAACCCCTGCCACCCACTCTCGGCCCTTTGGAGCAGTCACGCCGTTATGGTCAAAGGGAGTCTTCTGTGCACCCCCAGCACCCATCTATAGTGGTCCGTCTCTAAAGCGAGCGGTAGACTTTTGTGTCCCTAGGTCACCACGCAGCAAGTATAGCGTCACGGACTACGTCACCACACAGAAAGTATAGTTTCACTGAACCACATGGCGCGGCACGGAGTGTTCGCGCTAGGCTCACCGCCATTAAATCATTCCATTGCCATATGTCATTTAGTCCTGTCTTCATCGGCTAGCCGTTGCGTAACATTTCGCGGCGGCTTAGCTGGGTGATCATCGCCACCCTGGTCTTGGTTCTTCAGCGTGCTGCGTCTGCCATGGTCGTCGGCCTTGTGTTCCTGGTCAGATCCGCCCGGCTATGCCCTAGCCCACCTGACCAGAACCGACCTCGCCGTTCACCCCAGCCCCGTCCACCACCCCGACCACAAGACACGATGAAATGATCCTACCAACCAGACCGTACGCGACCCGACCAATCAGAGACACCTTCGCACACAGCCCTCCTGGTCATGCTGTTCGGAGAACCCATGGACCTCTGCCGTCGGCTCAAGTAACCTGCGGCCCGGAAGCTTCCAGGACCAGCGCTCATCCGACCATTATCTGCACATATTTTTCATCGTGAAGGCAAGCCCTGTATCTTCTCTTCTGACTTCATCCCTCCTGTCACGCTTATGATCACGTCCTGTATTTCATCGTTAGTGCCGTTCTTCTAGTTCGCGCGATCGGGATGATCGCTCGAAGGCGCCGGGTAGTGGCACGGACTAGAAGTCGACAAAGTGGGCAGTGACGCGGCACGGAGCGCTCGCGAAGTGTACGACGCATATACATGGCCAAACATTTTCAACAAATACAGCAAACACCGAAGGATAACCGAAGGATAAGCTCTTGCAGTTAATAGACAGTAAATAAGCGGGACGTTTACGGAAACACTAAGCGAAGCACGGTAGGCAGTGCTGATTTCTCAAAAGAGAGGGCCTTGAAACCAGCTACTGAAGTAATAATCGTGAGACAGTTAGAAAAAAAAAACAGGAGTTCAAGCCACCCTGTGAGAATGTAGTGCGTCGCGAAAATAAACCTATGTGACAAGAAAAAATTAAGAGTCAAATTACGTGGCACCGGGGGTGGCGCTAACTCACGGCAGTCGAGTGACATTCAAGAGCCTTTTCCTTACCTCCTCCCGTGAAACCTGAGCCTGTTGCGAGTGCTGGAAGGGAATGTCAGTACAACGTAAGTGGCATTATGAGGCAGTCCAATACCAACCATAACTCCCTCTATCTGCTCACGTACTGGATGGCGCGTCTGTGTCAACGTCGTCTTCAAGCACCAGGTGGTCCTCTTCACCTGCAGGGGGATTATGAAGAAAATGAAAGCGCATATGTTGCCACCTTTCTGTGCATCTTTTTTTTTTTTTTGTCCTGCAGTTCACAACTCTCCTGAAAGGTATCCGAATTCGCAAAGAGTAAAAGAATGCTCTCTCGATAAATGCACACGAAGGGAGATCATCAGCGTACCTTAACATTGAGAGCGACCATTCTGCCAGTTACACATCATACATCCGTGAAGAATTGTTCTGTTCAATTATTCCTTATTCTGTTAGTTTATTTAAGGCGGAACACACCCTAAACAGTTTTTTTTTTTACGCGAGAAACAACGACAGCGCACTGAGAAAAGAGTGACCACACGCGTCAGCCTCTACGATGTTCAACATTCTTATCGGTGTTTCGCAGCCTCCTAAGTACGGTTCGGTGATACTTTTCAACTGTGCGCTGCCGAAAGAAAATGTGCGCTCCTGTCTCGACAATCATTTAGCGAAACTTGGAGTATTGCCGGTGCCGAAGCCTTCATTCGACGGCCTACATCCAGTTACTTGTGCGTAATATTACAGATGAGAATTCAGATCTTCCTGCGCTAGCCTTAAAAGAACTGCAGCCACACTGTTATCGCCCCTGTACTACATGGCTCTAAAGCTAAAAGAAATCCTCGTATCTTAAATCCAGCACCACTATACTCCAACCACCACATCACACTGATATCAATAGAAAAGCTTGCTGAATAGGCTGCCATTCAATTACTTTTCCTGATAAGAAGGGTCTACACCTAAAGTTAAACAAATGGCTGCAATTTCCTGACCGGGACTAGTGCGCTGTTGTCCCTCAAGTTGCAGGGACACACAACCAGTGAGCCGCTGAAAATGGCAAATCTAAGGATTCTGGAAGACTATTAATGTCAGAAAGGAGTGTAGATGCCTCATTCCAAGCTCCTTAAAGCATCTCTGATACAAAGTAAACGCTGATGATCACTACATTTGCTGCTGCGAAGACCTATAACACAGCATCAACCAGTAGGCTAATGAGAACAAGGGTATCGCAGCCCTATACAGCACTTGACGTCGAGAAGGAGCTTTGAAACGGTTCCGCCTACTCCTAAGTCGATCTCTCGGGAGGTGTAAATACATGATTTTAGGGATATTTCAGCTTTGCAAGATCTTATCCAAAACCACGGTTAAAAATCGGCAGCAGGCACTCCGCAGAAACAAGACAACGCTGTACGAAAACAGCAGGTAATTGTGCCTTTCCGATCGCAGTGGAACACCACAGCCTGATCAGCGAGGAGAGAAAATTAGTATATTTGAGCAGCGCTTTCTATGCAGCTCTCCTCTTGCATATCTTGAAATTCGTGCATATGCACACACTGCTGAAACACGCCATAGCGTTCATCTAAGTTGCAAGGCAGCGAGTTCAAGAAAACGAAGAACGCTGTCAGTCCGACGCGCGTGTGGTTCTTTCATGGTGAAATCGCTGACTGCGTGGTTTAAGCGGTGCAACCGCGGAGAAGCGACCTAGCGGACGATATTTCACGAAGCTTACCCATTGCTGAGACTTGCACAAATAGGACAGAACTGTAAGCACCGAAGGCTTAGGGGAGAAGGCTTACGCCGGGGACTCAGGAAACCGCCGTTCGTCGCCTTTGATCTTCGTTCTTCTCTGCTCGTGTTGCGTGAAAGCGTCTTTTAGGTGTGTAGAGCGTCTACCTCTTCGGACTACGTCGCTAGGTGCCGACAGCCCTACAATAGGGATGCTCCGGTTTCTGAAAATAATAATGGCAAATCAAAGACCTCTGGAGATTATCGGCATCAAAAAGAAATTATAATAGCTTATATAAAGCGACTCAAAGCATCTCTAATGCGGGGTATCGAAGTAAACACTCCTGATAGTCATCCGTTTGCTGTTACAAAGACCTGCTGGAACAGCGTCGACCTGTCTGTCGGGCAACGACAACACGCATGACTTCACTCTGCTTGCGCTGCGTTGCCCTAAACATGCAAATAACATAAAAGAATACAAGCATAGAAAGCACATTTCATGTTTGCGATATTTGTGAACTATAGCGAGCTGTACAGATTGCTCAGTAGATAGCTGTGCTGAGCCCGGGCCTGGTCTGCCTAGCTCTACATGAAGCCCGGCCTGGCCCGTGCCTGCTCGGGCCCGTTCCCACAACCGCTTAAATTGCGCACTGTGTGCAAACAGTCTCCTATTGCACAAGAAGTGGCCGGCCAAGGCGCTAAAATACCTATAGCTATTGCAGAAATGGAGTCCATGGTAGAGAGAGGGTGTGGTTGATGGTCCTTTGCGATGACAAAAATGAACAAGGGAGGGGAAAACCTCAGGTTGCTTGAGCCAACGTTTCGACAAGGGGACTTGTCTTCGTCTGGGCAAAGCGTTCATCATTGGCAGGGATTAAATAGGGCCTTCGCTCCGAGGAAGAAGGCCCCGGGGGTGGGGAAGGAAAGTGGTGTGAGAGGGGATGCGTGTCAGGAAGTGGAGGGAGGTGAACCTTGATTCGTTAAGCTGCAATAGTGGAAAAACTTATATCCGGGGTGTGTGTAATGAACAAAGGCTTTGAAGGGGCTGCGACGGGGGGAGGCGCTGTAGGACCTGAAAAACTCAGATAAGAGGATTAGTCAGCGTGGTACAGGGAAATGAGAAGAAGGCAAACAACATAGGCTGGCACTGGAAGGAGGGGCATTTCCAAGGAAGGACAAGGCGGGGGGGGGGGGGGGGGGGGGTGGGGGGGGGGGGGGGAATGGCTCGAGTTCAGAGAAAGCCAAAAAGGTGGAGCGGAGGGGGGGTAACAGGAATGTCATGGTTTCCGAGAACTGATAGTAGGGGATTAGGAGAAAAAAAAAAAAAGGGTGAGTCACAGGGAGACGGTGAGAAGGCCGGAAATGTGGTGGAAGATATGACGTGGGAAGGGTGCAAAGAGCGATAGTATACTCAGAAGTACTTGTATTTGGCCGTGTTGGTTCGTAACTTTTCAGGAGGACACAGGGGCGCAACAAAAGACCCGGACGTAGAAGCAGACAGGGACAAGCCCTTGTCCCTGTCTACCTCCACGCCCGTGCCCCCCATCCCGCCCCTGTGTCCTCCTGAAAAGATAATATACTTATGCGAGGTTCTAGGAAATGGTCTGAGCACGTGCAAGACATTTGTTAATTTAAAATTGTGCTAACCCTGGAATGTACCTGAGAGATTCCAGGTTTCCTCTAGACATGTTAATCCCTGTTGGTTGCAGTGTTTTAAATTTGTGGATTAGGAATGCTTCTCTGTATTTTCTGTCCCTAGTCGATTTGTAGCCTGACTGAAGAATGAACAATTTGAGTTCGTCGAATTTGTGATGGCGTTGATTAAAATGGGTCGACACTGCCTTCTGTTCATTTCGTGTTGTGTCAGCCCGGTGCCCGTTTAATCTGGCACTCATTGTTTGCCCGGTTTCCCCGATATATTGTTTCTGGCAGAAGGAGCACTGGAGCATGTAGATAATATTGGACCCTTCCCACGTCATATCTTCCACCACATTTCCGGCCTTCTCACCGTCTCCCTGTGTCTCACCCTTTTTTTTTTTTCCTCCTAATCTCCTACTATCAGTTCTCGGAAACCATGACATTCCTGTTACCCCCCTCCGCCCCACCTTTTTGGCTTTCTCTGAACTCGAGCCATTCCCCCCCCCCCCCCTGCCTTGTCCTTCCTTGGAAATGCCCCTCCTTCCAGTGCCAGCCTATGTTGTTTGCCTTCTTCTCATTTCCCTGTACCACGCTGACTAATCCTCTTATCTGAGTTTTTCAGGTCCTACAGCGCCTCCCCCCGTCGCAGCCCCTTCAAAGCCTTTGTTCATTACACACCCCCCGGATATAAGCTTTTTCACTATTGCAGCTTAACGAATCAAGGTTCACCTCCCTCCCCTTCCTGACACGCATCCCCTCTCACACCACTTTCCTTCCCCACCCCCGGGGCCTTCCTCCTCGGAGCGAAGGCCCTATTTAATCCCTGCCAATGATGAACGCTTTGCCCAGACGAAGACAAGTCCCCTTGTCGAAACGTTGGCTCAAGCAACCTGAGGTTTTCCCCTCCCTTATTGCAGAAATGGTACGGTAAACGCTAATAAAAGGCATGATAAAGAGCATTACCCGCTCTCCTGTTTGAAAAGTGATCTTGTCTGTGAACAGCCTCGAACTTCCGAGAGGTAAACGAAAAAGGTCGCATATATGCGCTTTAAACTCTGCCTGCCGTCTAGATTTTTCATGAGTCGAATTTCAGGGCCCGCGATGTTAAAGTGCCCACCAAGCAGTAGCAATCGCTTTTTTATTAATTCAGAAAAATTTGCAGGGTTGAATTTATGACTGCCGTGGAATCGTTTCTGAGGAGACGAAAAAGAAAAACTCCTGCTAATTGCGTAGTGTGTGTGTGAAGACACGCCGATATCAAAATTCTCCTGTTAATTGCATAGTGTGTGTTTGAAGACCCGAAATATCTTATACCAACATTCTCTTCGCCAAAGAGGCTTTTGGTAGAGTAGACAAGTGTTTTTTGGAGGCGAAGGCAGACAGTCAAATACTGGCATGGAACAGACGGCTGCCTGTTGAGCCATCGAATGAAGGTCCTTCTCAAGCTGGTCTTATGAGACTTCAAATGTTTAGTCCAGCGCAATAACCCGAAACCCAGAAGATGCCCAGCGCCTTTTGGTAGATTCGACGGTGTGTTCTCGCTTATAGCTGACACAACCCAGGAAAGTGGGGCTGTGAACATTAGTAGGTGAGCTGACTCGTACAAATGCGCAGTTTGTCAGGTGTTGAAGCAGTCCACTAAGATTGCCATTCTAGTGCACCTGTGTGTTTCGAACCGTCAACGGACAGCGCACCACAACAGCGGAGCCACCTCGCGGAATATAGAATATATCTGAGAACGGGCACATAGACGTTTAACACCACTGTTACTAATCTAGTAACGTTGATTAACACCGCAAATTCTGTTTGCTCCTGCGGTGCTGTGGATTCAAGCACTGGTTTAGAAAATTTAAGGTAGCACATTTCGATCCCCATTTTTACTTGGGCGCCTTTAATCGTTCTTTTTTTTTACTATTTACATCGCGCAAGCCATCTGAAATTTTCCCTTGGTGGTTAAGGCCACTCAGTACAAACGCTGTTAAGGGCAGCCATGAGAGAACGCCAGCAGTTAGTGAGCTGTATCGTTGACGGAATGTGAATACGCGGGGAAGCCTGCGGCGCTATTTTGCGCTTTTTTTTTACTTTGTCTCTTCTATCATTGACCGAAGCCGCCGCCGAGAGTCAAGACTTTTCGGCCGTCGTCTAGGCGGGTAGCCCTCTGGCTACCCTCTTTCTGTTGGACAATAAAAGTTTTCCTACCCTATCCTATCTACCATTGATCTTGGCTAGGCGTGCACTCCTTACCAATAATACAAGCACTCTTAATGTATATAATTAAACTCTGTGTACAAATGAGCTTTCGCCCTTTCTGCGCTCACAAAACTAGTGGCAGCAGTTCAACGGCGGGAAAGGTTTTAATTCGATCATTTCCGAAATGCTCACAGGAGGAAAATTCAACTATAGCAGCCACTTAAAATAAGCAAAGAAGTATTAAGTTTTTTTCTTCTCAGCCAACACCAATGTTCTGTCTCATCCGGGCGCTACTAAAATACCTCAAGTGCACTTGACCACTCGTATTAAATCAAAAGCCGCACACGGTTTCTCAATGTACAGGCCCGATCCCTGGCCGGGGTATTCGCCAACTGCAGCCTGTACAGCCACAAGGCTTGAAACCACGGTGAATTGATCACGGTGACTGAAGATTGTCAGAACGGCTTACCTAAAAGGGATAATAAATCCTCTTAAACGGCGTTATATGCCACTAAGCATCACGATTTGCGACCTAAAGGGGAAAAAATTGAAAAAAAATGAAATTAAAAAAACAATAAAATTACAGTACAGAGAGCGGAGTCGAACGGCCGACCTTCCATACGCGACACGTGCCTCTAATCCACTGCGCCATAGCGGCGATGTCAAGCCGTCGTTCTGAATGAATATTTATAACCAGCCTTAATGTGGCTGCTACCTGCCGGTGGGCGGCGCTGTAATCGCTGGCTGTACCGGCTGCATTTGGCGAACACGCGGCCCGGCCCGGCGAAACAGCCCATTTTCCAACTCGACCTGGATCCGTTACGGAATTTCGGGTGGGCCTGAGCCCGTGCGCTGCCCTACTCACTTCCTAGTTGCATCATCATCGTGAGTCTAACTGCGCCCACTGCAGGGTAAAGGCCTCTCCCATGTCTCTCCAATTAACCCTGTCCCTCGCCAGTTGCGCCCACCGTATTCTCACCAATTTCTTAATCTCATCCGCCCACCTAACTTTCTGCCGTCCCCTGCTACGCTTGCCTTCTCTTGGAATCCACACCGTTACGCATAAGGACCACCGGTTTCTTGCCTTCGCATTGCATGCCCTGCCCAAGCCCATTTCTTCCTCTTGATTTCGACTAGGATGTCATTAACCCACGTTTGTTCCCTCACCCACTCCACCCTCTTCCGATCTCTTAATGTTACACCTATCATTTTTCTTTCCATAGCTCGCTGCCTTGTCCTTGCCTTAAGCTGAACCCTTTTCGTTAGCCTCCACGTTTCTGCCCCACAGATGAGTACCGGTAAGATACAGCTGTTGTATACTTTACTCTTGAGGGATATTGGTAAACTGCCATTCATTATCTGAGAGAAGCTGCCATATACGCTCCACCCCATTCTTATTCCTCTAGTTATTTCCCTTGCATCAACAACTGAAGCGGCCTTCCAGGTTTTCGTAGGTGAATTGCGATTAACTTCCTGTAGATTTCAATTATCCGTCACAGCACGAAAGATGAGAGAGAACAACGAGTATTGCTGAATCCAGGGCCTGTCGCTTTTCATTCCTTGAGTTGAGCGACGCTGCACAGGTGTGTAGATGCTCAACCCAGCGTGGCCACAAGCAATTCTTTCTCCAGTTGGTTGATAGAATCATTTATTCGCTTTCTTCTACACTCTGAGAATGATGGTGAAAAGCATTAAGCAAAAGACTTCAAAGGAATTTAAAACAATCTCAGTTGCTGTAATGTGCTCGCGCTGAATGCGCTCCTTCCGTGCGTAGAAGAAAGGGTTCGCCTTCTTGAAGTTCTTTGAATAAGCACATTCGATAAAAACGAATTCTCATTTATAGTGAGGAGGCTATCCGCTGAAAGACCGATAAACAATGTAAAAGGCAACAGGCCTAAAGCGCGCCGCATGAAATATGAAGCCAATCATATCGACTGAACGCGAATGCAAGACAATCAAGGGTACTCTTATTAGAGTTTGCGAAAGACTTGTGATCTTAATTTCCTCTCTTCGCCTGGTTCATAAGATTGAGTCCTAAAGCGATTCAAGAGCCAAACTAAAACGCATACGATTCCAAAAGCCCTAAAATTTCAGTGGTTTGTCCCCAGATTTAGCCTCTTCGCATAACATAGAAGAGAGATAGACGTTTGAGGATTTTGCATACCACATTTTAAGTAGTTTACATCTCGTGCGCAGAATGCTTGATTTAAGAGCCCCGTTCCCTGAGGGTCTGCTCTTATTATCTGCAATGTTCAGACGGAGGCACTATTATAAGATTGCTCCAAATGAATCCGACATTGAGACAACTGAAATCACAGCCTCACCAATTCATATTTAGAAAACTTTCATACTGGGCCATCACAAATTACTAACAGAACTACTTGCTTTCGGGTCTGTAAAACATCTTACTTTTATGGCAGTAATTACATTGCATGCTCTATGTCTGCATTCTTCTATGCAGAAATTAGCGATGTAAGAACATCATCTCAGGCTGTCCCACATTGAGCAGGAATGAGCAAAAAAAAAACGCAGGTCTTCACCAAAGGTGGCAAGGTGCTTCTATCCAGCGCTTTTACTATCAGGATGCAACAAATTTTTTTGGCCACACTGTGACAAATATTTCCACGATATTTTTGAACTTATGCCGGAAAGCCATGCTCAACATAAATGGTCGCTTTTTGTGGAGGTCTTAATTAATACACCACGCCCACTCTTCGCCAGGCATGGCAGGATGAGGTGGTCGAATGGTCACGGACGCTTAGGCATAAAAATCTGCGAGTTATCCGTTGTGCGCCTCCTGATAATAGAAATCTCGAAAGCCCTTGACACGTTCGAAGGGACCTCCAGGAAGGCAGCGTCCAGTTGTGTCTGTCAGGTGCACATTGAACAGGAACCAAGTGAACAGGGGACGCCTGCCTTGTGCGCTCATGATAGTCCTCGCCTGCGAGATAAAGGAATCGAAAAGGTCTTCTGACGAAGAGTTCACGCATGGCTAAAGAAAACATTCTGCGCAAAATAGCACAAATACATTCGACATAAAATAATGATATGAAGCCTATGTAATGAAATTAATTATAAATCATAGTACTGAACTTTAAAGCCTACATGACAAACAACGGCTCGGTGGACAACAGGGTCTGAAGTAGACAAACGAAGCCGGAAAAGCACTGTCCCGGCGCAAAGCGCTGTTCCGGCACCGTGTCTAAACCATTGACATTTTTTTTTTCTCAAATAGTAGCTAGCCACATGTCTAACCGACTGTTTTCACATTCATATCCCTAAGGATGCCTGCATCAGTTGGCTTGACAGTTTACGGGTGAACTCTTCCTCATGCCAGTGCTGCTTGATAGCTTTCTTTCTTGTCCTGTTCCTTATGGTTGTCTTCTGTCTGGGCTGGCCACCGCGCTGTTGTCTACCATGACCCTGTACCAACTTGCCTAGTTTATTCACTAATCATCAAGCCAACTCAAGTAATGTGTTACAGATTTCTTTACAGCTCTTGGACTTATCTTCTTCTCATCAGAAGTTTTGTTCGAATTCATTATCATTCTTGGTTGTTAATGCGGGACTTTTCCTTTTTTAGAGAACCGAGTTTGTTTAAACCGCCTGATCAATTCGACCGTGTTATCAAAATATCGAGAGAATTCAAACTGTGTTATGTTAAGTAAGTCGTTCAACTATACCGTACAAAATACGCCAACAGCACACAAACACAAGAAGAAAAAGCAGCCGCATGGCGTATTCTGAACGATTCCATTCACACTGACAGAATAAACTAGTCCTAACCCGTTTGATTTCACTGCTACTTTATTCGCAACAACGTACAATAGCAAAAAAATTTGAGGGAAGGCTAAAGCTTCGCCTCAACGGTATGAAGCGGTAGTGTTAATAGGTCCCTTCAGCGGCCTGGGGTCGTTATTGCGTATCACTTCGCAGGTTCTGATACTCTTCTTTCTTTCACCAGCACGTAACGCTTAACCTATGGGTAAAACTAAAAAGCGATAGCATTAAAGATCCCTCCCTCTCAAGTACTCCTCTCACGCCTACGTTCTACCTACAATCAGGTATATGTGGAATTGGTCATACTCTACTACATGACAATGGGTAAATTTTATGTAGTTCAGGGCTATATGTCAAGACTACTATTAACGGCCACATTAAAAACTGAGATATCTGGACTGAACTGAAATCCACCTGTGATTATAGCTTTAAGTTATACTGCCGCCTTCTAGGTTCGCCAACCGGAGTGACTGACGTACTTCATGTGTCGATATTTCCACGTATCATTGTAGTGTTTGTTCGTTCACGCTCAAGGCGGCAGGAAAGTGTTGTTATCACTTTTGTTCGTGGCGCGAGAAGCGACCAGACTTATCTCGATTGATCGCAGCCATGAAGGGCTGCATCTAGGTTTTTCTAGATTACTGTAGATGATCTTGTCCTGTTATCTGGAAGTTTCCTTGCCGCCTTTAAATTGAGCGATGCCGCGAGCGGCGGACATTCGTAGTTCGACGATTGACGAGCACGCTTGTTGCTTACGCCGCCACCGAGTGAGTCAGTTCTTTTGCGGGCGCAAGTCAGCCCAAATAAAGAGCTTTGTTTACAAGACTTGTTGGTGTCTTCCTGACCGCTGGACTGCCGTCACTACAACGTGACAATATACACAGTTGTGATTAGCGACAGAGCTCTTCATCGAGATTGTTCAGTAATACCCCTATCGTGCGGTACGTTCTGATTCATGGACAGATTATGCAGTTGCATTTATCGCTGGATGTATCCCGTAGGAAACAAAAATGAAGCCACCTTCGCCTTCATGAAGTCCAGCGTGTCATGAGACTGCAGATATATTCTTCCCGCCGCGCGAATCTCCGGCTGGTGGCTGAGGCCAATAACAGTCTTCTCACTGCGCAGGTCGGTTGCAGGAGCTTGACACGCCTGAAGAGTAAAGGAAGTAGATTAGAGCACAAACATGGAAGCAGACCAACTCATCTGAGCATACTTTATTTTCGTCGAACCCTCTGATATCATTCGCGCTCAGCATCTGTGTGATGATGTCTATTGCGCCACGCCATTGTTCACATTCGAGACAACGAAGTACGTGCCGCAGTGTCCCCTTAAACACCTTCATATCTGACTCTTAAATACAGACGGAAAAGCACGGATAGAAATATCACTCGCCATCCCCCTCAAGCACCACGGCATGAAGAGACATCCTATCGCAATCCACCGTTTATCATGATCCAAAAGCAACAGGGGAGTGGCCGGCAAGGTTTTTTTAAAGAATATACCTGAGAGTAGTCCGACACGAACATGGCAGTACATTCCTTGTACAAGGCATCCATAGCGGTGCTGTGGTTGTACTTAAGCTCGTAGACCAGCACTCCCATTTGAAAGGAAAATGCCACGGTGAGTCTTGGAGACGCGAAGCTCGCCATGGCGGCCGGCAAGGCCTTGTCCTGCGATTGCGCGAAAGACAAGATACGGCTCTCATCGGGTGCTCCCACACAATTCAAAGGGTACAAAAACTTTTGGAACAAAGTAAACTACAGGCAGGTGTTTGTTATATTCAACGTTTGCTGGTCTTAGTGGCGGTCTAATACGCAAGCAGCGCTCCCTCGATTTCAATCCTAGCCAGATCACCCGAAGTGTAAACGTCAGTACCCCCCCCCCTCCTCCGTCATAACACTTTGCTAACCATGGCTATTCGCTAGCATTGGTCCCTACTTCGCAACGTGAGAGAGATTAATTTAAGGATTCTTTTTAATCTCACGGCGCTTCACACACAGCAACTGTCAAGTGATGATTTCAACCACCACAGCAGTGACGTAAGCCGTTACTCCCTCTTAGTGGCGCCACAGCACGGAGCGTAAGCGAACAGAAGCCTCCGAAGCTGCTTAATTGAGAGGTGAGCCATATACATGGCACGGGCATAGACGATGCATTGACCAGTGTTTGCGCCATGGACGCCAAGGCTAAGCGAGACACATGAGCAAGCCAGGAGCTGAAATAATCGCCAGAAATAAAAAGGCAGCTTCTCGGCGAGCTTTCATGAGACAATTAGCTGCAGTCCAGTTTTCTGTGATTTCTTCCTGTGCGTCCTTGCCAATTCCTGTAGCTAGGATTAACTCTTTTCTTAGAATAAAACCAACAATCCTTACTTTTTTTCTCAATAAAATAGTATACAATCTCCGATATCTTTGCGTTCATATGATATTTCATACAGATAAAACCATCATGCAAATAAATATTCTGTCCAGCAAGAAAAGCAATTACTAATGTTGCTAACCAGCACCCCGCATGTTACATGGCGCCTTTATAATTGTTTCACGGCTAGAAAGTATAACCAGCCATCTGTAAGGATGGAGTGCTTAAACACTGAGCGCTAATCCACCCACACTCCTCCCCCATTCATCCCTCCGGTCGGGGCCAGTTTACCTTTCTGTATTATGACACACAACGTCTTTAGTAGATTATGAGAACTGGACTAAGGGCTGGCAGACTGCAGCTACATAAAATGTGATATTTTCCCTTTGTGTCTTCGTTTACTCTGCAGTTAAGAAAGCTTTGCTGACTCATGCTGCCACAATTACTTGGTACTTTCTTTTCTCAGAACATACGACTCCGGCCGCAGATAATCCCACCGTTCCAAAAAACTGGGCGCAGAAAATATTTTCTTTTTTCTTGTTTGCCTTTTTCTGCACACAACACTGTCTAATAAGCAATACTCCGGCATATATATGCGGCCTTTTTCCGTCTTTTTCTTGAGCAGTTTTATAAGGCAGTGAAGTAACAAACAGGCAATCAGTCACGAACTTGAACGTAGTTCCAGGGCAGATGACGTCTTTTTTTAGGGCACGCCTAGCATAGTGGGTGTTGTTTTCAAGCGAAAACTTCACTATGAGACCTCGGGCTTCAATAGCAAACCGTGTAAATTTAAGGCACAGTCAACCAGCACGCCTTGTGTTAAACAGCACTACACACTCGCGCTGTGCATTGGAAAGCGTCGTCTTCATCAACTTCCATCTGCTCCGTCCCGCGGCACTGCCTGCTCACCGTCGTCTTCTACGAAGCACAAATATGTGCTTTCGCGCCGATTCGAATATAGTAAATATTGTCTGTAGTTTTTTGTTATTTGTATTTTTCTGCACACAACATTCTCTAATTAAGCTAAGTGGACTGGTAGATACATGCGGACGCTTTCCCTCATTTTCTTTAGCAGTTTATAAGGCAGTGAAGCAACAAATACGCAAATAATCACGAACTTTAGGGCATGCCTACCATAGTAGGTGGTAAGGCACTTGGGCTTTTGAAGGCGTTTGCAGGAAGGGCCGTGCATTGACTACGGCTGCGAATTCCCAAAATGCTGGTGATGATCACAACGATGTCGACATCGTCCCTGCAGAAAAGGCAAAAAACATTGAACAAACGTACGAGCAAGGGCATGAATGCGTCAGCGAACGATACAACGGGTAAGCTGAAGCCACAGCCACAATAGAAAAAAACGACGCTTGACACACGAAGTATCAAAGTATCTGAGCCTTGAAAGACCTTGATAAGACCTGTTTGACGCTTCGACCTGGTAACCCTAACTATCAAAGTGAAGCTGGCATTTGTTTTGAATTAAGCAGCTTCAGTTAAGCACCTTGAAGCAATTTGAATTAAGCATTTTTTTGCCAGTTGCTATACTTTTGCGATTCCTTCTTTTCTTTTCGTGCCTAATACGTACAATGCAGAACTTTTCATTTACGTTATGCCCTATCGTTTTGTTTAAACCTATACTTTATATTATATTGTTTTCTATCGCCTGCTTCTTTATTTACTCTATGGCGCTTAATTATTTTTCTATGTTATACCTAGCCTGTTTACTGTTCTCTTGCTTGTTAATGATGTTCCTTATACATGCTTTCTACAATTACAACCCCGCCCCTCCCCCCTCTTATGCAATACCCTCGAAGAAGGGCCTTTAGGAGTATATTGAATAAATTGTAACGGCCTTTATTGACAGTTGTTAAGGCCGGTTAGAGCGGGCAAGGACAGGTCCGGTCCCAGAACAGTTCACGCTCTCGTATCGCGCCGCGCGTTGGCTCTGCTGCCTCAGCTGCCGATCGTCGTCTTCTCGACTCGCGCCTCGCGTCGGTTCCGCTGCTCGTCTGCTGATCATCTTCCTCTTTACATTTGGCCCCGGGTGAATAAGAGTCATCCTGGCGACTTAGGGGGTCAAGACGACGCGATGGTCGTAGTGCGGCTTCAAACGCGAAACGTGGACGGTCTCACGACCACGTCGTCGGAGATCGGGTGATGGCGTCACGGGCTCAACGATGTAAGTGACGGGAGAAGTGCGCTCAAGGACGCGGTAGGGCCCATGGTAGTTTGGCAGCAACTTGCTAGAGAGACCTGGTGCAGCAGAAGGCACACGGAGCCAAACAAGGGATTGCGGCTGAAAAGTGTCTGTGCCATGGGAGTTGTCGAAGCGGAATTTCTGGCGCCCTTGGTCGTCGGACGTGAATGACCGGGCGAGCTGGCGGCACTCTTCAGCGTGTCTGGAGGCTTCAGATACGGTTGTTGATTCCGACGAATCAGGATGATAAGGAAGAATAGTGTCGAGCGGCGAGGATGGTTCACGGCCGTACAGAAGAAAGAATGGTGAGAAACCAGTAGTGCTCTGCGTAGCGGTGTTGTAGGCATATGTGACGAAGGGGAGGACGACGTCCCAGTTAGAATGGTCTGCCGCCACGTACATTGACAACATGTCACCTAATGTTCGGTTGAAACGTTCTGTCAAGCCGTTCGTCTGGGGATGATAGGCAGTAGTGGTGCGGCGAGTAATGTTGCATTGCTGCAGAAGAGACGAAACTACGTCTGACAGAAACACCCGCCCACGGTCGCTCAACAGTTCACGCGGGGCTCCGTGCCGAAGTATGAAATGGTGCAAGAGGAAGGCTGCAACATCCCGCGCCGTAGCAGCTGGGAGGGCGGCTGTTTCGGCGTACCGTGTCAGGTGGTCTACAGCGACGATGACCCAGCGGTTTCCTGCAGCAGTGTAGGGAAGTGGTCCATAGAGGTCAATGCCAACTCGATCAAATGGCCTGGATGGGCAAGGCAAAGGCTGCATAGGGCCGGTTGAATGGTGATGACCGAGCTTGCGGCGCTGGCAATCGGGGCAGGAACGGACGAATTTTCGTACGTAGTTATACATGCCGCGTCAGTAATAGCGGAGGCGAAGCCGGTTGTAGGTCTTGAAAGCACCGCCGTGACCAGCTTGCGGGTCGCTATGAAAGGCTGCGCATATTTCGGAGCGTAAATGGCCAGGGATTACTAGGAGCCATTTGCGACCATCAGGGAGATAATTTCGGCGGTACAAAATCCCATCATGAATAGTGAAGTGGGTAGCCTGACGGCGGATTGCACGCGGTACCGATACGACAGAACGGTCTGAAAGATAGCGTACAAGAGAAGTGATCCAAGGGTCCTTGGACTGCTCGTTGGGCATATCGTCCAATGACAAGGGGGCGCAGTCGATGGCGGGAGGAGAGGCACATTCATTGGCTACAGGTGAACGAGACAAAGCGTCGGCGTCGTTATGCTTCCTGCCAGAGCGATAGATCACACGAATATCGTACTCTTGAAGGCGTAAGGCCCACCGGGCGAGGCGGCCATTTGGGTCTTTCAGGGAGGACAGCCAACAAAGGGAATGATGGTCCGTGACGACCGCGAAAGGCCGGCCGTATACGTAAGGTCGAAATTTTCCGATCGCCCAAACGATTGCCAAGCACTCTTTTTTAGTGACTGAGTAGTTTTGCTCTGGCTTCGTCAGGGTGCGGCTCGCGTATGCAACAACATACTCCGCATACCCCGGTTTACGTTGAGCAAGAACAGCACCGATACCAACGCCACTGGCATCTGTGTGGATTTCAGTTGGAGAAGCAGGGTCAAAGTGGCGCAGTATGGGTGGAGAGGTAAGTAGACGGCGCAAAGTGGTGAACGCTTCGTCACAGGCAGGACTCCAGCTTGAGAGATCGCTACTGCCACGAAGAAGGGAAGTCAGAGGTGCGATGATAGAAGCGAAATTTCGGATAAAGCGTCGAAATTAAGAGCATAGACCGATGAAACTGCGAAGTTCCTTCATCGTAGAGGGCTTCGGGAACTCAGAGACAGCACGAAGCTTTGCTGGGTCAGGAAGGACACCCTGTTTTGACACGACGTGGCCCAAAATCGTCAACTGGCGAGCGGCGAAGCAACATTTCTTTAAATTGAGTTGAAGCCCGGCTGCCGCGAGACATCTCAAAACGTGCTCCAGGCGAACGAGGTGCGTCTGGAAATCTGGAGAGAAAACAACGATATCGTCCAAGTAACATAAGCACGTTTTCCATTTCAGGCCGCGCAGTATCGTGCCCATCATCCGCTCAAAAGTGGCAGGGGCATTGCATAGTCCGAAGGGCATGACGTTGAATTCATACAGCCCGTCAGGCGTCACAAAGGCTGTCTTGGGGCGGTCAGCGGCGGCCATCGGGACTTGCCAATACCCCGAACGTAAATCTAACGATGAAAAGAATTCAGCTCCCTGCAGGCAGTCAAGTGCGTCATCAATGCGGGGCAGCGGATAGACGTCTTTGCGGGTGATTTTGTTGAGGCGCCGGTATTCAACGCAAAAGCGGATAGAGCCGTCTTTCTTGGTGACAAGGACAACGGGGGAAGCCCAAGGACTGTGCGATGGTTGTATGACGCCACGCTGCAGCATGTCATTCACCTGGGAGTCGATAACCTGGCGTTCGGCGGCCGAGACGCGATATGGGCGTTGGCGCAACGGCGAATGGGCGCCCGTGTCGATCCGATGGGTAACAGCTGGGGTGCGGCCCAAACGGTGGTGGGAGAAGTCAAACGATGGCCGAAACTTATCTAGCAGGGCCGCAAGCTGGGTCTTCTCCGGTGGCGAAAGATTCGCGTCGATTGAGCCCGCGAAGGCGGCCTCGGGAACGAAATCAGGAGACGGTGGGGAAGAAGTAAGTGCAGACATTTGCAGGCGGCAGGAGTCATCCTCAGAAGGGTCCCAGGCGACGACGGAAGCGAAAGGCTGGACACATCCCAAGCATTCACCGCGAAGAAGAGTGGAGGGGCACAGGGATGGATTCGTGAGGGGCAAGGCGCTGCAGCCGGCTGAGACGGTAAGCACGGCGAATGGCGGGGGTAGGCAGTGGCGAGAAGCGAAGGAGTCGGACGGGATGAAGATGACAGGGCCGTCGGATGCAGAGTCGCAATGAACAGAGAGGAGCACAGCAGAGCACGGCGGTATCATCACGTCATCAGCCACAGTCAGCTTGGCGCACAAGTTAGTAGAAGCGTTCACCGAGTCGTCGCCGAAGGCAAGAAGGGCGACTTCGGAACGAGTGCAGTCGATGACAGCGGCATGTTGGGAGAGAAAATCCCAGCCTAAGATGACGTCGTGAGACGGTAATGGGAAGACGATGAATTCAACAATGTACACAACGTCCTGAATAATAACTCGGGCCGTACATGCCCCCAAAGGCGCGATAAGTTGCGAATTAGCGGCGCGAAGCATAAAACCATATAGCGGAGTCATCACTTTTCGTAACTGGCGGCACAGTTTCTCACTTAGTACAGATACAGCAGCACCGGTGTCCACAAGCGCGAAAGCATCGGTGCCCTCCACAGAAACCGTGATCAAATTGGTCGGAGAAAGTCGAGGTCTTGAGCTTGGCGACGAGCACGCAGTTCTTGCCTCTGGAACTGCGGGCACTAGTTTTCCGAAGGGGAAGAGGGACGACGGCGCATCGGGGAAACCGAGCGGCGACGCGGAGATGGAGAACGGCGGCGAATGGAGGGGCTGTAATCGGAGGAACCAGTAGTTTCAGAAGGCGAAGGGCGGTGAAAAGGCTGGGAAGGAGTGTAGGCGTAACTTCGTGGGTCGGTATCGGCAGCAGGGGACAACACTTGGCGGCGGCAGTGACGCATCACGTGGCCAGGATTGCCGCAGGCATAACAAATGGGCAGGTTGTCCGGTGTCCGCCATGGACGGAAACGGGGCGGTGGTGGCCGGGCAGGACGAAATGGTGTCAACTGCGGAGGACGTTGGTATGAAACGAACGTGTCTGGGCGGGGACGCCTGACGGCTTCGGCGTAGGTAAGTGGCGCAGCGACGGGAGGCGGAGAGGAAACCGATGGCAAGGCCTCGGACACTTGCTCCCGAATCACGTGCTGAAGTGTCGGAGTTAGGTTAGAAGCACTCGGAACAGCAGGAAGAAGGGAAAGCTGCCGCGCAACCTCCTCACGGACGAACTGCTTGATCTGGAGAAGTAGCGAGCTGTCTTGTGTCGTCATGCTGAGGCTATTAACTGTGTCTGGCTGTGGAGATGGCTGCCGAGTGAAAACGCGCTGTCGGCGGAGCTCATCGTAGCTTTGGCAGTGGTCGAATATATCCGTGACAGAGGTGATGTTCTTGCCCACAAGCATGTTGAAAGCGTCGTCTTCGATTCCTTTCAGGACGTGTTTAACCTTGTCGGCCTCTGCCATGGACGCATTGACACGCTTGCAGAGATTGACCACGTCTTCGATGTAGCTGGTGTATGATTCACCGCTCTGCTGTGCACGAACGCGAAGACGCTGCTCCGCGCGAAGTTTGCGTACTGCCGGACGGCCGAAGATGTCGGAGAAGCTGGTTTTAAAATCGGTCCAGGTGGTGAAATCCGATTCGTGGTTTTGATACCAAAGGTGGGCGACGCCGGCCAGGTAGAAGATGACGTTTGTAAGCTTCATACTGTCGTCCCAGCGGTTATGAGCGCTCACCCTGTCGTAAGATGACAGCCAGTCCTCCACGTCGTTGTCGTCCGTGCCGCTGAAGACGGCAGGGTCGCGCTGGCGGAGCGCACCATGGCAAGCAACGGGTGCCGGCGAGGAGCCGGCTGTCTGGTTGGCGTTGGCAGGCATGGGGGTAGCGATGGTACGGTTGCGTAGCTCCAGGACGGAATCCCGCAGCCTCCACCAAGATGTAACGGCCTTTATTGACAGTTGTTAAGGCCGGTTAGAGCGGGCAAGGACAGGTCCGGTCCCAGAACAGTTCACGCTCTCGTATCGCGCCGCGCGTTGGCTCTGCTGCCTCAGCTGCCGATCGTCGTCTTCTCGACTCGCGCCTCGCGTCGGTTCCGCTGCTCGTCTGCTGATCATCTTCCTCTTTACAAAATAAATAAAAATTAAGGGCTGGTGAACTGGCTTACAAGCTTGACCTAGAAAGGAATTGTATGCTGGCAAGGTCAATAAAATACTCCCTGAAACCAGCCACAAAAAGGCGATATATTTTTCTGGAAAGTAAATACGAAGATGCAAACAGGGCCCTTCCTTCACTGGTCTTGGAAAGGGTCAGTAGTTCAATGCGGGTTGTCTTGTGGTAACTTCAGTCGGTTTGTTGCAAATGCCGAATTATAAATGTCTGCTCCACCCCACAAATCGGTGACATCACTGAGTGAATTGTGGGAGACAGTGTCAAAAGCGCAAACACAACTTCTTTTAGGCTCATCTCCATGCCATTCCTTCGCAATGGGCGTGGCATATAGCGTGCTAAGAGACGCAGCTTGTAAAGAGAACTGAAGACTTTCAAAGAGATGCGCCAGCTGATAACTGATATTCATTTGGCGCAGGAAAATCAATGGCTATAACGTACTGAGATTTAGGATAAAAATACGAATGAGCGAGGACAAAAAAATCAAGAAGCGGTGAAAACTTAGGCTGTCACAGACTCTCGACTGCTAGCAGCGATAGCGCGAACTGTCTGAAACAATCAAGTTCGGATGTTGTAAAGATAAACAGCTCTGAATGTGAATTATAACGCAGGACATGATCAAAGCACGTCCACTACTCTACAACAGGGCATTCTTTGTTTTGTTTTTGTTTTGTTTTTTTCAAGTAGAAAATTCCAGACTGGCAATCACAACATTTTCGAGCAACTATGGACATACATTCCTGGCCTGCACACCAAAAACGTTTCTCAGGTCAGCAGGCTAAGGCTACTTGGACGCGTCTACTGGACGACTTCCAGTTCACGCCGCCATGTTTGCAAGAAAACGGCTAACGCAGCAGTCATCGCGCATTGAGAGATAGGGGGCGTATGTGGCGACGTCCTCATACAAATGCTGGTGCTTTTGAGACGACGCTGCGGTGCTTGTCACTGATTGAAAATGTTAGGCAGCAGTTCAACTCTGCGAACCCACTTTCGCGTAGCGAAAGATACATAAGCAAGCGACGCCCCCGGGATGGTCAGAAGCAGCTTGCCGCAATGTTCGAAGATGTAGTTCACTATACGCGTGCTCCTGAGCGCGCCCTCCATTCTCCATAGCGTCTAAGTCAAGCGCGCAGCTCTGGTTATGTATACACCATATCTGACGTCACAACTGCGAATTGAATCATGTGACACAACGTGATTACCACGTGGCTTTCTTACTGCCTGTGCCCCCAACTTTCAAGGTCAAAATTCAACGTAAACGTTCAAGATGCAAATGCAAGACCAAAGTTCATGGCCAAATGTCAAGTTCAAAGGTCAAGGTTGAAGGGGGTCGGCAAAGTGCACCACACATGGTTAGGTATATGTGCATAGCAACACTCACATTGACTTATCTCTATGACGTTTCAAGGTCATTCGGAGGCTCATGGCGAAAGGCGTCCCAGCTATAGTAGTGTAGCTTTTGCTACAAAATTCAGGGCGACGAAAAAGCGAATCTTCCATAAGCGCCAGCCGATGTAGAAATATTAGTCTATTCGCGCAAAATAACTCTGTTATTGCTCATATTCGAGTGATTGCGTTTCCTTCAGATAAACTACGTGTGCACAGTTTTACACGCATACGTCCAAGCAAATGTTTCTGCAACATGCTGTGGTTTCTGAAAAAAAAAAATGCGCTCGTAGCATCTCCGTCTTATGCGCAGTACTCACGTCGCTGTATTTTCGGCGACGTAGAGTAGATCTGTCCAGGCATTCCTATCGCTGTAGTCGAAGTAACCAATGCCGAATATGACCTTGTTGGTTGTTCTGTCATTGCCTAAAAGTGTTCGAAATTCCTGCAAAACAAAACAGATTTGTGCTTAGTAAGTGCGCCATTTTTTCAACAGCACGCGAAGCGACGATTGATTTTGGGGTGGAGATAAGAAATAATTAAATATTTTGGGCAATAGTTGCAAGCGTTGAAAGCCGGTAACCAATGCATGAACTCTTAAAAAACACAGCTGCAGTACAGGTACCCTGCTGAGAATTGAGAATCGAATTCCATCTAGCAATATATAGGTTCCTGTATTTTCCTTTTAGAGCACAAAGACAACGTTTTGTAACTTCGCCAAAGTAGCCTTGACATCCGGCGTAACAAAGAGCTTCGATGCATCGTTAGTGAGTGATAAGTCATAGTACTGCCCTTGTATTATCATTTCTGAAGTCTTCTACATGATTCCCTCAATGAATGTCCAGATGCAACACAAAACAAAATAGGCCATAACAATTCTGTCTGAGCATGGCAATCTCGGTTTCTTTTTGGATACCAGAAAATCAGGCGATGGTTAGAGACTTTTTTTCTCCAAGCTACGACTTCTATACGCATGAAATAGCTTGAAACAATCCACCGTACGCTAAAGGACGACCGCTCAAAGCCCGCCGGCAAAGACCCTAACTAATACATACAGTGGACTTACAGCTGTTCTGAAATGAATTATAGTAGTATTGTAAGAAGTCCTTGCTCCTGTCAAAGCGGATGTACCTCTGGTCAAACGCTCTCCAGTGTATTCAAGTTGATTTCTAAGCAGCTGAAGTTAATGAAGGAGAATATTTTCGGTATTGCACAACTATATCTCTTTCAGGGGCGCATTATGCTCTACTGTCAAGAAAAATCTAAATATTTCCATGGGTATATTTATAACTATCTATTTCACACAAAAGTATCAATGGCTCAAAAATTTTAGGTATTCACGCACGGCGCATACTTCCACGCTCACGGAAAGGCAGCTCTATTTTTCAAAACCAAACAAATAAGACCAAACTATTTTTTTTATCATCCCAAACAGCACCCGCAAAGAAACGACGGCTAGTGTGTCCTTTAATAAAACGATCTACTGCGTTAGAGGAGCAAAAAACAGCAGCGTGCAGTGTTTCCTAGGCGCATACGTAAACCTTCGCGACGACAATTATTTCACTTGTCTTTGAAAACCGATCGTTTTTTCTAAGCACAAAATAGCCCTTCAGTTCTGTCCAGCGGGCATTTTAAATACTGCCGGCAGCGTATAAAGTACGTGACACCATCTCAGAATATTTCGAGAATAAATTTGATAAATCCCGCGCACAAAAGCCGATCGTTTTTTCGAAGCACAAAATAGCCCTTCCATTCTGTGCAGCGGGAATTTTGAATACTGCCGGCACCATAAAGTACGTGACACCAGCTCAGAATGTTTCGGGAAAAGGTTTGATAAATCCCGGTCACAACTGTAGACGCCGTGCCGTAAAAAGATATTCTGGCCAACTGTTCTCAACCCTCTTTACGTGATTAAGAATTAACGGTGATGACGGACATTACAGAAGGATTTTTGCGCAAAGACGCACTAAACACCGAAAAGAAGACAACATAGGCACTTGCAGTAGATCTTAGAGCTCATTCTTTTAAATATCTAATAACCAACTAGCCCCGCAGCTAATTCTTTCAATGTGATGATGGAGAACAAGAGAAAAAAAGTGCAGTACTATATTTTCTCGCACTTAGTCTAAGATCTTTTCAGAGAATGTATTTTAGCAGAATAAGCTTTCATCCAGCTATTCATTTATTCACCACTGGCGCCGGCTGCCTCCAGTTTGAGCACTTAGACGACGCTATGTTTCGCTTACTCCGAATACTGAAATCGCATCCGCTGCGTAGGTTGCGACAATATCCTTTGTTTCAAGGATGTTCATGATCGCGTAGTGGTTGATCCTCGATCTGTTCTTCGCCGTGGCTAGCTCGTCCCGGATATCCGTGCTGGCGAGCATATGTTGGTAAATGTAGCTGGAGAAGAAGAATGGTGGAAATAAATCGGTTATTCATGCTAATATCTTCAAGCATTCAGAGAGGGTACGCGATGATTGAACATTTAAATGTTGCAGTTGCAATCGCGGCATCCTAACGGGAATCGAACGCAGAGAAGAAAAATAAAGTGTGCTATAAGACACGTATTAGTAGTTACAGTACTTTTTGCAGTAGTTGTGACAGTAGTACTGTTAGAAGTAGCATCAGTACTAAGGTAGTAGTTGCAGTAGGGATACTGAGATGAAGACGAGGATAATGAACGAATAGAAATGACTTAGATGCGCAGCCAAACTGCACATATCTCCAATACTCCGCTGCTGAAAAACGAGAGAGAAAAGAGAGGCCCATCTATTTTGCTGGGGGTCTCTGTCGGCGTCTCTGGTCTGTCTGGTCTGCCTGCCTGTCCCAAACCATTAAACCACTCAAACTACCCGATTTATATAAACTACCCCCCCCCCCCCCCGCCCTCCATAAAGCGGCGATGTTATCGCAAGCCGTTGTGATTAACGACCGCAGTCGCGAACAATTTCTTTCCTACACACCGGGCATCGAAGGAGATCCCGCACGTCGTGTGCGCGTACAGCTTGCAGGCGTCCTTGAATGCCACGTAGCTGAACTCGTCCACCGCCACTATCTTGCGGCCTTCGATGCGGACGTGCGTGTAGGTCAGGATGTCACACGTCTTGTCCGGTGGAAACGAGGAATTTAGCGCCGCAATGAAGTTCACTGAGCACAGCAGCGGCGGATGTGGTGTGGTAGTCGTTGTTGTTGTCGTTGTCGTTGTAGCCTCCGTGGTTGTCCTCTTTTCCGTCGTTGTTATTGTTACCACAACTGGCGGGAACGTTACTGCACGCGCGGTCACCGAACAGGACGAGTAAGAGTTGATAAGAACCTTCGCTACAGTCTAATAACTGTGGCTTCTTTAATCTGATAACGGTGGTCCGCTTATGTAAGTTGGTAGGCCTAGAAGAAAAATTATCTAACTTCGTGAGTGCGGCGCGTCTTCCAGGCTTCATGTTATTACGTGAAAAACGAAGTAGCAGCACCATGGCGAAAACTGCAAGATATTATTAATGCTTATGATTTCATGTCTGATAGGAACTACCCCTGCGTTGCGAAAATTGGCGACTTCCTACTCTATGGTAACAAAATTGACGCTAAGCCTTCCAGGCGTACTCCGTGTTGACATCGAGTGAATGCGGTAGGTTAAAAACAAAAACTTATGCGACACTGTACGCACGCTTGTATTGCAGAATGAAATTTTTATCCCTCCTAAGTAAAATGCAATATGTCATTGGTGTGAAGCTTTGTAATGTTCGTTTGCGTATGGTCAAAGGCCATGGCACAAGAATATAATTTTGTTTATGACGCATCATGTAACCTAATTTATCTCAAACGATCGCAGCCACACGTAACTGCTTCTACGTTGTTTGATATTGTTCCGGTTGCCTTTGAGACTGGATTTTGAAAGTTTTTCTCCAGCTGTAAATTAAGACCGGCTGACAACAGCGACCATTAGGCCCTTCGACGAATGGTGAGCATGTTTGTTTTTATTCGCGCCAAAGAGTTGTTAAGCTCCTTTTTGCACGGAAGTCGGCCGAGTAAAGGTTCGGTTCAGGAACACCTCAGACAGCTGGGCTAATTCCCTTAGCGTTCATACCACTACATGATATCAATCGGAGATCCTGGACCGACAGCCAGTTATGACCTTGAAGTAGGAGAACAATGACCAGCTATCATCCCTGTTACTTCAACAACCCCGCAGTACTGCCTGCAACCTTCAGATGTCTACCGCAGATGGACGTCGAGGAAAATTTGGACTAGTTTGAGCATGTGAGGAAATATAACCGATGAGATGACAATTGGAAATAGACGACAAATAAACGCACCCTGGTACTATAATCACAAGGCTTTCGTGTCAATACTCGCGAAAACATAAATGAAAATGGCCGCTAAGAAAAGGCTGAGTAGGCTGTTCCACACTGCGGCATCCAAAAGCCTCGTTACGCTCGTCGAAGAGATGTGGCGTCTATTTTGCCGCACAGACCACAACAGAGGAGAAGTTGTGCCTCCAAATGCGGGGCATCTGAGAACAACCTTTCGCCGACGTATTCCGAAATTCGCCCAAATTTTTTGCCAAGCTCACAACCGGCGTGTCAGCAATTGAGCAGACCCTCGACACCAGGGCCCGGCATTGCGACCGGCCGCTATCGGCCTTCTCAAAAAGCCATGTGGATACTCCAACGACCTTCAATGACAGCATACAGGTTGGCGAGATCGTCCGCGAGCATCTTCGCCGACTCCTGTCACTTTCTTCGACACTCAACTACGTTGCTTACGGACGCCGTTTGTGAAGGGGCTCATCAGGCGCAACACTACCCCAGACAACGAGCCCAAATAAACTTCCTCACACCATGACCTGCCTATGTCACCGCGTTACGCAACAAATGGTTCTGATAACGGATACAAAAATTAGCATGCAAAAAACCACGGTAATGTTCAACAGTCTAGCGAGGGAACAGCAGTTTACAATTGGTACCGAGGTGCTAGAAGTAAGAGAATACGTCTACATAGGGCAGGTAGTGGCCGCTGATCCGGATCATGAGAGGGAAATAACTATGATAAGAATGGGGTTGAGCGCATATAGCAGGTTTTCTAAGATCATGAATGGCAGTTTGCCAATATCTCTCAAGAGAAAATTCTACAACAGCTGTATCTTACCGGTACTCGCCTATGGGGCAGAAACGTGGAGGCTAACAAAGAGGGTTCAGCTTCAGTTAAGGACAACGCAGCGAGCTATGGAAAGAAAAATCATAGGTGTAACGTTACGAGATCGGAAGTGGGCTGAGTAAGTGAGGGAACAAACGCGGGTTAATGACATCCTAGTCGAAATCAAGAGGAAGAAATGGGCTTGAGCAGGGCATGTAATGCGAAGACAGGATAATCGGTGGCCCTTAAGGGTAACGGATTGGATTCCAAGAGAAGGCAAACGTAGCAGGGGGCAGCAGAAAGTTAGGTGGGCGGACTTGATTAAAAAGTTTGGGGGGATACGGTGGCCGCAACTGGCAAAGGACAGGGTTAATTGGAGACACATGGGAGAGGCCTTTGCCCTGCTGTGGGTGTGGCCAGGCTGATAATATTGATGATGATGACCTACAGCACTCGGATGGGCAATATTGTAGGTGGGAGAGATATACATGAAATAAGGAATCACGAAGAGTAATATGTGGAGAATCACCAAGAGTAATCAAGGCACACCTTGTGACACTACATTGGCTACGCGATACTCATGCAAGTAGAAATAGTCCAGCTCAACAGTTCATCAAAAGTGCGCTGAGACAAAAGTAAAAGTGGCCAAACGCACACCCAGACGCACTGTTTTTCCTATAGGCCATCGTCTATAACATGCACAGAGAGGGTTTAATAAAGTTCTCCAAAGTTCTCCATTTTTCCCGGAAAGCACTTTAAATAAATATTGATGAATTTTTTAAAGAATACAGCCACAGGTCTGCCGGATCTATATTACATTTGAATGTAATCTTGGTCAACTTATATGGGTTTGCGCCACCGGTGATCAAGGCCATGCTCTCCTGTTTTGTACAAGATTTTCCCTTCTGGTGTAGCCCCGCTTTCAAGGCACGAATGATGCTCTCGCCTTCCTGAAATCTATATTCGCGATGTGCATCAATTAACGGCCAAAAAGATGAAAATCGGACGGTGCTACATAAGGACTGTAAGGATGATGGGACAGCATAGTCCGCCCAAATTTGGCTATCGCTTCTTTTGCTTTTAGGCTTGTGAGTGCGGGCGTGGTCGTGATGGAGAAGAATGTCCCTCGCCTCTTGCTACTTAGGACACGCTTGTAACGCAGCTTTACTATCTGCAGGCTTTTCATGCGAGTGTCCGAATTTACTATCTCGATGGTAGGCATCGCATCCAAATAACTCCATCAATATCCCCAAAGGCAGTGATCATGAATTTTCCGGCCAACTCAGTCGCCTTTGGCTTCGTAGTTCTTGATGAACTTATATCGCGTCATTTCGTCAATTGCCTTATTGTTTACGGCTCAAAGTGATTAGCCCAAGCTTCATCACCAGTCACTGTCCGAGACAAGAAATCCTTTTTTTCACGAACGTAATGCTCCAGCAGCTGGGAACAAATTAATTTTCTTAATTTGCTCTCTGTGCTCAGCTGTGCGGTCTCGTGCAACAAACCTAGCCCCTACAATAGGGTATCACAGAGTAACAATGATTCCCACTACGCTTGCTCTGCTCCACAGCTTTCCTCCTCAGCGCTTGACAACTCCTCAGCCAACTGATGAACCGTAATGCGCCAGCCTCGGGAATCGTTTCAGTGGCACGTCGGCCGGGCTGAGCCTGGTTCTGCATCTCTATTTCGGCACTTTCTGAAGCCTTGACTCTCTTCACCCATCGTCGAGCGGTGCTTCTATCAAGTGCCGGCCTTCCACAGACAGCCCAGAAAAGTTCATGAATACGACGAACACTTTACTTTTCAGCAACAAGAAATTCAATGAGAGCTCGCTGTTTACAACAAGCGTCAAACAACGACGTCGATTTCATGGACTGCTTTGGTGGCTCTGTCTATGTGACGGAGCTCAAAGGGGGTACGAATATGCGGGAGGCACGCTTGTGCTAGCCTGTCAGACTTGAGCGCAGAATTTTGTACTCAAATCAAACAAAATATGAGGAGCATTACTTTCTGGACGGTTCTGGGACCATGTAATACGGTGTGCCGTGTTCTACCCGCTCAACTCACTTGGTTGCACCGGTGTAATAGTGATGACTGGGGGTGGGGTCACCGGGTACGTAGGATTGCCTGGACCAGGAGGGATCACTGTTGGGAGCGGAGGACCAGGCGGGGGAGGACCAGGGGGGTTGCCTGGTGGGATAGGAGGGCCGGGCAGAGGAGGAGGAGGAGGGGGCAGCGTGGGAAAGGGAATTTCTCGTCGTCCATCGCCGCCTGGAACATCCTGAAGATCCCGCGCGTAAGGTGAAGCGAAATTAATAATATAGTTTAAATTTTAAGGCGTTAGTACTATCAAGCCAAAGTGTCGCGGCCTGGGCTTCCTGCTGCCAAAGTTCTTAAACGTGGACTGAAATCCCGGTCCATGAGTTTCGTTCTAACAAAATGCGGCCATAGACCGCTACATACAGCCCCACTGTTGGCTTCTACGAGCCTAAAGACATGAACCAAAGACTTTCCTTGAGGGCTTGTACATTTAGCCTCGTACAGTCCCAGTCAAAAGTATATAGCCCCGTGGGTTTGCTTCTAAACTGTTTTACGCAGATCCCTAGCGCATCTAGCAGTCCAAAGCTTGGCAGTCTTTAGGACTCGAAGCCATTTATGGTTCGAGAGATTACGGTCGCTTAGAATGCATAACTAGGCAGGCTGCATGTCCTGTAAGGAACCCTCGTGGGCTGTGTACTTTTGACGGGGGCTGTACATCTCTAGACAGACAAAGGTTATCGTAGCAAACGAGTGTTCACTTTAATCTAAAAACGCTTTACATTATTCTTTCACTAACACGCAAGGCGCCATTACTCAGATCCAGTTATCTCATGTCCAAGAAAGACTTGCAATAATGATGTCACTGAGCAGAACAGTACTCACTAACATATTTCGCATACAGTTACTCGCAAGCAGAAACACCTTCAAATGAATACCGTCATATCAATTCAGAGCAAGACAGCAATATAGTCGTCTCTTTAAAAGAGGAACATATACGAGTTACATCAACAATTGAAAATTTGTCAGTCCAGTCACTTCCTACCTGAGGTTAGAATTTCCTGGTTAAATTCATCCGATCTCCTCCTTGTCCTCTTTTGTACACCACATTTCTGTTCCCATCATGTTTATTTACTATTTTATTGGCCCCTTTCACCTGCGCGCCGTGCGTGGTGCAGGCTAAGGCAAGACCTTCGACTCAGGCAATAAATGTGCATGTGCAGTCAACAGATCATGTGCAGATTGCTTGCAGAGCGTCCATTCCCGAACAGACATGGCTTTATTTGGTCGTATTTCGCGCATCTTAGACATTTCTCTGTCCGTTACCCACACAGCCCTGTCCTTGCAAAATTACTTCAGGATATCTATAGACAGTCTGTTGACGCTGACTTCACCGGTGTGGCCCAGGCCAGCGCTGATACCATTCTTATTTCTGAGCAGGTGATTCCAAGACCTTTCCGTTATTACATACGAGGACGGCTCAGTTTACCCTACCTTAAGCTACGTTGATAAGTATAAAGCAGACAAGGAAAGGGGAGCGAGGGGCTCGTTATAAGTATGAGAGAAGCCAACAGCCACAGAAACCTATGGGCACAGGGGATTTTTTAATTTTATTTATTTATTTTGTGCTGTTGTTCGATTTAGAATATTACTGAATTTGTTATCGCTTAAAGGTAATTGATTAGAAAAGCAGAAGAAAAAACAACCACATGCCGCCGGTGGGACCCGAACCCACGACCTCCGAATTACGCGGCCGGTGCTCTACCGCTGATCTACGGCGACGGCTGTCAAACCTTCTGCTTTCGGGGGTATTTATGTTTACATATAACCTAACCTTGCGAGTGTTCACCAGCGCCACCCACGCTCTTAAGCGGCCGACCACGCTTAAGAGCGTGGATGGCACTGGTGAACACTCCCAAGGTTAGGTTATATGTAAACATAAATACCCCCGAAAGCAGAAGGTTTGACAGCCGTCGCCGTAGATCAGCGGTAGAGCACCGGACGCGTAATTCGGAGGTCGTGGGTTCGGGTCCCACCGGCGGCATGTGGTTGTTTTTTCTTCTGCTTTTCTAATCAATTACCTTTAAGCGATAACAAATTCAGTAATATTCTAAATCGAACAACCGCACAAAATAAATAAATAAAATTAAAAAATCCCCTGTGCCCATAGGTTTCTGTGGCTGTTGGCATCTCTCATGTTGATAAGTATAGGCAGCTAGAAAACTAACAGCCCTGAAGTTTCGAAGCTCTTGCCTTTGCCTGCAGTTCAACCTGTTTGTTCACGCCGCGGCGCAGTATTCACCGTGGAAAGGAGTGCGTACCGTTGGTTTTTCCGGCACGACGATAGGTGGTCCGCCGAAGTCACCGGAGTCCCTCACACGGCTTCCTCCATCAAAAGGGCCAATGTCTGACAAAGATATCGATAAATAAAGCTCCAGCGTGTGGTTTTTGTGCAAAAGACAAAGCTCTAAGCTCCACATACGGCCGCACTGAACACTGTTCTCCACCGGTGCTTCACATAGGGAGTGCAGATATTGAGAAGCCAGTTATATCAGGACATAGGCGCGTAACAAGCGTGCAGTGAAAGTTGTAGTAAAAGTAATATCAAAACTGATATAGCATCAGTAAGCAGTGTAGTAAAACGATTGGCTCAATGTTTCCAATGTGAACACGTGCATTGACTTCAGGGACGAAAATTTGCATATACTTTAAGTAATGACGGGCATGATCTGTGAAAAATATCCTCACAGATTTATTTGTAGATTCGAACAGCCTATTTGAGAAAACAATTAAGAACTCACTGTGCACTCCCTGTGTCTCTGACATATTACTGCCACTTTCCATCGGCCGGCGGCATTTTCTAGTTAAGGTAAACATTAGCGGTTGGACATACTTTTCATTCTAGTTCGATGGCTAACGTTAGTAGTTACAGAAGACCTGATTAATAGAGGAATCAGAACTTAAGCTGCCCCTCAAGGGTATCAGGAATAGCTTTAATGGGTCCCTTCAGCGGCCTTGGGTTCTCTTTGCATATTATTTCAAAGACACGGCCATTGTGGAACGAGACTTTCATGGGCTCCCATTACACATGTTGAACGAACGAGCTTCGGTTGCCTAGGGGTAGCGTATGACTCGCAACCGACGAGTCACAGGTTCTATTCTAATCTAATCCACATTTCTCACTTCAAAATAATTATTTACTGTGTAGTCTTACCAGTCGTCATGAGCTTAAGAGTCATTTTGCAACCTTATAATCACTTTTCAATTCCGCAGCTCCACGTGTGACGTCATGATCCTCTCGACCAATCTGGATTGTCTTGAGACGGCAAGGGCAGCTGCGACACCGAGGTCTCTACTTAAAGGGACCCTTAACGCTGTAGCGTTAATAAGGACGGTGGGGAAAGCGATCAAGGGAGGGTATCCACCCCACATCTACGCTCCCTTACATACCAAACGCACAAACAACCAAGCCAGTTCAACTAGGTAGCTCTGCAATAGTACCAAAACTTTGCAAAACTAATAAAATGTTTGTGGTGGGCCGGTACTAGGTTTATCAGCCCAGTTACTTCCCGAAGAAATAACAGGCCTCTCCTTGCGCCCTTCAGTTAGACAACCGTGCTCCATCCGTCAAGTCCTTGACCTGGTAAATGTCTATTTCATTTCACCACCTATCTCTATCAAGTTACTATCTATGATTCCCTTCCCCTTCGAATGCGGTAATTCGTTAGGCTAGCCTAACAGATTCTAGGTTAACTGTTTTGCGTATAAACTATACATTCAAAGTCGATGTCCTTCTCTGTACTTTATATAAGCTACCTTGACCCAAGATCGATCTGAAATCCACGCTACATCCTGTTTTTTCATTACTCTTCGCATTTTATGCTGTATAGCTATCACCGTTTCCCGCAATTGAAGTTCAGTCCAACTCGTTAGCATTCACCCCTTGACGCATAGCTGGAAGAGTGGCATTTACATTGCTGTTATGCGCTATTCTCTCAAGCAGTGTGTGTACGTTGCTGTCCCTGACTCTATTAGGTGAGAAGTTCCCTTAACCCAGCTAGTTCTCTATGTTATTTATGGTTCTTTATGGGCGCAGTCTTCGGTCACTGCAAGGACTACATAAGCATGCCTTCCAGCAGTTTCCAATATCTGCCCTCCTCATTTGCTCAAGCTGACTTCCCCCGAACTGTTGAAGTCTTATTTTTTGCTCTTTATTTCTAGGCTCGTAGTTTCTTATTACGTTTTCAGCTCGTTATTAGGATTTTGGGACAACTCTTCTATAGCGTCGCTAAGCCTTGCTCCCTGTGCGGCTTCAAAGGCATCAGTGGCTTTTCTTGGGACAACCTTTCGTACTGATAACAGCCTGGGTCTTTCAATGGGATTTAGTTTCCAGGTGATTTCCCTCACTCGTAGAAGACAGCGCCATGACGATGCACCGCCTAACAAGAATTCGAAAGCTATTCAAAATATAAATAATGCTCGTGTTTGGTAGCAACAAAAATTTCGATCCTTTTTGGGTTACAAAGGTCTGTTGAAGAATTCACACTACTAATTTCTGTTTTCGAATGGCTTCACCAGTGACAGGGCTTCTGCCCGGCGCCGTTGCTCTGAAAACCAAGAAGAAATGTGGTCCAAAATGGATGTTTTCGCCAAGCGGTTACCACTTCTTATGCTGCAATGCTAAACAGTGCGCCCATGCACCTATGCACGTCACGCCGTAGATGATTGGTCCAACTTGACACTGCACAGAATATAGGCTCTGAAATCGAAGTTTTGGTTCCTTCTTTTTTTGGCAAAACCAAAAAATAAGAAGTGAACCAGACGACTGTCCCAAATTCCTGGTAACGACATATCTTCTCCTTGCCTACTTCGAACGCAATGAATTCAAGGAAGCAGAGCCAGTCAAGCAGCACTATATTTATCTAAAACAGTGAGCACGGCCAAGGTTAAAGGACTTGAGTAAACACTCTCAGTAACGTCAAGGTGCAAAGAGGGTAACTCTGGCAAAAAATTCCGACTAATAAGGCTAACAGTGTAAAGACTGATAACCCTTTTGGCAACTTAGCCTGCATGTTTACGGGATTTTTTCAGAACTTTTTAGCCTCATTCATTTCATGCATTCCAGAGGGATTCAGAACTCTCAGTGTATTCTGTCAGCTTTATGCAATCCTTTTGTTAAGGTTAATGGTGACAAAAATGGGCCATGCTAAACCCGAGACCGGACAATCGTCGGCACTTAGTTTTTTTTTTTCGTGGCAATACGCACCTTGTACGATGTAAAAGATCACGCCGATGACGAGAAGGAAGAGCGAGAAAAGGACACAGCCGAGCGCGAGCGCCCAGGCCATGGCACTATCCCTGGAGGAATGCAAAGAAACGACGCGCTAAATTTCGCGTATTTAGTTCTTAATAGAAGTGGAAATAAATACTAGCGGATCACTCTCGAATTGTTTCACGGTTTACAAAGAGCGAAAACAAAGAGCGATCATTTCCGCGTTGGCTTGTGTCTGTAAAGTATACTATTCCATTTTTTTAGGGCTATGAGCTATGAGCTACATCGTAGTGAAGCGCTCAGGAAATTTCGACCACTTGGAGTTCTTGAGTTTACACCCTTAAAATCGTTGCTAAAAATGACGGGCGCATTTGTTCTTTTTTTCGGAGATTGGTTTGAGCTTACGTTGTGACCAGTATACAGGTGCGTACTAGTGAAAGGGTGAACCGTGGTTGGAATGTGCTTGTGTTCCTTCCTTTGCTTCTCACTAAGAACAGGTACACGCGCAATGGAAGTTCTAAAAAGTTGGACCGATTAAAAGCGGTGCCTAAGATTTCGCGAAAACGCTCACGCCTTCGCGTATCGCCACTGCAAAAGTAATATCAGGCATATCTAGAGATTATTCCTTTCAATCCGACTTCTCAGTCTGCTGGCTTTCCACAAGGCTCTTAAGATGAAGCAAGACGTGGTACTTACTCATAATCTGTAGTAAAATCCGAGAAAGAACTTTGACTCATTATGCATTTCACATCGCACCACGCACAGGTGTCCAATCGCGGTACAAGCAATATCTATGTCATCAAACTTAATGAAACAGGGGCTCAAATCGATTCTCTACCGAGGCCGCTCAAACGGCCGGTTGCGTTTGTAGTGCTGGTTATCGCGCAGCACACCGGACACCTGATATAGAAAGTCTCGAAAAATATCTACATCTAACGGTGTATTTTGTAATAGCACAAAACTATATGGCAGCACTTTAAAAGGAAAAATATATTTTTGTCTCCAATTTGAGATGTTGCAGGCAACACTATCAGAAAGACGTTAACTGGAAGTATGGGGTAGATGATGTATTTTTTATGCAATGCACATAGTTAGGCTGCTAGTGATGGCGACGATGACGCTCATGATTATGATGATGACCCAATATGTTGCACCGAAACCCAAAGCACCCAAGCTTTCACCTGCATGACGTCGAGCTAACGTCCCCTAAGTTTAGGGCTGTGCTTATTACAATCATGACCAATAGCCTCCCATGTGTCCTTCCTTTGACTCGAGCTCACACTGTAAATGTACACACGGCTACTTTTTAACGAATGGCGTTAAGGGGCCCTAGTCACAGAAGAACCGGCGTCATCATCGGCGTCGCTGATCGTGAGTGAAAATGAAGGAAAGATAGCAAGATAAGCACCCTAGGTCGCAGTTCGGACACCTAGATCACGCGACCTTGTGACGTTATGACAACCCGCCCCTTTCGCCGTGAGCAGACTACCTCCCGTGGCATCTGGCAGTTAAATCTGTGACTGGTAGCGATAGGTTTCTCTTAAAGAGCAACCTGCGTCCAACAAGACCCACCGGTGGCATCACTCGCCATCGCAGGGCAGTGTCGCATAGCCTAACCGCTGCGCTACGACACCAGAAGTAGTATGAGAACTTTCAGGGAGTAAAGATCAGGTTCTTCTTCCTCTTCTTCTTTGCACCACAGGTGCCCCGCCAGAGACGGGTGGTTTCAACTTGAAGACTTGAAGACACAGGGATAACAAAAAGGAATACTTGAAGTTTTATATACAAATATTTACAGCATATACAAGTTAGATACAACGGCATAGGACAAACAACAAAAAGGTGGATCTGGCTAATACTAGGGGAGGCCCCTACTCGGCGTTGCCGAAGATGCGTAGCATCTCACCTTAGCGCAGAACCCCGCTTCCAGCTCCGGGGCCCGGTTTTAAAGCCCTAAAGGCCCGGCCCACATTTCGTGGCTTCCAATCATGTTACAATGTTCACATGATTGGTTTAGGGAGAGCCTGACCAGCCCTCCAGCTCCCGTAAGGTGAAGAACCCTCTCCACCACAAAATAAAAACAAACACAAATATACATTCGTGCCAGCATGTGCGCGAATCGGTACCGCGGGACGGTGGACACCCGTAGTTCCCGGCGCGTTCGCGAGCGGTCGCGTTCCAAGAAAGGAGACGCTCCGCTTTGAGCGCCCCTAGCCGCGTTCCAATGACCCCACGTTCACTGCCGATCCCTTACACAGGGATATGTGAATGTAAAGTAAAGAATGACGTTTTCTACATGTATGGGCATTAACCACTTACTCGAGTCATCGCATCATATCCCTAAGGCGCAGCAGAAGTGCTCTCTCCAATTTATTAAACAGAAGTGGGATACAACGCAAGAGAATATTGCAGTCTGCCTTTCTACACGCCTCGACCGTGTGTTCCAGTCATAAGGGCACGATTAATCACAACTCTTCCAACAATAGCTTCGCAGGTGAGAAGCAAGAAGTCGACATAAAATAGCAGAGACCAGAAAGTAACGTTTACTCGCACAAGACAACTGACATGCAGCACTTGAATTTACCTTCCCTCGTAGGACCTGTTCCTGCTAAGGATGCTGCAAGAGAGATGAGCAGTAGAAGGTAAGTCAAACACACAGAGAAAATTTAATCCCAACTGTAACTCCTGTGACTGCTCACGTACTGAAAACCATGTCTGTCACAACGTCGTCGTCGTCCTCAAAGATCAGGTTGGCCTCTTCACCTGCGGGGTGAATATAAGGAAACAGCACAAGCGGATATGTTGAAATATTTCCTGGAATCCTTGGTTTTGGTCCTGTCTCGCACAACTCTCCTTCAAAGTAACAGAACTTCGAGAAGGCGCCAGAATACTGCTTCGTTAAACGTGCATGAAATGACATTCAGTAAGGCTGCGATCTGGGCGAGTTGGTATGCATTCATACTGGTGAACAGCGCAAAAAAGACGGGACAACGACAAGACAAGCGCTGCGCTTGTCTTGTCGTTGTCCCGCCTTTTTGCGCTGTTCACCAGTATGAATGCATGAAATGAGACGATTAGCGCACGAAGAACTTCAATCGACCATCCGGCCTATTGTGCACGATAGGGCCGCGAAGCATTTTTTCGCTTTTATTTTATTCTGTTACTTTTTCTATACTCGTATGTTCCCAGCCCCAGAACCGACCGTAGCGTTTCGGAGCAATCGTGATCACGAGCTGTACACTCCATTGAAGACTCTTGGTGTTTTAGGTGTCTCGTAACCAAAGTTCGGTGTGATATTTAAACTGAGCGCGCGCCGGAGAGTGAACATGCATTCTTATCCACGCCACGGTCCAATGACACATCTGCTGTTGCCGCCCCCAAGTTGTTCTAAGTTTGTGCCACAAGCTCTCTCAGTGAAGAGTTTCCCGCTAAAGCCTTCACTTGCCAGCCTACATGTCGTTGGCAACGAGCAACAATAGCAGTTGTAATGCAAATGATTCTGAAATAGTCTTACGCACATATATTGCCGCGACCCCGCCACTGTCCCCGTAATAAAGTGGACTAAGGCTAACAGAAATCATCATGACTTAAAGTAGGCCCAATATCCGGCTAATGGCACATCATACTGAGAGTAATAGAAATTCTTCTGTATAGGATGAACATCAATTCACTTTACATGCAAAGATCCTTAGGCTTAAGGAAAACAAATGATTATAAATTTTACTGACAGCTTAGTCCGGTGGCGTATCACCAAACAGTATCCCGTAGGTTCGCTGGAGCAGACGGCGCCTACATGTGCGAGCATGTAGAAAACAGCTAGAACTACTCACTGCAATCGGCTCTGTGGCTGATGAACTAGCGCTACGTTTTTGCAACCATAGGCAATAATTAGAATTTCTTCTCTTGAAGTCAGCATTTTTCTTGTGCTTTTTGTAAAACTAGGAATTAACACCAAGCCAATCATTTACTATGCGGCTCCGCCGCGGTGGCTCAGTAGTTACGGCGCTCTGCTGCTGACCCCAATGACGCGGGTTCGATCCCGGCCGCGGCGGCCGAATTTCGATGAGAGCGAACTTATAGAGGCCCGTGTGCTGTGCGTTGTCAGGGCAAGTTAAAGAACCCCAGGTGGTAGAAATTTCCGGAGCCCTCCACTACGGCGTGCCTCATAGCCTGTGTTGCTTCGGGAGGTTAAACCCCAATAAACCAATAAGCCAATTTACTATGCACCATGATTAAGTGACTCCTTTTAGGTTTAATGCTTAGGTACTCTGTTGTCAAACTCATCGCTTAAACCCAACTCTCCAAACAAGCTAGTTCTCGTGAATTTTGCACCAGCAGTTACGAGTACACAGATAATTTACATTTTCTCTCGGTAAGGTTTATCTCTTCGGTTACATTTTGAGTGGCTTTTCAGCCTAAATCATGGCACTTAATCGCCTTCTAGGCGTCGTCCACTGGAGTGCGTCTATGGAATATATTTTAGATATATGAGGCTTTGTGCGCTTCTATCCTCAAACTTCCTACAGATGCAGGTGGTAATTCAAAGGCTTCTGTAAAATAAAGTTAAAAATAAATCTCAATATCTATTTTAAGTGGCCAAAAACATGCCAAATGTGGTATATAAAGATAACAGTGCAGTTTATATAACAGTGCAGTTTAGAACCGCTGGTACAAATATGTATTGCCCGGCACATCTCCGCAGGCATTCAAGATATTGATCCAACGCGTCATAGAAAATAGGCGGCAGGCGCCCGACGTGAGCAAGAAGCGATATAAGAAATCTTTAGTGTTCCTTCCCTATCGAAGAGCCAGCACACATGGTTTGGCCAGTGAGACATCGGATGATAGTTGGTATAGATGCGTAGCACTTTAACGACCGCAATACCCGAGGTCTTGAAACATGGGCTTCCACGCTCTGCTGGCTGAAGCCATAGATGGCGTGAGTATGAGTGACAAGGCAGTAGCCACACGGAAGCGAGGAATGATATCAGTCCGTCGAGCGTCGGGTTCTCGGATCGTGGAATTAGTGACTCTGCGTCCCGTAGTCAATCCAACGATACAGGGATGACTGGGAGGGTAATGCTGCGGCAGGCTTACCCATTGTTGAGACTTGCACAAGCAGGGGAGCGGTGTAAGCGGTGAAGACTTAAGAAAAGGAAGCCTTCATCGAGGAGACAAAAAACCACCGTTCGTCGCCTTCGGTCTTCTTTCTTCTCTGTACGTGCCGCGTGAAAGGCGCCTTCTTCTTCTTCTTCTTCTTCTTCTTCACCATATGAAAATGGCACAAAGGCGCCTCCTGTCAGAGGAAAACGTCAGCTTCTTTGTACATTGGTGTCAGCTACAAACAACCTTGCTACTTGCATGAGTGCCGAAATGCGTGACTGTAAAATGTACCTGTGCTCTGTTTGTGCTTCAGATGCTTTAAACGTGCAGATAGCGTAAAAACATAAAAAAGTAACTAATAATTTACACAACTGTAAAATAACACACGCGATTGTTCAGGAGGGAGGAAAGGCGCTTAGTACTTGCAATCGTCTTGCCAACTATTGTGCTGATCATGTCTCCTTGAATGTTAAAGCGGAGGACTCCGGAGTAATATCAATCACCTGAAAATTTTTAAATTTTAATTTAGTCTCAGAACATAGCGTTACTTCCTTTGAGGCTCTTGCAGGACTGAGGAGCAATATAACCGTTTTAGACACGTCGCAGAAAAAGTCGCCCTCACAAACGAAGTTCACACTACGGAGATAAGAAAATAGCAGGATCAGTAATCGCCTGCGCCAATTTCAAAATAGGTGCTGTAGTACAGTCGTTCGTAGACTTGGCTAGAGCGTTCGAACGAAGCGCATTTGGAGGAGCACACTTCTATCGCTTATGATTGGCGTAGGCCTCTAAACCTGAGGTGGCCTGAATGAACATATCTATGGCCTGTGTTTAACTCGTCACGTTCTTAAAAGCCGTATCCGTCCCAGCAGCCAGTAGCGATTGTCATAAACACACAGCACAGCGTGCCCTGCGAGCGCTCTAGCCAACTATTTCGCCGGCTGGGCTATATAACACAATATGTACACAGGATGGAATATAATATTTATTGACATGTTATGCATAGCACCAGCTTGGGCATGTTGGTTGTCCATTTAGAAGTGAATAGAGCATAGGGACCTAGACTGGAGACAGCGCTTGTCTCCTGACGTTTTGCTGCCCCTGCTACACTTGCCTTTTATTGTAATTCATTCCGTTACCACAACCCTTTGAGGCACGGCTTCTACGATTCTGCGCGCGGCCCAGATGTAGACCCACTCCCCAACCCCGAACTGAGGCAATGGGCGGGACCAAAGATGGCTGGTTGTTAAAGGCCTTTACGCAGCCTCATCCAATGTTGTCCCGTACTAGGGACCTACCCGTCGCTTTCGTGAATAATAAGGATCCTTTAAAGAGCACAACAGCATGAGCACCTAGAGCTCTTCTCTCCCTGTCAGTGGTGCGGTTCACCTTTGTTATTGCTGCTGGATATAATGCCGACGTCATTTCGAAGCTAGAAAAGAGAATTTCTTTTCAAGACGAAATAGTCTGGACGTCGCGATGTTCTACGGCCTGCCAAGGAAGTGCTGTCTATGCTCTCTCAACATTACAGTCATACGGCTTCCCGCTAATCAGCGCAACTAAAGATAACAGCAATTTGTGTAATAGTCCAAATAAAAGCACTCAATTTGCATTTATTCTGCGATGAAATGGGTAGCGCTGCATTTTTCAATACGAAAGACATTAGTTAGAATACCCTTGCTGGGAATTTTTTTTTTAATTTTCAGCAGTCCTCCGTGGGAGTGTGTTGCATTTTAGGTTACAATACTTACTTTCTTTTTGAAATTTGTAGCTTAAAAAATTTTAAAAGGAACCGTGAGTCGCACTCTTGTGCATCAGAGAGAGAACGTAATAACGCAAAATGACAGCTGGTAAATGATATACTTTCTTGCCGGGTAGTGGTTTACCTGCAGTTCAATACTTAGAGGCGGTCCTGGTCTTATATTTTTTTGGGACAATCTTCGTAACACTCTCCTGTTCCGTTGTATCTATCTCTAAAATATGCAACTCGGTCATCGTAATTCCGCGACCGTGGAACGGTAAAAACTCGAGCGCAAAAATGTTCCCTAAAGCAGGTGACTTTCAGAACGAAACAGCGCCTTCAATTCGATCGTTTTGGCAGCCCGACTGACCCCGTGCTATTTTTGTGAACCTAGTCTTCTATATCTTTCAAATACCCTTCCAGGAGCTTCTATTTATTTATTTATTTATTTATTTATTTATTTATTTATTTATTTATTTATTTATTTATTTATTTATTTATTTATTTATTTATTTATTTGTTTATTTATTTATTTATTTATTTATTTATTTATATGCCCACATCGCCACAGTGACATTACAATGTGTGTGCGTGGGCAGGGGGGGGGGGGGTAGGTTGTACAAAGCAAAAAAAGAAAAACAATTACAAGGGCAGCCGCAGCAATAACAACAGTAATATTAACAAGAAATAAAGATAAAGCATTCCATTTTCGAGCAGTGTGAGGAAAAAACATCTTGAACATTTCGGTTCTTGACCTGAATTCGGGCACTTCATGGTTATGATCAACCAGTTCGGATCTGTAGTGTGGATGAAAAATGTACTTCTCTCTAGGAATAGCAATCGCATTATAATATATATTATCAACAAAAATTAAGCCATAGCTTTTTCCTTCTGACTTCAAGTGGTTCCCATTCTAATTCCGGTAAATACATTCTAATTCTTGATTTCTAGCTCCAGTCTCAAAGGCAGTCATATCTCTCAAGAAGTTGCGCTTTGGTGTTCTTTGAATTTACAAGCATCGACAAGGATAAGGAAATGGCCTGTTTCTTTGCGGTTTTATGGGTGACCGAAAGTTCATTAGCGCGATAACGTTAAAGCCTTCGTTCAGCAGAAAATCTGGCGTCGGAGTGGTCGGCGCCGGCGCTGTGAGAGAAAAATCACGAGCATGACTCTGGCATGTGTTGCAGAGAGAGCAACCTAGCAGGCGGGTTGGAGGCACCTAGGTCACGTGACTCTACGGCGTCATCACAACTTGCCCACCGGGTAGCGAGCAAACTTCAGAAAGTAGCAGGTGTTATTTAATGATTGGTCACTCGTAAAGACCACCCTTGGTCGCACAAGGCCCGCCGCTGGAAGCACCTGCCATTGCAGGGCAGTGGTGCATCGCTTAGCAGTGTACTACTGCGAGAGAAGGGATATGAGGACTCCCAGGGATCTGTGAATCTAAAGTAGAGAATGCCCTTCTGCATATATGAAAATTAACCCCCTACGCTATCGCGCCATACCCTGAAGGCGGAGCTTCAGTGTCTCCGCCAATTTTTTGAGGTGCCACGGGGTGGCGTTTGAACCCAGCATTTAGGAGGCCATCTCAACTTTCATTGTCATTTTATTTACTCAGATGCGCTGCCGAAATAGCGACCTCTTATCTCATGTTCCATGAGGGCTGTCCGAATTCCAGATATCACTCTTTTTCCAAGAAACGTAATTGTGACAATCGATGACACTTTTCACGAGCTTGGAATACTTACCTTCCTCCACTAATCCTTTCAAACCGCCTCCCATAAACCAAATCAAAAATTATCCATTGTGCGCGTATGACACACACATACGGCAAACCTACGAGCAAACAGCTTTACCGAAGTTTTTCACAGCAGTCGCACCCTGTAGCGCGACCTGGCAACAACCAGGGACTGGCCGTGAATGAGGTAGTACAAGGACTGTTGTGTGGAATAGAAACAGTTGTTAAATCAAAATAAAAACGAAATCTTCTGCTGCAGGTGGCGTCCTTAGTTCCGGACTCTAACGGCCATAGCTGTTTCTCTTGCCCGGGACACCAGGTTCCGCTGGATAGTCAGGTCAAAGCTCAACAGAGAGGCCTCCAACTGATCCTTCATGTAGTGTGTAGGTGGTGTGGTTTTTCTCCCCTGCAGCCCCACGTGACACGGTATGCTGCGGGTCTCTCGTGGCACCACGGGCATGAGTCTTTGTAGTGTTCAGGGAACATAATTCTTTATGTAAAGTTGGGAAGGTGTTGCCTTGGAGTTGCCTCCTGTCCCTAACCTCCTGGGCTCTCAACCCCTAGTGTGTGTGTGGGGGGGGGGGGGGGGGGGGAGCAAGTGATCTGTTGCCGTGCTCTCCTCGTTTGTTATTTGGCTCATTACTTCTTTGTTCATCAATTGTCTTCCATGTGTGTGTGATCTTGGCCATTGGAGGAGAAGGAGGGTATGGTGAAAGGAAAACGGCAGCAGCTATATGACTCCCTTTTCAAGCAGAGACAGAAGTCCAGACACCACATAGCTCTCGACATTCACACATAGGCATTCCAGACTACAGGCCCCTTAGACGATGCCAGAAGCGCGGTAAAGATAAGTGACTCCATGCTGGCCGAAGGAAAAAATTGTCTCAACGTGCGGGCGTTAGGGCCGAAAAAATTGCTGAACTTGTTTGATTCATCACTAAAAATTCTCGCAGGTGTCAGCGAATGAAACTTTAACCAAACGACCCTTTAGGAACTTAAATTCCTTGTACCATCACACGGGGTTTTCTCTGGGTCATAGTGTAGAGTTTGCTATATAGCGCTAGCGTTCGGAATCTTTTTGAGGTGGAAGGAAAGACCGTACACACCTCTCCAAAATTTAGCTGTTCCTCACACACTACAAATGCACTATTACTCGGCTTATAGCAAGCTTCTCGGGCTCTATAGATATAACAAAGGCTTTAAGTCTTTTTTTTCACGCCGCAGCTATAGAAACCTGACTACCACGAGAGTTTCTCAATGAATAAAAAAAAACATTCTACCCAAAACACAACACACAAAGCAGGGATCCGAATGAAGGAAACAATTTGAGAAGGAAGGCCCGAAGCCCTTCAGTGTGGGTCAGAATAGCTTGAAGGCATTTGCTTAGCCAACCCCCGCCACCGCCAGCACACCACCCGAAACCTACCGTTTGGTATTTCTGAATGAATTTCTTTACACCAGAAACACTCATTTAGGAGCAGGCAAGACACAGCAGGCGCTTCAGGTTCGTTTCTTTGTGCAAACAGGCATGAAATTTGCTGGAACCTCCAATGACGAAAGAACCGTTATAACAATACTCTTCAGCGTCGTGTGTTCCGACCTCCACTTTAACCGAACTGTCGTGTTGATCGCATCAGAGTCAAGTACGAAAAAAAACCTACTTTTCCTAATTCAAGCTTCATATTTTTCCTTGTAACCTTTTCAACCCTTTTAGTTCGAATAACCAAACAAAGCAGTCGCACAACATGACGTTACGCTGGCAAAAGCTGTCTGAGAAACAAGCCAGTCATTTTTTTTCCTTTCTTTCTCAAAGCATCCAAACCGTTACGCGTGCACTGCGCCAAGGAAGCAACAAGAAAACCTGCACAGGGATGCGGCACACAGTCTGGTGTCAGTCTACGGGTTCTGGTGGAGGAACTCCCTGAACCCCTTCACGCGGCTGAAGGGACCCTCAGGGAGGCACCGCATCGTGTTGTCGGTCAGATGAACGTTGAAGAGGAACCAGGTGAAGTTTTTCCTCCTGTTCTGCAAGTTCATGACAATCAAAGCCTAGGGAAGGAAGAGTAAACAGAAGTACGTGGTTATGTACCAAACCAGCGAAAAAGTGTGCGCTTTATCTGCAACAGTTATAGGCGCACCGATTCTCCGACGCAGATGCTATCTGACACTGGGCTTGGTACGCTAGCTAGTCGTGCTACGCTCCACCGTCTGAAGTTTCTGTACTTGATTTTGCATAAAAAAACTTAAAGTTGATTCTGCTGCATACATTACCTTGAACACTTCTAGAGAAACGCGTCACAAAAATGAATTCACCATACAAGAATACTTCTGCGCTAGTAATACCTTTATGTTCTCTTTTTTTCCGCGAGCTGTGCGGGAGTGGAACTCCCTTGATGTTTCAGTGATTGTACAGCCAGCTACTGAAAAATTTTTGGCGCTAGCTGGCAAAAGTGTATTCTCAGGGAACAAGATGTGATTTTTTTCTTTCTTTAACTTGTAACATTTCTGGGGGTTTTCCATGTATTTGTATTTCCATGTATTTGTTTTTATTTTTCGACACCATTTATGAAGAAAGAAAGTGATCATTATTCACGCGTTATCTTTGTGTGACGTTCCGTGCGTGAGCTACCAGGGCCCATATCTTCGGCGGAATCTTCTCTGTGCTCAATCGTCCTACTCCCTTGTCTCCCCTTAAACGGTCCGCGTTCGGCGGCGCCGCGTAGACGGAGCCCCCAGCGGTGGCAAAGCCACTGAAGGGGTACAATGGTACAAAGACGCCGGCGGGAGGGAAAGCCAGCCCAATTAGGCTGCCTGGCCGTACAAGGACACAGGAGAGGCTGACAACCCGACAAGAGAAGAAAGCTGCCGACGGGAGACAAACGACATCCCAACGAGGCAGGTCGGCAGGGGAGGCTGACAACCCGACAAGAGAAGAAAGCTGCCGACGGGAGACAAACGACATTCCAACGAGGGAGGTCGGGGGTGCCGCAGGCGCCGCCGTGGAAAGGAGGAAGAAGGAAACAATCCAGCCTGGAAGAGAGGAGATCGGGCGTGGCCGGCGGAGCACATATAGCTGGCCAGTTCGGACGAAAAACACGCTCAGGACGAGATCGGACAGAAAAAGGGTCCTTCAGCGCCGAAGCCGGACGGCACGCAGCTTCTGCCAGCAACCGACGGATCGCAACTCCGGAGCCCCTCCATCGCCCCCATGACGGCGTCGCCACGTAAGCTCGGGCACCCCAGCCTCTGATGTACAATGTATAATTATTGATTACATCATTTTGTTTAAACTGAGCCATACGGTGTCTTCTTGCCTCTCCGTCCCGTGTGGACCTGCGCATTATGTGGGGTCGTCACACTGGTGTCAGAAGTGGGGTCTCAAAAGCAAATGTCCTCTGAATGCTGCGACATTCATGACTTCAAAATTGTAATCAAAGGGGAATCACGGGACTGATTGTGGGACTTTGACCCCCATTTGAGAGGCTTGAGGCACCGGAGGGCTGGAGCGAAAAAAAATGTCTGTAACTGACGGAGCTCCCAGTCCACAGCCGTCGCTCGGAGCAAGCATGCTGGCATTAGGAAGCGTCATTCCGACGTTTACGGGAGATAAGACAGGGGTTCCAATCTGCGATTTCTTTTCCATGCTAGAAGAGATTGGGAAAATGGGGGGATGGTCCGATGCTCAAATGCTGGGAATGGCGAGGTGTAAGATGGCAGGAGCTGCTCATGATTTTGCTTGGCGAGACGAAAAAGTAAAATCCACAAAATCATTTGCGGAATTTAAGAAGCTCGCGTTCGAGCATTTCGACATTGAATCACGTCATGTGCGGGTACAGAGGTTCCGTGACGCCGGACAGATGGTAGGGGAGGACGTGCGAACGTTTGCGTCGCGGCTTCAGCGCCTAGCGCGCGATACGTTGAGTAGGGAGGAGGAAGGAGACCACCTAAAGAAGAAATACGCGGAGGATCTACTTAAAGAGGAAATGACCGCTTTGTTTGTGGCTGGTCTGCAAGACCCCGTGCGCCGGTTCGTGCTCTCGCGCAAGCCGAGCAATTTCGACCAAGCCGTGGCGGCCGCATTGGATGAGGAACGAAATGAGGCGCTAACGGCGGCCGCAGCGAGAGTACGCGTCATAGAGAGAGCGGTGCCCAACCCTGAGGTTGCTCTCTTGACAGAGCGGTTAGATCGCTTAGAGCAGCTGCTATATCAGCAGGTGGAACGCCAGGTTGAAGCGGGCGCTCAACGGCGCCCATTCGCTGGAAACCGGAGCCCGCCACAAAGCTACAGGCGCGGTATGCGAGATTTCGAAGAAATCGCGTGCTTCGCGTGCCACGGTCGCGGACACATCGCAAGGTTCTGCCCAAACGTGCGCCGTGGGGAGCCACAAAGAGAAGCAGGCGAGACACGCCCTAAGCACGCCTACAGCGAGGCTCCAGATACAGGGACAAAAAACTAGGTTGTCCTCCCCATCCTGATGAGTGTGGGGAGGGAGCAGTGGGTAATGAGGTGGTGGTGGTTTGTGTGGCCGACGAGGCATGCCCTGTTGTGCGTTGCAAGTTAAATGGTTGTTGCATGGAATTGTTGATAGACGCGGGGTCAAAGATGACCTTGCTTAAGGAAAGCAGCTTTAACACGCTTCGAAGGAAAGGGAACCGCGAGGTGTTGGAAGCGTCTGGTGGTATGGCAACCAAATTTGTAGGCATAACGGGGGATCCTCTTGGCATAAGTGGGCTCTACCGGTTACACTTCACTCTCGGCGGAATTGCATTGGAACACCCCTGCTACGTATGCCCGGACACGGTGTGTCTGCCAAACGGAGTGTCATGTGTATTAGGGCAGGATTTTTTGAGAAAAGGGAAGGTAGTAGTCTCATTCTCTGAGGAAGAGGTTAATGCGGGGGCTCAAAAGTTCCGTTTTTGAACAGGAGCAGGGCTGAGATTCAGAGTACCGATATTGACACACGTCAAACAGTGGGATCATTAGAGAAGGTATATACGCGGGTTGCCGTGAAGCTGGTCGATGAGGCGGTCGTCCTTCCGTAGTCGGAGCACATTTTGTACGCTTATGTGCCTGCAGATGTAGAGAGCGGCGCCGTGGGAGTGCTTGAACCGGTCGACTCTCTTAGTAATGGCCTGAAGGCAGCCGCGTGCCTCGTGACTGTTAGTGACGCCCACAGAGTGCCCCTACGTGTGGTTAACTGTAGCCAGCAGCCACTGAGCCTTCCCAAGAACAAAACATTGGCTTTCTTCACATCTGCGATAGAGAAACGTGAGCCCACCGATACGGTACTCGCAACTGTGGAGCATGCTAGTCCTTCTGCTCCTCTAAATGCGTTGTTCGATCTTTCCCACGTAAAATCCGGGGAGAGGGAGGCTCTGGCTGGTTTGCTGAACGACTACTCAGAGGTATTCGCCGCATCCAACCTGGATTTGGGCTGCTGTGGCGTTATAAAGCACAGGATAGAAACCGGCACTTCATCGCCCGTTTACCAACGTGCGTACAGGATTCCTTACTCCCAACGTGAGGAGATGGAGCGGCAGGTGCAGGACCTTATTGATCGCGGCATTGTCGAACACTCAAAGTCACCATGGGGAGCACCGGCACTATTGGTGGAAAAGCCAGATGGTTCGTATCGATTGGTGGTGGACTACCGCAAACTCAATGCCGTAACTCGCATCGATCCATACCCCATTCCCAATATACAGGAGACGCTTTCTCAGCTGGGCTCTGCCAGGTACTTCACGGTAGTGGACATGGCGGCGGGATTCTGGCAGATAGCAATGGATCCGGCAGATGCTGAGAAAACGGCATTCAACACGCCCTCAGGGCACTATGAATGGAAAAGAATGCCGATGGGTCTGGTCAACAGCCCTGCTGTCTGGCAGAGAACCGCTGATGTTATCCTGGCGGGTCTTCTGGGGAAGCTGTGCTTCGTGTATATGGATGACATAATCATATACAGTGACAGTTTTGAGAACCACTTGCGCGATATTGAGCAGGTTTTGGTGCGACTAAGAGGAGCTGGTCTCAAGCTGAAGCCTTCTAAGTGCCAATTCCTCAAAAACGAGGTGAAATACCTCGGGCACGTTGTTTCAGCTGACGGCGTGCGACCGGACCCTGAGAAACTAAGGTGTGTCTCGGATTTTCCATCCCCGACTAGTGTCCGCCAGGTCCGGTAGTTTCTCGGCCTGATCGGTTACTACCGAAGGCACATAGAGGAGTTCGCCAAGCTCGCTAAGCCGCTCACTGCCTTAACAGCCAAAAATGTCGCCTTTCGCTGGTGCAAAAACGAGGAGGATGCTTTTGGGGCCCTGAAGAGGAAGCTAATGAGTGCACCGCTGTTGCGCCACCCGGATTTTAATTTGCCCTTCGTTTTGGCCACAGATGCGTCAAAGTTCGCAGTTGGTGCTGTGTTATCTCAGGTTATCGAGGGCAAAGAACATCCCGTGGCTTTTGCTAGCCGACAGCTGAGCCCCACAGAGCAGAAGTACGGAGCTACAGAAAGGGAGTGCCTCGCCGTTGTCTGGGCAGTAAAGTACTTCAGATGCTACCTTTACGGCCGCCAATTCAAGCTAGTCACAGACTGCCATCCTCTGAAATGGGTGATGAGTGTCAGGGACCCTAGCTCGCGACTCGCTAGATGGAATCTACAGCTGCAGGAATACTGCTTTGAGGTGGAGCACAAGTCAGGAAAGACACATCTGAATGCTGATGCGCTCAGCCGTACAGCTGCCGTGTCAGCTATAGATGAGTTTGTCCCCGTAGTCGACCCCGCCGAATTACGCACAGAGCAGTGCAAAGATCCTGACCTGAAGCGAATAATCGAAAGCTTAGAGGGCGCACCATCTCACCCCGAACAGCTAGGTTATTTCATTGGCAAAGACGGCACCCTGTGTCGGCGCACCAGGAACACCCAGGAAAGGGAGACCAGAGAAAACCGCTTGGGCGAGAGTCGTCATACCTCGGTCGTGGACAGAAAGGGTTCTTCGCGCGTTCCACGATGCACCATGCGCCGGTCATTTTGGCGTAGCGAAGACACGCAGGCGCGTCGAGCGTTTGTACTTTTGGAGTGGCATGCGACAGGATGTTAGAGACTACTGTGCGAAGTGTCATTCCTGTCGCATGCCACTCCAAAAGTACAAACGCTCGACGCGCCTGCGTGTCTTCGCTACGCCAAAATGACCGGCGCACGGCGCATCGTGGAACGCGCGAAGAACCCTTTCTGTCCACGACCGAGGTATGACGACTCTCTCCCAAGCGGTTTTCTCTGGTCTCCCTTTCCTGGTTGGCCTCGTGCGCCGACACAGGGTACCGTCTTTGCCAATGAAATAACCTAGCTGTTCGGGGTGAGATGGTGCGCCCTCTAAGCTTTCGATTATTCGCTTCAGGTCAGGATCTTTGCACTGCTCTGTGCGTAATTCGGCGGGGTCGACTACGGGGACAAACTCATCTATAGCTGACACGGCAGCTGTACGGCTGAGCGCATCAGCATTCAGATGTGTCTTTCCTGACTTGAGACACGCAGGCGCGTCGAGCGTTTGTACTTTTGGAGTGGCATGCGACAGGATGTTAGAGACTACTGTGCGAATTGTCATTCCTGTCTCGAAAGAAAAACACCCAAGGGACGCAGGCCAGCACCAATTCAGCCGTTCCCTGAGGTTTCGGCTCCTTTCGAGCGGACAGGTATGGATATAATGGGCCCATTGCCCACGACCACTCCTGGAAACAGGTACATTTTAGTATTGTCGATCACCTTTCAAAATACGCGGAAGCGGTAGCACTCCCAGATCAGAAAGCAGACACGGTTGCAAGAGCATTTGTCGAACAGATCGTGCTCCGACATGGATCTCCGAGGCAACTCTTGACAGATCGGGGAACGAACTTCGTGTCGCAGTTAATGAGGAGAGTTTGCGAGCTGCTTAAGATCACTAAGAAGCAGACAACACCGTACCATCCGGCTTGCAACGGCGCGGTGGAGCGACTGAACCAAACCGTGGCCGGGTTCCTGTCGCATTTTGTTTCGCGCGACCAGCGGGACTGGGACTTGTGGCTCCCGTATGCAATGTTTGCCTACAATTCCGCAGCACACGAGAGCACGGGCGAATCGCCATTCTTTCTTCTCTACGGCCGAGACCCGGACCAGCCTAGTGAAGTGCCAGAGGGCCCCCGTCGTGTCCCATACGCTTCACTGGACGACTATAAGGTTGAGCTAGAATCGCGCTTGCAAGTGGCGAGGGACATCGCAAAGGAGGCCTTAAAGAAAGCGGCGAAGCGCAGGAAGGAGGTGCACGATCGCAGTGCTAGAGACGCGCCGTTTGATGTGGGGGACAGCGTGTACATCGAAAATTGCCAAAGACAGATTGGGTTGGCTCGTAAGTTCCAGACGAGGTGGAGAGGACCGTGCGAGGTTGTCGAGAAGCTTTCTCCGGTAAACTTCAGGGTCCGAGACGTGAACCGCCGCTTGATAAGGATACACGCAAATCGCCTCAAGTCGGCACCGGTTCAGTATTCACGAAATGAGGAGGGGGAAAGCGCGGATTTTGATGGGGACCGAAGTGAAGTGGAGCGCGCAGATAGTTCGCAAGAAACGCCCTCTCCTGCATTTGTTCGGCAAGCGCCAGAGGTTACGGCAGGAATGCCACCGGATTTACTTCATGCATTGCTGGAGGAAGAAGCGCGCGAGGTTGCCGCGCAGATAACGCCAAGAGAGGCTCCTGCCCCGAGCCCTCGCGAGTCTCAAAGCAGACAAGGGGTCACAGAATTACTTGGTACGACTCATGAACGCCGATATCCGCTTCGAAATCGGAAAGCTAAGTAGGACTAATGGCGTAAACAGAGCGGAGTTGGGGACTGGTTAAGACTGTGTAATGCTGCAGCTCATAACATTGCTATGTGCTTATGTGTTAAGATATCGGAGTTGCTAGTTAAGCCTTTCTGTCATTAAGTAACACTTTTACAGGATGCAGAACATGCCCGACTTCCTTTCGTTATATTTTTTTTTGTCTGTGCCGTGATTGTGCTGGAAGTGGGAGCTCCTTTGTAACTGTGGTAAATTTATTTCGTCCAGTTTGGACTAGCAAGGAGAGGCTTGGGTGCCGAGTTTCATGTTTATCTGTGAAAGAAGACCAGTGCTGCCCCTGGAGACGCCAGTTATGACAGCTGCGGCATATGGTGCTGTGCAGTGGTGTTGTGTGCAGCGAAAAGTGTTTTGTCGGACGCACTGTGCGAGGCGATTCAGAACAAGAAGGGGAGCTGCATGGACTCAAATGTTCGGAGAACATTCTTCTGGAGGGTGAGCGAGTGTGACGTTCCGTGCGTGAGCTACCAGGGCCCATATCTTCGGCGGAATCTTCTCTGTGCTCAACCGTCCTACTCCCTTGTCTCCCCTTAAACGGTCCGCGTTCGGCGGCGCCGCGTAGACGGAGCCCCCAGCGGCGGCAAAGCCACTGAAGGGGTACGGTCCGCGTTCGGCGGCGCCGCGTAGACGGAGCCCCCAGCGGCAGCAAAGCCACTGAAGGGGTACAATGGTACAAAGACGCCGGCGGGAGGGAAAGCCAGCCCAATTAGGCTGCCTGGCCGTACAAGGACACAGGAGAGGCTGACAACCCGACAAGAGAAGAAAGCTGCCGACGGGAGACAAACGACATCCCAACGAGGCAGGTCGGCAGGGGAGGCTGACAACCCGACAAGAGAAGAAAGCTGCCGACGGGAGACAAACGACATTCCAACGAGGGAGGTCGGGGGTGCCGCAGGCGCCGCCGTGGAAAGGAGGAAGAAGGAAACAATCCAGCCTGGAAGAGAGGAGATCGGGCGTGGCCGGCGGAGCACATATAGCTGGCCAGTGCGGACGAAAAACACGCTCAGGACGAGATCGGACAGAAAAAGGGTCCTTCAGCGCCGAAGCCGGACGGCGCGCAGCTTCTGCCAGCAACCGACGGATCGCAACTCCGGAGCCCCTCCATCGCCCCCATGACGGCGTCGCCACGTAAGCTCGGGCACCCCAGCCTCTGATGTACAATGTATAATTATTGATTACATCATTTTGTTTAAACTGAGCCATACGGTGTCTTCTTGCCTCTCCGTCCCGTGTGGACCTGCGCATTATGTGGGGTCGTCACATTTGTATTGCCTTTTTCCAATGCCTCTTCCGATTATCCCCATAATTTTCGCTATCCTTTTGCAAACTTCAAATTGTGTTTATGCCTGATCGACTGCGGACAAAACCCACTCCTGTAAAAATCCTGAAAAAAGGATTGCCAGTATTAATAAATAAATAAATAAAGGAAACTGTATAGCAATTCACAGCAACATTATTGCTTGAATATATTGGTGTATCTATAAAAAATACGAATGACATAACGCGCAGACAATGCCTCAATTCCTTGAGTGACCGGCAAAGGTTCTGTTAGGAGGGAGCGGGGGGGGGGGGGGAGGTGCGAATTTAAGACTAATCACATATGACGTATTCCCATAGGTGACTAAAAATCATTCTGATCAGCAGCCTGCAACAGCGAGCGGTTACCGTTGCACTCGTACGTGCAGCTTGGATATTAATACTGTCGCGAGTGGAAGAAAAAGACGAGGAGTGTTTTTGCCGCGCGCCGACGACGACGTTGCTGCTGGTGGACCTCCCTGTTTTTTCTGTGCTCCCTGTCTTCACCCGTTCTCGCCGCCGGCCTGTACGTCAAGCCGTGACATTTGGTGCAGGTGCTGGGTAACGCATCTCATGCAGCGCACCCCGCCTCGCAGTTAGAGCCCCGTCCTAAGTCCTGGCCGTCGAGTTTTCTTGGAGGAGCCCTCGGCGGAAACTGAGACTCGCGCTAGCCGACGCCTGCAAGGCCAAGCGCCGGAATTCGGACTCTTGCCCGAGGGATCGCGGACATCTAGGACAGCCAACGTCACCATGGCGTCCCAGTCACAACAAACCGACCCCGCGATTGCATCGAGGATCGTCTACGTGCCTCTCACTCCAAGATCTGCCGTGCCGTTCCGTGGCGATGGCCTTGACGATGTTGAAGACTGGGTCCAAAACTATGAAAGAGTAGCGCGACATAACGGGTGGACTCCAGACCAATGCCTGCAAAACCTGTACTTCTCCCTGGAAGCCACAGCGAAGTATTGGTTTGAGAACCATGAGGCTTCGTTAACATCATGGGAGACGTGCAAGAGCGAACTGGTACGCACGTTCCCGAACCAGCACCGGCGACAGCAAGCTGAAGATCTGCTCCACGCTCGCATCCAGGGACCTACCGAAAGCGTCAGGAGCTTCGTCGAAGACGTGCTGCGTCTGAGTGCCCGCGCCGACCCGCGGGCTACTGAGGAGAAAAAGGTACGGGCGTTGATGAGGGGTGTCCGGAATGACATCTTTGGAGGCCTCATCCGCAATCCGACCACAGTGGCCGGATTCGTCGCCGAAGCTACCAACATCGAGATGGCATTGGCGACAAGAACCAGTCACTTTCAGAGACTGAGCGCCCTTCCTGTCGTCTCAAGTCTTGCCTCGTCTGACCTGGGCGGAGTTGGTCTCGCCGATGTTCGAGAAATAATTCGCGACGTCATCCGCGAGGAGCTGAAAAAGCTCTTCCCTATTCCTGAGCAGCCCGCCTCTGTCTCCATCGCGTCGGCCGTTCGCGAAGAACTGCGACACGCGCTGGCGCCAGAAGACGTCCCAATTGTAGCTGCAGCCGACCCACCAGCTCTGAGCTACGCCGCCGCAGTTCGTCGTCCTCCTCCCGCCCATCGCCAGGACCAGAGCGCTCCCGATTCCGGCCTTCGACGCCGTGAGTTCCTGCACTCGTCTGATGCACGCCTGGGACCGCCGAGACGCAGGAAGACCGACATCTGGAGGACTGCGGACCGGCGCCCACTGTGTTTTCACTGCGGTGAGCCTGATCACATGTATCGCTCCTGTCCATACCGCGAACTCGGCCTAAGGGGTTTTCACCGGGCCGATCCGTGCCCCCGCTACGGTGAGCAGCCCCGCGACATACAAGACTACCTTCAACGTTCTCCATCACCGGTTACAGCTGCTCCTCGCACCTCTCGGTCGCCGCCACCTCGCCGCCCACCATCCCCTTCTCGCGGGTCTCGCCGTGAGAGCCTTTCGCCACTTCGGGAAAACTGAGTACGGCGACGCCTGGAGGTGGCGTTGCCGGAGTCGCACGAAACAAAGAACCTCCGTCTACGTTAGTGTGTCCCAGCTCGACCGATGATACCCTTGGAAACGCAAACCGTTTTGTAACCTCTAGCAATGTGAACATTCTGATCGACATTCTGATTACTCGGTCTTCAGCGGCAGTTTCTCTCGGCGTCTTCGCAAGGTTACCACCCAGTGGGACGGACCGCCCATACGTACCGCGGGCGGCCACATCGTAAACCCTGTTAGCAAGTGCACTGCCCGCGTCGAGATCCACGGTGAGACGTGCCCCGCCACTTTCGTGATATTGGAGAATTGCTCTAAAGATGTTATTCTGGGCATGGACTTTCTCCGTGAATATGGCGCCGTAATCGACATAGGGCAGAACAGGTTGACCCTCCGCGCACGTTCTTCATCGCCAGTACCGCCCCGGGCCACAGGCTTTGCGATGAAAGTTGATGCCGACCATGTCCACTTGCCGCCGTTGTCGACAGTTTTCCTGCCGGTCCGAGCCGATACAACAGCATGTGGAGAAGGCGTTCTGGAAGGCAGTGTCCAGATGTTACTTACGCGCGGCATTGGTGTTGCGCGAGGGGTCGCAAATGTTCAACGAGGGCGAGCCAACATCTTCGTGACCAACTTCAGGAACGAGCCGCAGCACTTGACGAAAGGGTCAGTAATAGCCCAAATGGAAGAGCTTAGCGACGTTCGTGAAGCAGTTGCGCTGCCTAAGGAGGCGGCCCCGCCCGGGTCACGAGACCCTACAACGTTGCCCCTGGATATCGATCCCAAACTTGAGCCTTCCCAAACGCGCGAACTGCTCTCCCTTTTGCATCGGTACAACGACTGTTTCGCGACGACATCCCGAGTTCGACAGACGCCAGTCGCCAAGCATCGAATTATTGTCGACACCGCAACGCACCCGATTCGCCAACCGCCGTACCGCGTTTCCTTGAAGGAAAGGGAAACCATCCAGGAGCAAGTGCGCGAAATGATACGCGACGACGTCATCCAGCCATCCAACAGTCCGTGGTCCGCACCTGTAGTGCTGGTCAAGAAAAAAGACGGGACCCTTCGATTTTGCGTTGACTACTGGCGACTCAATAAGGTGACCAAGAAGGACGTGTATCCACTCCCACGCATCGGCGACACCCTCGACCGTCTTCGTCATGCCCGCTATTTTTCGTCCATCGACTTGAAGAGTGGATACTGGCAAAATGAAGTGGATGAGCGCGACCGCGAGAAGACCGCATTTATAACCCCGTATGGCCTCTACGAGTTTAAGGTGATGCTGTTTGGCCTGTGTACAGCGCCCGCGACATTTCAACGAGTCATGGATACTGTGCTAGCCGGTCTGAAGTGGCAGACATGTCTCGTGTATCTGGATGACGTTGTCATCTTCTCAAGCACTTTCAGAGACCATCTGGTGCGTCTTGAAGCAGTTCTTCAAGCTCTTCTGAACGCCGGACTTACGCTCAAGCCTTCGAAGTGCCGCTTCGCATACAGTCATACAGTAAACTGAAGTTCCTTGGTCATATCGTCAGCCAAGTGGGTGTGAAGCCAGATCCCGAGAAAACGGCTGCCGTTGCATCCTTCCCTCCACCGTCGGACAAGAAGACCGTCAGAAGCTTTCTCGGTCTTTGCGCATACTTCAGGCGTTTCGTTCGGAACGTTGCTCAGATCGCGGCGCCACTTTACCGCCTTACGAAGGATAGCGTTGCCTTTGAGTGGAACGAGGAGCAACAATCAGCATTCCGCCAATTAAAACACGCCCTTGCAACATCCCCCATACTAGGACATTTTGATCAAGACGCCGACACTGAACTCCACACGGACGCCAGCAACGAAGGACTAGGAGCAGTGCTTGTGCAATTCCAGGATGGCGCTGAGAGAGTTATTGCGTATGCCAGCCGAGCTCTTTCGCAGGCGGAGGGCAATTACTCGACAACTGAAAAAGAGTGCCTCGCTGTCATCTGGGCCATCACCAAATTCCGGCCCTATCTGTACGGTCGCCCTTTTCGTGTCGTCACCGACCACCATTCGCTGTGCTGGCTCGCCAATATTAAGGATCCCGCAGGCCGCCTTGCTCGGTGGAGCCTTCGGCTACAGGAGGACGACGTCACCATCACCTACAAGTCCGGCCGCAAACATTATGATGCTGACTGCTTGTCTCGAGCCCCTGTGGAGCCGGCACCGGGAGGCGAAAATGACGAAGAGGACAGCTTTCTTGGGGCATTGGACACGGCAGATATGGCTGCTCGGCAACGCAGTGATCCTCAGATTGGTCAGCTGATGGCGCACTTGGAAGGCCACGAAGCTGCGGTGCCTCGCGTTTTCCAGCGCATGCTGCCGACGTTCAAGATAATGCACGGCGTATTGTACAAGCAGAACTTCGACAGCAGCCCGAGGTCGTGGCTCCTTGTTGTGCCGGAGGACCTGCGCTCCGAGGTCGCCCAAGCTTGCCACGACGATCCTACAGCTGGTCACCTTGGCTACAGCCGGACGCTTTCACGTATTCGAGAACGGTACTACTGGCCTACACTTCCTAAGTACGTGCGTCACTACGTAAGAACTTGTCGAGAGTGTCAAAGGCGCAAAACACCACCCATACGACCAGCTGGTCTTCTCCAACCACTCGAACCACCGCTTGTTCCGTTCCATACCGTCGGAATGGATTTTCTTGGTCCATTTCCGACGTCGCAGTCGGGCAACAGGTACATTATTATAGCGACGGACTACCTAACGCGATACGCGGAGTCCCGAGCACTTCCGTCTGCGACAGCTGTTGAGGCAGCCATTTTTTTATTGAGTGCATTGTGCTCCATCACGGTGCCCCTGCCGTTTTGATCACTGACCGGGGTGCCGCGTTTCTGGCCAAGCTCACACAGGAGATCCTCCGTCTCAGCTGCACCAGCCACCGCCGAACTACTGCGTACCATCCGCAAACGAATGGGCTGACGGAGCGGCTGAACAAGACCATGGCCGACATGTACGTGGGTGTCGCCCATCGCAGTTGGGACTCGGTACTGCCCTACGTTACATTCGCTTATAATACCGCTGTCCAGGAGACGACCGGTATGACCCCTTTCCAGCTGGTCCACGGCAGACAGGTCACCACGATGCTTGACGCTATGCTACCGCACGAGCCGCCTGTCGACGTAGACGATGGTGCCCGAATAGTATGCGAGCGCGCGGAAGAAGCTCGGCAACTCGCTAGACTCCGCATCCATCACCAACAGCATGCCGACGCTCGTCGGTACGATCTCCGTCGACGCGACGTACATTTTTACCCTGGAGACAAGGTCTGGGTGTGGACGCCAGTACGCCGTCGAGGTCTCTCCGACAAACTCATAAAGCGGTACTTTGGCCCGTATACAGTTCTTCGCCGCATCGGTGAACTTAACTACGAGGTGCTGCCCGAAGGAACACGACCGTCATCACGTCGTTCACCCCGCCCTGAAATAGTGCACGTAGTGCGGCTGAAGCCGTATTACGCGCGATGATCGTCTGCCCCGAACTGATTTTCCCACCTCCTTCTACACTGGCCAGCAGGAGTTTTTGTGCGCGTGTGCGGTTTTCCGCCCTGTGCCTTTGTTTTCGTGTTAGCATCGGGACGATGCTTCTTTTTAGGGGGAGGTAGTGTCGCGAGTGGAAGAAAAAGACGAGGAGTGTTTTTGCCGCGCGCCGAAGACGACGTTGCTACTGGTGGACCTCCCTGTTTTTTCTGTGCTCCCTCTCTTCACCCGTTCTCGCCGCCGGCCTGTACGTCAAGCCGCGACAATACTATAAAACGGTGGACAGCGTTCCGACTCTACTCAAGCCTCGGTCTTTACAATTAGGGAGATTTTGATGGCGTATGGTCTACAGCATTATAAATGAACAACATCTACAATGCATTCCTATGTAAGCATAGCAATAAGTGTGTTTTCGTTCAAAGAGGCTTCAATGCAGTTTACTGGTGTATGAGATTAAAGTGGCGTTATGGATCGGCAAAGCTGCCAATTCTAACGACGAGGCAGCGAAATATCAGCATTCAGATAAGATAGGACAGAGCAGGATACTCATCTAATGGAAGCTGAAAATAGGTCACCAACAACACAGCTCCAATATTTCAGGCCATTCAATGCGACTGCGCTGTCTGTGAGGCCGGTTTCTGCCAGCCAATTTTGACTTCGTGCCGCCAAGGCGCATCGAAATAGGCCGCAGGTTACTTATGTTTGTGTCAATGCGACATAGTTCATCCTGACACAAAATGAATCTCACCTTCTCTTTCATTCTGTCCAGCGTGTCGTGTGACTGGAATATGTTTGGCTGTCTTTTCCTAAACCCAATGACCGTCTTCTCGCTGTTCAGGTTCGCGATGTCTATCTGGCACGCCTGCAAAAGAGCGTGAACAGGGATATTTGCGGACGTAGTACAATATCGACGGCGAGCGCTTCACCACGCCGGTTCACTTGACAAAGATTAGTTATCTGGCCTTGATCCACGGGCCCAATCAGTAATGAATGAAACGCCATGCTTGGAGCGCTGGGCCCTTGGAGCATGCTGCACTACTTGACAAAGGTTATGCAAGCTGGATAAGCTAAGAGTAGATTTTTAAAAAAATCTTCGTAAATTTCATGCGCTCGCCTCAAACACCGTAAAAAGAAGCAAATATATCATTCGAAATGCACATACAAGTAAACCTATCAGCCTAACTTTATAACTCCAAGAAAAATAAAAGCAGTATTCTAATGATTAATAAAACGTAGTGCATGATACTGTTTGCTCAAAGAAAACACAGCACGCATCAATATGCTATTTACTTTCTCCCCTTCCAGGCAAAACGAAAACCATGGACACGTAACGTACGCCCAGGTGCATGAGTGTGGCACACACCAAGGTGTCCCTACGAAGGAGCGCTTAGGTAGAGTAGCATATGGAATTCAAGCATTGGTAAGTGAAAAGGCGCTAGCCTTTGTACTGCGAACGGCACCTGATTCTCAGACACATTACAAAATAGTCATCCTTAGTAACACGGAAGGGTGAACCAAAAAAGAAGCAACGCATTTCGTCGTGAGCAACATTACCGAAAAGTATCACAACTGCAGCTCGATCTCAATAATATTTCATAATAGTGAGCATTTCGACAGTTCCCGCGAGCTTTCCTCTTCATGGCATGTGCAGAGATTTAATTGCGGCATACGTCCAAGAAATTTCGATTTTATTCGTTAGGACGCCTGAGCAAGTGCCAATTTTTTGTACGAAATTCTGCACTCATCACTGCTTTCTTTGTTCTTCAAGCTGATTTAAAGCGGCTGCACAAGCAGCTTCATTTCACTTACATTTCTAGCACCAAGGGGAAATGGCTGAGGAATAAATTAATTTTTTGCGCTTTTTACTCTTGGATTCTTTTTTGTGATGCCATCTTTCAGTTGATAACTGATAATTACATTTAATAAACGTTTAGGGGACATTTAAGCTGCTCCTTAAGGGCATGACGCTATAGCTTGGATAGGTTAACGGCCATATATGTAGAACTGGACATTTTCTACTTAACGTTCATAGATACCTGGAAGTCATCCCATACCACTCCAGGAGCAGCGGCGCAGCGGTTAAGCGATGCGCCATTGCCCTTTGATGGCAGGTGCTCACACCGGTAAGGCTTGCACAGTTCGCTCACTCTGCGGTTGGCAGGTGGTAATGACGCCACAAAGTTACGTGATCTTGGTGCCGACCTGTCTCCTAACTTGCTTCTCTGAGAATTTTCCTCGGATTTCTTCGCTCACGGCCAGCGGCGCCAACGTCAACGACGTTGGCGCCGCTGATCCCGTGTTCCAGGCTGGTTCAGCCTTTCAAAACTGCTATTCATATCTGGGTCGAGCGCTTGTGCTTTGACCGCTTTAAAGCTGACATGGTAGTAGCACACGATGTTCGTCTGGTCATCATTATTACTGCGCCAACGATGGCCAACGTATGGTGCACAACGATGCACTCGCTTCCAGTACCACTACTTTCGGAAACCGTCACCAGGTGTGTGACGCAGTTTGTTCGTTAGGAAGAACTCTCAAAACTCGCTTTTAAGGTTTAGATTGGTTCTCACTTTCTCAGCTCTCCTAAATCGAACTCATTTAAGCTTCATCGATTGCTCCGAACTCCGTTGAACCTCTAAGCTGAATCACGAACCACCTTTGCAGGCTGACGGTGTTCGACTCTGCAGTAAGGTGGAAATCTGGGCGAGTTGAATCGTATTCATAGTGAAGGTTCCACGAGATACGAAGACTTCTCGTGTCTTGCTTCTTTCTTTCATCTTCGTCTTTTGCGCTACCTTCACCTTGACTTCGAAACTGGTTTCCCTCCGCAAGGGCGCAGCGGGATCTGAGCAGCCTCTTCCAAGACCGCACTCGAGAAAGAATTGAACATCTGAAACTAGATGCGGTGGTTTTCATCCGGATGTCGATGCAGGCACAGTCACTTTCCCTGAGTACTCTAGGGGTTATACATAACAATCCTAATGTGAATCAATCTGCAGTAGAAGTTAGCAAAGAGTGATTGGAAGATTTGCGGCTCAAAAACAGAAAGGTGACATAAGGTTAGAAGTGTAGGATTAAAAACTGTATTTTAAGAATATAGCGAATTTAAAGTCTTTCAGTAATGTTAAATGTAGTAAAGAAAACATTTTGAGACGATAGTGGTAATACGAAATTCGAGCGCTAATCTTCACACGTGACAAGCGTGGACCCTACTGCCTCCGGTAGCCACCTTGCGGGATCTTCCTTTGGCACAGACCTTGTGGTTGTCCATTCGTCCGCTCTCGCCATGGCAGGTGGCGTTTAGCTCTGCTTCTAGCCGCAAACATACCACCTGCTACACGCCAACACACGCAACCTTTCAAGTGGCGTGTGTAGGTGGCGTGCAGCGCCACCTGCGGACGCCAGCGCCGACATCGACGCGCAACGCCGGAATACCGGAACAGGCGCTCGAACTGCACTCCAAGAAAGCTGAACATGCTGGGAGGCGGAACGCTCCTATTCATCCGTCCAACCATCCATCTATCGCCCCACCAATTTATCCACCGCTCCCGCCCACTTCATTCATCCAGCCATCTGCCCACCCACCCATATCCGTCCATTCATCCATCCAAAGAAAATTATACTTACATGTGAGTAGTCTGTGACAGTAAATGCGCTGCATTCTTTATACAGGGCGTCAATCGGAGTGTTGTAATTATGCGGCATTGCGAACTGAAGCACGCCCATTTGCAGCGAGAATGCCACCAGAAGTCCCGGTGTCCCAAAAGAGGTCTCGATAGTCGGGAACGCCTTCTCCTGCGAATTTCCAACAGTCGCACTTCTACCAAGATGCCAGAAGGAACTATACAGTGTTTGTGGCATCATAGAGTGGGTATTTAGGCGGGGTTAAGTTAGGTTAAGGTGACGGGATATTCAGATGTAACCGGTATTGCATCGAATCGTATCAATGTTTATAAAGCTGTATTTTTAAGGCGCAATGGCATATCCGGCCTAAAAGCCCTAAACGCATGGTATTGCATGGTATCTCCATGGTACTGTATTGGACGGTACTGTATGGTTCTGTAAGTCATAGTACAGTATATAGGTTTTAATATCCATAAGATGCAGCTGGACCGAGCGACGCGAGAGAGGAAGACACCGGATTGATCGCGCCCCCATCCCCCTTCCCCCTGGTTCTTCAGAGTGCACTAACTCTGCTAATTACACTGCACCGTTTTGAATTTCGCTTACAAAGAAACGCGATCATGGCGGGTAAGATTTTTTCTCGAGGCTTGAGCTCAGGAGCCCATCGTACAAGCCATTCATCCAGCGAAGCTTCTATTACGTAGCTGATTGCTCCGCCGCTCTCTCATATCAAGATGAAAATGTGCCTCCTGCAACTCTTCTAGATCATCCGTCTCCTCCAAAAATTTTAAAACCAGCTTTATTCTGCTTGCAGAAACGAACTGAACATAAGCTTAAAAGAGCGATGATTTTATTTTTAATCTACTGATAACTAGATGACACATATTACGATAAGCGATGGATAGCTCGAACGCAGCCTCCCCAGCCGTTTCGATGCAAAGGAGATTAGACCTAGCATCGCAAAGCGATTGGTGCGCTGTCTGGATGCCGGCAAGGGGCACGTCGCTGCAAGAGGCGCGTCACAAGCGTCGTGTAATGTATTTTTGGTTTTAGGTTACAGTGAAATTATTTGTTGCCATTTTTGTATATCGAATTATCGACATGTCTTACTAATTCGCGATCGCCTTCGAGTTGGATATATCCGGGTTATGCAGTATTCACCTCACTCACTTTTCTTCAGAGTTACTTTCATAAATCTTACCCGTTAAAAAATGTACAATTCCTGTTAATTCTTTCTAAACTGATTCAAGTGTTCGGCATCGGCACATACAATACAAAACCGACTATGCTGTGCTTGAAAGGGAAATCGTAAGTCATATCGTTAAGAGTGTATCTAGGACAAAAACTTGATGCTGTTTGCTATACTTGAGCTCTACGGGAAAAACTCAGCAGATGCCCATTGAACAAAAGCCGAATACTGAGCCCGCAGTTCATACACATGGACGTAAAAATCAAAACAATGGTACCTGAACATTTATTTCCATTCCTTGGCGAGTTTTTTCCCGTCACGAAGATATTGGTTTGGTTTATTTGGATTTAACGTCCAGAAGCAACTCAGGCTATGAGGGACGCCGCAGTGAAGGACTCCAGAAATTTCGACCACCTGGGGATCTTTAACGGAATATTTTTGACTATGTGTGAACGTACTGTTATGCCTTTAAACAGCTGCGAGGATGCAGCCACGACGTCCTTTACATCTTTTAGTCCAAGTATCCGACCAGGGCTTCCTAACAAATTAAACTTATTTGAAATTTAATTTCAACAGGACAACCGAAGTGAAGTCCGCGGCTCTAGTGTGCACTACAAAAAGCTGTCAGGCATACAGCAACACATTCCGCAGGAAGGCAATGCGTGCCATCGCTTGACGAGCTCCACAATCACGTGTTCTTTTTTTTTTTACCTGCGTTGCTAATAAAGGTTACTTATGGCAGCAACACCTGTACTGTTTGAATCCTTGTCTCTACGCTGTCCATTGTGCTTCCTTAACATAGAGCTCGGGAAACCACGATGCACACAATGTCCGGTTTCATATTCACGCGCACATTTTACGAAACATCCAATAGAGATAGAAGTAGTGCTTATGTATCCTTTTGTGCCTGTCACTGTGCACTTACTGAATGAATGGTCAAATACAGTAAGGTTAACCATAAAAAAAGTGTGTTAGAGTACGATGCAGCTTCGGCTGACGTCAAGGCGCAGTGACGGGTGCTTACCATAACGGGTGGGAATGGGTTAATGCTCCTCAAGGCGTTGTTAGGCATGCTGATGCACTGGTGTCTGTCTGGTATGGAGAGAACGCTTGTTATTATCACCACGACGTCGACGTCAGTCCTGGAAACAGAACATGAAAATAGATATAATATAACAAAGGATCTTCTTTCGAAACAAGCACTATACGAGGTAGGGCCTGACACAAAGAAGATATTTCTGCGAACTAGAGGAATAGCTCCACCTTTCGGGACCGTAGTGCAAGGCGCGCTATTGGTACAGCGTGCATGTGCATATGTTACGTGAAAGCACACGTTTCCAGGCGAGCTTCTGTAGCCACAGAACTCATTTATATATTTTGCATTTACTGGCGTCTACTTCATCTCACAGCTTACAGAACCAGAAATGTGTAGACGCAATCATCGAAGTAAACAGTTTCAACCTAAAGACGCGAAAATAAATTTATTTTCAATTCCCAGTTCTCCGAAAATACGGCATTTCCTGCCGAATGAAACCAAACAGACTCATAATGAGCGGAAGAATCGAATTTTCTGTAAAATAAAAATTAGACGTCGCTGTCCTCAGGGTCAGTTTAAAGCGTTTGAGTATTCAGGCTTGAGTTTTATCGAAGACAGGCTCCTAAGCCTTATACAGCGAGGTTTTTGCGAAACACGGTTTTCTGGCTGCCTACTTTTGTCCTACGCATGTGCAACGTTTTCAGACAAAATTTTGAAAATTTAGAACTTGTATCATAGTTTTAAAAGAAAATGGAAGGTAAGGTCCATTCTTCTGATATGTAGCAAAATATTTCGCTTCAAGTGTTTTCATCGATCGCATCACACATTTAGGACTGTCATAGAAAACCAATGGGGCACGCTTTCGATTATAGCAGAAACGCTAATAGAAAAAGATGCAAGACTGCCGTCCGGTGATCGGCGTCGGTATTGATTGTTACAGTGAAATCTGACATTATAAAAGAAATTGCGTTCATAAACGGTTTCCCACTCAGAAATGCTTTTGTCCAGAACTGCTGCGTATGAGCGTTCGCCTTTCCGTCGCTGTACTTACGTCGCGGTATTCTCGGCGAGGTATCTTAGACTATCCCAGGAGTCTGAATTGTTGTAGTAGAAAAAACCAAATCCAATAATTATTTTGTTGGTGCTTCTGTCTTGTCCTATAATCGATCGAAGAGTCTGCAAAGAAGACAACAGGTTTTTGCATCAGTTATGCCGTTCAGGATGCAGAGTTAGGCCGGCAATAGGCAACAAAATATATAAAAAAAATCTCCCTGCAAGCTCTGCCAACGTGTTGGTTGTCTGGCGGCTTAGTATCCATACTCCCAAAAAAGCCTTCAAACCACCGTGGAAAAAGGAGTTGGAATGCCGTGTTTCGGGGACTGTAAACAACCTGTTTCTCCGTCTGTTTGTTCCTTGTGCATTGTTTTTTTTTCCTGAGAGATGCTACATTTACAGCAATACTTGGCCATGTCTATTTTCCTTTTTCTTTTTCATTATCTGAGTTTAAGTAGGGCCTTCACTGCCAGGAGGAAAGCCCAGCTAAGGTTGCTTATAAATCATTAACTTATTAGGCGTGGTTTAGCAAGTAACGATGCCAGCTATGTCGCAGGATACAAGGAACTTTTCTGGCGAAGCAATGCCTGCATGCCCAGAATTCCTAGTGCTCGTTCCTAGGAAAAATGACTCACACTAAATACTTGAGTCGCCAGCTGGGTGTAGTTCGTGACAGTGTCTTTAGTGCCGTACATGTTCAAGATGCCGTAGTGGTTAACCCTTGATGATGTCTTCATCGAGTTCATCTGGTCCCGCACTTCCGTAGAGCCGAACATGTCTTGGCTGAGGAAGCTGCATGTGAACCCAACAAATATGTCTGTTTGCGAGCAGCTTTCAGGATTGTATTCGCCACGCTTCGGCTTCGGGGTCGACACAAAACGCGTGACCTGTAGGCAACTATGTTCAAGTTCAAGGTTATTGGCAGTGGTTACAATGCATCAGAGTAGTATTACAGAAAGAGGTCCCGAAGCGGGAAGCGGTTGGTTGGTTGGTTGGTTTATGGGGTTTAACGTCCCAAAGCGACTAAGGCTATGCACTTGTAAACATTAGCTACTCAAGGAATAAATACAAGTTAAAGCAAAAGAACCAGGTGATGCACTTGTTACCTCAACCTCGGCACTTTACCGAGCGCCACTAAGCTCCGAAAGTAACGACAGTTAGCACAAGACTTGCATGTGAGTTAATTTCTCAGATAGCTGCCCCAGTATATTTCCTACTTTTTATCTAATCAATGCCTTTAACAGGAAAAACGTTCCTTTTCCGGTGTTATTATGTCGTTCAGGTTACGTGAGGCTCGGATAAGCGGTAAGAACTCGTTGTTCGCACCAACAGAAGTTACAGCTGTATGCGTTTTCGACACTCACGAATACGAACATGAACATAAAAGCTTCATGCAGTTGCTCGAAACTAGTTCGTCGTTCATTACGGCACAAAAACAAAAACTTTCAACGCAAGCACTACCTCACAAATAATTCGCTTTAATTTCCCCCTGATTTTCATATCACATCTCATCTTTCGGGCAAATTGCGAAGTCCGCATAATTCTTCTCCTGCTTGTCTCTCATATGCCGCACTCCACCGAAGCCACTTCGGAATAACTAAAAGGGCAGCGGACCACAATGAGTATCTCGAAGAGCAGCAGGTTATGAATCGTCTAGTTCCATTAACACCAACTGGTGGTATTGTTCTGAAAAAATGTTATTGCAAATGAATGTTGCAAGCTGATGGAAAGGTCACCAGAACCAGAAGTAAGGGAATTTAAAGCGCGAGGGGACGTGGAAACTTTTTCCTATCTCTGTGTGGGCCTTATCATACGCGGTCATGGAGACGAAGGTGACCCGACAATAGCCACAATAGGTTTTCAGTTCGTAAATATTTGGATTTGGGCTTTGTGATTCATTCGTTATAAGCTGCAGCTTTCCTCCATTTTATGGGGCGATCAATCGTCGTGTTGATTACCCTAACTGGTTACCACTCATATACTGCCATTAAAAAGTTTTCAAATGAGTGGAATTGCTGCTGAGCCACGCGACAACAGTCTAGTACCGCCCTTATCTAAATCTTGGAAGTCCGGACGAGGAAGTTTTCCCTCTCTCTCTAAAGAACTTTGTAAACAGCATTTCAAGAAAAAAAAACTATAAACTTAATGCCCTGATAAATTTTTTAATAGACTGCACTCAAATGAGCAATCTGTATACTGCCCCTCGTGCTTTGAAAGCAAGCGCAAGGTGTCGGCTTCGCTCCGCGGTGGCATATGGTGCGATGCCACATGCTTTGTATTTGGGACGTTTATACACTAAGCTGCTAAGCCCTTGCATGCTGTTAACTTTTCCTGGTGGAGAAACAAGCCCAACACCTTTTCACTATGACTCACCGGGCGTCGAAGGATAGGCCGCACGTAGTTTCGGAGTACGGCACGCAGGCGTTCTTGAACGCCTCGAAGCTGATGTCATTTTCAACCGCGCGTATCTTGCGATCGGATACGAGCGCATGCGTGTAAATAAGGATGTCGCAGATCCTGTCCGGGGGATATTGGGACGGCAGCGCCGCGATCAAGCCTACGGAACACAGCAATGGCGTGGGCGTTGTCGTTGTCGTAGTCGTAGTGGTGGACGTAGTCGTAGTCGTGGTACTCGTGGTCGTCGTGGTCGTCGTTTCGAAGGTGACTACACGCGCGGGGTGCAAAAGTGGGGAAGCACTTTAAGGCAGGTGTTTTTTATAACTGATAAGAGCGGCCTTCTGGGGCCATTCTTTATAACTTTGTTGTTCAATTCTTTTTATCTGTTTGCCTTCGTCATTGAAAGGCGCCTAATTTCACACCTACCACAGCGACATACCTTCTTTCTTAATTCCACCTAGTGGCTTGTGAGAACATCATTTACAACAAATACACTTGAGAACATTTAGATGGCCTTCATGTGCAATAAGTGCAATGGGCAAGTTTTGTAGATAAATTTCCCGCTACTATTTCTATTTTTCGAAACAGAAGGGCATGGAACTTCTTGTATTCCCGATGTAATTCTTAACAAGCAATCTTGCAACCAGAGAAGCTTACTTCAGGAACATACAAGAAATAGTGCACTACAACCTGTTTTGCAGCTGTCCGCCGTAATTTTTCCAAAGACGATGTATCGTGTTATAGCAACAGAGAGCAAACAAGGGAAGGGGTATGAGGGGCTCGTTATAGATATGAAAGAAGCCAACAGCCACAGAAACCAAGGGGCACAGGGGATTTTTTATTTTTTTTATTTATTTATTTTGTGGTGTTGATCAATTTAGAATATTGCTGAATATGTTATCGCTTAAAGCTAATTTATTAGAAAAGCAGAAGAAAAAACAACCACATGCCGCCGGTGGGATCCGAACCCACGACCTCCGAATTACGCGTCCGGTGCTCTACCTCTGAGCTACGGCGACGGCTTTCAAATCTTCTGCTTTCGGGGGTATTTATATTTACAAGTAACCTAACCTTGAGAGTGTTCATCAGCGCCACCCACGTTCATAAGAGGCGGACGTAGAACGTCCTGAGTTACCGCAGGTGTGACGTAGAACGTCATTGAACGGAGAGGGTGGAAGCTGCGTGAGAACCCTCTTATGCTGTTGGCTTCTTTCATATTTATAACGAGCCCCTCATACCCCTTCCCTTGTTTGCTTAATTGCTTAGCGAGGGCCTCGGTTCTGGCAGCCTTGACGCCATAGGAAGCATAAGAGGGTTCTCACGCAGCTTCCACCCTCTCCGTTCGATGACGTTCTACGTCACACCTGCGGTAACTCAGGACGTTCTACGTCCGCCGCTTATGAACGTGGGTGGCGCTGATGAACACTCTCAAGGTTAGGTTACTTGTAAATATAAATACCCCCGAAAGCAGAAGATTTGACAGCCGTCGCCGTAGCTCAGAGGTGGAGCACCGGACGCGTAATTCGGAGGTCGTGGGTTCGGATCCCACCGGCGGCATGTGGTTGATTTCTTCTGCTTTTCTAATCAATTAGCTTTAAGCGATAACATATTCAGCAATATTCTAAATTTATCAACACCACAAAATAAATAAATAAAAAAAAATTAAAAATCCCTTGTGCCCCTTGGTTTCTGTGGCTGTTGGCTTCTTTCATATAGCAACAGAGACACACTTCTGCTGTGAACTTCAATTCTAGCTATTCCAAGGGTCACAGTAAAAATTTACTTTGCTCTGAAGTTAGAGAAAACGACCTCCAAAAGCTCACCTGCCAGCATTTTATGTAAATCGCGAATAAATAATGAGCTGTTTATCAACAATATCTATGTCCTCAGTCGATGAGGTTACTCCTTAATTTACGTAATTTGATGACGCGTCGCAGAAACGAGGCAAGCATTCACAGCAAATTTATACTCAGGGCGCCAGGCCAGCACCCTTCGACCTGGAGAAACATACGTACGCTGCAACTTTGGAAGGGCGTAGCAACTGTCCGCGTTTTGACCCTTAAACGCGTTACCGTGCAGAGCAATCTCAGAGGCTCGCAAGCTGTTAGCATAAGCGCTGAGACTTAGCTTCAAACTGCACATTAACTTTTTCATGTTTGGACACGCAATAACAGAAAACGGCGTCTTCGTGACCAAAACACTTGCCTGGGGGAGGTGGTGGGAAGGTCATGCCATCTGGACCAGCGGGCGGACCAGCGGGCGGACCACCGGGCGGACCACCGGGCGGACCAGCGGGCGGGCCAACTGGAGGAACCGTAGCTGGGGTACCGGGTGGAAGGGTTGGAATGCTATCATGCGGAGGCATCTGAAAAAGTCGGGTTTGAGATATTGCCGCAGAGATGAAGCAAAGAAGTGGTGGATATGGGTATGGTTATTTGAAACGGAATGTATATGCGCTAACATCTTCTTCCGACCACCGCAACTCATGCCGAATTAAGCTTCCACGCAGTTCTTTACGTTGTACTGTCAGAACTAGTATTCTTCTGGTTGACAGTGCCCCCAGTATATTGGTTTCCCTTCGATCATTAACTGCAATGTACAAAAAACTGCAGAACTTCAGCTTTCGTAAATACAAGAGCCGATGACGTGTCCTCTGTACGGCTGTAGGAACTTATTATTAGGTTGGGGCAACCTAAAAAGAAACAAAAATAATAAGCCCTTGCCTGCACCACATGCATAAAACAGGCTTAATCCAATTTGAAGATAAAAGAAAAGGCCCGTGTAATGACCCACAGAACTCATGGCATCAACATAAGCTTGCCGCAGCTACGAAATATAATTCGGTTTCTTTTAAGGCGGAAGCCTTTAATGTCTCATCGTTGTAAGCAGCAGTTGTCGACAGAAAATGTCACGCTTTTCAATTGGTGCAAACGGTCGTGACGTCACAATGCGCGAATTTCAAACGGGGCCAATTGTACTTTGGCTAGTAACCATGCAACCAATTGAAGGGATCGTATAGTGATGCTCCAAGTAAGTGGGACTGATCTTAGTTAATTGCTTAATTACCCAATTAGCCTAATTAGCTTTACTAGTCAGGCCATATAAATAAATAAAACCGATTAAGAAATTGGTCGAGCTCAAGAATCGAACCCCGGTCTTCGGCGTGACAGACGAGCATGCTATCCACTCCGCCATGCCAGCTCGATGGTTTGGAATGAACAAAGGCGCGTCTAGTGAATAAGGTGTCTTCACTCACTCTCATCCTCCTCCATTCCCTTCCGGCGAGGTTTAGGTGTCCACCAACAAATGAGAGACAGATACATTTCCTTTCCTCAAAAACCAATTTACCGACGAGCGAGGCGTAGAACCGAATGGGCGATGGCGTTCTATGGACTCCTTGGCAGCGTTGCAAGACGCTGTCGCGTTCCACTCTTAGGGGCGAAGCTTAACATCTTAACCACACATCAGTGACCACACTTTAGGTCAAAAAAGTGCCCCCCCCCCCCCCCCCCCTGAATTTTGTGACACTGTTACTGCGTAATTTCCTTTCCTCAAATACAATTTTCATTTTCTTCATTACGGCTCCTCTTTATCTATCTTCTTTCACTCCCACTTCCTCCCTTCCTCTACGGTGCGGTTCAGGTGTCCACCGAGATGACAGAGAATTACTGCGCCATTTCCTTTCCTCAAAAAGCGTTGCGTTCAAAGGGCAAGGCATCGCGCCGAACGGGTGGTGGCGTTCCGTGGACTCCCTGGCAGCGCTACAACGCGCTGTCGCGTTCCACTCCTAAAGGCGAAGCTTAAGCGTCATTAATTAGCAGTTAATTAGTATTCAGGCATTAATCAGTAATTAACCATTAATTAGTGATTTGTCATCACTTAATAATTAGTATTCAATTACATGTGACGCCACCAGTGCCACAGAAACAGCGAAGGTGGTACGGAAAACGCTTCCGCCTCTACCCACTTTAGACAGTCAAAGTGCCCCCTGAATTTTTGTCACTCTTGATACACCCCCGCCTAGATAATAGGCAGCTAAAATTGCTACACTTTAAATAACAAATAGCAGTGGTATTAAAAAATTAAAATGTTGATTGGCGGCGAAGCTTTAAGCAGCGCACTTTCGCTCACTTACGCATCTCTCGAGTCCCTAACTGTCTGCTTAAGCGTTCCTTTGCTTCTAATAAGCAGAGCACAAAAGGTCAGTGAAGCCTGGCCCGCGATTAAGCGTGCCTGCTACTGTTCTACCGGAATTGTGTCAAACTGGCCACTTCAACTAGAGTGCAAGGCGTTTTATCACGTCGATGTAAGCAGAGTGAATCGTATGTGGGATGTCTAAAAAAATTCAAACCACAGTCCTTTCTTTCATGCCTACCAAAGGGGTGCTCAGGAAGATACCAGGCCTCTAAGATCTGATGTTAATCATAAGATGGGTGTCAGTAACTAGATGGTAATTAGTAACATGTCATCCGTGTTTATATATATATATATATATATATATATATATATATATATATATATATATATATATATATATATATATATATAGGAGAATCGATTCTCCTATATATATATATATAGGAGATATATATATATATATCACGATTCTCCTATATATATATATAGGAGAATCGTGAAGAGGAAAAGGGCACTCACCTCCGGGGCTGGTGGCACTACCATTTCTCCTCCTCCTCCTCCTCCTCCAGACGGAATATTCCGGTCTCCTTCTTTCATATCGGTGTCTGCAAAAATAAAAGATTACAAAAAATGTTTCTATTGGTACTGCCAGCAGCGAATTACCATTCTCGTTCTATTCGTTCGGCTGTTATGCCCATCCCTTTGACCATCAAAGCGGAGTGCACTGCACCCGTCTGCATTATTCATTCCTACTGGTGTGACACAAATCCGCGTTGTTATTTATATACGACGCGTTTAATGTCGAGAAATATGTAGTCCGTTGCTGTCTTGCGTCATCGCTACGAAAAAAAAGTCAATATTGACTAGCAGATTACAGTATTAAAATAAAAAATGAGGTGTAAACAAACGCTTAGCTGTCTTCAGCTAGATTAAGAAAGCATCACTCCATGCAGAAGCACTTATTGCTGTTAAAAATAGTATACTCGCTTATTTGGGAACAAACAAATATAGAAAGAACTAAGGTGGTATGTTCCTTGTAACGGCGCAGCCCTTTGGAACTTCTATCAAGTTGAGTTAATTGTTAATCACGGCTTTCGGTTAATTTCGCTAGATTGTTTAGAGCAGCAGCGAGCTCTACTAGCGGAAGCACTGACACTGCGCTTTCGTCTAACACGCCCTTTCTTTTTCGCGTTACATTATATTAGAGAGTTTTAGTATAGCGTACGTAGACATACGTAAAGGCGTAGCGAACGCTCTAAAATAGCGTCATTCATACTGCGCATGCGCCAAACGCTACTTCAAACCGAGGTTTCACGTACGTTCGCGTTATGTACGCTATTTTTCAAATTTAGCGTGCGTGCTCTTGCGTAAGCCAGGAAAAATAGCGTTGTCAACATGGCGGCGCCCACGTCGCCCGCTTCGGAGAGAAATTGTCATTGTTATTGGGCTTTTAGGCATAATGATTGTCCTTAAATGGAACAGGTGATACTCGCTTTGCTTCCTCTCGACGACAGCAGAACGAATGAGTGATAAACTTGCCCTATTTTCGAATCTGTGTAACGATTCCGTCGTTGCTAACCCTAACAAAACACCGCCGACTGTGGATTGGCTTGATCTGGATTTTTACGCCGAGGTAGTCAAAGCCTGGCCAAAAGTAGCCGTTTCGCCGGTCAGCTGGCCCACGACGGATCGTGGCTGGTCCGCCGCAGTCCTCGTAGCACGTGTTGGTGCTGACATCGTCGCAGTGCTCGTAGCCCGTGTTGGTGCTGACATTGTCGCCGTGCTCGTAGTACGACTCGTTCGGGGACGCCATGCAACCGGCTATCTACGTGATACGACTTGAATAAGCTTGGTGAATGCCTTGGCTAAGCGCGAAAAATATGACTCAAATTTTTTTACGTAGTGAACCAGGTTCCGCCACTGCGGCCTTGACTATCGTGGCGTTCGGGTTGTTGTACGGTAAACTTGCGACTTCCACAGTAACCTCTAGCTAAATGCTTGCGTATAACTAAAGTAAGCGCTCATACACTGTACTAAAAGTCTCTATTAGGACGCCTGCACCCTGACCTCCGTTAGGCGCCAGGACCTGACTTTCCTTTGCTCCTCGTTTTGAAAGAAAGGATATCTGTAAGCCACTGAAGCAGGCTCTATGTATAAGTAGAATCTAGAGCTACCCCACAACACCTAACAGCAAGCTAATTGAAGCTGTTGATTTTACGCTGTCTATTTTTCAAATTTTTGTACATATCGGTTCCCGGCTTATAATAACATCGCAACTCACCCTTGATTAGTGTTGTGCTGACCAGGAAGATGGTAATTATGAGAATCCCTGCCAGGCCTATACAGATAGTTACGATTATCCAAGCCTTCTTGGAGTCGTCGCTAGACATGCACGCGCAAAAAGAGAAGCAGGACGCATTATCACATCTGCCTGCGCTTTTTACAGTACTTTCAAGATTACACTGTACTGTTCAGAATAGCTGAAAGGCACTGACGCCTTCGTTCTTTCCGCCCATGGCTGCCACACATCAAAAAGTGGAGTCCCGACGCAGTACAAGTTTCGTCACTGTCGAGTTGATGCAAACATAAATATGTTCAAGTTCTCGTTTGAGAAGTACCTCCAGACTTATTCTAAGGCTATGAATTACCATCTTCAATAAAGGAAATATTAAGCTGAAGCACTCTCCTCAGGGTAATTCCTACCATAGCTATAATGTTTTCAGAACTTCTGCCTAAACAAAGTAAAAAAGTGGTCAGTGCAGTGCAATACAGATCTGAAATCAATCTTTTTTCGCACATTTGTCAATGAATTCGACTAACGTTCCAGTATGCTTATAACAAACTTCGAGCACAACTATCAATGCTGTAGCCTACAGCACCACACCTATGCGTTGCATGTTAACGTAATGCGAAAAAGGTTCTTCCCTGCGTTAAGCTAATATATGCTCTCGCAGCACTCAAATCTTTTTATATAGTGTTTCATTTACACACAGTGAAAGCCTGATTGAGGTCAATGACGTGGGAAAAGGGGAAAAATAAGCGAAATGGCAATACAGAATAACGCGACAGAAGTAAGGGATTAGTAATGCCTACATAAAACGTTTAATATTAGTCTAGAAGTGCGCCTCAAGTTTTATATAAATATCCAAAATTGCGTTGAAGAAAATAACATGGGCTTATCCAGCAGTTATCAGCGAAATGATACAGCGTTCAAGCAAGACTGAAGTCGGAAAAAGAAGTATGAAAAATTTAGCTAATGGTTTGCAGAGTACGCTGATAACAAAATAACGACGCGTTGTTTTACTTCAAAATTTATAACATAAACATGTTTAGTGCTTTAGTCGTGTTTCAATGACTAGACGTTAGGAGCAAAAAAAATCAACACTTACGCAGGTACCTCTGTAAAGTAATGCCAAAGTTAGCTCGGGGTTAATGCCGCTGAGCTCAGAAAGATCCGTCGCTTGTTCTCCTAACGCATATCCACAGCGCGTGAGCAAAGCTCGAATAATTTTAGTGAGTACACAGTCATTTAGTTCCACAACGTCCTCTTAAACGACAACACTTAACGCTTAAACGACACTGCGACAAACACGAGGACAGAACAATAACACATATCGCGCCGCCTTCTCAGGCGTCTATTCGAAACAGGATACGTCCCTGAAGGCCATAGCGGGATCTACGGAGCCTCCCCCAGACCTGCACCCCATGAAAAAACCGGTCGCAAGGTCGGGGAGCGCTGTACCGAAGATATTATCGACGCATTCGCGACACATTAGTCCTGCAAAAGAGCCCGGGGATGAGGTTGTTGCACGCTACTCGCGACAATAAGCTTGCACTGCAATGACGGCCGATGGCTATGCGTCCCACAACTACTGCTACTAGATGCACCTGACTACTCCAAGCCACCGGGTTCGCCTTCCCTCAGGAAGGCAGGAGAGCGCGACAGTTGACGCTACTCCTCCAGCTCCGCGTCACATTGCACAAAGCATGCCGTCAGACTACGCTGACAGCACGGTTAACCCTAGAATGTTCTTCATGCACATATAGCAGTGCTTCGGCAGGCACGGCCCACCAACTCACAACTGGCTTCAGTCTCTATTCTAGCCAATGAACCACACAAAACCCCTTCAGCTTTTACAGAAGCAAAAAAAAGCTTCAATAGACAAAAGACTTTTACAAAACGCACATACCACCACCATTTTGTTCCTCACATCACATGTGACCTTTTCGCGGTGGAACCACGTGCATGCTATTTTCTGCCGCACTATAAAGCCTGAGATCACACGTCATCTAGCAAGTACATGGAACCGTGCGCTTACCTTGTGTTAGCCTCGAGGCAGATTCCATGGCTATGTGAGGAGGGCAACATATTTGTCAAAAAAGAAACGGACAAACATAGGCACATCCAGCAACACGGCACTCGTAACATTTCACTTACAGGAGGGCGGCATAAGGTTGGGATCCTCAAAGCCGAGGTCGTCCCCATACTGAGGGTAGCCCTCCTGCGGAACTGCATAGGGATCAGCTGCAGTAAAAGAACAAACAGAACACATTGCCATATCATTTATTTTCTTTTCAGATGCTTATCACGAGCACGAGTCCACGTCAGTAAAAAATCAGGCAGTTCAACGTAAACACAAAATCTCCACATGTCAATATAAAATTGAAAAGTGACAGAACATTTTTAGAAACTTGAGAATCCAAGAATTCTGAACAAAAGTATTTCTAAATTGGAAACCGTTTATGAGCGCAATTTTTTCCTATAAAGCAAGATTTAACTAAGACAATGGATATCCCCGCATATTACTCGCCAGCAGTCTTGTGTTTTTCTTTCTATCAACGTCTTTGCAATCATCAAAAGCGTTCAGTATTGCTTTTCTATGGCGGTCTTAACGGTTCAATGTGACCAATGGAAAACTTTAAAAGAAATATTTGGCAACATATCAAAAGAATGGACCATTAACATAAATATTTCCATAAAAATGTCTTACAACTTCGCAATTTTCACAATTTTTGTCCCAGAACGTTGGACACGAATCAGGATGAAACCACTGTTTAAACTAAAGCGCCTAGAACAGCTCGATATCAAAATGAATCTAGTTCATATTCCCCTTTTCGCGAACTAGTTTGTGCTCTGGCAATGACGTAGTTGGACACCCAAGCTCCGCCGCGCCAGGAGGCAGTGGCGGCCCGTTACAAATGGTAGGACCACCATCATCATCACTATCACAATTTCAGGTTTGAAACTTCGTATAACTTGTCGGCATAGTGGCGTCTTTAGGTGACATGCTCGCTACTGACAATATAAGGGCCTCTGTCATGCTGTATTTTTTCGACGATTTGTTTCGGGCAAGTTTCATTGCTTGAATTAAAATGACCGGCGGTTTAGCATTACCACGCACGAAATATTGTGCGAAAGCATGGTTTTGAAACGAAAGCTTCCCTGCAGAACCTCGGGCTTCAATAGCGGACCTGTAAAATTTGACCTATAGCTGTGTTCGATATAAAACCATTTGAAAGAAAACAGAAATTGAATCGACATTCATGACTGAGAGTCGAACCCGCGGCTGCGTGAACAGACCTCCTTTAAGGGCCTCTCAGCGAGACCACTAGGCTATCGCCGCAGCCAACATGTTAAACTGCACCACACTCTCGCGCTCTTCATTGGAGAGCCTCGTCTTCATCAACTTCCATCTGCTCCGCTCCGCGGCACTGCCTGCTCACCGTCGTCTTCTACGTAGCACAAATCCGTGTTTTCACTGAGATTCGAATGCAGTAAATATTATCTAGTTTTTTGCAGGTAAACACCATCGCAATATACCTCAAAGTGCGACTGAGGTGTCCTCTGACGGGAGGCCGGCCCCACGAATCCAGACGCTAATTCCGAGGCTCCCCTGACCTTTACAGAAGTGTCCAACCTCCACAGAGAGACGAAATGCCAATTCTCGCCTCTCCACCCAGACTTAACCCGAGCGCAAGCCACCAAACTCCGCAGGTTAGAGACTCACCCGATCCATAGACATTCTAGACTATCGCTCATCAGAGACTGGGAATACGATCCCGCCTGCCAAAATTATTACGTTTATAGTGATTTTAACGTCCCAAAGCAACTCTGGCTATGAGGGACGCCGTAGTGAAGGGGTCCGGAACTTTCGACCACCTTAAGTTATTTAACAAGCACTGACATGGCACAGAACACGGGCCTCGAGAATTTCGCCTTCAACGAAAATCGGCCGCTGCGGCCAGAATTGAACCCGCGTCAAAATGCTAACCAGGGGTAAAGCAGCACCCAGGTGCATATCGTCTGAGGTTGTGAGGCAAACCCGCCTCCACGAGCCTTACAGCCAGCTCCCTCCGAGGAGGGATGGAGCAAAATCCTCTGAAGGCTGCAGTCAAGACCACCCAACTGGCACTAGTTTCGTGGGCTCCGGAAGTCGCCCCCACCAGGGGGCCACTCAGGCCAACTTACTTTAATCTCGGCACTCTATGGCAATAAAGTTGTTTCTGTCTCTCTCACCCAGGGGAAACAATTATATGAGCATTTCCTTTCCTCAAAGTGAACTGAGTCTAAACCTTGCGATGGTTTTTAGAAAAGGAAACAGGCATAATTATTCGCGCGGAAGATGGAAGTTGATGACGCACTGGAGTTTAACACAAGCCGTGTTCGACTCGCAAGGTCTTGCGCAGCTGTCTTCGAAGCTGATTTGTACCCGCGTCATCGGGTTCGACTCCCGGTTGTGCATACTGATGTGATTTCTTCTGCTGCCTCTTTTTTCTGCGCTCCCAAGGGGAACATACAAAACGATTTTGAGAGGCTGTGTATCACCGGATTAGTGATTTAGCTTTAAAATGATTGCTGCATTTGCTTCTCTGTCTACCTCACAACCAGGCCGTATACATGTAGCTTGTGTCGCAGCACTTTCAGACAATGCACCTAAAATGAGACTTCTGTACCTCAACGCATCACAGTCTTGGAACGTGACGTCTGACAATGCAGCCAATATTTCTTCGAATTTAGCAAGGAGAGCCATCAGACATTACTCTCTACGCTTAACGCTCCAGACATGCATTTACTGGCAGCCCAAGAGGAAACTTCAGGGGTGGACAGCCTTTCTTATAATGCGCTGGTATCTCGCCAGCAAGAGTCTCTCTAGGTCAACGAGGTTGCGTGGATCGTAAATAAAAATCGTAAGTGTACCTCAAGAATCGCCAGCGTGGCTATTCGTGTAAGTTTGCCTATGGAGGAGCGGTAAAAACCAGTCAAAGATCGCCCAGTGAACAGGAGTACGGAAACTCATACCGCATGGTCTAGAGTACAAACTTATATTAAGTAGTCAAAACGGCGGACCTTAGAGGAAAACAGATAAAGCAGCTGAAATGCATTGCGAACCGAAATGAACCCCTGTCCTTTTAAATAAGCCTTAATTGCCACACAGCTGTATGAGGGAAGCACAGATTAGAACCGTTTCTCAATATCCATAAATATTGTAGAAGCGCCATTTGTCATATTCGTTTCCAGAGATCGAAGCGCACAGGCTGACCCATAAATCAGGAACATCTCATCTGTCTCCAGGAGTGCTCAATCGGCACAGCAGACGCATGCTCACACGACGCTGACACAAGTGTTCAGCATGACTCAGAAAGCTAAGTAAAGGTCAAATTTCTTGTGTGTTTTTTTTTTCAAGCGAAAAACTTCTTTGAAGGGCAGTTCGATGTGAAAACATTGAAAGATTCAGCAGCTTTTGCAGGCTACATTTTGCATTTACGAGGTTAGTCTCGTGGCAACAACACACAAAATAGCCAAGCAATTTTGCTTCCTCCAGAGGTATTTTCGTAGAGAAAGCACGGCTTGCAGCGTAACGTCATCAGGTAGCTTCCGCGACAGCTGGACAACGTATAGCAGCAAGATTCTTTGAAGGCTTCCTGTACGGCGCCTGAGATTCAAAGCCTTCAACCAGGTATGCTATAGCTTGTACCTCCGCTGTATCGTTACGTGTTGGCACAATGTTACTCTTCCTCAGTTGCTGGGAAAAAAAACTTTTTAAAAGCAGGTCGTGAACTTAGAGGCTTCCGGCTCAGCGGGTTTTGAAAACGCATTTAGCATCTCTATCGACAACTTTCTTAACAGTTCATATTTTTTTTATCTTCGAGAGTTCGATTGAGAGCTGTATGTAGATGAAACTTTTCTTCAAAATATGAACTACGCATTGTATTTTTTATAGCTGATATTCATTGCGATGCCTTGAAAAGTTGTGAATGCACCTTCTGAGGCAATCTTTTGGACATTTGGATACCGGTGCTCACAACGTAATTATACTGTACACTTTCAGACAATGCAGCACCTTCAGCTGACTGTTTCAGCACAACTAAACAAGTGTGCCTCACCTCACAATTTCAGACCTCCCGGAATGAGCCACTTTAGTTACGCAGAGCTTTCAAATTTGACTGGAATTCCCGCAAAGACCACCTCTACATAACCGATGCACTCCAATATGCCCACCGAAATAAATTCAGGGTCCTTTTAACAGGAAAGAGAAATCCTTAAACTTGCTTTGAGTAACCAGGTGAGAAAAATATAGGAAAAGCACGTGTTCGTTTACTTTTTTTTTGTAATTATGTCTTTCTTCAGTTCACTTCTTTACCGCAAAAGCGGCGATCGCTTATTGTTTTCTAAGTGTCCCTTTTGCTGTTATCCGCACTTTCACCATGTTCTGTCGTAGCTGTGTTTTGTTATGTTTTAAGACTGGTTCACATGCAAGCGATTGAGCGGCGCGTAGCCGCAAAAATTTCCAACGTGGATCTTCGACGCCCAGCATCGCGACGACTCAAAACAGGTTTTTCCGCCGCGGCGGCAGGATTCGCTGGCATTTTCGCTTGCATGTGAAACAGTCTTTATGCTGGTAGATCTTGTGTAATTTTTCTCGAATGCAAATGGCGTAGCCGACGTCACCACCAGTCATCAACCTCGCCTTACGTCTCCATACAAATCTGAAAAAAGACACACTTCGAAAGCCCCAGCTGCACGCACCCATACACAGGCCATCGCCTCAATGTAACATTCATGACGTCGAAGCGATGGTGACCGCAAGGCGGAAGAACAAGATTACGTTCCAAATCCAGGGACCGTATTCTATAAGCTGTTCATTTTCGGTTGTCCATTTTGTGTCCATTCGGTGTTCTGTCAGTGGTCACTCAGATATACCCGCGGCTTTCAGGAGTGTCTGGCAAGCGACCCAGCCATTGAATAATTGGCGACCGGACCTGACCACTGGCTACCTTTGGTTGCGATATGCAGCCGATGCTGAGGTGCAGTCGCTAGCCACCCTATGTCCAGGACGCTTGTCAAGGGACTCGTCAAAGCCGCGGGTATATCTGAGCGACCACTGACAGAGGACCTGATGGAAATTGGCTGCTCAGCCCAAGAAGCCCTTATCACGGTCGCGGCGGCCGCATTTTGTCCAGTGCGCAATGCAGGTTACGCCCCTGTGGCATGCGTTTTTAGTGCTCGTTAAAGAACCGCCGGAAGTCAAAACTACACCGCAGCCGACCACTGCAGCATCTCCCACAGCCCTCAAGCAAGTTAGACGCGTCAAACCCCGCTTGCCACATCTAAAGGATAAAATACGTCCTAAACGACACATCAGGCGGCAAACGCAGACCGCGGCCAGCTTACAAGGCGTCCTCACTACAAATGCGAAGCCCAGCATCGCCCCAGCAGTGTTGGACATCTTGCTAGAAACAAATATTTTTTTCTGATACTCTTTCGCAAATTTTGTGGCAACGTTCAGCAGCCACGCGGTCTCGTCCAGCGTCGCAGGGGAATACAGCTGCACGTTACCACTTTTCAGTCGCGTGCGTAGACCCTAAAATCCTCATGCGCAGCGCCGTCTCAAAACAAGCTCCACAAACATAGAAAGCACTGCACTCTACACAAAAAGGAGTAAAAAGGAAGAAAGCTATCTTGTAGCGCACTTTCCTTTTATAGAAGAGAGTGCGATAGTAAACACCTTACTCCCCTTTTTACTCCCATATAGGCATATTCTTGTTTAGAATGTAAAGCTGAGGCAGCCGAGCGGCTGCTGACCCGAAAGACGCGGGTGCGATGCCGGCCGCGGCGGTTGAATTTCTTAGGAGGAGAAATTCTAGAGGCTCGTATACTGTGCGATGTCAGTGCACGTTAAAGAACCCCAGGTGGTCGAAATTTCCGGAGCCCTCCACTACGGCGTCTCTCATAGCGTGAGTCGCTTTGGGACGTTAAACCCCATAAAACCAAACCAAACCATGAAACCAAACTGAAGCTGAGGCGCGTGCAAGAGCTAGCCTTCCACTCCCCTTTCCAGAACACTCTAACGGCGCTCCTGACCTTATCGGGCATGTACATTCTTATGGGCTATGTTTAACTCCTAATGTCTTCAAAGGCTATGTCCTGATCGCCGGGCATCGATGATAGTCGTAAATTCCCAACAGAGCTCGCCGTTCAAGCGCTCCTGACAAATGCGTCGGCGACTGTACATTCAACAGGGGTATAGCACCAGACTGACCAAATCCAATACATACTAACATCTTTACCAGCAGCTAAAAGAAATTTTCGGTCAATGTGCAATGTGTTCTTTCTGGCCGCAATAGCTGACGAAACTAGAACGGCTCTAGAATCGAAAGGCTACACCATGTTGCTCCGTTCCTGTTGCTTGCCGGCCGGCTACATACTGCAGTGCACGTTTCCACACGTCTTAAAATCGAATTCGCAGGAAAGCCGGCATTACGAAGCTCTCATCTCAGACACAATCCGAGCTTGCTCGAGTATAGACCAGTTCTCAGTGACCCTATCGGCTTTGCAAAAAAGGCATACGGTCGTTTAGCGAAAGGCACGACACTTACCCATTGTTTAGACACGTGAAGGCGGGAAACACAGAGAAAACGCCTAGAACTGGGAGAAGGTCGACCTCTGTGGACGCAAGAAAAACGCCGCGATAGCCTGAGGTTCTCGTCCCGCTTTGCTCGTGCAGCCAGATATGCGTGCAGGTGGGGATCTTCAGCTTCTTTCACTATAACAAAATATTGCTGAAACACTCTCAATTTCCTGCTTACGTGAAACACGTGACATTGAGGACATTCACTAAACTGATGTTGTATCAAAACTCACTGGACTGCAGTGAGCTTTACTACATTCAGTGCATGGAACTTTATCATTCTGAAACCACTGGTCCCCTTAAGGGTAACGGAGTGGATTCCAAGAGAAGGCAAGTGTAGCAGGGGGTGCCAGAAAGTTAGGTGGGCGGATGGGATCAAGAAGTTCGCGGGATTATGGTGGCCGCAGCTGGCAAAAGACATGGTTAATTGGAGATGCATGGGAGAGGCCTTCGCCCTGCGGTGGACGTAGTCAGGCTGATGATGATGATGCTGAAAATATCAAACCTTGTGGCTGAGACCTAAACAAGACATTACAAAAAAAAAATTGCCCTACACTCGTTGTCATTTTTCATATCTTATGTTGCCCACACAGTGCTCCACAAATGAATTTGCTTCACTTTTGCGCGTAACAATTTTTCTATACTTTCGTTCGTCTTCTTTTGCGACAGTAACACAAAAGCGAGGAGGGAGCGTCCGGCGACAGCCTTGAAACCGAGTCTTAAACAAGTAAAGATATAACGAAAAAAAAAAGAGAGTTTGTGCTCCCGTGATCACGCCACGTGATAGCGTGCGGTAAAATCTAGCCCCGCTGCGCGCGCACATGCGCGGAAGAGAGCGGCAAACTGACTGTAGATCAACCTCCTTGCTGTAGACGCCCCGCGCCACAAGCCGCGCATACGCGCGCACTAAAACGTACCAGAACCAAAACATAAAGGACTGACTGGGACAGCGAAAAACTGAGGGAGAAAACGGCTTCATAAACACTCTGCTTGCGAACGCTGGCCGCGTGACGTAATGCTCCCTTCTTAGTTGTTTTTTTTTTTTCTCCATGAAAGCACCTGTCCTGCCTGGGCCCTGTTCCGGTCCGCCGCGCTCAACACACAAACAAAATAAACGTTTTTCCACTACCGTATCCTCAAGCAAAGCTTCGCTGTGACCAGCATTTTCTTTTTCTTCCTGGCCCTTTACAACTCCTCAAAAACATCTTAAAATCTGCGGCATCGTTATTCATGTTCTTTTTATGCTCCAGAAGCTTTGCTGCAGGCATATGCTTCACCGCGGGCGTTTACGACCGGCTACGTTGTGTAGAAGCAGCTGGTTTTGTGGCACGAAGCAAAAGGTTTCCTGACACATTCTCCTATTCATACGTCTACGCCTGAAGCACCTCGAGCACGTGCTTCATACGCTCATACGCCGTAATTTTCGTCGGGCCCGTTGCTTTTTCTGAAGTCAGCAGGCGCTTCATGTTCACTGCGCGTGTTCATCAAAAAAAAAAGCATGTCCGAAATTTCGGAACAAATTTTAACAAATTGTACAATACTTTGGGGAAATATTGAAGGCAATGGTCCATTCTTCTGATATGCAGCATAATCTTTCTCCTAAAGTGTTTCCATCGATCGCATCGAACAGTTAAGACTCCCATAGAAAAGCAACTGGGAATGCCATTGACGATAGAGAAAAACGTTAATAGAAAAAAAATTCAAGACTGCCATACGCTGATCTGCGGTATATTGATTGTTGTAGTGAAACCTCGCATCATATGAAAAAATTGCGTTCATAAAACGTTTCCCATTCAAAAATGCTTTTGTTCAGAACTGTTGGGTATGTGCTGCACACAAACGACTTGTATAACGGCATTTGCTATCGACTGTTAAATTCATGTCGTTAGAGACTTATTTCCTGCTTTATTTTTTGCCGCGCAATGAGGGCGAGCATTCACCAAATAGCCGAAACCAAAATTATGATTCGGGTAATGCCCTTTTTAAAAGCCGGTGTTGGTCATAATGGCAAAAAAAGCATGTTCGGAGGGAAACTTACAGGTTTTTCAAAAGCTACCAACAATTCCCCAAGCTGTTTGTGCGGAAAATATTCTCAGTCTATCTCGCCACGGAGAGAAAATGGTCCAATCATGAAATCATTTGCACAAAAGGTGCAGTGCATTCTAGCACGCCTCATAGATGGTGGTACCCGCACTCGAGTGTTGGAACCTGCGAAATCAGGAACTTTTTTTCCTTGGCTCTTTGTAGGTATCGTGACAGAACTCTGCTACCTTCGCCGCGTTTGGTGCGTGGAGACCCACGTGTACAGCGCGGGTATCTTAAAAATTGTGAGGACACTTTGCAACTAAAGTGTTGAGAGGTGAAAGCCGAGTACACTATGCCGTGACGAGTTCCGGTAGATGTGACGTCACACCGTTTCCGTGGCTATATCGATACCCAAATTGTACATCTTTCGAAGATCTTAAGTGTTAATTACGCTTAATTACATACTTTCCGTCTAATTTGACACAAATCCGACGTTTTTCCGACCATTATGTGACAATTTTCACTATGCCGTGACGAGTTCCGGTAGATATGACGTCACACCGTTCCCGTGGCTACATCGGCGACCGCGGTATTTCGACGCAATTTCGACATTTTTTACTATAATTTATTAACTTATAACTCTACAGTCACCAAACGTGGCTTCTAGGTTGATTTTTTCCATTTCTACCTGCAGCAGCCATTCGTTTTCTCCTATCTTCTTTAGTTTCCGAGTTAACACGATTTAAACGCTACCAAAGGTGTGACACCCTCTGCTAACGGACGACAGTATGAGCCATTGAAGGCTTTCGCCTTAAAAGAGGTGGCGCCGTGGTCGAGGTCCAGGACTACAATGCGTCCACGTGGCAGTAGACAGAGGGGAGACGGCAGCGTCCGGCCGAGGCGAAGGCCCCAGCCGTCTGTGTAGAATGTGCTGGCGTGAGCACGTGTCTCCGGCACGCGACCACTATAGGCCACGCTGGCCGATGCAGTCGCTTTAAGTGGCGCTGCGTTCAGCCACTTCTTCGTTCGTTTAGGCAGCGCGTTAAGCAGCTGGGAGCTGTGTGATTCGATATTTTGTACAGCAATTTGTTTAGCGGAAGACGTGTATTCTTCCTGTTCATTTTAGGATGCGTAAATACAATTCGCGACGTTTTTGAGGTGTGCGCAAACCAACATTTACAAAGATACGAATTCCTCATCATTAATATACGGTTGCTTAAAACGCTATGAAGCACGTCAACGTCGACGCTCAGAGAATTTTCTGCTCTAAAATAGCTCATTACAACCTCGTCTTAATCTCCCCATAGTATAAATCCACGTGTCATTAGCGACTTAAAAAGGCATCAGTAAATAGTAACAATATTACACTGTGCGGAAATACAAGCATTATCACCTAGATGCATCTCGTTTATTTATTTTCGACTCTCAAACCGATGTAACCGTGAATAATTTTAACACGGTATCGTTAAGAAGCTCGTGTGGCGGAAACTCCCGTGTCGCCGCCGGCAAAATCCACGAAAAATCTCCCAGCCCTCATAAATATGGTCTATAGACAGTCTATAGACTTATTATTGACTCTATTGACTTCCTATATATATATTGATTTTTGTCTATTCATAGTCTATAGAATGTCTATAGACAAAAGTCTACCAAAAGTGTATGGCCATAAATCAATACATTGTCCATAGACTGTCTATGGCATTTGTATTGATTTATGGCCATACACTTTTGGTAGACTTTTGTCTATAGAATCTCTATAGACAAAAGTCTACCAAAAGTGTATGGCCATAAATCAATATATTGTCCATAGACTGTCTATGGCATTTGTATTGCCTATAGACTTTTGTCTAGTGACAGTGTATAGAGTTTTTAGACCGAAGTATATAGACACTCTATATAGACTGTCTAAAACTTCTTTTGTAAGGAGAGAAGCAACATGGGAGGCAGGTGGGCAACCTAGGTCGCGCAACCTTGTGTCCCCTTAAGACCTTCCCACCGGATTGTGAGGAAACTCGGCACTGTTGCACGTGGCAGTTAAATTAACGACTGGTCGCTGGAGGTTCCTCGGCAAGAGCAACCTGAGTGGCACAAGCCCCGCTGGTGGAAGCGCCTTCCATCTCAGGGCAGTGGCGGATCCCTTAACGCCTGCGCCTTTGTGGAAGCAGTGGTGTGATCACTCTCAAGGTTCCATGAATGTTAAGTACAGAATGAACAATAGTGCACATATATACATTAACCGTTAAGCTATCGCTACACACCCTTAAGTCTGAGCTTAAGTATCTCCTCCACTTTTTTTTTTCACTTCGAAAGTGGGCTGAAATCTCGGTGAACAGTGATGAAATGTCATGCTGATTAACATAAAAAAAATTATCACTAAATTGTTTGTTACGAGGAACATGTATGGCTGAAGGCACAGAACAAAGCTTGCGCCTTTGTCGACTGTGGTCGCTTTTATTAAAGAACACTTTCGAAAAGCGGCACATCATTATGTTGTGCAACTTTGCAATGTTCATAACATTCTATGCTTAGTGATGTCTTGTGCTCTGCAGATGCAACTGCGGGATATGAATTGTAGTAATGGTCTATATGTTCGCATTTTTAAAAGCTTCAGTTACTGATATGTCCAACATTTCAGCGACAAAGCAATAATATTTGCTACGGCGGACGATTCATAATTAATTTCGAGTAAGTAGGATTCTTTAACGAGTGTCTAAATGCGCATATATTTTAATGATAATCCGTGACCAGTGCAATGTGTACTTTTCCGTGCAGCTCGAGCAAAAAAAAAAGCCAAATAGCTCCTACAGCAATTGTGAGGAGCGCTTCAGTCTAGACAGGCCAGGCGAGACAAAGATAACCAAAATATGTCAGAAGATGACACGACGGCTGCGAAGAAAAGTGGGGACGTGGCGGATCCCCACCGAAGCACCAAGGAAAGGTAAGCGGTCACATTTTTAAGGCGAAAGCCTTTAATGGCTCATTCTCCCTTCCGTCCGTCCGTCCGTCCGTCCGCCGGGCGTTACATACAGCGCTTGGGGTGACTTATCGACGAGCGCAGCTGCCAAAAGGTGACATCATCTTCGTCGACAGGTGGAGCTGTCGGCGCGGCGGCGTCGAGCGCTTTTTCGTCGTCAGTCGCTGGCGGCACCTAGTGGAGGAGGATGGCTCACAAGCTGTGCAGCCGTAACAAACATAGGCAGAAATTGGCAGTCGAAGTAGAGCGACAAAGGCTTTCGCCTAGCGCACTTTAGGCTGACAAAGTACCCCAATCCTTTTTGTTTAGTGTATAACTCCGTAAGGACCAGATCTTTGTAGGACTTTTATATCGTCATTTGCTGGCACAAAAAAAAAACGTCTCAATGGAGTACGTCGGAGTTAGATTTCACTCTTGGCATTAAGAATAAGAGCAAAACATTCACTCGCTTTTGGTCAAAATTGAGCTAGAATGGGAAACCATATCTGCTTGTAAATCTTCCTTCGAGTCCTCTTTCGTTTCATGGTTACGCTGATATAGAATTGCATATTACTGTAAACGATGCCATCCTTGAATTTCCTTTAATATTATGCCATGAAAACTGTTTCAATCGCTTCCGAGATATTTGTGAATTCTACTACGTAAAGAATGAATCCAACGCTAGCCTTAAATTGCTTAAGACATCATTTCAACAGAAACTACTGCAAAATAAACACATATCGCAACAAATCTTGTCATATATAAATGAGTACATCTTAAACAGTTCAGATTAAAGTATTCGTATCATTTGAGAACATCATGTTTTGCTTCCGATTTATCTGGAGTCAAGTTGCCTCTACGTACACATGGCGCAGATGAAGAATTTTTATTCATTATATGAACTATACTCACATTGCCCCAAACCTGCGTCACGCAAGGAACACCGTTCCTTCCTTGTTGTCCACAGCCTGTCCACAAGACACATTACTGTGTAAACTTAAATGATGCGCTAAAATCAATAAACTGGAAGCATTCCAGTAACATACTATCCACTCACAACTGTAGTGATCAAAGGAATGAAGAGGTAAGAAAGCTTAAAATGGTGGATGGCTGAAAAAATAAAAAATGATGCGAACACAACTTAAGTTACGATCAGCAGTCTGGGAAAAAAAACAATTATTCGGGATCTGTAGAGATGTCGCGAAAGAATCGCGGCAGGCTATCTACCCAGACTTGGTTCCTACCACGAAAGTAAATTACGGGGACAATAAGAATCGCAGGGAGGAAATTGAGCAGCTGTTCTCAAATTTTTAGGAGCAGTTTATCGATGCAGCTCAAAAGAAAAGTGCAGAACAGTTGTATCTTCCCAATACTTGTCTATAGGATCGATGGCAGCAGTCTGAATAAAAGGTTAAAATTATGCTCGAATTGAAGTTAGAATTGAAGAAAAATACCATGGGCAACAAGAGAAAAGTGGCTGACATTAGAGAACAAAACTCAAGCTGGTACCATCCTGGCAGAAGTTTTGACAGCTGAGTTGGTACGCTCTAGACACAAATACGCCTACGTTGGAATAAAAAGTAAAAAAGGAGTAACTTGTCATCTAGTGCACTCTTTCTATAAAAGAGAATGCGCTTGAGAACAGCTTACTTTCTTTTTCACCTTTCTGTTTACAGTGTAGAGCACCCAACACGAAATTCGTAAGTCGTGGGTTCGGATCCTACCGGCGGCACATGGTTGTTTTGCTTCCGCACTCTAAGCGATTATCTTCAGGCGAGTAATTAATTACACTGATAATATCCCAGTTATAAACTTCACATATTTAAAAAATACCCATATGCAATTGTTTAATGTATCTCAGAGAGAGCCTGTGTTTTCCCTTCCTTTGTCTGTTCATTTCCAAGATATGTGGCTACTAGTGGTTGCTTATACGACTACGGTAACATTTCTGCTGAGATAAACATCACCGGCATCAAAATGAAAGCTCTCAAGATTTGGGGAGATGATATTACTAGGCTGAGCTGAAGGCGTCCTCAATAATATTAACTCTGTATGGTCACCTGATAAACGTGAGCGGTGCCACCGCTGTTTTCGGTGTAAGGTTTCCCATAGGAAGAGAGCCGCGCCACTATATCCGCTCCTTCTGCCTGAAACAGAGGATTTATATCCAGGAATTTTTTTCGATAACGCAGGTATCGATTTCTTTACGCAGTTTGAAATGGCATCCTTGGAGACTGATCCATTGGTTCATCATCGGAGGGGGCGTGGTCTACGCCATGTGGAGCCTTTCTGTGAGCAAAGAAAGTAAGTGAAACCGCCGATGCTTCCTCAGCTAGTGTAGCAGTACTAAAGTGCCAACGTGATCTTTGGAATACACCACGTGACTTGTTTCTTCCCTGTGCTCGTGCCAACGTCGATTTTTTGTGTACGAATGAAGGCAGGATATGAATGTGAACCGAACTGTACATATCGACGTTCTTCACCAAGGAAGGTGCTTGCACCACACCTGTATATCATTCCTGGCTGCACTGGTGTCAGTTATCACTATAGAACACAAAATACCTTGTTCCCCCGCATGTTAAACAACTCCCAGTGACAGGTACCTTTCTCTGTCGTGCACTATGATGCCCCACTAATACACGTGTTCATTTAAATCTAAAAGGGCATTGGACCCTCTCTGTAACTGCAGTCGGGGTTCACTGTGCAGGAGGCAGTAATCACAGAGCCCAACAAATGAAAGAACACCGTGGAGGTGGACCCAGTTATCTGTATAACAGGCGTTAAACTCATGATAATCAAACGTAGAGGGCGTTGTTTAAAAGCAGTTCCAGGTACTCAGTGACAAAAAAAAAAATCCCCGACAACCTTCAGCTCAATCAACATCCATCAGCAGACCAATGAGATTCATGTTGCGGTGTAGGCGTGAGCATCAGAGTGTCCGGCGTTATCGTCTCGTCTACTCGGCTTCTGCGGTTATACGACTCCACTTGTTTTCTGCAAACCTCGCTTGGTGCGTCCTACCCTTTGCCTCCTCAGTGACGTCACTGTTGCGATCGATGGCGGGATCCCCAGCAAGCTGCTGCCGCTCCCTACCAAGCCGCTGAAGCTCAGCTCGCCGGGCTCGGAGAGTTTCTCTATCGTATACAGAAGCGACAGAACATCACTGATCTCCTCCCTGTGGGTGCCGGCTATAACTGGCATCGGTCACTGGAGACACAGATCCGACAGCTTCAGAGAGAGAACTCTCAGTACAGACCCAACCATTTCAAAGTGTAAAGAAGAACTGAAGGAGCGGACGTCACCGCTGAGGTGTGATAGAGCATGTGTGTCGAGCTCCCATATTTTCCACGCCTCTAATTGGCCACCGCGCTTTCTCCTCTCTACATGGCCCCTTCCGTTAACTGTGGTTGGCCATTGTCCTTCTCCCTTCTGTCCCGTACCATCCTCTTCGTATTCGGCCGTCCCAACCTGAGTCTACCGGACAATTTTGCGATGGTTTCAGTAATAATGCTACTGCATTAAAAGTCACTGTTTCGCTGTAGCTTTGCAAAGTGGAGCCTCCATCCTTCAGAAGCGCCATCTACAATCCATCTCCCCCCGCCCACCTTCACACTCCACAGGCGCCATCCACCACCCATCCACCTAACTATACCCTACCGAAGCGCCTCACTCTACGAATCCACCTACATCTCTCTACGAGGTCTGTGCCCTCTAGAAGCCCATGCGGTATCGGAAAGAAAAACCGACAGCGAATTCCATTTCAAAGAGGCTGTAGGGAAACCAGCTTCCCTCCAGAAGGATCAGCCTCCTCCCCAAGCTACCCCCTAGGCAGGGGTCTGTCACCCTCCCACCGCCGCCCTCGATTCACGTCTCCACCTGACCTTCCATCCTGCAGAAAAATGTCGTATGTGAAGCCTTGGCTTAGAGTATTGGAGTCACTGAATCGATTTATTCATTGAAAGCAAGTCCAACTGAGCTCGCAGAATTGTCGCATCGGATGTCTAGTCGTCCAATAAATACTTTCACTTCTCCGTTTCTTCTCGCAATAACGTAGTGCATGGGATTGCACAAATATAAAAATTAACACGAAATGACGTGCAGCCTTATCTGGGTCATTCCTTCTGCATAACGTCAAATCAGTTCTGACTAAACAACGCCGAGTTTCGCAAACGTAGTAGTTCTGACTCTTTCCAGGCGAACTTCTTCTGAAAGAAAGACCCAGCTCATTTATGCCTAGTCTATATGGATTTCAGCGAAAGCAGGTGAGTTTACAATTCCCCGAAAAATCTTGCCTCACTCAAGATTCTTATCCGCTAAGGCGAGCTAAGGCGTGCTACTCGAAAAGCAAACGGACAGTACTCATTTCAGTATTAATGTGAGCGTGCGAGCGTCTTAAGATATATTTAATTGCAACTGAATACCTGGACGCGCAACAAATGTTCCATCAGCATCAGAAAATGACTGGGAGAGCGCAGTGCAGTTTAATGACCTTGAGAATAATAGACATCCTTGGTATAGGCTCACACAAAAATTAAAGATTATATGTACTTTCTTGCAAATATCAGTTCATTTTATTCTGCCAAGACAAAGTTTCCATGAACGAAGGCCATATCTGCACCCGTGGGTATACATGTAACGTGCCTTTTATGCTTCCTTTGAGAGATAAGAAGAATCGCATAATTTTAAATATGCACCCTGGTCCCACGCTTCATTAGCGCACAGATTTACCTGTGTTGACGAGGTTTCGTAAACGCGGTAGCTCTGTTACTTCGACAGCAGCATATACCAGTAGCAAAAGAACATTCCAGGTATGAAGAAATAAAGCTGGCAGCTGAGATGGAACTCAATGTTATTTTACTGCACTTTCATACTTCCGTGCTTTAAAGGTGCACTGAAGAGGAATCTGAACTTGTCTTTTTGCCGCGGGAACTCGATCTACACGTTCCGAGCTTTCTTAGAAACTGCGATTTATTGCCTTGTGTGGCCGATTTCCGTAATTAAATCGAATTAACGTCCGGCTCCCGCCTTTTTTTTTTTCATTCTCCCGCGTACGGTGGGCGGAGTCGACCAACGCATGGAGCGCCTTTCACCCAGTCCCGTGGCGGCTTGCCGCTCTGCCATCGGCGGATTAATACGTAGTAGTCCGCAGTAGCAAATAGTCCGCGCGTATTTTTATTTCTGCGGGCTTATTTTGCGGCTATATTATCTGCGAATGAAACTATGTATTCATGGAAACCTAAAAAACAGAATAAAGCGAAAGCAAAGCCTCCACGGAGCTGGCTGAAAGGCACTTCACGCGTTGGTCGACTCCGCCCACCGTACGCGGAGAATTCAAAAAATAAAGGCGGGAGCCGGACATTAATTCGGTTTAATTAGGAAAATCGGCCACAGAGGGCAATAAGTCGCAGTTTCTAAGAATGCTAGGAACGTGTAGATCGAGTTCCCTTGGCAAAAAGACAAGTTCAGAATCCTCTTCAGTGCACCTTTAAGAACGTAATATAGAACTGCATTACAATTTCTATTGTAGCAAACTATCTCCATTAAGGAAGCAAGCAAAGTAAACGATTCATCCACACATAGGCCCGCTAAATAGTTCTTGCATACAATCTTACAAAATTAGTTTCATAGATTTAGCACAAAAAAAGTAAGGAAGTAAGAGGCTTGTTATGACATACATATGAAGGAAACCAAGAGTTATTGAAACCAGGCAAAGCAACTTTCTTGGATTAAAAGGACCATTGTTTTCCTTCATACGTTTGCGTATGAGTCAGTGCGGGCGGCTCTCGGTGATAATGAGTCAAATTTTGAGAAGTGCTTGCCTTATAGTATGTACCAGTGAGTTCGTTGTTCAAGGAAAATTTAACGCATTTAGGGAAGCTGTAGTACTGTCTACATATGACAAACGGCTCACTACCTAAATACACTTGTGCAGGGGCAGTTTATGTTATACGAGAAATGCTACGAAATCCTCCATCACATTACAGTGGTCCATGTATATGCACACCAGGCTTTAGCCACGCAGCTCTTTCTTTCCGCACCAAAGATGAACAAACACAAGGGGTGATCGAGGCCCTTCACAGAGACTTCAGTTTTAACACATGTATCAGCCATCTATCTCTGGCGCCTACGGATGATGTGGCATTTCTTATAACGAATTGACCACCTCTCTATTTCTAAATCAAAATGTTGCGATTCTTCATATCATCAATTTTATTTGTCCCGAATAAAACCTTTAGTTCATGTCCAATCTAGCACTGCTCTTTCTTCTCTTGTCCAACGTTTAAACACTTTTCCTTTTCTTTAGAAATGAACGGCAATCATCCCGCCCATCTCTTAATCTTGCAAAAGTACTCCTGCGCTGCATACAGTTGGACACTCTTAGCATCATATTAGATGCTGTCTCGCATGAAGAATTATGCTTTGTTTCCATTTATAAATTCCTGGCTTGTTGCATACTTTGGTGTCCAACTTGAGGAGGGCATGTTCTGGTTCTTACATTCTCTGGAAAGGTTTTATTACCAGGCAGTGCAGTGAAATACCGTTCATTTCTCTTTCGTGCTTATTTACATTTTAATGCACGGTCACAATCATTACTTTCCTCCAAAACCAGAATCGCATTCATACCGCGAGAAGGGGTCACTACATCCGAAAGGCGCAACTTACAAAACGACACCTGGCGTCAACTGGACAGTGACATGTTTTTGAGTGTGTATGCGTGTAGCGATGCAGCAGTGCGCGGATAACATCCCATCACTTCTCGCAAAACACGGAGGCCTGCTTTAACCACCTATTTTCTATTTACTAAATAGGACCACATGCAGTACGGATGGCGGACAATGCGAGACTACGTCACAGACAATTTAAAGTGGCTGCTTCTGCACCCTATCTTAGGAAGAGCAACTGCCTACGCTGCACCACCGGTGAGAAAATTTTAAAGAGTAATATCATGCAGTTTTTGTTATAAAACAATACGTCTCCAACGTACTTCGCATTCGACAAAGTGTCTCATACAGCTACAGCAAAAAAAAAGCGCTTATTCTGTTAATTGTCCATTGTAAAACTAACTTACGTAATTCAGTAGAGTTAGTTCTTGGGCTAGTTGGTATACTTGATTTAAACTCCTAGTTTTTCAGCGCAACGGCACACGGCCAAAGAAAGTAAAATAATACCGTAAACCAGTGTTGTAAACCAGTGTTTTCGGTAGTACGGATTCTAAGCACAAGCAAATCAAAAACAACCCGTGAAATGATAGAGGCATATTATATTCAGAGAGCAGGGTCAGAATGTGTCAGCGATACATCAATTCATCTGTATGCTGCAGAAAAGATGTTCCTATCCAAGTTTTTGCGATAAAGATGTGAAACGAGTTTTTTCCTGCTTACCTTGCACGGTGTGTGCCTGCGCTGGTCTGAGTGTATTTAAGCTGTGTGTGCGTCCCAAGTCAGCGCTGTGTTCGTCCTTCTTCTCTTCCTGCTTCTTTTCTTTGGCCGTGTGCCGTTGCGCTGAAAAATTATTAGTTTAACTTACGTAAAGCATGATTCATAACGTAGCACAATACAAAAGACCAGAATGAAGAGTGCCATGTTGTAAACCCCAAAGCGTCCACTGCAAGAAAAGCGGGGAGCAGAGCGTATCGTGCGATAACACTTTGATGCCTTTTCGTTATATACTTTACAAGTTGTTTCATTAGAAGCTCAGTATAACGTGTCAAATAATTTAGCTGGTCAACTCACATGTGCTTTCATTACAAACGGTGCAATTTGTCAGGACAGCGATTTCACATAACGACATCGGTCCCACTTTTGTCAACGCTGAGGGGTCAGTACAACTGGAAGTAATAACTTACATAACTTACATCAGCGGGGCACAAATGCCTTTTTAACAGTTCCTAGTGTTAACTTAGCATTAAGACTACTAACTTACTTCACCAGTCTGTTAATGCAGGCGGATGTTACTAAGTGGTGTTAACATTACTATTGTTAACGGTACTCAGTGTTAACGTCTGAATAAATATCCGTCGAAAGTCCAGGCTTGTACTGCCTCTATTTTGTGTGTTTTCCTTTGAGCACCTCCTGCTGTTGCATTCAACTCGTTGACTGCGGCATTGCGTGATTAATAAAAAATCTTCAAGCTACACGGCTTCTTTCAGTTGTACTGCGAAGCACTTGAGACACCAAACTAGCCTTAAATCATTCTGATGGAAGACAACCCCCATCCTCGCCTTTCAATATCTTTTGATCATTGGGGTTTCCGTAAAAGGCCACAAGTTCACCATGTGGTCTCAACAATTTTGGTAAATAAAAACGAGAAAAAGCAAACACTGGGCAATTACTGTCGGAAATTCGGAGCCCATGCGGTTTAATGTTTACGAATTCAAGCAAGGTTTGTAGAAAGGGATGCTGTATGGGATACACTGCATCAGTTTCTTTCGCATTCAGTTCGTCCATTATTATGTTAGGATACCTGATACCTTATATAAGTTATATATTACCTTATATAGTAATAAACATATTATACTATATTACCTATACATAATATAGGTAATATATCATGTTACGTAATGTAATAGCATACCGACTATATTAAAATACCTGACTCGTTCAATGATTTACGTGTGTTGTTTGCATACACTCGCAGCTGGTTCCTGTCTTCCACTCAGTATACTCGCTGCTCATGGTGGCATCGGTGTTGAGCTGGGAAGTGGCTGTCCTCTTCGTTTTCGAGCACACCATATTCTACGCCCTCACGGCGCTCCGAAGTCCAGCACTCAGCTATGTCGGCACACTCTTGATGCTAGCCCAGAATCGCCTGTTCAGAAGAGATAACTTTAATGTGAGTGACTTTCTTAGCCATTTTTTTTTCAGCAATTACAGTATTTTTCTGCGAATTTTGTGAAAATTTATCGTGCTAGAAAACAAATCAGGAGCAATGAAAAAAATTTGCCCAGGCTTAGCTTGGTTAAGCCAAGAATGCGTTGCATATTGCGCGGTCTTTTTGCGCGAGGTATTGCTTGGCGGCACTCGATTTTCTCAGCAGCTTTTCCTCCGTGACGTATGGATGGATGGATAGGAGCGCCCCCTTTGAAACAGAGCGGTTGCAACCGCCACCATGTTTAGTCTTTTCTTTTCTTGTTCTTTTTGTTTTGTTTTTTTTTTGTTTTAAGTTGTTTGATGACGTCACGTCACCACGTGACGTCACGTCACGTGGTTTGGAGGCTGCCCGGCCGCGCCCAAGGGCTGAACTGAGTGATTGCAATATGCTACGCATAAAAAGGTGGTGACCTGGTGAACAATGCCTGCCTGCAACGTTACACTAATCAAATCATTGAGCACGAGTGATAGTTTTGTAAAGCTTAGAACAGCTTGAACACCCTTTATATGCGTAGACATTCTGTGTAGACAATAAATAAACCTTCGTCTCTGAGGGCGTAGGCAAATCACAGGGCTGTACTATGTAAAACGTGATCTTTCACGCAACCAATTGTTGTTCACTAAGTTCTAATAATGCCTGTTTCACGCATGGCATAGCGGCACGTCTTAATGAAAGACGCTTTGGTTAATTCGCGCTTGTGAAGGCACAGACGCGCTCACGCTGCCTGAGCGTGAAGCAAGAAGCAAGTTTAACGAGACTGCGGTTCTTCATGCAGAATCAAAAATTCGCTCTATTAGACCAAAAAATCCTCTATTTCAAGCCTTTAATTCCTGCAGCAGCTTAAACTCCGTCACTTTTGGAAATTATGAGGCACTTTCGTTTCTTAAAAATCACTGAAGAAGACAAAAGTTCCTTTTTTTCCGAATGTTACACCTGAAATACCTGAAAAAGAAACATTATTCAGCTATGACATCACTGCAACAAGGCGAATAAAGATCCTTCACTTTTTCTATGGAGTAGCATCTCCAAGTTTGCTAACGTGCACGCAGGGCAGCGGAATTTAGAGGTACAAGTTGCAGTATTTAAAACAACTGCTAATTTGAAACACTCGTTAAGAAAGAACATTCATTGTTAAAGTCCTGAGTCGTTTAAGAGAAAAAATGCTTTGAACAAGTATTTATGCACGTATCAACGGAGCGCAAATCGTCACAGAACTTGCTTACTGAGTGGTGACCATGGTGACGAACGGCGCAGGTGAATTGCGTGAAGTGAGGATCGTCTTTTCTTCCTTTCCTTGCAATTCAGTATTTTTTCCGCAACTATGGACGCACTTGCTACATGGTTACCTTCATCACCTTCCACTGGAACATCCTCCGCGGCCTGAGCTTCAGCGTCGACTACATCAAAGCTGAGCGGCTGAAGCCGGAACAGAGCCTCACCCGGTGGCCGCCGTATTGGAAAACGCTCTCCTATGTCCTTTACGTACCGACCGTCTACCTGGGACCACTGCAGAGCTATGAAGACTACGTGGGACAGGTAACCTTCAGTAACAGTGCGTGTTAGCTCGACAAAAAGTAACAAATCGCATTCCGTCGACCAATGGATTATATATCAGTTAACTTAGTCAAGCTGCGGAATCCGAACCTTATGAATGGCTTTTTACTCGTATGACATAAACCTGCAAATTTTCATACTAAAATTTGGCTATCTGTCCTGAAGAATGCATGCGTTCTCATTTCCTTGGTACGTTACGGACATGAAACAGTGCACTATAGACGTCCGGGAGGTGCAGGAGCCCGGGTACCTGTGCAGAATAAGTTGAGTGTCGTGTGTTTTCTTGGCACATGTAGTACCAAGCGAGGACAGTACTCAATAATCATGATCGGCAACGAAGCCACTGGCTATATTTGAGTGTGAATCAGGACCACTTTTGTTGAAGCGAAAGTTGCACTAGCTTGTTGTAAAATCTACGCTAAAATAAATTGATCCTTCAAAAACGTGGCGCCTAAGCGCCCATATCGCTTTTCCCGTTCTTTGAGACTTTTGTTCGTTGCACAAGTTAGAGGTCCCACAATTTGAGAAAGTCGGAAAGCTGCAAACTTGCAGGCATTCTGGGTCTCTTTAGGGTTGAAATGACAAGGCGATGCCCTAAATCAGAAGAGGTATGTTATATTTTGTTCGGAATTCCGGGTCTCTTTAGGGTTGAAATATCAAGGCGATGCCCTAAATCAGAATAACTATGTTATATGTTCTTCGGAATATAAAATGTCAACGTTTTGCAGGTTGACAAGGAGAGGCCCAAGTGGACACTACGTGGAGTGACTTCAAGCATCACCATGCAGGTTGCTGCGCTGTGGAGTTCACTTTGTATTAATGGAGGCCATGACTCATTACATCTACAGGTAGACTCCCATTTCTTTCCCAATACGCCGTTAAAACTCCAGCTACAGAAAAATATCTGGAGTGTCGACACTGTTGAGTATCAGCTCATGTGTCGCATGTATTTTAAAGTTTCTATCATCTGCTCTAAATATTTTCATACAGTTAGCCTTTAAAATATTACCTAGTCTTTTAAAACATTCTTCGAATACGTTTATCAACAGTTCCTAAAGCCTACAAGGCCTAAAGCGCGCTAGTGGCACGAAATCATTATATCTAATTTCGCATGAACAGTATAGAGACATAAAACCATCATATCCTATCAGCCAATCGAAAAGTCTCATTTCAGTTGACACTCGCCCTTTGCGAGCATGAGTCTTGGTTGCTCTAACGCCAGCTGCACAGATTGCTGCACGAAATATTCCTATCCTGGCACTTCACTTCATCAGCTTGGGGTATTCCGCGAGGCGTACCACGGCCAATGTAAGTTTGAAGTGACCGCTTAACGATTGATAGCTGGCTGATTTCAGGAGGACCTAGACTTTACGACACACGCTGATCTTCAAAACAAACAATTATATATGTGTTCTGCTCGTAGTCTTTCTGCTCTTCTGAACCTTGTTCCTTATTTTAACGATGGAAACCAGTTGGACATTTCCAATTTTTCAGTCGTACATCAGGTTCGCTGAAGAGGAAAGTGCCAAAAAAATACTTGTGCATCTAACTCCAAGATCCGTTACTCTCATGAGCGCATTTGAGCAACTGAAAGAGAACTTGAGACCTCTACATTTGTTCTCTTCCCATCTCTTCTCCCTGCATGCATTTAGTAATCGGCAACAGCACGGTTACGTACGCTGGAAGACAAATTCCTCTCCCAGCGATCCCTGATACTTGTGTGCAGTGCGGCAATGGCTAACTCGCCCGGGATGATCGAGAAACTTGACCCCGCCTGCATATCGGGCTTCGTGCTGGCCTTCCACTTCTTCTTCTATGTCCGCTATCTGTTCACCTACGGCTTAGCCGGCGCCCTGGCCTGCGCCGAGGACATCGAGGTCCCACCCCCCGCCAAGTGCGTCGCCAGGTTGAACAAGTGCTCGCACTTCTGGAGGTGAGTGTCAGGATAAATAAATACCGCAGAAATTGGGACATATAGTTAGAAACTTAGCACCTTATAAATAATCTGGAAGGTAACCGAGACTAAAGGAAGCCAGTGGTTGTGTGCACATATACGTCAGTTTCTACTATTTTGCCATATATTGTTACTGCATGCCGCTGCTGTTCTAAAAAATAACTGGCGCAAGTATACAATTATAATATATTTCATTCAAAGAATATGTTGCTGAGCGCCGTCTACTATGTTACTTGAATAGTTACAGTCACCTCACACCGTGTGAAAACCGGAGCGCGTGATTATGACGTTTCGAGAGGTTTCCGTGTCTCTTCTTGCCTCGCAAACAAAGTGGCATGCCCATGTGCCGGCGGCATTAAACGAAGCGCTAAAGTAAAGACCAAAGACGAAGACTAAGAACACTTCGCGGAAATATACCGTAATTCGTTAGCTATTAAAGGTCTCCTCTAACAAGAGCTGGTGACTTTATTGTGGCATTCCTACAGTCAAAGTTTCTGGACATCTCAACGTGGTGCGTCATAGTGACGTCATGCGTGGCCTCACACTACGCAGACCAATCAGTGTGGCACGGCGTAACGCGTACGACGCCAATGCAGGAGAACCGGAACACCTTCCTTAAGCAGACTTCGCCGTAAAAAGCACGAGTAACAGTCTGCTTAAACTGTACGTTTTCCAACAAAACCACTCCCGCTAACTTTGTTCATACTTTGGATTCAACCGCTGTCACCTAGTGAAAAGAGTGGCACGGTTAGTAATGTAACCCTTCTGAACAAGACTCCTTCTTATTGTCTCCTCAGGTACTTCGACCGGGGTATGCACCTGTACATTCGAAGGTAAGTGAATTCACATGCATCAGGTATCAGGTTGTGTTACGGCGTTTTTAGAAAGCATATCAAATCAGCAGCATTTCAGAATCCTGTCTGTAGTCTGGGCTCGCGTCCTTTTATAGAATTCGCTTGGGCGGTCGATCGGTCCTCTGTGAAGTCCGTCACATGTGGTCAGGTTTTTTATCAGTCAGTCCTGGAGGCTCATCCCTAAAGCTTATTAGTTTAGTGCGGTTGAACGCTCGTGTATTATGTCTATTATGCTTTCCACGCCGCTTTTGAGAACCCTGTGAAAACTATCTGCAAACCATGCATTGCTTAGGGTGTGTGTTGGTGGTATGCTTATGTAAGTACAGTATGTGCTATGTCTCAGGCAGTGCTTGCTAAACAGGCCTATACGCATCTATGGCGCTTACGAACAAGTATTATCGGCAATATCTTTTTCTGCAAACACTGATGTATGCCTTCAGCTCCTTCTATCACTGACTAGCTTCTTGAGCCTTACCCTCCTTTCACTTTTCCTTTCTTTCCCTCACTGCAGAGAGGCAGACCAGGGTCATTTTTTTTTTTCGCGTGATTTCTTTCTTGTTGAAATGAAAGCTGTCTCTGTTCCAAGCATTTTGGACGCTGTGGTGTTCTAGGTTTATGGTTAGATTCTTTGCCTTTTCGAAGTAGTCAGAGCAATCATGCATTGCTCACGATGGGTGATGATTACATGTGCGAAGAGTGAATCGCATGAAGGAAGGGCAGTTTTTTTAAATGCGCAACGTTTTTAAACTCCTGTTGATTACGTACTAACGGGCTGACTGAATGAGTATTACTTAATATGCGAATAACATAAAGCTGGGTGAAATGATTTTACTTGTATAGCAATGCTCAAAAAAACAAGCATAGCACGAAGGAAAAAAAACAGCCGGTATCAGCCACACGATGCTATTTCATCTTAGGACTCGTACTAAGTATCGGACCTTTCATGTTAATTCCTGTAATATCAGCGATAAATAGTAAATATGCACCGACTCTCAAGCAAGCAATGAAAAAAGTGTCACAGCGTTTGACCCAGCAACAGTGCCAGCGGGGTATGGTAAAGATCTAATGTACAGGGAGAATCACACTTAGAGGGAACACGGCTCCGCGTGGCCACGTACCTGCGGAGTGCCATTGTATCTAACCAACGATAACAGAGACCTCAACGTGATGCTTCGTATCAGCTGCCGCTTTGCACAGGTTTACGAATTGCTGGGTCGCAATGGTGCTCCTTGTGTGCTCAGCCACGCACAGCCGTGTTCCCTCTAAGTGTGATTGACCCTGTACATTAAGCTCAAGCGGAAGCCTCGTCACGTTGATTTGTGCGATGAGTGTGAGTGCACGCTGCAGGCAATGCTACGAGCAATTTTGCGCGATTAATTTTTTTTTTCGAAGTTACAAACAATGCCTCTTTCTGCAACTTTTGCTACACTTCAACAGGACTAAGTGAAAACTGTTTCGTCAAGGGACGAAGTTTTTAGATGGTTCTGAATATTTTTAGATGGCTGTGAACCTGTTCTCTCGGGAAGGCCATCAATGTCAAGAACTGACAAAGTAATGCTCCAAATCAGAATTACCTTCCTATCTGACCATCGCTGAACCATCAGACTAATTGCTGATCAACTCAATTTCAACCACTCAATACGTCATCTCATTTCACAAGAAGAAAAACATAAAGTAGGCTGTAAGCGACTAGCTCAGAGCTGTTTCGATTTGTTGCTTCCAGCACTGGCCTAATGAGTGCAAACTGTCTCAGAAGCTATTTCGAATCCAAAGGCGGCCGTTTTGAAGCAGGATGAGTTTATTTGCCGCTTAATTGTAAATAAACATATTCACCGAACAACTCTTACCACTGTATGTACAGATCTCGTGTACATTTTTCCAGGGAATCTGACAACATTTCTTTTAACTGAATCACTCGCTTACTTCACTGTTCAGACAGAAATTGAAAAATAGTGTCAGAAATAATTTTTCTCTATTTAGACGAAGTGTCGAAACAATATTTGACCCAGACATTGCCCTGCACCAACGGAATAAGCGTCAAACGTCATTTTTGAATACTGCTCATGTTCAAAGAAAAATTAATGGTAGAAATTTCTGAAACTGTCCCCAGCCTTTGCGGGGTCCAAAATCTAATTTTAGAGACATGCAGTACTCTCAAAGGACCGAGGTGGTGCTAGACAATATCGTTAGCCCTGTTTCAAATTGTAGGCGCGTGAATAGTTTGTTCCTTTTGAGAAGGCTTTGCAGTGAATCAGGGTTCTTATTTCCGCTTTACACATGGTGAAATTAGCATAATAGCTATTTCACATGTACTATACACATGAAACCGCAAACAGCACCTCAAGCCAATTTTTTACACCACTAACAAAAGCTGGTGAACATTGTATGGCGCGGGTGGTTTGTGTTAGAGGTTTGTCTGCCGGGCACCATCGACGACCTTACCAACAGAGCCCTTGTCCTGTAGGACTCCCCTCTTAAATCACCGCCTTGCGTGCATTTGCAGGTATTTCTACGAGCCCGTAGAGCGTAACAGTAGAAGGCCCGGCTGGATTGTGCTTGGTACGGCAGCGGCATTTTCATTCACCTGGTACTGGCACGGTTTGCACAAAGGGGACGGCATCTGGTGCTTTCTCAGTGTGGTTGGCATCTCCTTCGAAGTGTTGGTGGCGGAAGTCAGGTAGTCCTGGTTTATAAAGTACTTCGAGGTAAACTTCACTCCTTTTGGGGGTGGGCATCAGCAATAACGCAATATGTGAAGCTGAGCCAGTAATTGGTCTTTGTCTTTAAAAGCTTACTAAGATTTCATAATTCATGACATGAGATAAAAATGCATGCACACAGCATTTGTCGAATAATTCCTCGTGAAGATATATTGCAATATGTCATTTCAAGAGCACGCACTAAGGCCTTCATTCCCTGCTGCATGCAATTACCCCAAAACGCAAAATGGGAAAACTTTACATACTGACAGCACAACGCTACAAAATACGGCCGTCTGGTCTTAAGGAGTAGCTATCCAACTTTCATATAACTTGAACAAAGATTTGAATTGGTCGTACATTCAGGAACGAAGAATACAGCGCCTAAGAAGCTTAAAATTAGATGCAAAAGGCTGCAGTCTAAATGAGAAACGGGTAAATTGCTTGTCGTCAATTCTTTAAAATGTACAACAGATGAACCAAGCTGCGAACTGGCTGGACACGAAGCAAATGCAGGAGAAATGGGGAGATGCACCGAATAGCTGAATCAGATGATGTTGAAAAAGTTTTTAGGGCTAACGCAGGGTTTATAATTACTGGTTTCGGAAATTGTATTTGATCAAAAGGCCTTCGTTTCCTGTGCGCATGCAGCGTAAAAAGAATATGACTTATGATGCATCCACCGAGTGAGAGCCACCAAAAAATCTTGAGCTTTCATTCATTTCAATCAATTTACGCAAAAAGTTTGGAATGCTTTTTTATTTTCATCATGTTTTTGCACTGCAAGCCTGAAACGGTTGCTTTAAACGGAACAACGTTAAGGCTCCTACTCAGCAGAGACCCCGACGGTGCCGGCTCTAGCGTCGCGCGAGGAAATGGCGATTAGACAAAAAGGTAGCGACGTCACACGTGGAGCGGTGGATTTGAAAACTGAATAAAACGTCGCATATATTGTAAATATAAGGTCGCAATTTTAGTCAAAGGCATCGTGACATATAGTAATAAAAATTAATTCGTTTGCACTCAAAAGAAAATTAGTGTGAGATGGGAATCAAGTCCCCTTTTAGATTCCGAGTCATACACGTTACCCATAAGCCACATTCATTCCACTTGATTGAAAGAGGGGCCTTATGAGTCGTGTCCCACAGTTTTCGTGTCTGTGCTGTGGTAAGCAAGGGAAACAGCGTGCTACTGAAGAGTTCATTAACGCTATCACCTCTTACCCTTGAGTCGGAGCTTTAGTGTCGCCTACTTTCGTTCCCATCAATGTCAGCAAAGCGCTTTTAATACTTGCCAATTTGCTTCACTCTTTGGCACTGCATACCTAAAATAGTAGCTATTACGGCATTATATGGTCGACAAAGCAACCATATTTTGGCGCATTGAAAAAGATGCATAAATAATAAACCGTGTTCTATACAAAATCCAACTCAACGCCGAAGCCTAACTGAAAACTCACGTTGAGTTAGCTCGTGAAGACAGTTTCATATATTAGTCCCGATCCTGTCTGAGGGGTGCCTGGATTACTGTCGGTTTCAAATCTGAGTGAAGTATGGCATATCCTTTTGTGAAGCCTGCTCACCTGACCACCTTCAAATACTTGCAGGCGCGGTACCTCGGCACATCTGATAGAAGGCGAGAGGCTGCAGCTGTCCTGGGCTCTCCGCACTACCTACTCACCATCCTCGCCTGCCTTTTCCACCTGGTGGACGTAGAAGTCTGTTTCACGGTCTGCAAGAGGGCACTGTTCGGTAGGTTCACTTGTTCCTTCTTATGAAGCAACTCCAGCAATGATACGGCCACGACCGATGACAGCTGATGAAAACAAGTAATGCCTTTGACATCTAACGCTTAGAACAGAGAAGCAGTGCCTTTGGTAGGGTAGGGCACCGCACTACACATTTTATTTCCGGATGCTGTGTGGTCAGCTTGGCAGTCATCTGCTGCAGTGTTTAATTGCAGCTGACTTTCGCACTATATATAGACAGGGTGTTTCCCCTAAGACTTTACATAAGTCTCAAAAATAGGTTTTTGTGTTTGAAGAGCGCTTTTTTCGGCGTAGCATTGTCAGCGGTGCAGTATATCAGAATACAGCTAAGACGTGCTAACTAGCAGGCTGGTGAACTAACTTTAAGTAGTCAACTGTTTAACTATTACTGTTAGGCTCCTTAATTATTGAGATGCGTCTAACCGACCGTAAAAAATGTTTAAGTTAGTTCTTATAATTCCGAAAACGCGGCTACCCTCGACGCTGTGGCCCAACAAGTTTTGGCTATTTCGGCGAGTTACGTGCACTGGAGGAGTTGCTTAGCCTGCAGGCTTCTCGAAAGCTCTTGTATTCTGGCGCGATGTAGCCAAAATTTTATGGACAGCGCCGAAGGTCACCGCCTTTTCAAAATTTTTAAAATTGGTATGGATATTACTTACGGTGAGCTATACGCCCCTCAACAATTAAGGAGCCTACCAGTAATATTTAAAAAGTTAGCTATGCAATATTAGTTAACCAGCATACTAGTTAGCAGGTCTTAGCTGTATTCTTATGTATTACAATGCTGACAATGCTATGCCACAAAAGGCGTTCTTCTAACTCAAAAAGCCTATTTTATAACAATTGTGTAATGTCTTAGGTGAAACGCACTGTATATATAACGCTCTTTATACACTTTGAATTCACCCGCACAAAATAAAACCTTTCAAGCATTTTCATTCTATGCACTGCACCACCCCTCCAGGTCAGTGTGCATAATGACAACTATGGGAACGCACCCACTGGCGCCAAAACGTATGCCGAGTGGCATAAAAACCATCAAAAAGGGATTCTGTCAAGGCACCATTGTTGCCACTCTTTGTGCGAAATATAAATGGCATTGCTTATATGTTGACTTTAGAAAGATTCCGGAAACGACCCGTTCCTAGAAACAAAGTATCTGAGGGCAATGGTGGAATCATCGAAGCTCCATGCTAAGAGAGAGAGCAAGGAAAAAAAAGTTCGTGCCAAGAATCATCGGGTGACCTGTCGAAGGAAAGTGTCATTGGCCTAGTGCACTATAATGCGGATTTGTGGAGGGCACGGAAATGAATAAAGCCGAAACGGAAACGCGAGGGAATGATGTCATGTTGCAGTAAGCTACATATACATATATCCGGATCATGCATGCAGACAACATGCCGAAGTCGTCATTATGGACGGCCTTGGTAGCCGGTTATTGCGTTTCATTCTACTTCCTGTAAAATTACAGCTATATAGAATCATTGGGGCCAATACTTTATTCTCTAATCAACACTGCCTTAAAAAAGTGAAATTGCCAATATGCTGTATTCCTCTGCTACACATATGCTAACGAAACCGTCATCTTTTACACGCTTTTATTCAATGACGTTATCAATGTAACAGAGACTTACTTCACAATAGTGAGGGTACAGATGCAAACGCACCTATTGTAATCATAAATAAAATTTCCTTTTCGACTGAGATAATGCCAAGTATTTTGACTCAAACTAATTCGTCTCTATCACACTTACCTATGAAATCTTTCTCCAGGTTTCCCGTTCCCTGTTCTGCCTGTGTTGGTGGCCTTGTACAGTGCCTGCCACGTCTCGTTCGACGTGTTGCAGTGGGAGACAGCGTCAAAGCAGAAGCAAGCCTAACCCTCGGCGTTTCCACTGTTTGCTGCGAAACGGCCATTCATACTAGATGTACGGGAGTGCTTTTCAACTATTTCTTTGTTAGTGAAACCGTAATCCCCATGTTATTTAATACACACAAACTGCTACGAATAAAAACAGCCTAATTGTAGGCAAGCTCCTAACAAAATTTGGTGCACTCCTTTATCGAAACACATACAAAGACTGCAGCCACACTGCAGAATGCGCTAAGTGTGGATGACATGCAGAACCACAGGTGTTGAAAGCTCCTTGGTTGGTTCACCACTCGCAGAAAGCGCGCTTATAATGATGTATCAGGTTCCCGCCGTCCTTGTTTATCGTAAGCAGAATGTTTCGACATGTTTGGCCCACATGGTTGGCCTTCAGACACCGTAGTCAACCCTTTACTATGCGCAGGTACTTTCTCCTTGTACGCGCCTTAAGGGTTATGACACGTGACAGCCGCCTTTAAGTATATGACACGATAGCGTTGACGGCTCACTTCAGTAGTTTCTCTTCACACACATTCACTGTTCTATGTTCACATTCACAGATTGACCACAGTTACAACATAGTTTCCACATGCTTGTCATTAAACTATTCCACAATGTAGTTTGTGCACACAATGTTACTGTGATTAGTATCTCACTAATCGGCACATCTCTTCTTCACTCCAAAAACATGCCACCGCACACACATCAACTCCCCGCCCCTTTACCTCCCTGGCAGGTACAAGAGTTGCCTGGCAGGCTAGTACGTGCCTGCAGGTGGCCGAAGGGAGGGTGGTCCGAATCCTGTCTGATATTGATGGAAATTTTCTTTTCATACAACCAATAACTTTGTAAAATTACGTCATTTTGAGACATGCGCCGACCTTTCATTCACCATACATATCCCCTTTTCAACTATTTTCGCTCCAGACATGCGCGAATGACACATGCATGACATGGGTTTTCCGCTCAACGGAAGCCTTAACGCTGCCTGAATGTAAACAATACTGCTGATTGCAACACTCACACTCACACACACTACAAGACCAGATCACCCAACGGTTCTCCCAATAGAAGAACACGATGGTAACACGCTGTGACGGATCAAAGTGACGCAATCCTAGCTACACGAGATACCAGTTACGGGGCTACGATCATCACATCCACTTACGCCAGGCACCGCTTCCGTCTTAGCCGGGATGCTCTCCCCGATGGACCGCCGCTGCTCAAAGAAAACGACGCCGGCACCGAGAGGCATGATCCAGGAAAGTATGCGCTGGCAGCTGGGCAACTGTAGTCATGATATGCACATGATAGCGCTACCATACTGAACATACCTCTGGAGGTTCAGCATGGTTTAGTTCAGGGAATAAAAAAAATTCGCTGTGGCTTAGCTTGGTTAAGCCCGGTAATTGCGAAAGCAATATCCGTACCTACGCCATGGTACAGCTGGTAGTGTAGCTGGTGGTGGTGCTTGTGGTTAGACTTGTGGTGATGCATCGGTTATACAATCCAAACCAATCCCATCCAATCCATTCCAATTCAATGCAATCGAATCCAATACAATACAATACAATACAATTCAATACACTGCAATCCAATCCAAGACACTCCACTCCAATCCAATCCACTCCACTCCAATCCAATCCAACCCACTCCTACAGTGAACCAGAATATTGGGTAGTGTGCTCACAGGCTTGCTCGGGGTGACCCCGCCGGTGTCGACAAGGCGCGGTGGCGCGTGGTCGCGCTGCACGCGTCTTCACGGGTGAAAACGAGTGGCGCATTCGGCTGGCGTCGCAGTAGCCGTGGTAGCCGCGCCGACAAATTGAATTATCGCAACATTCGCGTCGGTGTCATCAAAATGGCTAGGCAGATCTTGAATGGAAGTTAATTTCTGGCATGTGCACATGTTTATTTATTTCTCAAAGATCCACAAGGGACATTCCATGAGAGGTTACATGAGCAACTTTTTTCAGTATACGCTTGGCACGCAGGGATGATCCCGTATTGTCACTCGATCGTTCCTGCAATGTTTCCTTGTAATTATAATGCACTGCATACCGAGGGGTCATACAGCTTTCTATATTAATACTTAAAGTCAATAGTAGTAGCATGTGGTGTGGCATAATTTGATTCATGCCAGGGATAAACGCGCAGTGGAGAGAGCGTCGGCGGCAACAGTTCGCAAGGAGCCAGGCTGGCACACAGAAAACAGGGGCGGGGAGACGATAGGTAGAAGGGAGACACGTAAGTGAGACAAAGTACAAGAAGGGGGGGGGGGGGGGGGGGTATATATACATTATTTGCAATTAGCGTTTTGCGCTGAACACGAGGCGCGCGTACTGAAAATATTTCGACGCAACAATAACGGACTTCACATTTTTTTGGACAGCTATGCAGCATCCACTGCTATTTGAAAAAAAAAATGAGGCAGATTTGTCATCACTGCATGCATTTATGCTCTCTCGTTTCGCCTTTGGCAGCGGTGGCTCAATGGTTATGGCGCTTGGCTGCTGATCCGAAATACACGGGTTCGAACTCAGCCACGGCGGTCGAATTTCGATGGAGGCGAAATTCTAGAGGCCCATGTACTGTGTGATGTCAGTGCACGTTAAAGAACCCCAGGTTACAGTGACCTGTACCCATGTGGTGGAAATTTCCAGAGCCCTTCACTACAGCGTCCCGCATAGCCTCAGTCGCTCTGGGACGTTAAGACCCCGTAAACCAAACCACTTCGTTTCTTTTTCCTTCAACTTATTCTAGCACTTCGGTGGTGGTGAAAATATTTTAATGAAATGGTTTAGGAGGTTGTAGCCGTGGTTGGAGCTCTCAGTCCGGAACCCCATTGGCGTAGGCTGCTGTCCGGGCTCTTTCGATGAGTTGCTTTTGACTCTTTCCGTCCGAGCTGGACAGAGCTGCCTCCCACCCCTCCTGCGTTGGCTGGTTATTAACAGTGATCGCCTGATTTCGTTGGCAGGCCCATACCATATGGTACAGGTCCGCCTTCTCCCCGCAGAATTTGCATTGTGAGTCAAATGACTCCGGGTCTATGGCATGCAGTCTTCGTGGGTTGTTGTAAGTGTTGGTCTGTAGCTTTCGGAGGTGTTGTTCCTCCCCTTTATCTAGTGTCTTAGCCGGCGGAGGGTAGACCCGACGGGATAATCTTAAGTGCTGAAGTATGTCATTGTAAGTTAGTAGTGGGGTAGGAGGTTCCACGGCATCCGCACTGGGTGCCCGGGGGAGAAATGCTCGGGCTGAGGCATGTGCGCTCTCGTTCCCTGGGATGCCCTGGTGACCTGGTACCCATATTAAGTGTTTGTGTGTGGGTTGGTAGCCACGGATGTAGCTATCTTGCAGGATTTTAGCTGCTAGCGGTGCGACCCTGCCCCTGAGGTAATTGCGATACGCTGTCTGTGAATCTGTGAGAATGTATATTGAGCTAGTGTGTGTTGCAGCTAGAGCAATCGCCACTTCTTCCGCAGCCAGTATGTCCTGGCTAGCCAGTACTAGTCCGTCGACTGTTGTATTTTGGTGCACTACCGCGACGGCCGTCATTCCCTGCTCGGGACCCGCAGCATCGACATAGAACACGCCCTCGCGCCCGCCGTAGTGTCTTTTCATGGCTTCGGCTCGTGCTTGTCGTCTTGACTGGTGAAAATCAGGGTGCATATTCCTGGGTAGTGGAGCTGCCTTGAGTTGTCCTCTCCATGAGGCTGGGATGTCGGTTTTGGTGTCTAGCTGTCGGGGGCAATTGATGTTTAAATCACTCAGGACTTGTCGGCCAGTTCGAGTTGTGGAGAGCCGTACCACCTGCGCCGTAAGGTGTGCCTCTATCAGCTCATCGATCGTGTTGTGCACACCCAGTCGCAAGAGCCGGTCCGTCGATGTCGCAAGAGGGAGTCCCAGGGCCTTCTTGTAGGCAGTTCTGATTATGATGTCGAGGTTTTTGATGTCACGCTTCTTAAGGCGGAGGTAGGGCGCTACGTAGACGACGCGGCTTACAACGAAAGCCTGCACCAGTCGCAGAGTATCGTCTTCTCGCATCCCCGATTTGCGCGTCGTTATCCTGGCGATCATCCTGGCGACTTGCTCGCTCACGAGCCGTAGTTTCTGGAGGGCAAGAAGGTTGTTGCCGTTGTTATTTATGTACAGACCCAGTATCTTCATGGTCTGAACTTCCTTGATGGGCGAGTTGTCTACGCGGATATTGATGGTGTCTTGATTCTTGCGTTGACGGAAGACTAGCAGTTCGGATTTTTCGGGTGAGCACGTTAGTCCACACGCCCGGGCATAATTTTGAACTGTTGTCGCCGCGGTTTGTAGTTGTTCTTCAATCATTCCCATACTTCCCGTGGTTGTCCAGATGGTTATATCATCAGCGTACAGGGCGTGGCGTATGCCCTGTACCTGATTGAGAAGAGGTGGGAGATTTAGGAGCGCAATGTTGAAGAGAAGTGGGGATAGTACTGCCCCTTGCGGAGTGCCTCTCGTGCCCATCTTCACTTGCGTTGTGTGTTTTGAGCTGGTGCTGATGTTGACGGTTCTGTCCGTAAGGAAATCGCAGATGTACGAGTAGGCTCGCTGTCCGCAGTTCATGCTGTGGAGGTTGTTGAGGATTGTGGAGTGTTTGACATTGTCAAACGCTCCCTTGAGGTCAAGTGTTAGAAGCGCTCGGTTACTGTTTGTGCGTGCGGGATCAATGACTTCACGTTTGATTTGCAGAAGCACATCATGGGTGGACAAGTGTGCCCGAAATCCAAACATCGTGTGTGGCAGTAGCTCATTGTCCTCAAGATAATTGGAGAGACGGGTGTGGACTGCCTTTTCCATGAGTTTGCCTGCACACGACGTGAGGGATATGGGGCGCAGGTTTTCAATGCTGATTTTCTTGCCGGGTTTGGGAATAAAGTGTACATTGGCTGTTTTCCATGCTTGTGGAATGGTGCCGGTACGCCAACATTCGTTTATGTAATCCGTGAGTTGCTGCAGAGCCTCCGTGCCGAGGTTGGCCAGAAGTCCGACAGTAATTTTGTCTTGTCCCGGGGCTGTGCCTCGGCGCATATCTGCTAGTGCTGCAATGATTTCCTCTGAAGTGAAATCTCTGTCTAGGTCTTCGTTCGGTTCCCCACGGTACTCCTTATTGTAGGGTTGTGGGTCTCGCGCGGTGCAGATATAGCGACGCGTGAGTTCATCCACGAGTTCATGATCCGTGCCTTGAAAGCTGTGTAGGGCTCGATGCAAATTTCTGTGTTGTTCACTCTTCGCTTTCGGAGGGTCAATTAGGCATCGCAGAAGGTTCCATGTAGCCTTGGTGTCTAGGCGGCCTTTGAGGGATTCGCACTTCGTTAGCCAATTGGTGCGAGCGAGGTCCCATGCGTATTGGTCTGCTTGAATAGTAAGCTTGGCTATTCGAAGTCTTAGTTTCCGATTGTGTCTTTGTTTTTTCCACCGTTTTATAAGACTACGTCTTGCTTCCCAAAGGTGTAGGAGGTGGTTGTCAACAGCTGGGTGGTCCTCCGTGGTGGCAAGAGACTTTGTGAGCTTTTCTTTAAGGTCGAGAATGGAAGCCGCCCAATCTTCGTAGCTGGTTATTTGTTCGGATGTGGTTAGTTTGGTGTCCTTTCTGAATGTCTCCCAGTCTGTAATTCTGGCTTGCCCTCGTGGTTTGCTGTGCTTGTTGCTTTCGAAGATGGTCTGCAGCACGTAGTGATCGCTGCCTAGGGTCTCTCCTGTATTGAGCCACTCATAGTTGCGGGCATTGCGGACGAGCGTGAGGTCGGGAGAAGTATCCCGCGTTACGCTGGTGCCGACTCGCGTCGGGTGCTGCGGGTCCGTGAGTAGGGTCAGGGCCATGTCAGCAATGGCGGATGCTAGTTTTCTGCCTTTCGTGTCTTCCCTGGGGTATCCCCATAGGGGGCTAGAAGCATTAAAGTCGCCAACTATAGCTAGGGGAGCTTTTTGGGCTTCTCTTAGGGCTTTAAGAAAGATCACGTCGAAGGCTACGCGGTGCTGTTTGGGGCGACTATATATATTGAGTATATAGGTGCCCTTGCTGTTTCTGTGCTGTGGCAGTATTTTTATGAAGGTATATTCAATGTCGCTGTCTAGATTAAGGTCTACAGTTATTGCCGTGCATGATTTGTGGACCAAGATGCATGTCGAGGGATTTGTTTGATGTGTTGAGTATCCTCTGATCTTAGCCTCCATATTCACTTCTTGCAGGGCTATTATTTGCGGCGTATCGGGATGAGAGTCTATGTATTGCTGTAATGTTTCCCTCTTCCGTTTTAGTCCCCTGCAGTTCCACTGTAGGATAGTAAGTTTATGTCTACGTTGTGGAGCCATGCTGAACACTAGAAACTTGTGCCTCATCATGTGGTGCGCCCTCAGGTTGTAGATCTGGCTGAGTGCTTGGCAGACGACGAGTTCCCATTTTACCCTGCAGTCTAGCACTTCGGAGCAGCGTTAGCAACGGCTCACTTTTAGGTGCTTCGCCCGTTCGCGTTTTTCTGCACTGCAATGATTTAATTACATTCCGAAAGCATCCTTGATGTCTTGGAAGTGGTTAGAAGTAGACTGCGGAAAGAAGTTCGTTCTGTGAGGTTTTCTGTGAAGAGGTTTTCAGGCTTCAACACAAATCCATAAAGCTGCGCCGATGGGTACAGCAGTCCTCCGTGGTCGCGGTATTTTGTCAGCCTCGCAAGGAAAAGGTTTTCATCAGGAGACTGCATTGTAAGCAAGGTAATGCGCATTTGGCAATTTATCTTCAATACACACTTCCGTGCAACATACCCGGTTACGGCCCCGTCGTCAGAAAAAACCACAGGTGCGCATGCGCAAACTGCGTGACGTCACGGTGGACACCCGAACCGCGCCGTAAGGGAAGGGACACAGATCAAGCTCCTCCAGCTGGCTGAAGACGCCGCCGCTGCCCAAGGGATAGCGGCCGCCGTTTAAGCGGGGGGCGACTTCGGGTCGCTCCCCTATATCCGTTGGAAATAAAGTTCCACCACCACCACCACCTTCAAATGAGCATGCTTCGAAAGACGCATTACTGGCCCCCTGAGACAGTGGACACCTTAGTCGCGCTTTAAGCTACGAAACCAGTCTAGCGGGAGCTTGGAAAACAAAGGAAAGTCACATAACTGCCCCCTAGGAACAGTGGACACCTCATTCGTGCTTTAAGCTAGGTGGCGGTAGTGGCAGCTGTGTGGTGCATGCGTTGCCATTGGCAACGTTGTGCCAGAAACGCGGCACCCACGGTGTAAAATATTCTTACACCGTGGCGGCACCGAAGCCGTAAGCCGTCGGCGTTCATTGCGTTCATTGTGTTCATTGGCGTTGGCGTTGACGGTGCTTTACACTCCGATGATTTTAAGGAAACGAAATGCGCCTAACTGGCTCCCTCGGTCAGTGAACGCCTGAAACGCGCTTACCGGTTCGTGGGGTGATGAGAGAAAGATGTGGGCTGCACGCGTTCGCGCCGACATCGTTGTGGCAAACAAGCAACATTGCTTCAATAGGCCGCAGCATTCATTGGTTTAGAGAGAGAGAGAAAGAGAAAATCTCGCGATCAACCATTAACAGCCATCTGCCAGGGGGGGCAGGGCTGGTGCGCTGTCTATCCAGTGACCGGAACGCAAACGTCACAGACGCCAAGCCGCGTATAGTTGCCCGATACACCATAGCTTTTGCTCTCTAACCAGGTTCAACAGTAATTGAAATGCAGCTAATTTCTACATAGAGGGAAATTTATTTGACCCCCAAAACAATCGATCAGGCTGCACGTACAGAATTTCTACACAAAGAGAAATTTATTGTGTACAAACCAAACAAATAATTCAGTACACACATATACACACTGGGGAGTCTGCTCCGAACAAAAGATCATACAGTGAGACAAATTACCCTTTTGGGGTTGAACATAGTCCAATTCACAGTATCAGAAAGGCACAGTGTGGTGCCTACACAAAAAGGGGGGGGGGGGGAGAACCTCCTCTCAACGTATACGTACATGGTGGAGGCCGCCTACAGAGGGTTGCATCGCTAGGCAGCAAACACAGCTACAAAACAGTAAAGAATTCGAAGAAACCCAAAGCAACATGTGCTAGAAAAGAACGGGGGGGGGGGGGGGGGGAGGGGTATCAATTTCCCCGGTCCCAACACCAGACCCTCAACCAGGGTCTACAAAACCATACAATGGGAAAGGAGTATGTTCAGAGACATCCACACTAAAAGAGGGTGCTGATAGCATCAGCCTTCCGTCACGGACAACAAAAAAACGCATTTCCGGCTCATGAGCTAAAGAAAAAGTTAAAATACGCGATGTAGAGACAGCTTCTTGGCTGCTTCAAAAGGCGCGCTCAGCAGGTGCCTGGACAAGGGGAAAAATGGAGCCACTTTCCCGCTCACATTCTGCGCCGTTTCAGACAGAGGCGATCAATTTTGTTGACACCGCACGACGCGCGCAGGACCTTAAAAAACCCCTTTAGCTAGACCCTTCGCCTGAGTGAGCGCAATTCAGCTCAGCGCTTGCAACCGAAAAGCTATTCAGGTGCAGTAGGCATAGCCAAGCATGCCGAACGATGGAAAGTTTGCGGTGGGAACCAACAGAGCGGCACCTATCTACCGAGGAATCGATGGTGAAAGGTAGCAAGGCAAGATACCCGCTTCTCATGAAATATTTTCATTGTGTTCATTGGCGTTCATTGTGTTCATTGGCGTTGGCGGTGCTTTACACTCCGATGATTTTAAGGAAAGGAAGTGCGCCTAACTGGCTCCCTCGGTCAGTGGACGCCTGAATCGCGCTTACCGGTACGTGGGGTGATGAGAGAGAGAGGCGGGCTGCATGCGTTAGCGCTGGCAACGTTGTGGCACACACGCGGCATTGCTTCAATAGGCCGCAGCGTACATTGGTTGAGAGAGAGAGAGAGAGAGCAAAAAATTCAGGGGGCACTTTGGCTCTAAAGTGCTGCAAGGCGAAAGCGTTTCCTGGCGCACTGTTTGTTTTTATTTACCTTTTATTTTTCATAGTTTTTTAATTTTTTGCTCCTTTTCTTGTATTTATTTTTATTTTCATATCTTATTTCACTTTGTTTATTTTGATATTCTTATTTTCCTTTTCTTGACTTTATTCCTTTTATTTATGAAACCTAAGCATTCACTAGATGCGCCTTTGTTAAGGCGGAAGCCTTTAATGCCTCATCGTTGTAAGCAGTTGTTGTCGACAGAAATGTCGCGCTTTTCAATTGGTCGAAACAGTCGTGACGTCAGAGTGCGCGAATTTCAAACGAACCAATTGTACTTTGGCTACTAACCATGCAGCCAATTAAAGAGATCGTATAGTGATGCTCCAAGTTAGTGGGACTTACTTAACCAATTAGCCTAATTAACCTTTCTAGGCAGACCAGATAAATAAATAAAACCGAGTAGGAAATTGGCCGAGCTCGGGAATCGAACCCCGGTCTCCGGAGTGCGATACGAGCACGCTACCACTCCGCCATGCCAGCTCGATGGTTTAAAAGGCGCGTCTAGTGAATAGGGTGTCTTCGTTCACTCCCATCTTCCTCCTTTCCTGTTACGGTGAGGTTTAGGTGTCCACCGATATATGAGAGACAGATACATTTCCTTTCCTGAAAAAGCGTTGCATTCAAAGGGCAACGCATCGCGCCGAACGGGCGGTGGCGTTCCGTGGACCGCCTGGCAGCGCTACAACACGCTTTCGCGTTCCACTCCTAAAGGCGAAGCTTAAGCGTGATTAATTGGCAGTTAATTAATGCACCAACAGATTGTGAAGTGAACAATCGCGTAGCAGAATGCAGCACTCAGGCTTTCGCCTTTCACCACTGTAGCCGCTAAAGTTCCTCGTAATTTTTCATGCTGGAACATTGAGCCTTCGTGGCGGAGTTGTAGCGTCTCCTCTTCAAATGCCAAAGGCCCTAGTTCGATTCCCACCCTCGGCGCAGTTTCTTTTATGCGAAGCATATTACAATAGGTAACCCAAGCCCTTCGTGACGGTTACACGCCGTGCACACCATGTGTCACAATGACGTCACGACAGATGAGAGACGGGGCTCCAACTCGTGCCGTCGTTGCGGTTGCACGCCGTGCAGACCACGTGGTATGATGACGTCACACCACGTGACACAATGACGTCACGACAGATGAGAGACCGGGCTCCAACTTGTGCTGTCGCTGTGGTTGCACGCCGTGCAGACCATGTGGTATGATGACGTCACACCACGTGACCCAATGACGTCACGACAGATGACAGACGGGGCTCCAACTTGTGCCGTCGCTGCGGTTGCACGCCGTGTGAATCACGTGGTATGGTGACGTCACACTCCGGCGCATTTCGAACGCGCGTTCACACTCGGTGTAGGTGAAACGCTCACTCCACCGGGCAGGCGGACGCGGCTTCCGTGGCAATCCAGGCGCTCACCCAACGCGCGTCTCGGGGTTAGTCGGCGTTCCGCTGTAGCCATGCCGTTGTCTTCCCCCACGACGAAGGCTTCTAGTGGTTGTATTAAAATGACCAAGTATTCAACCAAGGAAAGCCATGTATTACCAAGCCTACCCATCAATATGCTTCGCATCTGATTAGGCTTAACCTTAGCTAAGCCTCAGCCATATTTAAGCGGTGACGCCGAAAGGCGTACAAATCTGCCGACGCGTCTGTCGACATTCCTGCCGACGCGTCTGTCGACACTCCTGCCGACGCGTCTATCGACATTCCTGCCGACGCGTCTGTCGACACTCCTGTCGACGCGTCTGTCGACAAGGCTGCTAACGACAGTATGAGGCATTAAAGGCTTTCGCCTTAAAAAATCTCGCGATCAACCATTAACAGCGATCTGCCAGGGGGGCAGGGTTGGGGCGCTGTCTATCCAGTGTCCGGAACGCAAACGTTACAGACGCTAAGCCGCGTACAGTCAATACCTCCTAGAAAGTATTGGTACAGTTGCCCGATACGCCATAGCTTTTGCTCTCTAACCAGGAGCTTCTCATTAGGCCGCTCCCGAGGAATATGCACCCGTCCCACAATGAGCAGCGCCGGAAAGCCCGTGCGAAGGCACTCCATCGAGCGTACGGCCCCCAGCCGGACGCCGTGTGGGTGGACGCTGCCTGCACGGGTGATGAAGCGACAGCATCTGTGGTGGACTCCTCTTTATCCGCCCTCTTCACACTACCTCTCCCTCCAGACACGTCCCCAGAGGCTGCAGAGGAAGCCGCCATTGCCCTTGCTATAACCCGCACGGAAGCCCGGTACATTTTAAGCGATTCTAAAACTGCGATTCTAAATTTTGCTCGAGGCCGAGTCCATGTCCCTGCTTTTCGCATACTGGACTCGCCCGATGCCCCCCCGCCCCGCCAAGTGGAGCTGATATGGGTGCCCGCGCACTCCGGGAATCCCGGAAACGAGGCCGCCAACCTTTTAGCCCCAGGTTCTTTAAACCGGGCCCAGGTGGCCTCGGATCGGGGATTCACGAAGGATCGCATGCACTCATTCAGTGAGCTGACCCAGGCATACAGAGCCTCTCCCCAGCTCTACCCCCCACCCCACCCCTCCCTAGATAACAGACACGCAACACTCTGGCGCAGATTACAAACACATACTCTCCCCTCGCCCCTTACCCTAACCCACTATCATCCCTCCTTCCCCACTCCTGCTTGCGCCCTATGCCCAGAACCCTTCGCTTCTTCCCTCCACATCCTTTCCCTCTGCCCGGCGGACCCTCCCCCGCGGGACCTAGAGAACCTCAAGACCTGGGAGGACTGGGAGACCCTGCTGCGCTCGGAGGACCCGGCCGTGCAGACCATCGCCACCGGCCGTGCTGCCAGTGTTATGGACCTTCGGAACATAAACACTTGAGTGCAGTGGGGTCGTGCGGGGACCCTGGGGCGTGCCCCGAATTCCTCTGTAAATAAAGTTTTCTCTCTCTCTCTCTCGATCGAGCGCAGCTGCTAAGCAGTCGCGCCGCTCGCCACCATACACCATGCTACATCAACAGACACATCGAAATACAAAAGCGAGTGAGCAGATTCCGTAAGTACTTAGGAAATCAAGCGTGAATGCAGCGCGGGATCAGTTAATCACCACTATTTACAAAGCTTGGATCGAGCTAGCGGCCGGCTGTTTTCTCCTCCCCGTCCGATCAGGAACCCGATTTTAATCCGGTCTATACATTCAAAGATATTACAACATATTATAAAAATTGTCATCGCCTTTACCCTAGCCCATGTAAAGGCCTGAAGAAGGCGGATGAGCGGCTCGTTCTCCGCCTTCTCACCAATACATTGCTGTGCCCGGCAGCGCTAAAACATTTTGACCCCTCCTTTAGCGGCAGCTGCCCACACTGTAGTGCAGTGTCTTCTGACACTTATCACATGGTGTGGGCCTGCCCCTCCAACCCCGCTATTCCCCCCATCCCCAACCCAACCCGGGAGGACTGGGAGGCGACCCTGCTCGGCTGCCACGACTTACAGGCCCAACAAGCCTTAGTCGGGCGCGCCCGGGCGGCGGCAACCGCCACTGGGGTCCCATACTAGGGACCTCCACCTAGTGTTTGTAAGGATCGGTCCCTTACGGGCTGATCTAAACATACCTCCTGGTTATTCGTAATAAATGTTTTCACCACCACCAGCACCAGTAAAGCGCGAGTACAGTGCACTGTAGCGCGAGCAACCGGCCACAACCAGCCGCCTAAACGCGCGCCGCCATATTGGATTTTTGATGCGTTTACCGCCTCTCCCAGGTGCCGCCACCATCGCCTTCGAAAAAAACGTCCCCATTGGCTCTATGAGAGTGTCACTCCCTTGCCTCTTCAGAGCATCGCCACAGCGAAATCGCAAGTTGGACCTTCGGAACATAAACACTTGAGTGCAGTAGGGTCGTGCGGGGACCCTGGGGCGTGCCCCGAATTCCTCTTTAAATAAAGTTTTCTCTCTCTCTCTCTCTGTCGCAAGTTGGTGGCCAACGTAGCTTTCGCCGGAAAAAACTTTCATTCCTTCACACAATAAAAGTTTGTGCTCTCTCTCTGCCACACATTTTAGCGCACAGTCATCACACACGTATGGACATGAGAGCTGCTATGCACAGCAGGTGACTCCTCGAACCAATGTTCTTTTCTCAGCGCAAACAACACTAGTCACCGCTTAACAGTGGTTCGAGCCAAACGTCGAACCCACAAGTTCCTCTGTGCCATACGAGATGTCGCGTCGTCATGCACTGGCTCAGTGCCAGATATTAACGCATCAAACTGGGCAGCACGTCGCAGATGCCCGGAGAAATGTACAATCCCCCTTATATTTGTCATATTGCGGACAGTTGTTATCTTTGAATCTGTGTTGTTGAGAAGGAAAAAGTATTCGCAAGGCTAAAGACTTGGAAACGCGTGGCCGTATCACGTCCCGAAAGCAATTCAGAGCAGATCGAAATGAAAGTGAAAGGAACAGATGTTGCTAGCTATGGCAGATACTGCGGTTAGCAACATCTGTTCCCTCCACATCCTTTCCCTCTGCCCGGCGGACCCTCCCCCGCGGGACCTAGAGAACCTCAAGACCTGGGAGGACTGGGAGACCCTGCTGCACTCGGAGGACCCGGCCGTGCAGACCATCGCCACCGGCCGTGCTGCCAGTGTTATGGACCTCAGGAACATAAACACTTGAGTGCAGTGGGGTCGTGCGGGGACCCTGGAGCGTGCCCCGAATTCCTTTGTAAATAAAGTTTTCTCTCTCTCTCTCTCTCTCCATTTTAGAGCGCAGCTCTTTGGCGTCCGTTCCTGGGTTTCGCGTCGTCGTCGGCGTCGGCCTCGTAACCAGCTCCGCCCCCCTTTCATCCCCCCAGCGCTAGCAGCGACCGACTGATAACGACCGACTGATACCGCTGGATGCCGCTGACGCCGCTAGAGAGTCAAGATAACGTGACTGCATAGAACACCATCGCCGCCATGCAGAAAGAGGAGGAAAGGGTCCCCCCCCCCCTGTTCTTGTGTGGCGGATAGGGTGCTCTTCAGTTGCCGACGCGCCGGTTATTTCACGTAGGCCCCGGCACGTCGACGAATACGTGACCACCTTCCCACGGCTAGACCTGGTTCTTAGCGCTGCGGAAGCGAGGGTATCATATTGTTTGTGTCGGCATCGGCGGCGTTGTCCCTGAAACAAACTCCGCAGCTGGGGTTGACTCACTATCGAAAAGGTGAAACAGCTTATTTGCTGCGCTCAAATTTCGCATTAGGAAGTAACGTAATCGTCGGTAATTTTTCTCTCTCTCTCTCTCTAACCAGGTTCACAGTAATTAAAATGCAGCTAATTTCTACATACAGGGAAGTATATTTGACCCCCAAAACAATCGATCACGCAATTTCTACTTTTCCGAGCTGAAGAAAAAGTTAAAAAACATGCGATGCAGACACAGCTTCTTGGCTGCTTCAAAAGGCGCGCTCAGCAGGTGGCTGGACAAGGGGAAAAATGAAACCACATTCCCGCTCACATTCTGCGCCGCTTCAGACAGAGGCGATCAATTTTGTTGACACCGCACGAGCGCGCAGGACCTTAAAAAACCCCTTTAGCTAGACCCTGCGCCTGATTGAGCGCAATACAGCGCAGCGCTTGCAGCCGAAAAGCTATTCAGGTGCAGTAGGCATAGCCAAGCATGCCGAACGATGGAAAGTCTGCGGTGGGAACCAACAGAGCGGCACCTATCTACCGAAGAATCGATGGTGAAAGGTAGCAAGGCAAGATACCCGCTTCTCATGAAAAAATTCATGGGGGCATTTTTTGACCTAAAGTGCGGTGAGGCGAAAGCCTTAAGCGCGGTGTTGCTGCTTGTGTCACTGAGATGTGGTTAAGATGGTAAGCTTTGCCTCTAAGAGTGGAACGCGACAGCGTCTTGCAACGCTGCCAGGGAGTCCACAGAACGCCATAACCCGTTCGGCACTAAGTCTTGCTCGTCGGTAAAATGGTTTTTGAGGAAAGGAAATGTATTCGACTCGCATATCTCGGTGGACACCTGAGCCTCTCTGTAAGTTACGTGGTGAACGGAAAGGTGATATAAGCTGTGAACTTTCCGCACTGCTCGCTGTGGATAACGTGTGGGTAGGATGGATGGTTGGTTGGTTGGTTGGTTGGTTTATGGGGTTTAACGTCCCAAAGCGACTAAGGCTATGAGAGACGCCGTAGTGGAGGGCTCCGGAAATTTCGACCACCTGGGGTTCTTTAACGTGCACTGACATCGCACAGTACACGGGCCTCTAGAATTTCTCCTCCAAAGAAATTCTAGCCGCCGCGGCCGGGATCGAACCCGCGTCTTTTGGGTCAGCAGCCGAGCACCATAGCCACTGAGCCACCGCGGCGGATGGAAACAACTTTATTACACACACAAAAAAAAATCTTCCAGAGTGGTCCCCTACTGGTCCAGGAGTCCACGGGCTAGTGTATTAACAGTTTTAAAGATAAAGTGAACCGTTCTATTTGTTGAGCCTGGGAAACTACTTCCTTTTGATTCTTCTTGTAAAGTACTATTTCCAACTTCTCTGTTCCGTAGAAGTAGATTTCATTTCTCCTGCACATTCGTTCATCCAGCTCCACGATTACTGTAACAATATAAACACCGACCAATGAAACAAAACAAGATTATTTCTGAAGAATTATAAAAGGTACTTCAGCATTCTCAATTACTCCGATTTTCTCTCTTTTGCTTTTTGTGTTTTTACGCCGGGTAGCTCTGCGTTTGACGCCTCTAGAAGGCTGCACGTTAAGCCCTCCTAAGTCTCTGAATATAATCTTTACCTTCAAGGCCATTCGAAGAAAACACTGGGTTCTAGTATTGTGGAAATGAGCCGTGTACGCTCTTAAACAAAAGAAACTTGATTTGAGGGCGCTTTGACGTGTCCGAGTGACAACGGTATTTATTAATTTAGGGCCGGTGCTTTTAGTTTTCCCCAGTCAGCTCCCTTTGGTTCGTCTCTTATTCAGTCCGTAAGGACGCCCTTCCTTAGGTTTCCTGTTCTCTCCTTTCCTCCCATCGACCGTCCCCATGTGGGCAGTAGCCTACCCGGCTAGACATCTGGTTAACCTCCGTGCCTCTTTATCTTTAATGCTCCCTTTCTCCGTGTATTTTGGTACTATAGTTTTTCTAGAAGAAAAAAATTTCCTGCTGGGAATAATTTATGGGAAGCCTCGGCTTTGTGGACTGTAGCATTCTTGGCAACCTGAATATATGGACTGTAATCACAAAAACACTTTGAATTTCGAAGATCCTCCCCAACATCACGAACTAAGCGGGTGATGTCTCCAACGCATTGTAATGAAAAAAGAAGCATGCCATAAACTTATCACTTATGGCTTGGAGGTTGCACGGGGCTTCCTGCCGTATCGTAGCTCACAGTAGTTAAATGAATTGTAAGTGTGCGCCAGTAACTATATTTTTGTTCTCCTTACAGATGCGTATCGCAAGGATTCAATTTGTTTCATTGGTTCGTTGGATTGACGGCCGTGATCTACTCCCTCTGGAGATTTTCGACCACCGAGCAAAGTAAGCAAAAAAAACGAAGATAGTATCCACGGCGTTCGCTTGGTGCTAAAGAAAGAAAGTGGTCCCAGAATTGTTAATCTTTACCATGGGGTAAAAAATGACAGTGACAGCAGTGAGTTTTCAGCTGAAATACATTTCTACTCAAGGCAATTTTCGTTTTAGAATTTCCATTCGCTCCTCGCAGGGCAGTGCGACCCACTTCATATCATTCCATGGTAGGCATACAACCGCATTAGCTCCGAACACAAACGCGTATTGCGCCGTACACGATGTAGTGAGATCAACAACCGCCAAATGCCAGGAGTGTTAATCATCGTTAATCTAGCGGCACGGCAAATATATCAACCCGCATAATAACCATGTTTGAGGTTCTCTTTCAACAGACACTTATTGCGGGCCTGACATATGAAAATAAAAGACTTGCTGCTATATGGGCCGATTGGTACATACTTTACTTTCGCGAACAAGAAATGTCTTCCTTCCGCCGTGCTGCTTTTCCGCCCCATTTCTTGTTCATTCGAAGATATTAGGTCACTCTTATAGGCATGGAAAAATTATTCTAGCCCTGCTTTGGACCACTAACTGAGCATATTTCATTACATGGATAGCGGTCACCCAGCATGGCTGACTACGAATGATTGAGTGATTGATATCCTTGAACTCATTTGCCAGAACCACACTGTAGTCATTAATCTCTTGCCCGCAGAGTTACAGATTGATGTTTCTCGACTTTTTTTTTCTTGTTCGCGCCAAGTATGGACTTCTAAAGCGCATCCAGGCCACAGAGTTTGCCCTTGACCAGTATATCTGGGCACTTACTATACCTCTGAACGTCGATAACTTCCAACGGATCCGAATAAGGGTGCTCCTTTCGGATCGGTAATAAGGAACATTGCGCATGTTGTAACGGCCCTATTGCATCAGGCAAAGAGTAATACTGTGGCCTGAAGATGTTTAATCAATGCAACAAGTTTTTGCAGCCGAATGCGTTTTTTTACAGACACTTTCCTGCTGCAAGAAATGCGCTGGGCATTCAAGCCCAGTCTTTACGGGTTTCAGCGGAAGCAGGTAAATTTTAGTCTCTCCTGATGGCAACACCAGCTAAAAAGTACACTTGTTGAGCTGTTGGTTTTGAACCGTTGCTGAACTGTTACTGGTGAGAGAGAGCGAGAAAACTTTTAGTGAAATGTTAGAGGGTTCTCCTCGTGCATGAGTGTAGCCCTCAGTAAGAGGCTTCATCGATCATGTGCAGGATTCACTTCCCACTAAATCAGCCATCACTGCTTCTCTCAACACAAGGTTAAGGGATTGAAAATGGGGGTTGTCACTCAGGATTGGGTACCCCCAATACTGGTGAACTTTTAAGTCTTGTTTGTATAGCGCAACGGAAATCCAGCAGCGTTACTTCTCTATCAGCTTCCTGTGCTACCCCCATCTAATCACTCTACAATATTTTATCCAATCCTGGGCAGCATAAAGACTTTTGACTTTTTAGTATTTACGGAGTACGCGAAGTACTAAAGTACAGAGGCCGAGACCTTGGCGAAGACCGGATGGAGCTAGTGGCAAATGGGTCAGCTACTTTAATTGCGAAGCTAAGGCATGCGAACAGTGCTATCTTTACGTTTTAAAATCAGTGTTAAGAGATTACTCGTCGTTTAAGGAGGATGCAAACCACTTAACGAATCAATCTTTTGGCATGCGGTAAAAACCACGGGACGGTCCATCATCTAATAATGGCGCCGGATTCGCGTCTGCTCTATTAGCACAGGAGAAGCAGGGCAATTTTAATCTGGCGATGCAAGAACAAGAACTTTCAACAATACAAAGCAGGTTATTTTGAGGGCGCGACATCAAGGTACTTGGAAGGAGGGAGTCCTCCCACGCTTTTCTCTTAAACAACCTTTTCTGTGCTAGAAACGTGCACTCCCATCTCCTTACATTCGCCGTATGGCTGCATAGCTGTGCACAAGCGTCAAAGATGCAAACTACCAAACTGATGAAAAGGTTTCTCCTTTAGAAAATACTTCCGTCACCAGGAGGTCATCACCACAGGGAACCCGACATACGGCGGGAACACGAAAGAAACACACGGCATTAAGTTGCTATACTGAGAATAAAATGACTTCCTAAGTTTAAATGACAACCATGGATGCAATGCCGAGGTTGTTGTGGCTAATGTCAGTGGAACTCCTTTCCCGAAGAGTTCATTCAGGTTCCATGAAACACCCTGCACATGTGCGTGGTGATCAGTGTAAGGCTGCTCATTTCTCTCGTGCCTTAAATAGCGCCCTAACGAAGGCAGGCTCTTTGTGTCAATATAGCGCGTCTGCGAGTTCAGGGAGGTTTTTTTCGACGTTAATAAAAAGAGAGCTGTGAAAACGACCACGGGTAGACAAAATCCGCGATAACTCCCTTCCTTTTTCTGATAACGTGCCCCAGGCTTTGAGGGAGGGAACGAAAGGGGTTACCGGACTGTATTTAAGAAAAACTAGACGTGACACCTAAGCTCTGCCTTAAGGGTACGACGCGGTAACGCAGTGGGTTAATTAGCATATATGCAGAAGGTAATTTCCTATTTTACATTAATAGATCACTGGGAGTCCTCATACCTCTCCTGGTGCAGTGGCGTAGCGGTTAAACGATGCTCCACTGCCCTGCGATGGCAGGTGTTCCCAGCGGTGTGCCTTGTACGGCCAAGGTTGCTCTCTCGAGCGATAAATATCTTTACCGCCACCTGCCACGGTGGTCAGTTTGCTCACTATCCGGTGGGCAGGTTGTGATGACGCCGCAGGGTCACGTGACCATGGTGGCTCACTAGGCTGCCCTCTGAGGACGACCTCCTAGAGCCATTCCCGGGATTGTTCACTCACAACGCGGGCGCCGACACAGGATTTTCTGGTGAGCAGGGTCTTTGACGCTATCGGGTTAAGAAGGCAAGCCTAGGTGGGGGTCGCAGGAAGTCAGATGTGCGAATGAGGGCAGGGTTATTTCGAGGGATATGGGACAAGCCTTTGTCCTGCAATGCTTTACTTAAGCTAACCATGATGATGTGTTCGACTTTACTGTTGAAAACACCCTGCGGCCACAAGACTTTTGCTACTCATCTGCATACATGTACAGTGCTGGACACGTCAACCGTGCAGGATGACACTCACCGCGAATGGAAGATCATGAGATCCTTCGTCACAGAGAATTGGAAATGGCTGCTCCTGCACCCTTTGTTAGGAAGGGCAACCGCCTTCATTGCGCCATCCGTGAGTTCCCGGTTCGTTTTTCTTCAGCGATCCGTGTGAAGGGGCATCCTGCGGGTAAAGTGGTGCTGACGTCGGCAGGACGGCATCTCGGGACTGGAAACTGCCCCTTTCACCTGCACTACAAAGGCGATGTTACCGAAGTTTACTACGACTGAACCACGTGACCGCATGGATTCACGTATTCCCGGTACACTTGGCGATGGCACAGTCGTGAAACTGTTGTCCTGATTTTGTTAACCATCCTCCGGAAGTATTATGTGAAGGTTTAGTAAGGCTTCATTTCATTTCATCCTTACTACCTTGACGTCAAGAAAAGGAATCCTATGCAATCCGTTTATTTTCAAATCGAAATTGAACGCCCCCAGGCAAAAAGCTTCTTTATGACAGCTTGAAAAGTACATGGGGGCCCATACCAGGCAGCAGTGGTCACAAAATGGTTTACAGTGCAAGTTAACTTCTTCAAACAAAATTTGAAATAAATCCAGAAGAAAATTATAATCAAAACAACAGTTATGCATAAAAAATCTAAGTAAGCGTCTAAGTAAGACTGGGAAACATTGCGGAAATAATACATGTCAGTCTGACTCTAATCCTGAACACGATCATAGTGCATAGGTAGGTACAATGCTGCGAACATTCTGCTTCGATCATGATCCTTTGAACATCCGGCCCCCAAATCACTGGCGAGAGCTATAGCTTCCACAGCATCGCCTAAACGCTTTTGACAGAGTAATGTTTTTGCACAACTTCTTTTAACTACACTTGTGTTATTCCTACACTTGTGTTATGTTTTCTTGAAGAGTATGTGCCCTCTTCTCATACACCTCAGGCGGTACCCGTCTTCTACGCCATCTACTCTTCGCTATTCGTGTCTTTGCACCTAAGCTGGAAGGCGACCGTCACGTTCCTGTGCCAGCACGCCATTTTCTACGCAACTACAGCACTTCATATTCCTGCAGCGACCTACGCAGTAGCAGTATTGATGATCGTAATGAAACGTTTCGTGGGCACGGACATACTCCACGTAAGTACCGCTATTTATTCAAGGACCCTTTGATAAAGGCAAACATCAGTATATAGTGTGCACCTACTTTTTGCGTACGGCCACGCGACCTCGGTCACGAGCCTAAGTGAACCAATCGAGGCCACTGGTGACCAATTCTTGACATGTCCGGAAGACACTTTATGAAAAGTTAAAACTACGCTGCAAAGGAAAGAATGTCGGCACTGTCGGTGCACTTAGCTGAAACCGCATAGCTGCATGTCTCATAGCGAAGCTACTTGGCGTCACTGAGATGTCACCAGTGTGGACGTCATCGGGTGCGGAGGAACCATTTGATCACCTCAACCCCGCTTTCTCAAACATATTCTCATTACCTACTTCTACGCGGAGCTCGCTCGGTACTATTTCCAAGACAGTTCAGCAATACAGCGCATGAAAGAAGTATTTAAAGCAAATACAGAAATGTTTATTCTTTCATGAAAGAGCAGAAGACAAGCTTTCGCAGGTTTTTTTTTATATAAAAGACGCATTTAAGGAGAAATCAATGGAACGAGCGAATTTGTTCTTACATAGATCAACTTCTGGATAGCACTGAGAATTAACCAAGCGAATAATTTGCAAAAAAAAATGCGAACATCCAGTGCATCAAAAACCGCTTATTAGTATGAATGGCCATGTTCGCCATGCAAATAGCACCAAAAAAGTGAAGTGCAAGTGCGTTTTCATTGCCGCCAGCAATATTTCAATTATGAAGGCTCGAGTGTTCTTCACACCACTGGCGAAGATCGTATAGTGATGTCACATCTTTTGACAAGTCGCGTTACATCGTCTACCCTAGGCCAAGGAAGCAGCCGTGTTACGAAACACATGTAATCCATGTGTTTGGGCTTTTCTTAGACCGAAAGGAGACCTATCTTTAACAAATAAATCCACTGTGTGACAATACATAGGTAGGAGCATCCAATTCCAGAGTGCCACATAATTGGCGAAACTTGTCAAAGAGCATTCCACGCATTGATGCTCGATCGACAGGAAGCTGGTGCTTGCTTTGAAAATGATGAAGAGACCAGCGCCACGCATTGCATGAAACTTGAAGTTCTGTGTGCAAATCCTACAACGTATTCGAAACAGCATAGCTCACTGGCGATCAGTAAAGCACCTCCTCAACGGCGGTCCTTGAAAGAACTCCAAGGGTGGTGCTCACAGCATGCTGTAAAGAGCAAAAAAGTTCCCTCTTTGCACTACGTAATTGTTTTCACTATTTCTCTCTAGACTGTGTTCTACCGGTACGGACCCACGAGCTTTACTGTGAGCTACATAGCCTTCCAGTGGAACATTCTGCGCGGTCTCAGCTACAGCGTCGACTTCATAGGCGCTGAGCGACTGAAGCCCCAAAAGGAACGGCGCCGACTGCCCCCATACTGGAAATCCCTCGCCTACGTACTTTACCTGCCGACTATCGTCCTGGGACCGCCGCAGAACTACGACGACTATGTGGCTCAGGTAAAGTGTCCTTATTTGCAGCTCTATATTCTCATTGAAGAAACGCCGGGCATTTGCATTTTACCTTTTTCCGGGTTTATCACGCATTATGTAACGCAGCAAATGGCTGCTCATATCGGAAGATATGGCAGAAGGTTCAGTAATAAGAACCACAATGTTCAAGTGAGGTCAAGTCATGCGGAAGGGCATAGCCGACGTGTGTAAGGTTACGTCATCATCCGTGTTGTGCATGTCGTCAATTATGAGGCACTGTGAACTTCGTGACGTAATAGGCTGGTCTTTCGGTAACGATCACATAGAAAAGTTAACAGTCAGTAGCTTCTCGTTGCGGAAACCGATTGCAGAAGGTTGTAGAAATGTAAATTCGAATTGCGTCGCGCAACAACAGTCAGCTCAACAGTGTATTTCGAGTAAGGCAATGGACCCTTAAGAAAACATTTCCTTGCAAATAAAGATAGAATATTAAGTGATAAAGAGCGTGTGCGTACAATATCATCTTAAAGGCTATAAGCGCGTAATCTCTAAGAAACTATTCAGAAATCAGGTGTCGCGAGAAGCATGGTGCTAGGAATAAATGTGTTTCGCTATTGAAACGAGCGGATCCATTTCCCCTAACCGCATGTCCTTACGTCCATAGAGAGAGGATGGGATTAATGTTATAACTAATGCCCAACTAATGTGCATGCCCTTAAGTTTTGGAGCCCAACTTTAAAGCCTGTGTTTTCGAAGAGCAACAACCTACATAATTCGACAGATTTCTGTTTGGACGTTTGGAACGGTTCCTTACCATTCCCTCGCAATCAATAGTGCTCATTAACACTGATGACAGTTCTTCAGGAGAAAGAAAACAACTTCCTACACCTGATCTTCAGTGCTTCTGATATTGTGTTAGCACTCCCCCACTAATTATTCTTGACAGGCTACGTGAAATGGTTAACGTGCAGGTGTTTCACTCTTGATCTCTCAGCTGCTGTAAATCGGGGTCACGATGAATTTGTTACCTTTAGAGGAACAGTCAGGGGCTTTATGATAACTTACCAATTTATACTCGTCAACTTTTCCAGCTCGACAAGAAGAGGCCGAGGTGTACACCCCGTGAAGCAGCTTATTGCGTCACAAGATTGTTACGGAGCGGCGCTCATTTTGTGCTAATGGAAGCCATGACTCACTATTTATACAGGTTAGTGATCCTCTCCTTCACTGATTATAATAAGGTTTGACTATAGCTTCTTGCCCCTGCAGCCTTGGCAAAAACTTTGGAGGCACTTAATGTCAACTTAACATTATGACGCGTTTGCATCAAAGTGTCATTAAGGTCTTTTACTGACCTCGGGTGCAGCCCTTCGCAGATATTGGCACACTTGTTGCTATCACTTACTGCTCTAACACATATCCCTGTTCAGGTGATTGGGGACGCTAATTAGTTTCGCTAATTAACTAGGTGCTCTTGTAATGCGGTTTGCCGACTGTGTAGTGTAAGGTGCTTGTAGAAGTCATCCATTTATCCTCCCGATCGATCGCTCCTGTGTGATTGAGTGGTAACGCACCCGGTTCCGGACCCAGAAGACAGCGGTTTCATCCCGTTTGACCACCTTTTTTTCCTTTTTAGCGAATCTACCCACTCGGCCGATTGGGATTTTCTCGTGCCGGGTTTTCTGCCAAACGGGGCCTATGACCCTATCGCGTTAATGGGTGATTTTCGTATAGCGTACGCAGACATACGCAGAGAGATAGCATGTGCTGAAAATAGCTTGCTTATAGTACACAACAGCTACAGAAAGGCCTAAAACAGCTGTATCTTACCGGTACTCACCTATAAGGCAGAAACGTGGAGGCTAATAAAGATGGTTTACCTTAAATTAAGGACAACGCAGCGAGCTATGGAGAGAAAAATAGTAGGTGCAACGTTAAGAGACCCGGAAGCGGACTGTGTGGGTGAGAGAACAAACGCGGACTACTGACTTCCTATTCGAAATCAAGAGGAAGAAATGGACTTGGGCAGGGCATGTAATGCGAAGGCAAGATAACCGGTTGCACTTAAGGGTAACGGAGTGGATTCCAAGAGAAGGCAAGCGTAGCAAGGGGCGGCAGAAAGTTAGGTGGCCGGATGAGATTAAGAAGTTTGCGGGGATACGGTGGCCGCAGCTGGCAAAGGAGAGAGTTAATTGGAGAGGCATGGGAGAGGCCTTGGGGCTGCTGTGGGAGTAGTCAGGCTGATGATGATGATGATTATGATCATGATAGTGCGCATGGGCCGAACGCTATTTCATATCGGGCCGCCGCGGTGGCTCAGTGGCTATGGTGCTCGGCTGCTGACCCAAAAGACGCGGGTTCGATCCCGGCCGCGGCGGCTGGAATTTCTTTGGAGGAGAAATTCTGGAGGCCCGTGTACTGTGCGATGTCAGTGCACGTTAAAGAACCCCAGGTGGTCGAAATTTCCGGAGCCCTTCACTACGGCGTCTCTCATAGCCTTGGTCGCTTTGGGACGTTAAACCCCACAAACCAAACCAAACCATTTCATATCGAGCCTTAAAATACGCTCGCATTGAGTACGCTATTTCCCGAGCTAAGCGTGCGTGGCTCCTGCGTGCGCTAAATATGGTTTCGAATATTTCGGCGCCCTTCAAAGCACGATCCCTCACATAGAAGTGAATTTCTCGTTGTTACTGCTACTTTCAGTACGTTCACTGGCCGTAAAAGGAGAATAAGGCTTTCGCTTACTCTCCTGTGGCGTATAACAAAACGTATTAGAGATAAAATTGCTTTATCTTTTGTTTAGAGCGAGGATTCTGCTCCTCCTAAGCCTAAGAAAACCGTCAGTTTATGAACAAAATTGGTTTCCGTTGTAAAAACATTATAGCGTCACTAGGCTGCAGCATCCAATCTAATCCAATAAAATATCGTTGGATGTCATTTTGCGCAGGCTGAATTAAAAGTAAGGATGTGGCAGACAGCGTAACGTCCCGCGTTTCCCGTACATAATCGTGCAAACGCTATTCTAAAATTTACAAATATTTGCCTGCTCCCTCAGCACGGCGTGTCCTTATCAGTCTACTTATGTCCGCAGTAGGGCGCAGGTCTCTCTCACTTATCTCTAACCACGCAACTATATACTGTGCAAACTGCGACCACTCTACACCAGCAAAATCCAAAATCTTATCTACCTAGATGAATTTTAACGCAATAGCCGTAAAGGCCCCGTTACTCAAAAAATCCGGCGTCGGAGATGTGAGCGAAATATCACGAGCATGACTATGGCAGTTTGTGCCCTGAGAGAAACCTAGAGAAAAAATAGGCCACGTAGGTCACGTGACATTGCGGTATCATCATCATCACACAGCAAGCTGCCTACTGTGTGAGGTGGTAGTATAATTAATGATTGGTCTCTCGGGAAGGGCAACCTGCGCCGCACAAGGCCCACCACAGGGAGCACCTGCCATCGCAGGGCAGTGGTGCATCGCTTAACCACTGCGTCAGGAGAGGTATGAGGACCCCCAGGGATCTATGAATGCATAGACTGACCACATGCATATATAGGAATCAACCCATTACGCCATCACGTCATATCGCGTTATATACTACGCTGTTCTTGTTTCAATTGGTCGAAATGGTCGTGACGTCACAGTCGCGAATTTCAAATGGGGTCAATTGAGCTCAGATCGGCCACTCCACCGCTAAAACTTGCGTTCTGGGGTTAGAGCTAGCCAGCACGGTCTCCCACCGCTCGAGAGAAGGAGCGTTAACTAGATCACCGGAGGTGGCTCTATTTTGTAGTCCCACAGGATGTGATCATAAGTGGCTCGTTGGCCACAGTGTTTACAATTTGGGTTGTAAAGATCTGGATAAATGTGCGCGAGGAGTGTTGGGGTGCGTATCGATTTCGTCTGTAGACGACGCCACGTAACGTCTTGTTCTTTAGTCAGGCTTTTGTCCGGGTGATCTAGTTAACGCTCCTTCTCTCGAGCGGTGGGAGACCGTGCTGGCAAGCTCTAACCCCAGACCGCAAGTTTTGGCGGTGGAGTGGGCTGACAAAGTCGTCGAGGGCTGCGTACTCTCGACCACTTAACGCGACCTCTTACCAAGCTCTTTCCGGCGAATAAAATGTTTTACAATCAATCAATCGGCCAAGGAGCGAGTGACAACCCACAAATAAATTACTACCCACTTCAAGAAAGAAAGAGAGATCTTCCCAGAACCACATAAATCTCTGAGTAAAACACAAGTCAGTTGGCGGCAGCTCCAAACAGACACTTTCTTCAATCCGTACTTGTACTCCATATGGTTCCCGGAGCAGTACAGCCCCGTCTGTTCTCTCTGTAGGCACCAAAAGGCAGACACACCGCACATCCTATACTCATGTACTCAAGACAAGCCATCGCACAGTCTGCAGCTCTCTACCCAATGTCAGTGGGAGGCCGCGCTGCTCAGCTCGGACCCGGAGGTTCAACTTCGAGTGACAGAGCGAGCCGAAGAGGTCGCCGAACGGCATCGTCGGTCGGCCACCTGGCGTCCGGCCTAGAAGAGGAGCCCACCGCGGGGAGGGGAATACCACCCCAATCCGCGCCTAAGACCTCTTCTTTAATAAAGTTTACCTCCTCTTCCTCCTAGTAACCATGCAACCACTTAAAAGGATCGTATAGTGATGCTCCAAGTAAATGGGACTGAGTTTCGTTAATTGGTTAATTAACAAATTGGCCTAATTAACCTTTGTAGCCCGACCACATAAATAAATAAAACCGAGTAGGATATTAGCCGAGTTGGGGAATCAAGCCAGGGTCTCCGGAGAGCGAGACGAGCACGCTAACCACTCCGCCATGCTAGCTCGATGGTTTGGAATGAACAAAAGCGCGACTAGTGAATACAGTGTCTTCGTTCACTCCCATCTTCCTCCCTACCTGTTACGGCGAGGTTCAGGTGTCCACCGAGATATGTGAGACAGATACGTTTCCTTTCCTCAAAAACCAATTTACCGACGAGCAAGGCGTAGAGCCGAACGGGCGATGCCGTTCTGTGGACTCCTGGCAGCGTTGAAAGACGCAGTCGCGTTCCACTCAGAGGCGAAGCTTAACCCCTTAACCAGACATCAGTGACACAAGCAGCAACAGCGCGCTTCTCACCGCACTTTCGGCCACCAAAGTGCCCCCCCTGAATTTATTGTCGCCTTGAATTTATTGTGAACACCCATAGTTAAGAAGTGGTGTAACGCTGGATCCTTTGATACTCTCCTAGTGGTCCAGACACTTCTGTGCAGCCAAATGGAAGAACTTGGTATGCAGCTTAAAGTGCCCGCTAGGTGGAGTCACGTTGCGTAACGGGCAGAACCTTCTACCGGTAGATAGATCGGCGCTCTTCAATGCTCAGATGCGCACCTTACAAACCAGTACACGCACTTGTCACTAACGGAGTCGGTTCGCCGCCTTCTTGCTCGACTCCATATCCAACACACCACTCCCATGGAAGACAGGTTTCACATCCCGGAACTGTGGAGACGTGCCCTCCACGTGCGGCCTCTTCCAGCCAACATGTCAAACGAAAAAATTCAGGGGGCACTTTGACTGTCTAAAGTGGGTAGAGGCGGAAGCGTTTTCCGCACCACCTTCGCTGTTTCTGTGGCACTGGTGGCGTCACATATAATTGAGTACTAATTACTAAGTGATGGCAAATCACTAATTAATTGCTAATAACTGATCAATGCCTGAATACTAATTAACTGCTAATTAATGACGCTTAAGCTCCGCCTTTAGGAGTGGAACGCGACAGCGCGTTGTAGCGCTGCCAGGGAGTCCACCTAACGCCACCACCCGTTCGGCGCGATGTCTTGCCCTTTGAACGCAACGCTTTTTGAGGAAAGGAAATGGCGCAGTAATTCTGTCATCTCGGTGGACACCTGAACCGCACCGTAGAGGAAGGGAGGAAGTGGGAGTGAAAGAAGATAGATAAAGAGGAGCCGTAATGAAGAAAATGAAAATTGTATTTGAGGAAAGGAAATTACGCAGTAACTGTCTCACATATCTCGGTGGACACCCGTCAAAATTCAGGGGGGCAATTTTTTGACCTAAAGTGTGGTCACTGATGTGTGGTTAAGATGTTAAGCTTCGCCCCTAAGAGTGGAACGCGACAGCGTCTTGCAACGCTGCCAAGGAGTCCATAGAACGCTATCGCCCATTCGGTTCTACGCCTCGCTCGTCGGTAAATTGGTTTTTGAGGAAAGGAAATGTATCTGTCTCTCATTTGTCGGTGGACACCTAAACCTCGCCGGAAGGGAATGGAGGAGGATGAGAGTGAGTGAAGACACCGTATTCACTAGACGCGCCTTTGTTCATTCCAAACCATCGAGCTGGCATGGCTGAGTGGATAGCATGCGCGTCTCTCACGCCGAAGACCGGGGTTCGATTCCTGAGCTCGACCAATTTCTTAATCGGTTTTATTTATTTATATGGCCTGACTAGTAAAGCTAATTAGGCTAATTGGGTAATTAAGCAATGAACAAAGCTCAGTGGCACTTACTTGGAGCATCACTCTACGATCCCTTCAATTGGTTGCATGGTTACTAGCCAAAGTGCAATTGACCCCGTTTGAAATTCGCGCACTGTGACGTCACGACCGTTTCCACCAATTGAAAAGCGTGACATTTTCTGTCGACAACTGCTGCTTACAACGATGAGACATTAAAGGCTTCCGCCTTAATACCATAATGGTCGGCGCCTGGCACGAGCGGAAGGCCCAGTCCGACATTATGGCAACAAATCAGGTGTATACTACGTGGACGCCTCCAGTCCTCACCATGGGGGATGGTACACGGTCGCGATAGTTCACAACAGCAACACAGTTAACGACCTCACCTTCAGAGCCCGTAGTGCAACACAAGCAGAAGAGGTCGCGATTGCTCTCGCGGCCTCAAATTCAGATTCAAAATAAATAATCACCGACTCGCGAGGGGCCTGTCGGAACGTCGAACAAGGCTGCACTCCCTTCCTAGCCTATCGAATCTACCGAAATTGCATACGGGATACGGACCCCGCTCACAGTTACCTTACATGGGCCCCTGCTCATCAGTGGTTGGCAGGAAACGAGGCAGCAGACGCAGCCGCCCGCACGCTCTCTCACCGGGCTCTTTTCTCTTGCCCAGCCGATCAGGAACCCGATCCTAATCGAGTTTGGTTTGGTTTATTGGTTTTTAACGTCCCGAAGCAACTCAGGCTATGAGGGACTAACCTACTATCAAAATTGTCATCACCTTTACCCTCGCCCATGTAAAGGCCTGAAGAAGGTGGATGAGCGGCTCCTTCTCCGCCCTTTCACCGATACATTGCCGTGCCCGGCAGCTGCCCGCACTGTAGTGCACTGTCTTCTGACACCTATCATGGTGTGGGCCTGCCCCTCCAATCCGGCTATTCCCCCCATCCCCAACCCAACCCAGGAGGACTGGGAGGCGACCCTGTCGGCTGCCACGACTTACAGGCCCAACTATAGTCTGGCGCGCCCGGGCGGCGGCCACCGCCACTGGGATCCCAAACTAGGGACTTCCACCTAGTGCTTGTAAGGATCGCTCCCTTACGGGCTGATCCGAACATACCTCCTGTTCCTTCCATATAAATGTTTTCACCACCACCCACCCAGAAATCACTGACCTTATGGTGTCTTGCAACGCTTCCAGGGAGTCTTAAGAACGCCATCAGCCGTTCGGCTCTGTGCCTTGTTCCTCGGTAAATTGGTTTTTGAGGAAAGGAAAGGTATCTCTCTCGCATATCCCGGATGACACCTGAACCGCACCGTAAGGGAAGGGAGGAAGATGCTTGGTGAAAAAACTAACGCAGCCGTGGACTTGTAAAATAACCTAAAAGACTCAAGCAATATCGGGTGTGCGTGTTTGTATTCTAATTTAAGGTGTTTTTCCCAATAACACACGCACGTTCTCGCTGACAAACGCAATTTAGACTACAGCAACTGCACATGTCAAAAACATTAGTAGTGCTCGTATCGCTTCGACGTGACCGTTTCCGTAAAACTGTCAACCGTGGCGGTAATGACGTCGTCAGCAGGGGTCGCGTGACAATGCGGCTCTTGCCATATTAATGTGGTGCGCGATGTTTGAGCGCGCTGTTTGCGCGCAATGTTCATGCGCAATGTCCGTGCGCGAAGTTCGTGAGTAATGTGTGTGCGCGGTTTTGTGCGCGGCTTTCCACCCGGTGTGTTACCCCGCGTGTGGACCCACTTGAACTTTCTTGGACAATTTGTGTTATTGTACACTTACGATCCCTGTGAGTGTGTGTGCACTGGGCGACATCGGTCGCCGTAATGTATCTTTGTTTTTGTAGAGGGACGGATGTCTCTTGTCTGATCGAGGGTCCAAATAAACTTCTCTTAAACGTGCGGAAATAAAGAGAAGCGTCTTGTACATGAATGTAACAAAATTTGATACAGAGAAGAGTGCTTGCGTATCAGAACGCGAGAGCATTAGTGTGGTGACTCGGGCTATGTTGTTTCTATGAGTCATGACTATGCATTCTTTGTAAAGCTCTATACACTTACAATACGCTACCTGCACAGTGCTGGGTCATGCTGCGTTGCAGAATGATCGAGGCATGACAATGACTACTAGGGATGAATATGGATGTTTCTACAACTTTATACACCTCACATTACTTAACTCATAAACTGCTGAGTCAACCTACGCTGCAGAAGTAAAATGATCACTCATGCGCCATGACTGACTACGCGCCATGACTACGTATACTTTGTACTAACTCTATGCACCTTAAGTTACTTGTAAAGTCCTGAGTCATGCTCTATTACAAAAGTAAAATTCTGAGTCATAGTGCGCCTTTAATTTCCTGATAATTGATCTCAGCGCAAAATACCATGCATGCGGCGGCCGAGGTTCGATAGAGGCGAAAGGCAAAGGCATGCATGTACTGTGCAATGTCAGTGCACACTAAAGATCCCTTGGTGGTCGAAATTATTCTGGAATTCCACTACGACATTTCTTTCTCGCTTTCTTCTTTTTCTTTTACTTCCACATTCCTTCCCTTACGGCACGGTTCGGGTGGCCTCCGAGATGAGAGACAATTATTCAGCAAGGTAGACGACAATAATCAGCCTCTTCGGCTTATTCCTTCGCTAATCGTGCATCTCTGTTTCAACGCGATAAAGAGCTCGCGTTCCTGAGGTATTCATTCTGTTCAAACATGATATAATGTGTAATTATCTGGCTAGATGTGCTGCTTGAGATGAATGAAATTTGTTGGAAGTTAGTCCTCGTGCATTTAGTCTATGTTTCAGCGTCTTCTTCTGTGGTGCTAGTTTGTTTATTGATAAATGATTTGTTTATTACACTTCCTAACGCGACCATTCTCCCTCAGTGTACGCGATTGCGGTTTCTACACGGCCGTTTCACCCGAGACAGTCGTAAATATCTTTCTCTTCTTTATCTGTCAGTTCAGCGATGGCCAAGTGGCCCTGGATGATTGAGCAACTCGACGCCGCAAGCCTTGTGGGCTTCGTTATGGCCTGCCATTTCTTCTTCTACGTCCGCCACGTGTTCACATACGGATTCGCCGGTTCTCTGGCCCGCGCCGAAGCCATCGAGATCCCGCCGCACCCCAAGTGCATCGCCAGGATAAGCACGTGCTCACAGTTCTGGAGGTAAGTGGCCCATACAGTTGGGAGAAATTAAGGGACAGTATATCTTATGTCGACAAAATGTCTGGAGCTCCAACCTCTCGGTGAAATCTGATTTCCTCGAAATCTTCAGGAGCATCATTTAGAGGTCTGCGTACTTTCACGGAATTCTGTCGAAGAAAATGACGGAGATCTGCCATGGAGGCAGCAAGAGTGGCGAAAGCTGCTTAAGGGGGATTATGGACTTAAAAGTGTACTTTAACAATTAAGAAACACAGTTACTAAGGGACTGCTCAACATGAACAAATCAGCGAAAACTTGTCCCCGTGGCGACATTGCCGCTGCCGTTCGATTTTCCGAGCCTGCTAGTGATCTGTTAAAACACGTGTAGTAAGCGCTACTCCTTCGATGGAGTAGCCGCCCCGCAGCGGTGTCCTAGTGGTCTCAGTATCCGCCTCGCAAGAGGGAGGTGCGGGGTTCGATCCCCAATGCCTCCGGGTACCGACCGGTGATACACTGGGTACAAGCTATCCCCTAATCTGGTGCTCGGCTTCTTTAGGTGTGGAATGCTTGGGAAATGCGTCTTTGAGCCCACCTTGAGTAGAAGTACCTTGTGCCATGGCGCTCTTTGGCCACAGATGCCGTTGCGCCTTAAAAAAAACACCATCATCCTCTCCTTCGATGATCCGGGCACAGCCAAGAGGGTAGCTAGGCTGGATGCTTCCCCCTTGTGCTCGTGATACTTCAGAGTATATTCTGCCTTCACTAGCAACAATTCTCGGTTTGACTGCAAAGCCCAAAGGCTTCGTGCTCGGCCTCATACACGGCTGTATTCTGCAACTGTGGTTTCTTCGCATCCTCGCAAGCAAGCCGAATCTTGGCTGCTGACTGCGGCTGAACCGTCGCCGACTGTGCTGAGTCTGCAATGGCGAAGGAAGAACACGCCCCGCGCGACCTCTGCTACGCGCCGCAAAGAAGACGAAGGGGCCACGGGAAATATTCTCTTATCGTTTTCCAGGAATACATTTTTCAAAATTCACGTTTGGCTCCGATATTTTGTCGTAATCCTATGGAAATTTCCTTATTTATACCACTATACCTTGGCCAATCCCCCCACGTGGGTATGTGCCATTATAAAGAGGATGAAGAAGAAGAAGAAGCGTGACGTGCATGTTCCCTGAGGTAAACAATAAGAACAACAGCGTGAGGTGCACGTGGCATAGTCACGCGGTCTTGCTACACCACCACCAACACAGATGCTCCACAGGCAAACGAACTGTGAACAGCTTAGCCCACGACGCACAGGCGTCCCCAATAAAACACAGCATCGGTGACAGGGACTCAATCCCGCATTCTGAATGTTAAGGTAATGGCTCATTCACGGGTTCGTTCCTTTTATAAGTATTCCTTGAGTTACGCGAAGGCTGCGGCCAACCAGACCCAGCTGGGCCGGGCCAATGTGGCTGCTCGGTCAGAAGCGCTCGTAGCGCGGGTTCCCCAAAAAGTAGTTTTTTCACCTACAGATGCTCCCTCTCAGAACAACTTGGCCGTATCTGCGCCTTTAGCAAACAAATTCCTGGCGCAAGAAAAGCATCAAAAGTGAAAGCATTAAACATATATTTTTTGTCATCCTCGAAAAATTCACCTCCTGTGTCTTCTTCCACGTCGAATCACGATTTGAAGGGTTTAGGAACCTTCCGAAGACAACGAATCAAATTCAACTTTCAGACTCAGCAGCCAACCTCTCCGCCATGAAAACTCCGTGGCGGGCGCAGACATCCCCGCAGACAAGAAAAATAGGGTGCTTATGAAATATTTTAAGGCATTAGGATTGATATGGCCCAGAGCCAACGTCACACTGAAGCAGGACATCAGGATATGGTGCATGCTGTGTGGAAGCTTGCGATCGCGGCAATTCCACAGGGCCCGCTTTGTCGCTTCTGCTTGCAACTCCGCCTGTTGTGGCGAACGCGCTTGCAGAAACCTTGACTCAGCTTTTAGTGCAAAAGCAGTACTTCACGAGATCAAACCGGACCAAGAATGTTGTGGCGTCCCTGGAAGTGAGGGTGCAAAAAAAAAAAGAAATATTGCCGCGACTGCGAACTACTCCTAAGCTCAGAGTCCATATTCAAGTGGACAGCAGTGCGAAAGGCGAAATGTTCTGTTGCATCAGCAGAAAGTGTCCACAATTTTGTCCGCGTGATTACGTCGTTCTCTGAAGATAAATGTGATAAAGTGTGATTGTGACAGATAGTGTGTGATAAAATGTTGCCGTGGGGACAATTCGGTTGATGAGCGGTAATTAATTAATTTATTAAACGCGAAAAACGCAGAAGAATACTCTTAGACGTCAAAATACCCATAGACGTCGTAATACTGCATGGACGTCAGAACAGCCACTGATGTCGAAATAGTATGTGGACGTTTTGCTTTAGCATTGCTCCAATACGGGTCGCCCCAGTGATCTCAGTTTTTCTTTACAGCTTCGGTCCTGACATTATCTTTCTTCTTTAGGTATTTCGACCGTGGAATGCACTTACTAATTCGAAGGTAAGTGCTTCCGTGGGCTACGTGGGAGCATAACCATTTATCTCTTGCAAGCAAATAATCTTTTCCGCGCGAGATGCGAGAAACATCGTCATGTTTATGAAGAAACCGACGACTACCTTGCCAAACGCTGGCAACTACCGATACCTTGCTTAATATGCCAGTGCAAACAGTATCCTTATATCCATTTAACGTCCATGTTGCGTATATTCTCCTTTCATGTTCTGCTAATCCCTCTCGTTTGCATATATTTTCGTCTATGAAGTAAACAAAGTAGAAAATTGAATATTCATCTTATCAGTTGAAACTTGCGTGGCAAGAGGCAGTTCCGAAAGGAAATCGACCACAATGGAATTTTGGCGCATATGTCACTATGCTGTAAAAACGTTAAACTTCATCACCCAGAGCAGTTTAAAAAAATAAGCTGTGGCTTAGCTTGGTTAAGCCCGGTAATTGCGAAAGCAATATCCGTACCTACGTCATGGTACAGCTGGTAGTGTAGCTGGTGGTGGTGCTTGTGGTTAGACTTGTGGTGATGCATCGCTTATGCAATCCAATCCAATCCGATCCAAACCAATCCAATCCCATTCAATCCACTCCAATCCAATCCACACCTACCCAATCCTATCCAATCCAATGTAATCTAATCTAATCCAATCTAATCCAGTCCAATATAGTCCAATCCAATCTAATGCAATCCAGGTCAAATGAAGGTCAATGGTGGTCACCGCCGCGGCACGATGGTGCTCACCGGCCGCGGCACGGCAAAGGCGTGAAAGTGCAAGTAGTATTGCTTTCGCAATGAAACACATAACGACTCTGTTCGTTGCCACATTTCTCATTTTCTAATGTGCCACTTGGGTGTGCGTTCGTAGGTACTTCTACGAGCCGTTGGCGGGCACCAAGAAAGAACCCGCTCGGCTGGTGTTCGGTACAGCGGTGGCGTTTGCCTTCACTTGGTACTGGCACGACATGGAGAAGGAAGTTGCCATCTGGTGCGCCCTCAGCATGCTTGGCATCACCATGGAGGTGCTCGTAGCTGAGGTCAGGAAGTGGGCGCCCGTCAGGAAGTTCGAGGTGCGCTAAGGCCTATAACGACTTTTCCAGGAGTACCAATATTAACAACTTCAGGTAGACTTTTGGTGTAAATATGTCATAGAGTTTGTAGGGCCGACCAGTAGTGATTTCAAATCAAGTAACATTGTCCGTAGTACCCCATGTAGATATGCCCAGATAGAGGAATGGCGTCTAAGAGGTTTATTGAACCGGAGTATTGCTTTGGTGTCTAATGCAGTACCCTCCAGGTAATCTTTTGGCGTTCATTTAATATAGGAAGAGAGTTCGTTTGCACAGGATCTATTTATGGAGCAGCTAAGAAGCGGTCCTGAGACGACTTTATAATATGGCAGGACTCCAGAAGAGTATTAAGCATTTATATTAGATGGAATTGTTTACGCTGTTTTTTCAAAAGCACTGGTTTTAGGGAAATACGCTTATGCTTTTTGAGGTCATTCCCCACCTGAAGCACACTCTTTATCCCAAAGTGACTCAGGCTATGAGGGACGCCGAAGTGAAAGGGTTCCGGAAAGCCGAATATGATCATTTTATGTGCTCATAATAATGTATCATGTCCTGACAAACCAAAATAAATTGAACAGCGGTGAAGGGAACAGTATAGATACATCTTCGTATAGTCGTTCTTGCTGCACTGTAAAAAAATTGCAGCGCAGATTACACTCTCGTGTAAGGCTGATGACACAGCGACGCTGTTTGAGTTTGCTTCGACTAAGTTTGCTATTAGCGATTTAGCTGTGGTCGTAAACGTTCTTTATTGGTTTTCTTTGGCAGCCTTAACTACTTTATGCGAGCGACGGACAAACTTTTGTAGGAAATATTTTGCTACGCATCTGAAAAATCGACCATTACATTCAATGTTTCTACAGCAGTACCTTAAAGCGTTCCACAGTTGTCTCCCAATTAAAATTGGTGTCCAAGAAAATCCTGAACTTGAGCTGGGTTCACAGTAATGAGGTCACCCACGGACGCCTGACACCCCCTGTCGGAGCGGACGACAACTATTGCGGAGAGAGAGAGAGAAAACTTTATTTACAAAGGAATTCGGGGCACGCCCCAGGGTCCCCGCACGACCCCACTGCACTCAAGTGTTTATGTTCCTGAGGTCCATAACACTGGCAGCACGGCCGGTGGCGATGGTCTGCACGGCCGGGTCCTCCGAGTGCAGCAGGGTCTCCCAGTCCTCCCAGGTCTTGAGGTTCTCTAGGTCCCGCGGGGGAGGGTCCGCCGGGCAGAGGGAAAGGATGTGGAGGGAAGAAGCGAAGGGTTCTGGGCATAGGGCGCAAGCAGGAGTGGGGAAGGAGGGATGATAGTGGGTTAGGGTAAGGGGCGAGGGGAGAGTATGTGTTTGTAATCTGCGCCAGAGTGTTGCGTGTCTGTTATCTAGGGAGAGGTGGGACGGGGGGTAGAGCTGGCGAGAGGCTCTGTATGCCTGGGTCAGCTCACTGAATGAGTGCATGCGATCCTTCGTGAATCCCCGATCCGAGGCCACCTGAGCCCGGTTTAAAGAACCTCGGGCTAAAAGGTTGGCGGCCTTCTGCGAACACAGCCACCACTGCGCACGAATAACGGAACAACCTCCGGCTTAAACAGAATCTCCGTTAAAAAATATTCAAGAATGAAAGAATCGGCAAAGGAAACGAGACCAAGTAATCGCCTATGTAAACATCCATAAACCGGGACAAGTGACTCTGAAAACTGTTACACGCAGCACGAAAATTCCATCTGTCAGGTAATGCAGCGCTGACAGGAAAATGGAGGTCATGACAAGTAGAGGCAATAATCTCTCATATGCTGAAAGGACAAGCCATGAAGCATCATTGCCAAGTGAATTACTACACAATATAGACAACAAAATGCAAAAATCCGAGCGATAGTTCACAGCGAACTAGTCAATGTTTTCGGTGGTAAAGGTCATCACATAGTTAAACCATCTACTCTATGCAGCATTAATTATAACGATGAACGGTTTGAGGACAGGAGAGACGCGCATTTCATGTCTCACTCTAGGTGGACACCTGGATCACGCCGTGAGGAAAGGAGTGCAGGATTGAGGTAGAAAAGAGGGAGAGAGAAAGACGCCGTATCGCGTAGCAGTCTCACTGCCGGTGGACACCTGGGTTAAGAGATGAAGGAAGTAGTGAAAAAAGGAAGAGAGAAGGTGCTACAGCGGATTAGGGCTCCTTATCTGTTTCCCCTGAATCCTTCTTTATAATGTGCGCTGACATGACGCGGAGCACCGGCGTCGTTTGCATTCGTCTCCCATTGAATATCAGCCGCAGTTTCCGGACATAATCACGAATTCAGCGCAGCGCCAACCAGTGTTTTATGCGAGGCATATTACTAGAGCTACACTACAGCCCGTCGAGCGCGGCGGTGGAGCTACCATTGACCTTTAGCGTGACCACGTGACACCACGTGACAACATGACGTCACAGCAGAGGAGAGATGAGCTGTCGGCTCGCGCGGTCGGCCGCGGCGGTGGAGGCTACACATCAGAGGCGCTGCAGCTGACCACGTGACGCTACAGCAGCGGTATAAAGCTGAGCTTGCCTCGCTCTCCGGGCACTTACGAGGCGGCCAGGTGTTGGGATGCCGCCTAGAAGCAGGGCACATTTGAACGACTTCAGCGTGCCACAGAGACCGATGAAGAACGGGATGAACGTCAACCAAGGAAAGCCATGTATTACCAAGCCTAGCCATCAATATGCTTCGCATCTGACTAGGCTTAACCTTAGCTAAGCCTCAGCCATTTTTTTAAGCCCAGCGGCCTATTGTACTCCGATGGGAAGCCACTTGGTCGCTCTTTCTCACGACACTGTTGATGTCAGCGCGCAGTTTTTCTGTGTTCGAAGCTATGCGCCACGTGATGGCAGCCAAGGGAACTAGAAGCGCTTATCACTGATTCTTGGTAATTGGTGATCCCGCGTCTTCCTGCTGAGCAGCCGAACAAATAAACCACTGAGCCAACACAGCTGATCATATGAGACCACCTAGCAGGAGTACGAGAAGAACCTGAGGAGGAGGTTCAGGGGAAAGTGAAATTTCAATAGCTGTCTCAGTTTCTGTGCGTAAAATTTCATGAATACACCGTGCATTCTATTTCATCAACAGGTGCGGTACCTAGGCACTCCTCACCGCTTGCGAGAGGCCGCAGCCCTCCTGGGCTCCCCACACTACCTCCTCACCATCCTGGCATGCCTATTACACGTGGTTGGCGTCGACGTCTGGTTCATCGTGTGTCGAAGGGTTCTGCTCGGTAAGCTCGTTCAATAATGTCAGAAATCTTTTGCAGTGACATTTTCTCTTGGTCACCACAGATTACGGACAAGAAGAGCAGGGTATCATCAGTTAAAGAATGCAGCGCGAAAAGACAAGGACAAACGAGAAGTGGACAGGACTGGCACAGCGCCAGTCCTGTCCACTTCTTCGTTTGTCCGTGTCTTTTCGTGCTGCATTCTTTAACCATGATCACTGACCAACAAGCCCAAACAGCCACGCCGCGGTGGCTCAGCGGTTACGGTGCTCGGCTGCTGTCCCGAAAGACGCGGGTTCGATCCCGGCCGCGGCGGCTAGAATTTCTTTGGAGGAGAAATTCTAGAGGCCCGTGTACTGTGCGATGTCAGTGCACGGTAAAGAACCCCAGGTGGTCCAAATTTCCGGAGCCCTCCACTACGGCGTCTCTCATAGCCTCAGTCGCTTTGGGACGTTAAACCCCAGAAACCAACCAAACCACTTTAGATTATCATCAGTTGTTCGGAGCAGAAGTTTTTCTGGCCACTCGAGCTTCAATTCGCCTGCATTGCGAGTCCAGGACCGTCTTCTATCGAGACAGGTGACAATGGGATCATTTTTATATCGTGTCCATTTTCATTTGCTCGTTTCGATCCGGTGCGCTCCTTCTGAGCGTACACAGCAAAAGGCGACGCCAAATAAGGCACTGCAGCGGTGGCCTAGTGGTCTCAGCATCCGATTCGCATGCGGGAAGCGGGTTTGATCCGCAATGCAGCCGAGTACCGCGGGTGACACAATGGATGCAAGCTCTCGGCCTATCTGGTGCGACAGGCTTATGAAATTGATCTTGAACCCCCTCTCGTGGGACGCAATAAGAGGAAAATTTCCAACGGAAGTACCTGACACGGCTCTCTCGCATGAGGGAGTGATTACTTATTAGCATCCACGCAAGAGCATTCATGCGGCTACAAAGGTAATCTGTGCAGCTTCCACAGAATCTCCGTAGTTGAAGCAAAATTCGTCCTGGTCCGGAGTTCGAACCCGGGACCAGTGCCTCATCGGGTCAGTCGCTCTACCAACTGAGCGAACCAGTACGTCTAGCATATGGTAGTGCGAGAATTAATAACTCGACGTGGAAGCGCTGCTTTTGTTTTCAATGTTTTAGGGGAATCTACCTTGGGAGATCCCTCCGGGAAGACTGGCAGGTTACCCTGCTCGGCTGCCACGACTTACAGGCCCAACAAGATTTAGTCGGGCGCGCCCGGGCGGCAGCCACCGCCACTGGGGTCCCATACTAGGGACCTCCACCTAGTGCTTGTAAGGATCGGCCCCTTACGGGCTGATCCCGACATACCTCCTGTACCTCCTTAAGAAATGTTTTCACCATCCCCCTTGGTAGATTCATCTAAAACAATGAACCAACACCCCTCTATCTATAAAATCAAGACGGAAGGAAACCTCTTCCGTCGGAGTAAAAAAGGAAAACAAATTTTCATTTCTCTAGCCTCCGTCATAGTCCGTCTCTCACAATTTCAACAAATAAAGGCTCTACTACTACAGCACACTTTCCACCTACAGCATAAATCATGCTACACCATACTCTAGTGCCAGCATGCTTGCAGCAAAAATTGCAAGTCTTATCCGGTCCTTGTTTGTCTTTCTACGAGGGTGCCAGTTAATACATAAATGGTGTGGTTTTAAAAGCAGCGTTGCGAACGACATACATGTGCCACTAATAGGGTATTGTTTCTGCATTAGCTGCGGCCTCGCGTTGAGTCAATGGCTATGGTGCTTGCCTACTGACAGCGAGTTCACAGGTCCTGTGCTGGCCTCTGCGGCCACAGTTCAGTGAAGGCATAAAACGTAAAAATGTCTGCGTGCAGCCTTTGGTTCCCGATTAAGGATTCAAGGGGCCTGCATCATACCAGGTCTTTTCGCTAGGGCATGACTGAGAGCTTCCTCTGCGGAGTATTAGCGCATAGAAAAACTATTTAATTATTCTACGTCGCTTAAGTTTATGTTTTCCTGTATTTTTTTTTCTCCAGACCTGCCGTTCCCGCTGCTACCAGTGCTGGCAGTCCTGTACATTGGCGTCCATCTCGAGTTCTACATGCGAGACTGGGAGGCAATGGCAAAGAAAAAAGAAACATAGATGTATCCAGGCTAAGCTGCGACAGTCAAACCAGTAGTAAAGACAGTTTTTCAATGATATTTCTCCCTTCGTCGCCGCTTTATCTGCCTCATGCTCATTTCTAAATGTTCACCAATAAAAAAATGGTTACATGATCGCAGAAGTGTCGCGGTGTGCTTTTAATTACACGAAATAAAACCAGTGAAAGATTCACAAACACACAGAAGAACTCAATTTGACGCTGTGCTTTTTCCTAAGATTTCACCCATTCCCAATCCTAGCCTGACCAGGTCGGAAGATCAGCTGACCGACAGCACGGCCACTGGCTAGTAATAATCCATGACCCGCGCTAGCCCAGGGGTCCCGAACTAGGCGCCTAGCTACGCACCAGTCTACAAGTCAAGTTCATTGCTGATGCTATGCTCCTTGTGTTAACTTTGGTATTTCATAGCCTTTTACACACCGCTGGCAAGACCTAGAGAGAATTTATGCAAAGAGTCTTCTGAATCCGCAATATTATCTTCATGAAAAGCTGGTGGGATCAAAAGTTAGCTTGTTTTATAGAGCACATCCCAATTACGTCCTAGCCTTCATTATTTTGTGAATTTCTACGCATGACAATTATACGACTCCTACAGCGTTGAACCGTGGCTTTGTTCGTAGAGAAAAAAAAATCTCTGCGATGTTTTTCTCGAAAATAATAAAAAGCAATATGCACAGCTTGAAATTGTGAAAGCTCTGCGTTTCGTTAGCATTTGTTACTTCATTTCTGCGTTATCGGAGTCAACAAAGTTTCGTCTTGTTGAGGTACCTCTGACCTTTTGGCTGAAACAAAATCCGACGTTGTGCAAAAGCGATAGCGCTGTGCCGCAGGCGCTGTGGGGTCGGCACAACTTTCGAGACGTCAAAGAAAAGCATTCGTCCACGTGCTATAGATTCTGCTTGCGTGTTGCAGAACTCAAAAGCTTACGTAATTGTTCTAACCTAACTCAGTGTGGTTTCTTTTACTGTCTCAAAACACCTGATCGATTAGCAAAGTACTAATTTAAAGAACGCGAAGGTCATTAAATATATAAGGCCTACTAAATTGTGGGCTTGGACAACTTAGAATATCATTAAACTCGGTTCAACCCTGCCTGCGACGGCCGTGTTTCGAAAAAGATGAAACGAAGAGGCGCACATGTGCTGTGTGATGTCACGGCACGTTAACATACCCAGCTTTCCTGGACAAGCAACCAGCGTCATGTGTCAAGCGCCAGTAGCGAACACCATGTAACTGAAACGGGATAATTTAAACTTCTAACTTGGAGAACACTAGACAGTCCCGAGAGATTGTGAGCGAACAAGATAACTATCATGACCGACATTTCCACTCCTGTGCAAAATCGTATTATGTAAAATGCTTCCTGCAGTCATGCCAGGTACTTCCAGTGGCCATAAAAAAAACCATTTGAATGTTGCAAACATTCAAAATTCCCGCGACGACTTTGAACACCGGTGCCACTACGTAACGGCAGCTGTGCAGAGTAGAAACGTTTGTTCAGAGCACGAAAACTGAAGATTTTCTAAATTAATCAGGAGCCCTCCAAAACGGCGTCTTTCATTGCCCATGAGCCGCTTCGAGAACAAGCAATGCAAAGGAAGGAAGGAAGGAAGGAAGGAAGGAAGGAAGGAAGGAAGGAAGGAAGGAAGGAAGGAAGGAAGGAAGGAAGGAAGGAAGGAAGGAAGGAAGGAAGGAAGGAAGGAAGGAAGGAAGGAAGGAAGGAAGGAAACGGCAGGAAAAAAAACGGCAGGAAAGAAAAAGAGAAGGAAGGATGATGGCCAGAAGAAAAGAACGAAAGAACGAACGAAGAGAGAAAACAACACGTAAGAACCAAGGTAGAAGAAGGAAATGAAAAGGAAACAAGCAACAGAAAAGAGGAAGAACTAAGGATGTAGGAGAAAAGAAACAAAGCTGTAATGACTGCTAGACTGAAAAATTCTGCAGACGAGCTGTTTTCCGAAAAGGACGAAATCCAGCGATAATATTAAAGGCATTTGAAAGAAAGGGGCAGGATTCCAAAATAACATGAGAACAGTTAAAATGCTGATCTTCGATTTGACACGAATACTTCCTTCCTAAGAATGTGGCCTTTATTCGAAAACAGGGTCACTGGCAACGGGGTTTGTTAACTCTGCATAATAACGAATGCACGTCTAGTTATTTCCAGCCACCTCATTTGCAGGGTGTGAGAAACATTTTAGATTCGTTTTTAGAAAAAGATAAAAACATTTGCCAGTAATTGCTTTTGATCTGCGGAAACAATGCGCATCCTTTTTAGATTCATATCGTTTATCTAAAGAGTTTTTCATTGTTTCAGGAGCCGCATGCCTACAGGTTAGGCAGAGTGGGTGCGCAGTGCCTCGAACACTTCTTCGACGTATGGACATTGTACGCGCCGTCGTACCGTGCTTGTTAAATGCTCTCATATCTCATTATTTTGCCGTGGTGAAAGCATATTTCAAAGCTAAACACGGGGATCAACCCTCGTGAACCTCACCCCTGACATTTTTTTGCTGGCGGAGTTTTTGAGTTGCTGAAATTTGAGGACGATTGATCTGAGCCCTTTCCGCAGTATGCTTTTCGAAAAGCAGGACGAAGCAGTTGTTTTGCCATCACATAATGAGGCAGCATATGACCACAGCAGCAGTTAAGTGCTACGCAACTGCTTCGACTCCTTACAACTAAACAGCCCTTTCCCAAGCACAACACGCCGACAGCGTACAGAGATTGACGACGACACCAGAAAACAAGATGTCGACCCTATCAGGATTCGTTATATTTGGACAACCATTTACTAGGAACCCAGAAGACGCGACACCGGGCAGCGAGACCATACATCTGACTGTGATGTTCTGAGGAAGACCCGCATAACGAAAAATGCAAATGCAGTATGGTATTTACTTCAGTAATATACGGAGTCCATACTTTAGGTGTGAAAAAGCACTATTTTTTTCACTAGCGGAATAACCGCAGACATTTCTTTTACTCGATGATGACGACGAAATACAGCCCCCTTTCTCGAACACTAACCCTCCATCTGCAACAGCCTTCATTTCCAACATCCACCGACTGCACTAGGGTCCATATGACTACGGCCTTAAGTCTTTGACTTCTGTACTTTGGAGTATTCTTCTTGAGTGTTTACCAACCCTTCCCCTGATGCAGTTCCGAAATGCAGTCTGGAAGTCCGTAATGATAGTTTCCGGGAAATCATCACCAAAGCAACCGCCACCTCCTCCGCCTGGGCAATTTCCTGTAATCGAATTCATGCCCCACTAAATCACGCTCCTTCCGCAGCCGTGAAAGCTACGGTTGACATCCCGGTGACCGGTCCCGCCGTGTTCATGTAAATTGCCTCTTTCATTACTCCCATGTTCTCTCGACGTCTTTCACCCTAGACTTTCTTCTTTCCTAACGAAATTCCGGGTGCATGTTTCTTGGAATGGGCCCCACCTTGCTTTTGCTTCTGTGCTGTTCTTCCAAGTCTCCTCTGCCCTCCGTACACCAAATGAATGGGAGCCGTAGTCTATACAGTACATCCCTACGCGTCCTGCTTCCTGATGGCCGTTTCCTCTGCGAAATTGAATAGCCTTCAGTAATTTTGTCTGCCGTGCTGTGCATACCCCTGTTTAGTAATCTTTCTGTTCGCGCGTTTACCAGGATACCAATTGCTCTTTTATATGCTTTGCTTATTAGAACGCTGAACTTGTTAGTTTCTTTTTTCTTCTATTTAAAATAGAGTGATTTCAGATATGGTGATGTGTAAGCGACCCTGCTCAGAATAAAAGCCTAATTAACTCCACGCTTGTGGTTCGATACCCTATTGGTCATTCTCGCCACTTGCTCAGTTGTTGCTCGCAATCTCATAAACGCTTCCGTGTTGTCCTTGCTGTCTATTAATAGACGGGTGATTTTCGCTAGTGGTACCTTGTGAATTGCATACAAAATTACAGCTGTTAGCAGCTGTGCCGCCTGCAAATCATTCCGCTGCAAACCCCCGCTTCTTTCGTATCTTATTTGTTCTCCTATTATTTTATTTAAAGGCGAACATTGTTCCCTCGATTCCGACTGAAGTAATGCTCTATAGAGGCCAGCTTTGGGTTCAAAACACTCCCGCTTTCCATCTGTTCTTTCCACTCAGCGCGCTTTAAGCGAGGACGATCAATTTTCGAGACATGTGCAGCGTTCACTATTCTACGAATCACGAGCAGCGAAACTAAAGCCACGTCGAAAACACTTGCGATGCCGCATTTGCTGTCTAGGCGCACAGTGACAGGGAACAAGAAGCATGTCAGCGGATATCACGACTAAGGAGGCAAAGCACGACGGAGCTGTTCTACAGCCAGCAATAGACAGCCAAAGGTAGCGACGTCAACTTTTTTTTTTCAAGAATAAATCGCGATGCAAAGTCTACTTGTAATGAGCGTCACGGGTGTTGATGGTGATCCGTCCATAGCCCTGCAACCTATCTTTGGGTCTTCTTTTACCGGCAAGACCAAGTCGTCTCCAGCCACTGCTTTGGAAGTTGTTGCAGTCCCGTCACCCTGAAACTGTCCATAGTAACCATCGTATTGCTTAAGATTTTTAAACATTTTACCCGCGCTAGGAATGAAATTGGGGGCCCGAGGCAGAGCTAGAGAAATGTGATAAATATAACGGCCTGAGCCTGACTTTGATCCCAATATCCAACCTCTGACATGACTTCATGACTTTGTCAGAGAAGCAAAATGGCCTAAATTCGTGTCTGATTGTACACAGTAACGCTAATAGCTCGCGTTAGGGATACCACAAACAATTACCAGGGGAGTAATATGACACCGGTAACAGCCGCTACTGGCTGTTCCAGTATTATAGGTGTGCACAGAAGGGTGCAAAGGGTCAGGGCCGCCCTAATAGGCATGGGGAAAAGGGTACGAATTTTGACCCATACTGTTCTTAGCTACCAAGGAGACATGAACAGGCGCAACCATGAACACATTTGCGCCCAACCTAATTTTTATGGAGAAACCTGCGCTCACCTTTGGTGAATATCCAACATGCATGCATTTTTAGCCGTGAAAAGATGATGACGACGCCTTCTACGCCTCCGCTGCATTTGCACGCATTATCTGCTGACGGCAAAGATCTAGGCCGCATCGCTGCATGCCGGCATTGACTTCGGTGAAAGTTCATCTGATTTTCTGACACATACCTTCGATGTGTTGCGCATTTTTTATCTCATATTGCGCCGTCAGCAAAAAAATATAGCCTAGCTATGCCTTGCTGTACTTAATGCTCCATGGTTTATTAGCTTTTTTAATCCGGCAGTAAATATTCTCCCAGGCGGGCACCGCACCTATATTAGTGAAGCACATCACACATATTTATTTTAATCGATTGTGACGTGGCTGTTAAGGTAAAAAATTACAGAAGGCACTTTTTACCTACTTTTAATTTTTTTCTTCCTTTCTAATAACACTCCTACCAATCTGCATACATTCGTAAGGCAACGCATAAAAAAGGCTCACCTTTTTTCTCAAAGAAGCAACGCGGTTTTATGGCCTCCGGTTTCCGTGCTCGCCTCGCATTCTGAATGCCGTGAGTTCAATTCCCCACGCCTTCAAAAGAAATTTTGTTTTACTTTAATATCACGGTGGCGTAATCTGGGAATTTTGGGACTACTGCTGCTGGTCAACGCCGATGCAATGTCTCGTTACCTATGCGCCTTATATTGTCTTCGCATTAAAATGTGAGCAAGGCGTTATCAAGCGTAAGCACGAAAGACACCCCCCCCCCCCCACCTCCTCATCCTTACCTAACTCAGTAAATATTTGCCAACCCTGCACAAGATAACCTCTGGTCCTTATGGGTTGGGGAGTAGATTCCGAGATAAAGCAAGCGTATCAGGGGACGGCAGAAAGTAAGCTGGGAGGATGAGATTAAAATTTTTGCGGGGATACGGTGGCCGCAACTAGCAAAGGACAGGGTTAATTGGAGAGACATGGGCGAGGCCTTTGCCCTGCAGTGGGCGTAGTCAGGCTTATGATGATGACCCTGCACACGACGCAGGGACAGTGCGTCATGAGCGGTCGACTTTTGAGCGAGTGTGCAGAGTTGCCGTTTCAATCGTCTTACTGAAGCTCATGTGAATGACTTGAGAGGAAGAAGTGGTATAAGGAAGTAATTGCTCCCCTCTGCTCAGGTGGAGATGGGACAAGGTGAAGGTGTTCCACTGGGTCTTCCTGGTGTCGGGCGTGACATACGCCCTGTGGAGCCTTTCAGTGAGCGAAGAAAGTGAGTAGAGAAAGCGAAATGTCGTGAATCCGCACGCTTAGAAGCAATAAAGATATGTCAACTGGGTGACGCAGCAGTCCGGTTTATTTCACGTAAAGAAACAATTACGAAAACACTTAAGGCCAACCTTATGGGAGTGACGAGAGAGCGTTGATGGTTATTGGCTGCTTTCTTAATTAGTGTCGCTTTCTAATTACACACACTTATTAGCATGCATCAGTAGTCACATTAGACCACGTGATACACCACAAGGCACACAAGGTTTCCATTCAACTAAGTGTAATCAACGTGCCTCAATGACCTAGCTGTTGCGTGTAGTCTGACTCGCAACAGAATGCTCATGGGTTCGGTTCCAAATAAGTATCTCAACTTTCTTTTCGATGTCATTAATTTTTTTACAAAATTGTATCTAATGATGATATTTAACTCAGTCTACTACCTCCCAATCACAACTTACGTTTACTGTTAATCGTTTTCGTCCCACAGCTCAACGTGGGACGTCACAACCTTCTCAACCAATCCAAAATGTCCACAACAATGAGCACGGCTTTTCCTCCGAACGTCCGCTTGCGTTGCAGTCAATCTAAGGTGGTGATTACTGCTCAGCAAATTGGGGATAGCATTCTTTTCGATGTGTACTGGCGAGAGCTACGCACAGCTGTTTTCGGCTTATTAAAATCGATCGGGGAATCGAGTTTGCAAGGGGCGCCAATGATAGATTTTGCGTTCTCGACGGCCAATTTTAACCAAAGGGTAACTTGTCACAGAAGCATCCCCACTAAAAACAGCGCGTTATGTGCGATGGGAGGAAAGCAGTCAGAAATACAGACGTTACCTTTTTACCAAACTATGCATTGTATAAAAGGGGAACAAAATTGAAAGCATAACGGGGGAGATCGCACTCACAAGACAGCGAGTCAGCTCAGAGTTTGAAAAAGCGTTTTTTTTTCGTAGAGAAAAGTAACATTTGGTCGATATAACTTAGAGCAGGCATCACCTACCATGTATTCTTCGCGAAACACTTGTCCCATATCTCTGATATAAAAGTCCTCGTTTATCACGCGTTGCCTCAAACGAAAGGCTTTGCTTCCAGGCGCCACATGTTCTTGCTTGGCCTTTGTCTCGTGACGTAGCCTTGCTGGGTACAAAACAAGTTTATTATTTGGCAAATGCCAATAAATCGTAAACGCTACACCAACGCGATATCGTTTAAGCAAGAAGAACAAATATATTTTAGTACATGATGGCGCTATTGGTTACAGAATGGTCGTTGTCGAACAAATTTACAGTAGATGTATTGGTGGGGCGCTTTGGGGACATGAGTAGAAAAACCAGCAGCAATAAAGGAAAGTATTTTACGTTTACGTCTGTTAGAGGCGCCAAAATTTCACGTCCATTGTCGGGCCTGAAAGTTCCAACTTGTCCAGTAATATATCGGAGCCACGTTTTGTCATCATGAGCGCCGCAATATTTACGGACACTGTAATAGAATAGGTTCCATGTTCCTCAGTAATGCATCAAACCCTGTGTGTGGCATTAATAAACACGCGAAATTTTTTACTCCATCAAACTGGTCCGGCGAATTACTGCCCATTAAAACATTTCTCAAGAAACTAAAACGTTTCTCAATAGTCTGCAATCATGCATACTCTAAAATTCTGGACACGCGCATTTTTTCAACAAAAAGTCGTTTATCGACGCAATTTTTTCGCATATGGTAAGATTTCACCGTAACAATCAATATGTCTGCTGATCCCTGTTCCGAACGCTTCTATTTGTTGCCAAAAACGCGCCCCAGTGGCTTTCTATGCCAGCCGTAACTACTCAGTGCGAACGCAGGACAATCTTTAAAAGCAAGATTTTGCTACTCGGCGGAAGGTTGGACAATTCCCATCAATATAGTCATAATAGTATCTTTCAATATCCCACACTTCTCCCGAAATTAAAAATGATGAGCAAGAAAAGAAGACTACGAGTCTTTCCGGAACTGTACAGACCGTCGGAAGCTTTCGATCTGCTTGTTTGAAAAAGATTAGTCAGCTTACGTTTGCTGAGTATGTTTCAGAAACAATTGATTTGACGACAAGTTCACTTAAACTCAAGAATACGCGCCTGTTGTAAAACCACACCATGTAAATTCAATTTTTACGAATCTTACCCTGGTTTTCAGAACCAGTATGACGTATTGTTGAAATCAGCAACTAATCCCTAACATTTGTTCGCAACATTGGGCTTGTTTATTCACAGGTGCATTCCTCGTGAAAGAACTTCGCCGAGCCTTCAAACCTAGTCGATACGGATTTCACCGAAAACAGGTAAATATTGGTATTTCTCCTCACAAAACGGGTGGAGAAAAACTAAAAACTTTTTTTTTGTGACGGACAAAGATTTAGCGATAGTTCAGCATGACATATGTGGCAAAACATTGTTTCTCCATCGTGTATAAAAAGAGCACTGTTACTTGCAAAGTCATGATATTCCAGCTGAATACTATTTTCTCGCAGCTCGCAAAGTTATTCACTCCCGCCCTGTTCATAGCTCAGGCCACAGGGTGCTGAACTAAGGACCCCTCCCTCACGTCTCTAGCAACAACCTGTTTTATCAGGGTAATTTTACTCTCTCTCTTTCTCTCTCTTAAATCTTCTGCAGAGTTTGCAAAACATTTATGCAAATTTTTATACCCCTGAACGGATAACATTATTGATGCTTTGCGACGAGCTATGTATTACATCCCTAGCCGCATTAGCCTAGGGCTCCCAGTCATCATCCAATCCGTATGCAAAAAGATAGACGACTGTACACTAACGCACACAGCTACCGACTCGAAGACACGGCCATTCTACCCTGATCTCCCCCCGGCAGCGAAGGCCAACTTGCGCAGCAGAATTCGAGCCCGAGCCCATGACCTGAACCGTAAAGCAGAGAACACTTTCCCCCAACCATTAATCAGGCTACTGCGGCTGGTTATGAGCGATCGGTGGCAGTTGTGTGGCTGTGGCAGCCCATCCCGGCGTCATTACTGCGCCAATCATTTCGCGATCCAGCCAGCGCTTATCTCTCGCCGCCCCCGACCACAAGCGGCTGTGATTTTTTTGTCATTGTACCAAAGTTTTCTTCGTAGGCCACCAGACAAAAAAGCAGGCTTGTTTCGGTAGTGAACAAGCTTTGCTTAAAACCTGGAACAGCACCCGACTTGAGGGATAGAGAGCTAAAGAGAATAAATTGTAGACGTTTACGCTACGTCGCCTAATGAGCTAAACTCGGCGAGGACTCAGCTGCTTGTGAACTCTTTATAGCTTTTTGCTGCTTCGTGTGACATTTTCAAACGCCACCTCTGCTAGAAACAAGGCTACACAACCACGCCCTCTCGTCCCAGATATACCCTCACCCGTTCGCTACTAGGACGACCAAGCGTGCTTGCACTACAAGTGCCCCTCCTCCCCTAGCTTTCCCCCTCACCCGCGCGGAACGGGGTTCAGCGTCGTCATTTGCAGAACATGTCGCATAAAGAGCTGTTGTCGTCAAACTTAAGACTCTCAAGTTCTAGTCCATTGTTTGAAATAGATGAATTTGGCGGCGTATAAGAGATACCGTACAATGGAATATGGCGCAGTATGAAGGTTACCCTTAAACGTAAGTGATATGGACCACCAAAATCCTCCGCAGCCTTGGGCTAAGTAAAGCGGATGGAGCGACTCATCGGGAGGGGCCCCAAACTTTCAGAATAATCTCCAACTGCATGCTGGTGGCTAGGTTTCTAATTTTGTTTCCACACCTCGCGCGTTCCCCTTGCAGGACAACACGCACTACGGGTGGCGAACCACAAGGTCTTTTGCCACGGAAAACTGCAAGTGGTTACTCCTGCACCCTGTGCTAGCAAGGGCCACCGCTCATTTGACGCCGTCGGTAAGCATCCAGTTGGTCTGTCACTTATTGCCACACTTACCTCGTAGCCAATAGTGCGTTTCTATGTACGAGCCTGTGCTCCCTCCTCTGTTCTTGCACAATCAAGGTTGCGCCACCTAGCGGTAGACTTTGTAAAAGAGCAGGATATCTGCCAACATCCGGCTCTTTGCCTGCCGAGGTGGATTTACCGTAGTGACGACTCCAGAACACTTCAGGACTACAGATCACTGTTTGAAAAGATGGCACTCAAAATGGCATGTAAACAGTGGTTACAGAGTTGGTGAATTAAAAGCAGGGCAGATAATTTCAGATTGAAGCTTTGGCTTTAAATTCGGTATAGTATAAACGTTATTAGTATATCTGTCTTAAAATGGTGCTAATTTCAGTATAGCTTCTTTTAAAACATAATTCATTATGGCCTAAAATTTCGCTTTCGCTGTCCGGAGTAGATCGCAGCGCTACAAACGACTGATGCGCAGTAGGAGTGAGCCTGAATTCACATCTACAAGCTCACTACACGGAACAGCAGTGGACCCAATTTTCACATGTTTGGGTTTGAGGCGTCCTGACTCACCAAATGACTAAGACTGCTCACAATTTTGCTGCTATGCTTGTGGAATCTCCTCATATACTTGATTCGTAGTTGACCGTTTCCTAAGAAGCTTAGACTATTAGTTATATTAGTAACTTGAATAGCACGGGAGATAAGCAATTTAACATAGGAGTCGATTTTATTGCCTTTATTTATGCAACAGTATTTTCTACGCTACAAAGTATATGTGGCAAGCAATGAACAACATGCGCCCTCCTGGATTGCTGGGAACCACGCGCATGATATGGAACAGAAAATAAGCGCTACCTAGCGAGTGAAACACTTCAAAGGTGTATTTGTATCGTTCGCCACATTGTAAACGCTGTCTCCGCCATCTTTCCATGTATACACAGCTGGTACCCGTCTTCTACGCCGCCTACTCCTCCCTGTTCGTCGCATCGCAGTTGAGCTGGGAGGTTACCATCGCCTTCCTGTGCCAACATGCCGTGTTCTACGCTGTGACGGCACTGCACATTCCTGCATTGAGCTACGTCATCGCATTCCTGATGCTCCTTCACAGGCACATCAGGGACAAAGACTCATTTTTGGTTAGTTTGCTGGCACCTTTAACAGCGGAGATTGTTGCAAGGTGGACGCGACTTGTAAGCGTGTTCACTGGTATCTTCTACGGCGAAGATGATTGCAGGTAACGTTACCATTACAGGTAATGTTACAGAGTAGCATTTCGTGTGAAACCGGTACTGTTTAAGGCGTAGAACGTAACAAATTAAGTACGTACGCCCTTTTGATGATTTTTTTGCGCACCTTAGCAGCTGACAGCTGAAAAGCAATGGCATGCTTTTTGCCGGCGTTTCCATTGGTTCCATCTACGCCGGATGTCGTTAAAAGGTATAGCCATGGCAGTGGACATGTTTTCTGAGACCTTTCATGGCAAAGGTTATTAAAATTGGGTATTGACGTCTTTTTGGTAAGGGAGTTCGCTTGTGCATTTATCGGCGGAGATAAATTCTAAAAGCAGAGAAGGAGAGGAGAACAACCCTATGAAGAGCGGGAAGGCTGGGGATTGTTTCGTTCGAAGCATACATCGTGTTCTACCCGCATACGGTTAACTTCTCCACCTTAGAAACCTTTTTCCTTCGTATACTGCTAATTTCGCCCAAATACTCCAACCGCTTAGCAGTTTGGTGTCCGCAGCATGATGAAGCAGTTTTCTTTCACCTTTCGTAAAGGCCGTATTTACTGTGCATGCATAAACAATGGTTACCTAATTCACACGTTAAAAAAACAAATGAATTTTTCCATCTCTAGTTCATTTTCTTTGTAAGAGCAAAGTAAGGAACCATAAGTTTATTAAAGAAGAACAAAAGGAAAGTTGAGAAAACAGAGAGTGATGTTGGAGGTGGAAGTAGAAACTACGCATGGTTGAGGGAGGGCGGGTATGGGTCCATCCTAAACGTGTTTTGGGCACGTGGCACCGCAACGCACCACACGCCCGCAGATTCCCCATTACTTATGAACTAGTTTACGTCTCTTGAGCAATACTTCATGAAAATGCTCTAACAGGGGTCTTATGATCTCAATATAACAATACCAAAAACTTCCATTAAGTGCAATCTGTAATTTCGGCTCATGTATACCCTGCAGTATCTTTACAATCACTACGGGCGCACCTGCTACATGGTGACCTACGTCGCCTTCCACTGGAACATTCTCCGCTGCATGAGCTACAGTGTGGACTTCGTCCGCTCTGAGAAACTCAAACCGGAACAAAGCCGCCGCCGACTGCCGCCATACTGGAAAACGCTAGCCTACGTCATCTACCTGCCGACCGTCTACTTGGGACCACTGCAGAACTACGACGACTACGAAGCTCAGGTAAAGTGACCTATCTTGCAGGCATAGATTTTCCCATTATGTTACGCTGTGAAAGCAAAGGCCCCATAGACGCCTTGGTTTACACATTATAAAGCGGTGTTATAATCGAGGAAAACATGCGATAAGTCAATTTTGTATGAGATTCTATGAACGATCAAAAATTGGGATAAAGACTGTGAGAGTGAGATAGCAGTGCAACAAGACTTCGGTTTTCAACTAAAGATATATGTTTAGAGATAAATTAATATCTATAATGTTAGAGTAGCGCGAGTACTTGGTCGTGATAAAACTAGAGGCCTTATTCTGCAGTGATTCGAGTTGACCGACCAGGTATGCTTGATGCTAGTTCCAGATAACACCTGCGCATTCTAGTTGCGATCTAAATGACGGGATGCATGACAGGAGCCCGTTCGCCTATTCCCAAAGTTTATTATACTCTTCGGTGTTTATGCAAAAGAGGAAAAGTCGGAAGAAATGTAAACACCTATGTATTTTCATGCACGAACTTTCTCAATGGCCACGGTATTGATACAATAAAAGAAAGACTCATTGGCTCTAGTCGTCGTAAATGTTATATATTTCGTCTTTAAACCTTAATTTGTTTAAGTGAGTAGAGTACACAATATGAGTCCGGCGAAATAGCACCAAATGTTTTCTTTACATTTTTTAGTCTTCGTTATCTCAAATTGCATTTCTTCATTTAACTGTATTCGCGTTCCCTCAAACATCCACTTTCAATTCAGTCGTTGATGTCTACATTTATTTTCAGAAAATATCTCCGTTGAACCCATCCTTGGCAGTTGTCGTTTGTCGCTCCTGCCTGCCATGCTACTAAGCACAAATATCGCGTCTTGAGGTACAACAGGAAGCCGAAGAATTGTGGTAACTGAGTGGAAAGAAATTAAGCTATGAAAATGTGCCTGGCACACATTGGAATGACGGCTTTGCGGTTCCTTTCTCCCCACTTTGCGCTCTGAATGAGGGTCAAACCTCAAGGCTGTTTAGAGGTGGCAGATATAGTGTGTTGTGCAAAGTGACGTTTTCCAAAGTATTCAGTACATGCCGCTTCACGCGTCAAATCATGCTTGTATTTTTTTCAGCTAGACAAAGAGAGGCCCAGGTGCACGCCGCGTGAATTAGCTTCAGCCGTCGCAAGGCTGCTGCGCAGCGGAGCCCACTTCATTCTAATGGAAGCCATGACTCACTACATATACAGGTCGGTGCCCGCTTCCTTCCAGTTCAGTCTGCTGAGCCTCCTTGGTGACTTCGTCGCTGCAGATATGTTTGCGCTGTTTTCTCTGTTTGCCTCTCTCTAGCCGGGTGATTTACCTGCCCCTTTCTTCAGCCTTGTCTCTGTACATCCTTGTCGCAGTAAATATTTCACACTCGGTAGATGCCTTAAACACGCCGTAAAGAAAGTGAGGGGGGTGGCAGAAAAGAAGGAAGAAAAGAGGACTCGCCGCAGTGCAGGACTACACAATAATTTCGAACACCTGGGGCTCTTTAACATGGACACACTTGGCTCAACAACAGGCGTCTTCAGCAACTCGCCGTCATCTAAGAGAGGCTGGTTTTTCATTCTGCGCCTTAAGACTGAGCACGCTAAGACCATTATCGTTGAGCCACAGCAGTGGGTAGACACATGAACCGTACCGTGAAGGGAGACGTGCAGAACCTCTTCCCGTACTGCCAGTAACGGCGGCCTATACAGCCCAGCGTAAAAGAAACGAAATTTCTAGTGTTGCCGTTAAGTGCAGTAAAAATTGTAAGAGTGATGGAATCTGAGGAGCTTGGTACATGTTTTGCGTGCCGTCAGCTCAAGAGTAGCCCCAAGAGGCGTCGTCATGCGTTTTACTTGCATGTTTTATTACTCTCGAGCTGATGGCACGCAAAAGTAAAAATAAAATGAAGAATTAGATGAAGTAAAAATTTTCATCCAATGTAAGGTAACTTGTCAGCTGTATTTTTGCACAAATGCGGACGTCTGCTCACCATGTTCAACCTCCGGTGCCTCAACTGCCCGTCTTCCTTCCGCAGTTCCGCGATGGCCGACTGGCCCTGGATGATCGAGAAACTGGACCTCGCAAGCGTTGTGGGCTTCGTGCTAGCCTTCCACTTTTTCTTCTACATCCGCTATGTTTTCACATACGGCTTCGCCGGTGCCCTTGCCAATGCCGAGGGCATTGAGATCCCGCCGTACGCCAAGTGTATTGCCAGGTTGAACAAGTGCACCGAATTCTGGAGGTGAGTGACCCAACTTGCTGAAACTGGGAACCAAGAATCAATATTCGATGTCACCTTTTTCTTCGAATTTAGTACTCTCTCTTTACTTTGTGCGTTTTTTCATGTTCTGACAGGACGCTATTTTACAGATGTGGTGGATTCTGTTATTTTCTTTATCTTCGCTCTGTAGTGATTCTCTGCACGACTATAAATGTAAATATATTTTTGTCGTTTTTTTTTTTTTATCGCACGCTCGTTTTATCTCCGGGAACAGGCTGAAGTGGCTGTCGAACCCTGTCTCGTAGAGATGACATATTTGTCAGCGGTCCTTTATGCAAATCTGAAAACCAACACCCATGCTTTAAGGTTGACCCTGCTCTACTAAGATTCGGGGTGGTGACTCCATAGCGCGCCATTTCGTTAGAGCTAATCGAACTACCCTGCTTTCCTTATACATTACGGAGGCATACCTAACAGGTGAAGAGACATGCAAAAAGAAAGGAAAGAAGAAACAAAAATGTTATCGCGTTTAGAATAATGCAGCGTCTTATCACCCTCGCGCCCTCGCTAAAAGCTCCGAAAGAGACTTGTCAGCTTCGATCTCTTCCAAATACTTACTGAACAGGCGAAAAATTTCAACCATTAAAAGATTTCCCGTGATGTCTACTGAAAACTCCGCCCTAAGGACACACTGTTGTTTTCTTTCAGGTACTTCGACCGGGGAATGCACCTACTAATTCGAAAGTAAGTGGTTCGAAGATTGAAAAGTATCGTTATTCACTCCATATTTACAAGAACCGAGACAAAACTTTTATTGGGAACAAGTAATGAATGATACGTTAGTCAGGAACTTAATCGTTTGTGACCCAACTGTGCTGAACAATGTTGGAGATGGCTTGGGTTGACTGAAAGCCTAAGCAGACAAAGCACAATTGTAGGTGTAACCAATAATATGAACAAAAATAAACTAATGCCCACCTTTATTTAGAAAACAGATTTTACAGAAGGTATTCCCCTATTTCGGTTAGTAAGAGTGATCAACCGTTCATTTTAACGAATGAGAGATTTACAAGCAAATACGAAAGTTTAAAAGTTCGTTTAGCAGTTGCTTGCTATTAACAGCAAGTTAACGATATCCTTGAAACGGAAGATACATAACAGGCATATTTTACCTATATCTGTTGGTCCGAAGCCTTGAAGCTCACGAATAGTGTCAGCTAAGGACAAGGCAATGGGATGTACAATAGAAAATTACGGGTGTAAAGCTAAAGGGCAACGCCGAGGATTTCTCAATTATTTTGAGCAGAAAATCGCATTATATTTCTTAGGTGCCCTTGTCTCAGTTCTGATGAATAGTTGTTCAAAATAACCAAGCAAACAATCATAAAACACCAACAATAATTCAGGAAACTGATCTCAAAACTGAGTTTCCACTAAAGTGTGATGTCACGGCACAGCAGGTATTGTCGTCATGGGTACTGTCTCAAAATGTCCACTGTGCACGATGATTGGCTAAACTGGTGACTCTTACTGACAACTTCGGTCATTATTTGCCTGAAATGACCGAGAACAAGCTTGAACTTTTTCTCTCTGCAAACGTAGAGTGAATATCGACGCGCATGAAGCTCGTGATGTCACGCAAGATTTCCTGTGAAAAATCATTGCAACTGATGCCACGAAACGAGAAAATTTCAAACTACTTTGCACCGAAACAAAACGCCGTCTGGCTGCGAGACTTGGCACGAAGGATCAGAGGACAGAGCAGCACTTACCGTGAAAAATACCAAAGTTGCCTTTAAAAAGAAGCGGTATTGACTATAAAACGAATGTGGCTTAGTGATATCATCAAATGAACTTGGGCGTAGCATAAATAACTTAAAGCAATGACGGAATGCTTGTTAAACTGTGTCTCTGTACATGCCAGTTCGCGCAGCAATGCCTTTTTGTGTTAACACTAGCCTTACTTGGCCTCGTGGTAACAAAGCTGTACAGGACGAGATTACGAATGTTAACAATACGTACTAAAACTCAGCAGATGCGCACTGTATTCTACTGCACCTGTGACAAAACAATGCCTGCGTCGAAGTAGTTTCAGCACCCCTCGAACTTTATCTCTGCTCGTCACGCTTACAAAAAAAGTTTTAGACAGTCTATAGAGTGTCTATAGATTTCTGTCTATAAAGTCTATAGACTATCTGCAGACAAAAGTCTATAGGCAATACAAACGCTATAGACAGTCTATAGACAATCTATAGATTTATGGCCATACACTTTAAGTAGACTTTTCTCTTTAGAGGGTCTATAGACTATGAATAGACAAAGAGCAATATCTATAGGAAGTCAATAGAGTCAATAAGAAGTCTATAGCGTGTCTATAGACCATTTTTATAAGGGCAGTGTCGGTTCCTTGCGCGCTTCTACTGTTTGCGTTTGCAGGTACTTCTACGAACCCTTGGCCGGCGGCCGCAAAGGGCCCGGTTGGTTGGTGCTGGGCACAGCGATGTCTTTCGTCTTCACCTGGTTCTGGCACCTCATGGAGAAGGGGGATGGCATCTGGTGCGCCCTCAGTGTGCTTGGAATCTCTTTCGAAGTGTTCGTCACTGAAATAAGGAAGTGGACGCCAATAAAGAACATCGAGGTGCGTCGCTGCGTGAGCTATAATACGGGAAAATGCAATACGGCCAATTTCTGTCAAATTTCAGCTATCTCAAGCAAACATTTCAAGAGGTGTAACCGAAAAAATATATCAAATCATGCCGTAGGTTATTTGATTTAGAACTGTATTTATTCACTGTTCTGCTGAAAGTTAGCATTCTTTTGTGGTTACAGTGAATGCCATGAAAACCATGTGCAGACTTTGGAAATCAATAAGCCGCGGAAAATTGTGGCCAAAAATTATTAACGTTCTTCAGTCAATTGTGTAGCTTTTCAACTTTACAACATGGTTCCTGAACTGTGTCATGCGGATTCCTCCGTAAAATTTTTATGAAGCTACAAACCCAGAAGTTTCCGGGCTTGATTAAAATTTTCCTGAATTCCAACAGACACGATAAATGAACGTAGAGCGTTAAAATATTTCAAATAATTCAAACTGGCGTATTTGCCAAAAGTAACCGGGCAACGATAGTTTGTTTCCTAGCAGCACAGCGAAGCGCTTATGGCAGCCCGTAAGCTCTGAATCTGAATAAAGTGAGGTGAACCCTTGTACTCACGTTTTCACACTTTTCGGTCATTAGGGGTGCCGTAAAGGCTCCTTTATACGGTCGAGAAGCGAAAACCTGTTGCTCGGTTACTTTTGGCAAAGGGAGTACATTGGCACGACTGAACTCTTGATAGCCTCCCATTTATATGCCTACCCCGCCGCGGTGGCTAAGTGGTTACGGCGCTCGGCTGCTGACCCGAAAGACGCAGGTTCGATACCGGCCGCGGCGGCCGAATTGCGATGAAGGCGAAATTCTAGAGGCCCGTGTACTGTGCGATGTCAGTGCACGTTAAAGAACCCCAGGTGGTCGAAATTCCCGGAGCCCTCCACTACGGCGTCCCTCATAGCCTCAGTTGCTTTGGGACGTTTAACCCCAACGAACCATTTATTTGCCATTATGAACTGGACATCCTGTGTTCTAGCTTCGAAACAAGATCACTGCTGTCGTTCCTCGTTTTGTTCTCCACAACCATAATTTTTCGACGTAATGCTTCACATCTGTTTCGGTCCTGCAAACACAGGCAATCGCTAGAAATAACTAGCCATAGCAGTGTAGTTAAGAGTGCCGTCCACGGCCATTCTTTAGATGCAAAGTAAGGCCGCCGCTGCGATTATGCCGGGAACCTTATGCTAGAGTGAATAATTCGCTCTTCTAGAATCACAGGCACATTTAACACAGAAGGATATTTGCTGTCCGGAAAATTCCCTTGCAATCCCAATTTTTCGAAGTGTTTTGACTAAGAAAGACTAACGCCGCTACTTTCTCTCCACTCGCCGCCGCGGTGGCTCAGTGGCTATGGTGCTCGGCTGCTGGCCCGAAAGACGCGGGTTCGATCCCGGCCGCGGTGGTTGAATTTCTTTGGAGGAGAAATTCGAGGCCCGTGTACTGTGCGATGTCAGTGCACGTTAAAGAACCCCAGGTGGTCGAAATTTCCGGAGCCCTCCACTACGGCGTCTCTCATAGCCTTAGTCGCTTTGGGACGTTAAACCCCATAAACCAACCAAACCAACCAACCGCTTTCTCTCCACTCGATGTTTTCGTCAACATCAACGCCATGTGTACTGGATCTTTCTACAGACGCGGTACCTCGGCACGGCTGGCCGAATGCGGGAGGCCGCAGCCCTGCTGGGCTCTCCCCACTACCTCCTCACCATCCTGGCCTGCCTCTTCCATCTCGTCGACGTCAACGTGTGCCTCATTGTGTGCCGAAGGATTCTGCTCGGTATGTTCATCTTTCGTGACCGAAATGCAAGTGCAGACGTCCATTTGGGACTAGCAGTTAATTCTTTTTTTTTTTGCATAACAACCAGTGCGCTTAATCGGAGGACTATTTCATTGCCTTTTCGGGTGTTCCTAAAGTGATATTCATCTCTATAGATAGACTTAATGCGTCCTTAACTCTCCAGAGCCAACTTATAAACAATAGAAGCAATGTTCACGGCATGTGCCAGTGTCATTTTAGTCACGAGTGAAAATTGCTCATTAGGGGAATTTCAGTGTTCGGATACAAATAATACCAAGATTAGTGAGTACCGTCAAGGAAAATCGAACGCTGTGGCGCAAGAAGTGCGGAAACTGTGAGCTTTGTGACGATACCAGCTGAGAGAGCAGTCTTCGTTTCTTTGACACTGATTCGCCAGGTAGTACGCACGGGCCAGAGATGTAGGTATTTAATGCGCGTCCTCATTTAGAATTTTCTCCCAAATACAACAAAAAAGATAATATGGGAGCTAGGCGCCTCGCACACGCCGACACGTACTGATGTTTGCTAGCAGGTATTCAAATTCATATGCGGTTTAGTGTTATATGTGACCCTCAAGGGCTATGGTAAGTTAATTATCGGGAGACAAAAAAAATGGAATAACAACACGTTACTATTCTGGCTGTGCGTGCACAAAGGCGCCCATTATCATGCCGTAATTCTTCACAGAATGGTTTAGAAATCTAAGATACGCATACGGGTTCACCGATTCCATAAGAACGGAAAAAAATGGAAAGATCGGCACTGGCTTCTTTAAAACACACAAGTTTTAGAACCTTCTCCTAACTGCAGGGGCGTTTGTGTTGGACTGCGTACTAACACCGACAACGAGCTTTTTTACGATGGCAGCGCCATCTGTAAGAAATACCTAGTCACTATTTGTCATATCGAAATTATGTGTAAAGAACGATGTGAAAAATCTGACAAATACCCCTTCTGGCCCAGCAAATTTTGCGTTTTTTTAGCAAATGTCACTGCCTTTTTGCGTCTACCAAATAGTGTACTCACATGTGCCTCAACGTATTTGTGCTAATGCCTTTCTTTAATACCACTACTGCAGGCTTCCCATTCCCGCTGGTACCCGTGTTGGCCGGCCTGTACAGTGCCTGCCACATCGCGTCCTACATAAAGGAATGGGAGGAGACGGCGAAGCGCAAGCAAGCCTAGGTGCGGCAGTCATCTTCGAAGTGCACCCAAGACACACCAAGATATCACAAGATCAGGAACAAAAGAAATTCCCCCTTCACCCGGCTACTGACATTGCTTTCGCGTTCCTGCTGCGCATTTTCTTTCCGCATATTCGCCAATAAAACACTCACTGTCCACAAACATCACAATCTCACAGAACACTTTTATAGCGTGCCTGTAATGCCCACAACAGTAGTAGCTTCATTTTATTACCGCAGCACAAGCATTTCACAAATTTACTTTGCTTAATAGCAGGTGTTAGCTTCGCTAATTCCTTGGACCAGTTAGTGGCTAAGTGAATATTTTTGTAGTGTTTCACTGATCAAAAGCCCATACCATGGCCTCCTCTGATATATGGATCTCTCAAGTTGTAATAGTTCCAGCACCCGCCTTTCGCCAACTTTACAATATACACTAGTCTGCTCTGCATACCGATTCAGTGGTACACAAACTTAAGGGAACCACCCATTGCCCGAACTGGGCAATTCAAGATGCGTGTACATCATCGTTCACCAAAAGCAAGCCGATCAGACTTCACTAATTACAAAAATTGCTTTCAGCGCCAGCTAAATATTGCCAGTATTTGACATCTTTAAAACGCATTGTTCGTGAAATAATGATGCAACGTTACAGTGCCCGCTGTCTTAACTGTTCCTGCGGCCGGCAACAACTCATCCTTCCTTCTTTATTTGTTTAACAAACTGCTACTGCTACTAGACTCGTTGCTTAGTTGCTTCAGCAGCATTTCAGCGTGCGTTCAGTCTACAGGCTGGCACGTCTTGAGCCACATGACACTTTTTTTCCTGTATTTCGACACCCATGGATTTAGCTTCCAAGGTGAGATGCTTTCGATTGCTTCTAACTGGCCATATGGCGCACTGGATCCCGAGAGCGCTCAGATTTTTGACGCACTGAACTGAGAATTTATTCCTTTAAAAGTTTTTTTAGGCTCAATGTTTGTTCATTGAGATTCCGGTTTATTGGAGCCAACGCTCTCTTCCATTTACAATGAATAGCCTCTATGTTGGAAACCAAAAAACAATTTCCGTGCCGCAAGAGCACTATCAGTGGACATTTTTAGCAAGCCTCCTCTAGCGTTTCTTGCCACTGCATTGTGAAAAAGACGTAAAATTTTTTTTCGTCATGTGCGTCGGGCGCGAGCAAAGCAAAATGAGTCATTATCGGCGGTTGAAGTAATAACTATTTTTACCTCCGCATCAACGCTGCGCATCGGCTAATGTAGAGTATGATCTACGTGAAAAGGAACTCTGCTAGCGCGAATGTGTAGATGCTTTTTTTTCCCGAGCTTACATAGACGTGGCAGCTTCATCTGCGAGTTTGTGCACACAGAACTCGGAAACTCAATTAAAACGTTGAAACTTCGTACCCGCGTCTGGTTGATTAAAGGCTCCCTCGAGATTTATCTTCTTTTGTACCCGTCCAAAGACAAGTATAAGTTTAAGGCATTCAAAGTTGCGACTTAGCATGGCCTCGCTAATATTCTATGCGCCCCGACTCCTTCGCTACAAAAGATTTTTACACGCTTGAAAAGTTAACACTTGCAAGTTAGCGCGGCTCCTGTTTATTTCTCTGTCCTTCATCCACATTTACCCAAGTTAACTCTCGTTACTCGGATGGCGATCAGGCGTCGTCAGGTTGACATGATCAGTTGTGCAACGTTTGGGGGCGCACGCGCGATGAACCCATTTCATGGTTTAACGTCAGATAAGTGCACAGGAAGGCCCTTTCAAATTAATGGTTCGCTTCGACGCCGTCAAGTCAGCAAAATTATTTGATGAAGCTATTGCTACCATTTTATTTCCATTGCGAATTGAGCATATGCGTGCTGTGTTTCCGCCCTGCTCTCGCCAACGTTGACAATAATTTGCAAGTATAAAACATTTTCAAACCGTGCTTCTAAATCCCCGTTTGATGGTGGACCGGCGCTGCGACGCGTGCAAAACCGTGCAGTTATTTTCTTGAGGCAAGAATAAGGCCTCGAAAGAAACGTATCATATTGACGCGCACTCCAATGCTGTGACATTAGACCTTTTCTCGACACATGTGCGCAGCGCCCAACTGGCGACCTTATCTCTCATGCCCTTTGTCTGACGAGCACTGCTCGAGACCTCCCAGCTGAAGCCTCTCGACTATGTCTTCACTCGGTCTCCGTCGCGAACAGTTGCGCAAAATAAATACATAAAACGAATATGACATCTCTTGCAGCTTCCTGGGTCGACACTTTTTTAGCCGTCTGCACATGTCAGTGAAGTAAGTAGCCAGGGGGCGTTGTTTTCTAGTTTTTATTTCATCACTTGTAAAAAAAAAAGGTAACTACAACAGTCATTTAGCGGATATTCTGCGTAACTAAAGGATGGTGGCTTTCTGCAAAGTAACAGAGGAACTTGATCAATTCTTTCCTTTATCGCGTGTCGCACTTTGGCAGAATCAATGCCGCTACAGCTTCTTCTCCAACCAGAAAGCGAAATATTTAACTGAGGCGTTTCTACTTTCCTCAGAAAAGCAGTTGTTCAACACAAACAGCCGGTATTTCTTAAACGTGTGTGCGTGTGCGCGCCTGTGTGTGTGTGCGAAAAGACAGTTCAAGAAGGAGGCGGCCGAGACTGAAAGCGGAACGATAAGGTCTTCTGTTGTTCTGCTGACGTCGCAGGTTATACGAGACATGCCTCCAAGCACAGGCACTGCGACTGAAAGAAAGCGGACTGCGAATTCGGAGCAACGCAGTGACACTCAGAGGTATGCTAGGTGCAGCATTCATGTTTAACCACTTTAAATGTGTTTGCTTGTGTAGCTTCTTCTTAGTGAGTCATATCGAGCACATGCTAATCCAGTCGCTCATCCCCTGGGCAGCTGGACGTGGAACTGTGTGATCCTTCTTCATTGGTTCATCGGTTGCTCAGCCTTCGCCTACGCAGTTTGGAGATATGCCACCGACAAAGCGAGTAAGTAAGAAACGCCACAACAACGCACGATATTACAGCAAAATAAAAACAAAATAAAATGTAAAGCATATTCATTAGCAACGAAGAGAAATGAATCAATCAATAAACATTGAATGATTGTTTACTTGTATTGACTAAGTGGCTAACAAGTACAAAATTAGATTGATTTTTTTATTAGGTTAAGCCAATCACATTACGTTCTCAGCGTTATCATCTTTGGTTCTCTCCTCTGCAAAGTACAAGGCTGATTAGACTGAAGCGATGGCCTCGTGCCTTGAGCACCCGCTCGCATGCGATAGGTGCGGAGTTCGGACCCCAGTGCCGCCGGGAGCTCGTCAGTTATGCAATCGGTACAAGCTTTTCCCTGGCCTGGTGCTCCGATCCTATATAGTGGAATGCTTAAAAAAGCGGTCTTTGACACTACCTTGTATAGAAAAAAAAGAAACCTTCAGCCATGGCGCTTTTTGGCCAAACTGCTCTTGCGTCAGTAAAATTTATCCTTTTCATAATAAAGAGAAAGAATGAAGGGAAGAAAGAAGGAAAGAAAGAAAAACTAAAAGAGCTTCGTCTCGATAAATGCACACACCATGTTTGAAAGGGTTATGGAAGTTCAGAAGGGAAGAAGTGCCGCTCAGGAATTCGATCCTGAAGACGGAAGTAGGCCTTATGAAATGACGCTTTATTTGTACAGCAGAAAAAGCTATTGCTTCGCGTTCAAAGGAGTCTTGTGGGTTGCTGCTGCTGCAGCGTTGCTGTGTGCCTTCCGCAGTGGCTCAGTGGCTTTTGCGATCGTATCCCCTTCACCCCTCCTGTATACCTTCCCTCTCAACATGGCTGAGGGGTCAACTGTCAGTAAGACAGTTCCTGTGCTAGTCTTTTCTTCATAACCCTCCCCCTTCTAGTGTTACTATGGAGTGCGCACACGGTAATGCTGCCTTACAGAAGTTTCTAGTTCAGTTTGACCAGTGTATTGAATGCATGTACTGTGACCACTGTGAATCTGTCGAGTGGAAATGGCCGTACATAACATTTATAGAGAATGTATTGTGTAAGGCATACGATATGCATTTTTTTATTCTCATGTGTTTTCTTTTGGGCTATATTCAGTCTCTAACGGACGGCATATTTGATCACAGTTTCGTTAAGAGAAATGGCTACTCCGACCAGTGACTGCTAAATTCTCTTCTTTTGCTCTATCAAATACTGCCCTCCTCTCTGTAAGTATGCGCTAACTACGCCTGTCTCTTTATCGCTGGTCTTTCAGACACGTCCCTTCCGAAAGAGATGCGGAGCGAATTCAGACCTAGTCCCTATGGTTTCGGGCGAAAGCAGGTATGTTACGTGTCATTCCCGATGACAACATGTACTCTAACATGTTTTGGTGCTGCAGATACAATGGTCATGCCGAGTGTAATGCGTAAAAATATTTTACATATCTCTCACAACATTATTGCGACCAAAAACGTAGCAGGTTTCTCGGGCGCCTATAGCTGTTATTCTCTTGCTGGACACCGTTGCAGTTTCCTGAAGACAGACGCCTACGGCGGCCTTGGTCGTGTCTTCTGTTTAAGAGTGTTGACCTCGCACTGTTTTTTTCAAAAGCAAACAGGTTGGATACAAAAAGCGTTGGATTACTGCAACAACGGCTTCTGATGGCATAGACGATATATGAGATCATCAGCGAAACATCACAAAAGCAATGAAGTGGTAGCGGTGTTGTGTCCAGTCACTTATTTCAGCTTGCTTTACGTGAGTGTTAGCGCCAGAGAGACCCAGGGATGTCGGCATTAAGTTTTTAGTTCATTTGTGGTTTATTATATCTTTCGTTATGTATACGCTGTCCCCGGTGCGCAGGACATGACGAACTTCGAATGGCAAATCGAGCGCTCGTTTGTCTTCACGACATGGAAGTGGCTCCTCGTCCATCCTCTGCTGGCGAGGGCGACGGTCTATGCTGCCCCGGCGGTGAGTTCCAGAAGCCGAACAACGACATTATTTTTGCTCGCACATTTTCGCCCCGCTTTTTCGTTGCGTAAGGACATCGGCAAGTTCACCTCCGTATAGCCTTACATACGAAGAAAGCCAAAAATCACTGAAACTAAGATAAGCACAGGAGAGTTCTTGAATTTTCGGCGTTTACCAATAAAGAAATTAATGGTGTAATAATTTTGTACATGAAAGGAGAAAACCCAACCACATGGCGCAGCTTGAATCCGAACCCACGGCCTCCACGTGTCGTGTACGGTGCTGTATACCAACTAAGCTATCTTCTACATTTGTTTGTCTATGTTTGTGGGGTTTAACGTCCCAAAGCGACTCAGGCTATGAGAGACGCCGTAGTGAAGGGCTCCGGAAATTTCAACCACCTGGGGATCTTTCACGTGCACTGACATCGCACAGTACACGGGCCTCTAGAATTTCTCCTCCAAAGAAATTCGACCGCTGCGGCCGGGATCGAACCCGCGTCTTTCGGGTCAGCACTTCTACATTTGAGCCCAATGGGTACTTGAACTCCCTTGGGCGTCCTGGGGACGTTTGAGACGTCCTGCGGATGTCCAGTGTAGTTTCAGTGCCCACTGGGAGTTTATCTGTGTTGCGTATAGTCTAACCTTAACAGTGTTCACTAGTGCAACCCTTGAGCATAGCGCCGCTCAAGCAACGACTCATGGTTTGCTTCCTCCACGCCCTGCAGTTGTTACCGATGTTCTACACTGGATACTCAGCCCTCTTCGTGATTTCGCTGCTGGGCCCGGAAGTGGCGGCCGTCTTCTTGATCCTGCACGCACTCTTCTTCGTCGTGGCCAGCATACGAGCACCGTTGCTCTGCTACGCCACAGCTTTCCTAGTCCTCGTCATAAAATTCTCACTGCCGGACAGCTTCAGACAGGTGAGCTTATCTCATCCTCACTTAGTTTCCCGTTCTAAGCAGCTTGAGTTTACCACTGTAACGTTATAACGCTGAGAACGGAAGACACAATTAGTGCAAGAAACATTATGTAAGCCAGTGCATGAATCAGAGCCTAATTAGAGTGCAAGAAATAAACCATCGCAAGTCTACAAGAGGCACTTTGCGCAGAAAATGTCCTCCGGCACTACTCAAGCTCGCAAAGGAATCAAGGAACAAATTTAATTTGTACCTTGCGCAAAACGCGCTTGGCAACCGTGATCCCGGCGACCTTCCCTCCGTTTCTGTGCGAACTTAATGTTTTATCTACGTGCAAGACCTAAATACTGTTTCAATGCACAAAATAAGTGTCATTGGAAACAAGGTCACTGCAGCCTTTCGAAACTAGCCTACCTTCATTGGCAAGGCGAAGTTTTACAGGTCACGATTACTCAGTTTGACTTGAGTGGCGCATTCGTGTACTTGTATTGTTTTCTTTGGAATGGCATACTTCTAGAGGCGTTGCCTGCGTATCTTGACTTCCGTCTGCGGTGTCAATATAAGCGCACAGCAAGTAATATAATCGAGTTGCAAATATTAAGAGGTTTTAAAATCAGTGTAACGTTTGTTATTCTCTCAGGAAACGTCTCATACGAAACAATGCGGCTCTTGAGCACTTTTAACTTTAAAGTTTTTTAAGTGCGCTTTAGAGGTTACAGCGTTATCAAATCACCAACGAAACTCTTTTTACCACACAGCACAGATTTCTCTGGTAGATACATACTGAAAAAATTCGCGCAGAAAGACGAGGACAAAGCAAAGACAAACACAAGGACGAGTGCTCGTCCTCCTTGTTATCTCTGCTTAGTCCTTGTCTTTTTGCGCAATTTTTTCCAGTGTGCATATCAACCAACTAGCCAAACTTTCTGCTCTCCTCTCTAGTAGACACCGTGCAGTGCGAAGAGCCCTCACTAATAATGACGCTACGTTGATTCTCTCTCACAGGCATAAATATGTATCTATTGACTTAAAAAAGTTAGCAATAATCACCAGGGCTAAGGCACTTTCACTCATTTTAAGCAAAATACGCCGCAAAATATCTTTCGCCGGTGTAAAATGAATCACTTAGCCGATAAGTAAGGGACAGCTCAGTTTCCCCCGCACTGTTTTGTCGCCATATGTCAGATTAGAAAACAGAGTCCCATAAGACGTGATAATCGTTCTGTCCGTCTTGTCGCGGTCTTGTTGTCATGACCACAAGAGCCATGAGGAAGCTCATGAAACGGCTCGGATTGTGAACGGCTCCAGGTTTCACGTCCATGGGTTTCTATTTGTAGTTAAAGTAATATCATAGCCGTATAGTCACTATGTAGGGACGTAGCCAAAAGTCAGAGAGGTACAGCAAAGCCATCTTGTTCTTGTTTTCTGTTCTTGCGGGGCAGGTAGTTGTAGCGAAAAATATTCGCTAGTGAACAAATTTAAGTATAATGTCTTTGTCTACGACCTACCCAGAAAAATAACACGTTGTTGTATCAGCTCGTAGCTAATTTCAAACAGCGCAGCATGGAATGCCGGCTGCCATCAAGTCTTCCTTCGTAGTCAGACGCGTCGTCATGTAAAAACGCTGTGCTAAAACTCCTCGATGGTGGTTGGGCTTTTTCTACACCGCGTTCATGCAAACAATTAAGTGTACAGTGCTTACTTTTACCTTCCACTTCGGTCTTCAGCTCCTGTACTTTCGATATGGTGCCCTGGGCTACATGGTGATCATGGCCGTCGTCCAGTGGACCTTGCTGCGCTGTCTCAGCTTCAGCCTCGACTTCATCCACGCAGACTGCACAGCTCGCCAGCGCATATCACGAGGACCGCCGTACTGGAAGACGCTAGCATACGTCTTCTACCTGCCGCCTCTTTACCTGGGACCTATGCAGAACTACGATGACTTCGAATCCCAGGTACATCGTACTGTGTGCAAAACAGACTGTTAAAGGAACCTTAAACTTCAACGTAGTATATGCCTATATCCACAGATTTCCTTTCATAATTATGCAGATTTATCAAGAAAAAATTCTACACAGACACTTAAGACTGATTACTTGTGGGAATGCAAAAGCATGTCGTGGACGCAAGAAGTAAATGTTTGGTTGCATTTGCTGAGTTTGCTTCAGGCGATCAGCCTTTTGTTTTTGTTTTTTTTTTAAGTATGACCCACTCCACAAACACAAGCGCGTATGACACTACTCGGAAGGCTGTACGAAGAACGATTGCCTCACAATTTTGATGTGAAAATCTGGGAGGCATAGAACTGAAGGTGCATATGTCGTAGGTTCCAATCCCTGTAGCAAGCTAGCCTTCGATTTTACTAGCACAAGTAAACAATATTCTACAATAAATCGCATGACACCGCACGGAACGCTGTACGACAAATGGTTGCGTCATAATTTTAGTGCGATTGTCACCGCAGAAATGACGCCACATGGACTTCGGCCAGTAGCGTGTACATATAGACAAACGATATGTGTAAGATTGTTCGAAGTGGCGGTGCTCGGCTTACTGTGTGCGTCATACGGCCACTTCATGACGTCACCCTTTTTGCTTGCCATCGCTTAAATTTTCTGCACCAATCGCGAGTACACATACAGACGCCGCCGGGTTTTCTTGTAATTAGACTAGTAATGTTTTCGCATTAAAATGAGAAGCTTTCATCATGTCGACTAGAAGGCCGATTTTCTGCATACAGAGTCATTAAGGTTTTGAGATAAGCAGTCTCTTTGGCTTGTTCTCGCAAAATTATTTCGCGAAAAACCACGCTCAGGTCGAGGCAATACAGCTGTCACTCGGTGCCCAGAGTTTTGCGAATTGCTGTGTCGTGATGATTTGTAGCGATGTATTTTTTTCTTTTCTTCAGATAGACAAACGGAGGCCAGACTTGACGCCATTGGAGATAGCTGCCATCTTCGGGAGGCTGCTCCGAAGTGGGGTCCACTTCCTCCTCGTTGAGGGGTTCACTCACTACTTTTACAGGTCGGGAACAGTATTTGTCTAGTACTTCTACAAACAGTGAGCCTAATGCTTCACTTATTTGTCGCTGCCGCAAGTTTTGGGCAGTAGAAATGACAAATTGCTGGAGGTACAAAATTTCTGCTTCGTGTTCTCTCTTTTTAATGATGTGGATCATCGCACACAATGAGTGTGGCCAGCTAATTAATTTAAATTAAATCTCTTCTCCTACGTAGTTTCCGTTTCAGCTGCAGAATGATGTCTCTGCACAATGGTTCTCAACCTAAATAGGCTGAGGGTATATAAGGCTAGCAAACTCTTAAAAATATTCAATGCTTTCTCGTTTTGTTTCACTACAACCTTTACTCTTGCATGCCGCAGGAGTCGGATTGCTATTTAGTGAAAAAGCAGCTTTTGTACTGCAGTTTCATCATCCCGATCAAAATCCAAATCCTACTTTTGACGTCACAGCCCCCTATTCGGCTAATGAAACCAGAACTCAAGCTACATCGGAGAAGTCATTTGACTACAAATTATCTACTAGGCGCATGCAAGCTTGATACATTAATTCATGTTTACTCATCTCATATACATCACTATGAACAATAACACCGAGCGATAAAAAAAGAAGCGTACATCTACGGTGTCTAACGGTATCTAAGCGTACATCGTGGCCCAAGTGCAGCTTTAGCACATGAAGTTAATGTCAGAAGGAAAAGTGGTGTACACCACTCGACCTTTGCTTATACTTAATTTTAGCCTACTTGCCAGCAGCGCCAACAGACGATTGATGCGAGGACTTGAAAGCTCTTATATAGAGGCATGCCGGTTTGCCCCGTCGAACGTAAAACTGGGCGAGTTGATGGCAATGAACAGCGCAAAAGGACCCGGACGTTTTCGTGGAGGGCCTCACTCACCACTTTTACAGGTCGTCAGGGCTTCGTGTGCCTGTTTCTTTCTTCGTGTCCTTTTGAGCTTTTATTATGCTAAACCGGTTTGCTGATTTCGTTCCATAACGCCCTGCTGGACGAAAACAAGGAAGACACATCAAACAACGGTACAGGCGCCAACTCTAGGCTGACAGCTTGATACGACAGTATGGTCGTATGGGGTTGTATGTGCCCCACCATTGTATGTACCAACCTCACTACCGCGTCAACCTGCCAGTCACGAGTTGGGACCAGCCCCGTTGTGTTCATGTGCCTTCCTGATCCTTGTCTGCTTTGCGGCGTCCTCGGAATCCACTTTAGTTATGAACCAACTTGCACAAACCAAAGTACCACTTTACGAGAACGTCAGGAGGTGTCAGCGGACGAGTTACCTTTAACGTACACCACTTCTCTTCAAGTTAGTACGATTATATGAAAAAAAAAAAACCTTTGTTTCCTTAATTTAGCGAGGCTTTGTTTTAGTTTATTTTTTCATTTGAAGTATACTTGTTTTAAAAGAGCCAGGAACCACGTAAACGACGCAGTGACCTTACGCTCTCCGCCAACACGCAGTTCGGCCATGTCCAACCAATCATGGATGGTCGAAAGACTGAGCCTCAGCAGCCTTCTGGGCTACGGGCTGGCTCTATACTTTTTCTTCTTCCTGCGCTACGTGTTCTGCTACGGCTTCGCCGGATCCCTGGCCCGTGCCGAAGGCGTCGAACTGCCGCCGCACTCCAAGTGCATTGCGAGAATGCATCGGTGCTCGCATTTCTGGAGGTGGGTATCCAGTGCAGTTTCATTAACTCCTAAGTAAAACTGAACAGTACACCAAATCTCCAACATAATAACACCCACTGAGCACTGTGAATGGGTAACAACCGGGTAGCAGAAGATACTATGTGGCTAGACTATGAAGGAAGACAGTATCCAAGAGGTTATTATTTAAGTCCAAAATTTCTCTAGTTGTTGAAATTTTCTATGCAGAGGAATGTTCAGGGCATTATACGCGCTAAATATTATGCCCGATCTCTTTGATTCAATCGACAGTCTACTCGACGCATGTAGTGATTGTTGGCTGAAAAGTAGCAGGAAGAGAAGAGGTGAAAGTATCGTAACTAACCCGTTTAACGGTGGCACCTCAACCATCCCGCCGCCTACTGAAAAGCCAATACAGAGAGATTTGTTCGCAGGTTGTCATGAACCATGTAGAGAATAGATTGGGTAAAAATTCTTATGAACACTGTATAAGGTAGGGTGCATCTATACCAGCTCGGCGGCCTAGTGTGGATACCAGTGTCTCTAAAGATGAGGCTCGTCCTAAGATGAGGAACACAGAGGTAGTAACGAAAAAAGGCTCTAGGGTACCCTGCTCGTGAAACTGCGTGCCATCCATCGACAAAAGACAGGGATGGAGTGCGCACTATAAAGGCCGATTAAAAAAAATGGCTCAGGCTTAGCTAAGGTTAAGCCTAGTCAGATGAGAAGCATATTGATGGCTAGGCTTGGTAATACATGGCTTTCCTTGGTTGAATACTTGGTCATTTTTAATACAACCACTAGAAGTGTAGCAAGGATTGCCGTGGCAGCGGCACGCTGAAGCTTTCGCTTCTCGTTCAAATCAGCCCTGCTTCTAGGCGGCATCCCAACACCTGGCCGCCTCGTAAGTGCCCGGAGAGCGAGGCAAGCTCAGCTTTATACTGCTGCTGTAGCGTCACGTGGTCAGCCGCCGCGCCTCTGATGTGGAGCCTCCACGGCGCGGCCGACCGCGCGAGCCGGCAGCCCATCTCTCCTCTGCTGTGACGTCATGTTGTCACGTGGTGTCACGTGGTCACGCTAAAGGTCAATGGTAGCTCCACCGCCGCGCTCGACGGGCTGTAGTGTAGCTCTAGTAATATGCTTCGCATAAAAATTCTTAGTCGGTTTGCGGTGGAAAAAGACCTCACCGTAAGTGTAAGCGCCTATAGCATTGTCAGCAGCACTGCTAGAGCAGCCTCGCTCTTTACCCAGCAACAGACCCATGCTCACCCTTGCAGCAAAGAGGCACGTTAAGTAGCGGGAGGGGTAAGACCCGCAAGAAAGGGGACGCCCGCCCAGCTAGGATAGGAAGGATCAAAGTTTTTGCAGAATATGTGCCCTTCTGGAGCCCCACGTGTATCGATTCGTTTTACTGGTAGAAGGAGCTAAAACGTAGCTACGTACGGCCTCCGTTTAAATGCGTACAATATGCACTTTGCAAGCCCCGAAAAGCACTTCTAGCACCGTTGCTGATGCTGTTAAATAGCTGCCATTATTTGTGACAATCGAAAGAAGTTTGGATCTGCATCAACAATGTACTCATTTTTATGCAGATCCCACCACATAACTGCACGGCATATTTACCGAAATTATCGATCCACTGCTGGTCATTAGCTCCAACAATACGCGATTCCTAATCATGATGACGTAATAACTTGGACGCATTTTTATATATACGAGCATTCAGGGACCTTTTTCGGAACAGAGCACTGTATTAGCATTTTTTTTTCTCGGTGTTAGTAAGCAATCAAAAAACTTCACTAAATGTTTGAGGCATACCGATCGGTCTCTCTCAGATACAAGCACGAAATGGGAAATGATTTCTTCAGGGTGCATGAAACAGGGCTCATCAAAAACCTGTATTTTAATTGTTTACTTGCAGGTACTTTGACCGCGGCATGCACTTATGGATTAGAAAGTAAGTGTTTTTCTGTTCTCCAGATTTCTTTGGTATTAAGTAATCGTTTAGCCCACAAAATCTTGTTTTTCTCAGTTAGATCATGCAATCTCTTGGCATTAGAAAAGCATTAAACCCTCCTCAGGATAACTGAATAGACTCGTAGTGGCAAACAAACTTTTCTTACAAAAAAAAAATGGTCCTGTAGCACACAGAGGTTCACTGTCATGCGTAAAAATGTTATCGTATGTAGGGGTTGCTCCACCACAACCGTTTTTTTCTAAAAGAAGGCATGGAATACCGCACATAAAAAGTAGGTACCAGGACACAGTTATTTACGGAAGGTCTCATAAGAAAATTAAAACAGTTACATTTGAAATGACCAGGCTAGAGCGTAATGAACAAAACGCAAGCAAAATTCGATGCGCTCATCACATGCCATTGTTATATAGCTCAGGAGATTTAGTAGAGCGAAATATTACAGGTGTTACAAGGCACAGCATTTAGGGAGCTGCGGAAATTAAAACGATAAAGATTATAATGAGAGCATTGTTTTTAGCGGTACAACTAGACTTTTTAGAATTTCCGTTTATATCATTGAGAGGTTCCCAGGCACAGTGCCTCCCACATATTTAAGCCAGGCATACACCTTCGCATTTTCGCCAGCAACTTATCTGTTTCCATTTCTTGTGAAGTTTTCACTCCTCACATCATTGGACAGTGAACAGCTATACAGTGACAGCTGTTGATGCGACGTTCGGCGAAACTATGCCCCGTCGATTATGTCGTTGCCGTCCGCACGCCGCACCCCACACCCCATGTGGGCACCCACTACCCCCATGACTACTTAATGCACCCGACTACTCTAACACTTAGCACGAGGAATTCACCCGTGCTTATGCGTGGTACTGATGCAAACGCAGTGCAGCGGGGTAAGCTCAACAGACATCCCACACACTTACTGAAAGCTCCGATTGGCACCGCAATTTCATTCATTCATTCATTCATTCATTCCTTCATTCATTTATTGGTCTTTGTTGCTTTACAAATGTACGCAAACACTCCTCGGACCCATAGCCAACGGCTAGTAACGGGTCCAATAGAAAAAAAGTATACAAGCATGCAGGTAACAATATACCAAAATAAAGACAGCAAGTTAGTATAAAGAAGGCTATGCATCACTCTCAACACTTGTAAGAGCATCAACAAAAGAAACACATATATTACATATTATATAAACTAAAAACTTACAGATCAAACAAAACGCGTAGAACTTACACAAAAATTAAGGCATCACAAAAAGCTAGAGGAAAATAGCTGTTAACTATTTACAAAACATCACAAGGGTACAAGAAGAGGATAAAATGATTTCATGGCACACTTTTTAATCACAAAACATTTTCAGAATAGACGCAAATGTATAAATCTATAAATAAATCAAGGCATCAGGTTTCGGCTACATGCAAATAATATCAGGCAAATATCTAAGACGACTAGTAAAAAAATGAAAGTATGAACTCAAAGTGTGTCATTCTTTTTAAGGTAATAATTTTTTATTCCAATGGAAAAATTGTAGGCAGTCTTTAGGTCATGTGGTAGATTATTCCAAATTTTTCAATGACAGCACCACCTTGGCTGTCATTGAAATCCACACTGCATAAGGGTACACATCCGGTGAATTCGAGCAGTCATTTGCAGGCCATTTCCCATTGTCAACCTTGCATACGCAGGTACGTTTACAATGCCCTGGTCGGTGAAAGAAAAGGCGCCATCTGGATTCTGTCCGGCACAACGGTGGCGTTCGGATTCAGCTGGTTGTGGCACGGCATGGATGACGTGGCCACCTTATGGTCCGTGCTTAGCGTGTTCGGCATCGCAACGGAGGTCCTCGCAGCTGAGGCCTGGAAGACGAGGCCCATCAGGAACTTTGAGGTGCGCATAACATTTCGGATGTCAGGGAGACGCACATTGCTTTTCAAACACAGGGACACTTATGTCTTTCAGCCGCCGCGGTGGCTCAGTGGTTACGGTGCTCGGCTGCTGACCCGAAGAACGCGGGTTCGATCACGGCTGTGGCGGCCGAATTTCGATGGAGGCGCAATCCTAGAGGCCCGTGTACTGTGCGATGTCAGTGCACGTTAAAGAACCCCAGGTGGTCGAAACTTCCGGAGCCCGTCACTACGTCGTCTCTCATAGCCTGGGTCGCTTTGGGACGTTCAACGCCGTATACCAAACCAAACCAAGCCAAACTTATGTCATTCAAGCGGCACTTCGTCGCGTCGGGCGCAGGGGCACTCGAAAGTTCGCTTGCTGTGGTTCTTATGGTTTTCATATTCAGTCTTTTTAATAAGCTCGCTATTAGTGTTGCCTAAATATTTCACAAGATGAAGCCTATGGTAGTAAAAGATTGGAGTCACGCAACGACCGTTCCGAAGCTACATAAGCCAGAAATATTTCAATGTTACAGAAACCACATAGAGGATGAAAGAACAGTAAACTGTGAATGCATTATGCACTGCAAAGAAATTGTGAGAAAAGCGACTACAAGGATCCGCTGCCCACTGCTCCGAAATTTATTGTTTTTGTCATCAGGATTGAAGTCATCAGCATAATGATGTTCATACAGATTGAGAACGAATAACGACAAAGGCAGGCCACCACTCTACAGGACACAGCGCCCACTAGCCTCAGAAGTGGGAAGACCCAGAAAACCAGTGAAAGGAAATTAAAAGGATCCGACTGCGTAATCAAAGAGAAACAGAGAAACCCGGATTCCTGCAGCAAAAGCACTAAATAAGGATAGAAAGAATGACGCATCGGCCTCGCCAAAAGGAACAGAGCGCTGCAGATAAGCCACACTTACATGCACCTATCATGTTCATAGAAGCTCAGAAAATCTCAAATCGCGAACTTGAGTTAGTGCGACATAGGCGATGTCCACGCGAGTTTATACGTGCAAACGAATCTGCTCCTTATAGACTTACTACTTCATGGGCCACAGCACGAAACGGTGAACTGATTACTTCATAGGGCTCAGCACAAAAAGGTGAAATGGATGAGCATCAACTTGCAGCTGCTTATTCCAAAAAAGAACACGCTTACATATTAACTTCTTGGAAACTTCCCATAAAACAAACAAATAAAACACCACACATTTTTTGTCAGAAAAGTTCTTCAAAGTAAAAACTTTTATTTAAAGTTCTTCACCGTTCATTACTTAGAGTAAATAACAGTTGTAGGTCGCGCTTGTTCCGTCTACCTTTCTGTGCGGTCCTATGTTTGCGTCATAAAGTAATCTTCCTACCACGATTAGATATCCAGCCCCAAACCAAGCGCGGCTAAGAACCTCCTACTGTTTGCTAATATAACCTAGCCTCTCGTCGGAAAATTTCTGTGAGGATTAACTGTGGAAATCCAAGTTTTATGTGGGAAGTGCTAATTAGACACGAATCCTTTAAACCGAATTTCGAAGAATAACGAAGAGGACACCACTCTGTCCTAATGCATAATAAATGCTCCTTAGGCCGTTTCGGAATTGGGGAACATGTACTAAATTTTAGGGATGCAACCGATTTCTAGCGTATTGCCCTCATCGGAAAATTTGCACAAGGATTGCTCGGTTGCCGTAAATAGAGATCATGCCCTTATGTTTTGCTTTAATGGGACAAAAATAACGAAATGGTACGGGGCTGCAAGATGCAAGCAAGTTTCAGGGTTGGTATACTCTTCCTGACAAAATTCATAGACCTTCACCTTAATCGAAACTAACAAAATCATTGGGCCAGCGTTTTGTGATGATTCTTTTATTGGTAGACTCTTGCAGATTTTTTTCATTCAACGACCCTGCCGTTGTTACTGCAGGAGATTAACCCTATTTGCTAGCCTTGGGGCCTCATGCGATATCACTATCTACTGCGTCAGCACAAGGCAGGACGTTAAACTGTAAAAAAAACTGTTAGAAAATATAGCTTCTGGGCAAGGACACACGCTATTGATCATAGGTAGATGCATCGTGACACACTACAAATCAATATTCTTTTTTATACACAAAAAAGCAGAAGCACTGAGCAATGGAAGTGGTGAGAAAAAAATATAAATGATGGTTGCCCACGGGTCTGTACTTTTTCTTGCGAATTTCTACAGATGAGATACCTCACCACGCCTCAAAGGACGCGGGTGGCCGAAGCAGTGCTGGGCTCTCCCCACTACCTCCTCACCCTCTGCGCCTGCATCTTCCACCTGGCCGAAATGGACGTCTGTATAATCCTGTGCAGGAGGATCCTGCTCGGTAAGGTCTACATAATGAAGGACACCGACAATATCTCGCAATGTCGTCACCTCACAGGCGCCCATAAATACATTAAAAAACATTACAACAAACTCACATCAAGCAGGATCCTAGAAGCACGTCAGGAGAGGGAACGAAACCTTATCTTTTTCCTTTGGAAGCAACATACACAAATAATGCTTACTGGCTCTAGTAACCAAAGGCAAAGGAACGTTGTCGTCGCCTCCGTAACTTGAAAGATGGCTTAGGGCATCTGCAGAAAGATCCATGAAAGAAATTACGACCGGAGTCACGCTCACAAAGATCAAAAGGCTTAGAAAGAAGTTCTAGCTTTATTTAACAACGTGTCACCCCGGGCGAGATCTCAAAGTAACAGTGGACAGTGCAGATAAAGGGGCTGAAAGTGAAAGAACGGGAATAGATAAGGCTCTCGTAATGACATATGTAGCTGCAAAGGGAGTACTGAGCACATCGCTACTGCAAAGAATCCAATGTGGCTGCCAATGGAAATTGTTATGATAGTCACAACACATTATCGCAAGAGTTCGGCGGCCCTCAAGAAATATACAACAGGCTATAGGTATTAAAGAGCAGCTGTTGGACCAGAGGATGGTTGGAGGCTCAGGAAAAAAGGATCACTGCAGCATTAAGGGAAGTTCGAAAACATGGCGATCTATTTTCTAAAAGAATACGCCACGTAATTTTCACTAATTCCAAGATTCCGTGTTTTCTCCTAAGCACTGTTAATGTGTTACAGAATTTTTTAAATAAAAATTAGTGTGTTAAAATGTTCTACAGCCTGGTTGCAAGCGCTGACGCTTATTGTGCAGCTGTATCAAACATGGCGGCTTGCCGCTTCGAAATAACAAAATATTCACTTCTTATACTGTCCGTAAAGCTACTACTGCCGCTCCCACCTTTGAATTGCTATCATGAATTTCGTTGGTCTGAAACTGCAAACCTTGTTTTAAAAACCTATAAACTCTATATACAATCTATATTTCGCTGCTTTGAGCTTAACTTATGTCGTAATTATTTAAGAAGCACAAACTAATAACTCCCTAAGATTATTGCTAGAGTTCATGAAGGGATGGGGCGCTATCAGCACATGGGCAGTACAGCTTTACTAGTAGTTTAATTGAAGTATGCCCCTTTTTAGTCAAGACTGGAATATGACGAAGAGCAAAAGGCTTGAAGAGTAGCCTCAACCCGGAAGCAGAACTTATGGATGTCACTGCTCTACCTGTATGCCCTGTCATTACTCGTCGGTTTTGCTTAACCTTCTGCACTTCTCGAATTGCAGGCTTCCCGTTCCCCCTCGTGCCCGTATTGGTTGTCCTCTACACAGGCTGCTTCGTTGCACCAGATGTAATGAAGTGGGAAACGGCGGCGAAATCAAGACGGAAAGAAGCCTCCTCTTAGCAGCTCGAAAACAATGCGCAGAGAACAACACCTGGGACTGAGGGATTAAAGCTGAATGCTTGCTTGCTTGCTTTCTTGTCGAAAACACTCTTCATCCACATTGTCTCCTATGATAACTGAGTGGGTCCCGAGGCTAACAGAGCAACCCAACACTGGTGCTCATCTCCAAGACGAAGCAAGAACCTGCCGGGAAGAGACCACCTACTTAAGGCGCAGTCAGGCACATAAGCGTGCACGAATGGGCCCTTCTCAGCTCTCTAATAACGAATTTATTCAAACAGTGAGCATCGTTCTTGAAATAAAGAAGCCAGCTACATCAAGAACTTTTCAGCTAGTGACAAAACTGTGACAAAACGACCGCTGTAGTGACATGAATAAAAAAGACCCTCTTTGCTCCTCTGCCCCTTTATTTTATTTGCGGCCGATTAGAAAGTCATGCCTGGCAGTCGACAAGTAGGAGACTGTTATCTATTCTAGTAAAAAAACATCTTAATCCATGGCAATGAGATCAAATAATGGGCAAATGAATTTTTTGAAAAGCACGCCCTCAAGTCGACAGAGATGTGGTACGGTTTTCGAGACAACGTAACATAAGCCTCCGACTCATGGCTGCGTAATAAATCTGATAGTATCGGATAGATTAAAGCAGAACTATGAGGCGACCACGATATATGGTTAAATAATTATGCCCTGAGAGAACCTGATGGGATTGGAAAAAAAACTGTAAAAAGCTCTAATCTGAACACAAGGAGTGTGAGGAAAGATATCTCGAGTGTTCTAATTACTGCGTTGCCCAAACATACCTAAGCTGTAAGTCTTTCTAAAAATCCTCATTAGCACTACCACACACCTAGTGCTGAACGTATGTTCAGCTATGAGCCATGTTTTCTATCTCATAACGCTGGCGTTCCACCGTGGAGAGAAAGCATCGAGCTCTCAATAACCATTCTTAGCAGTCTGCCACTTCTTTAAGCCTGCTTTAAGCCTGATTTAACGGGGTCGGACCATGTGGATCACCTCCGCCCTACACTATCTCAGTGTATGGTTTGCAACACCGGTTGAAATATGGTTTAGTGCTGCATTTTAGAAAGCAGCACAAAATTAATACAAACATATTAAAAAAATGTTAACAAAATCATATTCCCAACTACCGCCTCCTAGAGGCTCCGTGTGTCGTCCCATACATTATGTCTGCCCAACTGACCAGTATAGGGAATTTAGGGTCTCGTGGCGATTGTAGCCAACAGTCACTGAAACCGAGGTAAGCAAAAGGATATGTTTCTAATTTTTTTAATTTGTGCTGCTGATCATTAGGTATTAGCAGCGTAACTATTTCAAGGATTCGATCCCGCAAGACAAAGAATCTGTGCCTCACGTCTAGAGAGAAAATTTGATGTTTCTTTTATGCCCTCTTCTTTGTATTCATTGCAAAGGAGCAGTGCAAAGGACCGGTGTTGTGCAAAGGACAGCATAAAAGGAAATTCACGCACATACTTGCCAATTTTCCCAGATATCCGTTTCAGCACGGTTTCTTCTGTGCATAAAAAAATATAAAGTAATTTCAAAGTGATTGCATTACTTTTCGGAAGTAATTGTAATGTATTATCATTATTTCTTGTGCGCAATAATTCGTAATGTAATCTAAAAACTTTTGAGCGGTTTTTAGAAAACTCATTAGCCATGCATGTCACACGGCTTCTTTAAAGACAGAAGCAAATCTTCATTGGGACCGTCGCTAACGCTAACGAATTCCTTGTAAAAAAAAGGCCAAGTACCGGCCTCACAGAACATTGGGTTCCTTTTGCGTCTTATTTATTACAACTTGTTCTCCCTTCTGACTTATCATCGATGGGCGGGGGTTTGTTTTTCAAATGCCGAAGATAGCGCCATTACCGAGCCTCGTATTAGAGCTTTTTTTTCTTCAGGCGTTGATGGAAACAAGACATCTGCTGGCGCATCTGCTCATTTGATAATTTTAGCGATGTCACAGCTGGGTTGTGATGGATCTTTGTAAAGTGTGCAACGTGTTGCTTTCGTGGCAGAGCCGTGAAATAATTCCTCGCTGAATGTATGTCCGCCACGCCTCACTTGAAGCTCAGCGGGAAGATCGCGTCAAAACACAATGCGTGCCGGAATGCCGGCGACGGCGGCTATGGAAAAAGAGCGAGAAGTGTCGTCGAAGCGGGAACCTGACTGTCGAAGGTACGAACTGCACTCTCTGTTTTTATGCTTATGTTTTGCGCGTCTTTGTTTCATAACAACAGCGTGGACCAAAGCGCATACTCGAGTAAGGACAGAGAGCGGTAATCATAGAGTTTCTGAGTATTAAGGCGTAAGCCTTTAATGGCTCATACTGTCGTCCGTTAACAGAGCGTGTCACACTCCTTTAACTCGGGGACTAAAAAGATAAAAAAACAAATGATTGCTTCAGACAGAAGAGGAAAAAATGAACCTAGAAGTCAAGTTTAATGACTCTAGAATCATTAGGTAATTAGTTATAGGCAAAAATGTCGCAATTGCGTCGAAATAGCGTGGTCGTCAATATAGCCACGGAAAGGATGTGACTTCACATCCACGGAAGTCGTCACGGCATAGTGAATATTTTCACGGAATGGTCGGAAAAACGTCGAATTTGTGTCAAATTAGATGGAAAAATGAGTAATTAAGCGTAATTAACACTTAGATCCCCGAAGTATGTATAATTTGGGTATTGATATAACCACGGAACGGTGTGGCGTCACATTCACCGGAAGTGGTCACGGCATAGTGTCCTCGGCTCTCGCCTCTCAACGCTTTAGTTGCCAAAGTGTCCTCGCAATTTTACCTCAAGGGAAAGCTGGTGTCAGCGTCTGTGCGAGTTTTCTAAAGGGCACTTCATCCGCCGCGGGCAGGCCGGGAAGACGAGGTTTCCTATTTGGCTTGGTTAGTGTTGGGCCGAAAACATGGATTCTGCCCCGAAATAGGCAGCTGCGCTGAGAGACTATCGTCTCCGAATAGATGCAATTATTTTTAATATTTCGTTTTCCACTTTTTCAACAAGTTAAACACAGTTCTTATGCTGATAAAAAATTGCGAGGACATTTTGGCAACTAAAGTGTTGAGTGGCGAAAGCCGCGGACACTATGCCGTGACGACTTCCGGTGGATGTGACGTCACACCGTTCCCGTGGCCAACTTCATATATACTCCATCTCAGTAGTTCCTTGCAGCCCTACCAAAACTACGATCAGTGCTGACGCGACATTATGACGCTGCAGAATGCAATGTCAGTATAAACCGGGCATATGGGATAGCATACACTAAAAAAAATGCGCGCTTCATAGTGTTTATGTGCCAAACGCGATTTCAAACTCAGCCTCATCGTACATTCGCGTTACGTACAGCCAGCCAAATCTTTAGCTGGCGTGAGCGACGGCCGCTTTTTCTGCGCTCGTGCGCTTTGTGACGAAGAAAACTTGGGGAAAGCTCAATATTAAGCAGGGGTTTAGTGAGCCTCTGCTTAAATATGATATCTCAGCAACCCCGTCATAAGCTGCAGGAGCGCGGATAACGCGGCCGTCGCGCACGCCAGCTAGAGATTTGGCCGGCTGTACGCTATTTCCCGAGTTTACCGTGCATAGCTCTTGCGTACGCTAAAATATCGTTTCCAAAATGACAGCGCCATTCGAAGCAAGACCCCTCGCTACGGTCTGGATTCGCCGTTGTTACTGCCGTTTTCGGTACATAAATGGGGCACTGGACTTTCGCTTCCTCTCATTTCGTCTATAACAAAACGCAGGAGCGATAAATTTGCTGTATTTTTTTATTTAGAGTGACGATTTTGCCGCGCTTCAAAATCTAATGAGGAGCGTCGCATTAAAATTGGTTCCCAAACCAATAACCAGGTGGCGCCACTAGGCTGAGCAGCTTGTCATTGCGTTACGTTTGCGTACGCTGAAGTAAATCTGGGAATGTGGCAAATGGCGTAACATCATTCAAAATACTTGCGTTTAGCGCACGTTAGTATGCATACGCATATGGTACGCAGCAGCGTTTATACTTTTATTTACACTTTTATATTTATATTTATATATGTTTATAATTTGTGTATTTGTACTTTTTTTCTAATCATATCTGTGTGTACACTGCGAGCAGACGATAAGCAGACGACGAGGTGTGGAGAAACACGTTTAAAGCGCTCTCTTGATTGGCTGAGGAGGTCTCCAGTTTCAATAGTACTGCAGGCTATTTATAAGATGGAATATAGTAATGAGTACAGTGTGTGCAAACAGTAAGTCGTAAATTCGCGACACTGGGCGTTAATTTAATGGCATGCACTGATATCACACAGCATGGGCGTCCCTCCCATTCCGCCCCTGGCAGTCGCCAGTGACGACGAGGGAGCGAGGATGTGAGCGCCTTCAATGAATGAATGAATGAATGAATGAATGAATGAATGAATGAATGAATGAATGAATGAATGAATGAATGAATGAATGAATGAATGAATGAATGAATGAATGGGAGTGGCGTGTCAGTCAGGGAGCACTTACGTGAATGATCGAGTAGTTATCTAGTAAGTGAGTCGACAACTAACCAGCAGGTAGGAATCAGCCAGTGAGTGAGGATAGAAAGAATGTAAGAAGTCAGTGAATGAAAGGAAGAGATGGAATCAACGGGCGAGCTTCGCTTCGAACGCACTCAGGCGAGAAAAGTAATTGCCGAAGGGGTATCCTGCAGTAGAATCAAAAAAAGACGCAATGGAAAGGAAGGGACTAACCGGTGACACGCTATACAGCGACACCTGGTGAAAGTAGCGAACGACTAACGCTGAAGAAAAACAAAAGAATCACGCTTTGAAAGAGAAGCGTAATGTTATTGCCTTGAGGTGGCACACAGGCAGGCGTGACCGATATATGTTTATTATAAACCTCGCCACGTACCAAAGCCATATAACCAAGAAAATTAATGCGTTCCTCAAAGGTGGAGATGGGACCTAGAAAAAGTGATCTACTGGACCGTCACCTTTGCATCCGTCGGCTACGCAATGTGGAGGTTCGCAGTCAACGAACGAAGTAAGTGAGGTACTGAAATATTAAGAAAAAAATAGGTTTTAGAAGTTTTAGTGAGTTAGCAATACTTTGTGTGAAACTTTACCTTTGTGCGAAGCGTGACCTTTGTGTGAAGCTTGACATTGATGGTGTTCTTGACCAAGCTATAATCAAAATAAATATTTCCGCTACTGGGACTCGAACCTGCAGCGGCGCGAAAAGATCAGCTTCACTGGCCAATACACGAGAGCACTGTGCAGTCATTTCACTTTTTAAAGCAAGGAAAGCGAACCATTATGCAAACGGCACTTCTCAACGGTGCGCACATTCAACATTTCCTTTTGCCTGCGTATCGTCGATCCCTAAGTGCAAGCACATGTCGCCAAAAGACGCAGACGCACTTCGACATTTGTTCGCATCCACTGCTACACGCGCGCTAATCTAGCGCGCGTCTATAAAAATTAAATTGATCACGCCGCGCAAGCGAGCAGTCGCAGCGCGTACAGATGTTCGCTCAACGGCTAGGCATCCCGAGCCTTAGGGCGCATTTCGTCGTCGCTTCCTCAGAATCGGGTAGATTGAGCAGTGGGCCGTAGGCGCCGCTCTTATAACATAAATTTCGCAACTCCTTCCCGGCAACAAGTGCCAAATATGAATTCCCACAAATACTCTATTTTAGGTTTGTATTTATGGAGCTTAAGGTCCCAAAGAGACTCAGGCTAGGAGGGACGCCGTAGTGAAGGGCTCCGGATAATTTCACTACCTGGGGTTCTTTAACGTGCACTCACATGGCATAGTGCAAGGGCGCAGTACACGGGACCGTTGAAGGTTGTTTTAATAAAGGTCTCCTCAACAACGTTTTGACTACATGAAAATATTTATTTTGTAGAGAAAATCGCACAGAACTTCAAGGGTAGAAAGCTGAGGCGGCGAAATTTTCAACCTGTTCATTTCCTACGCTTGATATGTATATAGGCTGCGCGACACAAGTATTGCTGACGACCGTTTTGTTGCGACAAGATTCAGTTGTCACCCGTTTGCGACTGATTACTCTCAGTGGAGCTTTAAATTAATGTCGTATTTGGAGACACGTGAAAGTCAGGCATAAGTTCTTCAAAGTCTTCATATAGCTACTGACTATATGGATCGAGGATCATGGCCTCTGTGAAAGGGCGAGGATCAAGGCGGTCCAGAGCACAACGCAGCTTACGTCTTCCGTTCACAAAGACAGGGCACTCACACAAAAGATGACTTATTGTCTCTCCACAGACACAGTTTACACAAGAAGGGCTGTCGGCCATCGCGGTCCAGAAAGCGTGCTTATTTGTGAAGGCAACGCCGAAGCCATACACGACGCAGTAATGTTGCTTCACGACGCGCTACCTCACACGGAAGACAGAGGCCCAGTCCAGGTTCCAATGCCCTGAGGCGACGGTTGCAGAACTCTCTCGTGTTCCACGCTGAAAGTGTGAGCGCCAGCCTCAAGGAACGAAGCCCACACGTTGCGTCAGCTCTCGTTACAGGGATATTGACAGGGATTCCGTCATTGTGGGCAGAACGGGCAGCTTCGTCAACCTGGTGATTGCCATGAATGCCGCAGTGGCCCGGCAGCCACTGGAAAATTACGTCATGTCCTTTCAATGTCGCGTCATGGTGCAGCTTGCAGATTTCTGCAACGAGTTGTTCGTGTGACCCGCAGCGTAGTGCAGCTTGCAGGCCTTGAAAAGCGGCTTTAGAGTCGGTGAAAACTGTCCAGACATGTGCTGATTCCTGACTGATGAATTGAACTGCAGCCCGTAGGACACCTAGTTCTGCACCCGTTGAAGAGGTGAGATAGGTAGTCCTCAACTTTATTAAAATATACCTGGCCGGTATCACCACAGACCCAGCAGAACTTGTTGAAGTCACTGAGCCATCTGTGTAGACATGTATGCGGTGTTTATGGTTAAAATCCAGATGATGCAGTGTCATTGGCTTGAGAGCAGGCAATGATAAACCAGATTTCTTAATAATTCCCGGAATACAGAGGTGTACCCGAGGTTTGTCGTTAAAACGTGGTGTAAAACGATATAGCTGAACTTTAATTGGTCGTCAGTCTCTCTTTAACAGCTTGTCGGTATAACAACCTCTCGTTCTCCTCAGATGCAGAACTCCTCAGGGAAATGCGGCATGGCTTTGCCGCCAGTCCGTATGGACTCAGAAAGCAACAGGTAAGCTGCTCGCTGCTTTGGAGATAAGATGGTTAAAAGCAAGTTTTTTACGACGAAAATAGCAATAAAATACAACTAAAATGTACGCCGTTGTGCCATCGTGTTACTAGTTGCTTTGAAACTATCTCTCACAACATACTCGTATCGAAATCAGTCTTGCGAAAAACAAACCAGCTCCAACACTCTTACAAGAAAGATGTGCTGTTCATAAGAGAGAGATGCTCTAAAAGTTGTTTTGTTGTTTGCTGGATTTTACGGCGCGTAAGCATCTAGGGCGATCATGCAAAAAACACAGGGAGCTATAAAAGAGTGGCACAAAAGGCTGTCACAGACGACGGGACAGCACGACTTGTCCCAGCAAATTTAAAATCCGAGCAATCATGCCCGGGAGCATTCTGGAACCAAAGCACACTTTTAAAAAAGTAGCAAAGAAAGCAGTGCAAGACATCTCAAGTAAATTTCAGCAATAACACTGCGACAAAACACCTAACCCACCGAAAAAGACATTTGTTTATGTGAAGCGCAATTATAGAAGCTTTAGCCGAATGTGTGAAAATTACTTGCTATACTAAACCGTTTTTCACGGCGACTGTAAGGTGTAAGCGATAGTTGCAAGCTGTATTTCTTGTAAATTGAAGAGCGAATGAATATGCCATGGAATTCTTCTCACTTTTTGCACAATTTAGCATGTATTGGATATAACATTGTTGTAGTGCGACCGTGCAGAGCATTGCAGACGCCAAGCTTTGACACCTATACATGATATTCCTGATCGCATGTTGGTCAGATGACCTTATCTGGCGTTTTTTATAGTTACACATCTTCCTTAGTTACAGCAAACAGGTACCGTTAGCTAAACGCAGCGAGTCGAAATATGTGCTAACGACCAGACCTGATTTCATCGACAAAGGAAACTTGGTGGTCTCCAAAGGGCAGTTCATTAAAATGTATATCAGCACTGCTAAGAAAACACGACTATTTTTCAATCTGAGTTATGGTGTCCACGAAACAACTCAGAATGTAAGCTTGGGCGAGTTGGTGACGGTTTACTTGCCACATATCGCTAAACAGACATTGACACAGGGAGACAAACAGGACGGGCGCTAGCTCACAACTGAAGTGTTATTGCATGAAACCAGGCAATATAAGCACTTTCTTAACAGAGCAAAAGAGATATAAAATCATTGAAATTTAGGAACCATTCAAACAGCGTTATCGTCGAACAACGCATTTCATGCATTAAAAATTCATGAAATGCTTTTGTAATGCATTTCATGTCTGCTAAACCGTAAGTGTTGTTCGACGATAACGTTGTTTGAGTGTTTCCTATATTTCAATGGTTTTGTATCTCTTCTTCTCTGTTAAGAAAGTGCTTATATTGCTTGGTTTCATGCAATAAAACTTCAGTTGTAAGTTAGCGCCCATCCTGTTTGTCTACCTGTGTCCTTGTCTCTTTAGCGCTATGTGGCAAGTGAAACAACTCGCTTTCTAAAAACGGGTCATGAGCATGAGGAAGGGGAGTTGGAAAAATATTTACTGAGAGCTTAGAAGTTGATTGGTCTAAGTCCGTGAGCCCAATGGCCTCAAGCGCTGCTCGTCCCCTTTCCTTTAGTGCAGGGTAGCAAACTGGTTTCATCCACCGAATAACCTCGCCGCCCTTTCACCTCCTCCCCCTCCTCTGGACAGCGGGGTCCTCGCTGCGCAGGGTGGCCTCCCATAACTCATAAATTGTGTGAAATGTTTCTTCCGAGTTGAAGTTTCTTTGGCAAAGTCATGTCATCTGAAACATGGCGACCGGTCCCCCTCATAGAGGGCAGGCCAGATCATATATGTCGGGGTCCAATTTTTTCAGAGTGGCTGGATTCGGTTGAGTGTTAGTCTGAGTCGCGACCTTATTTCTCGACTTACCTAAAGCAATTTTAATGTTTGTAGGTGCGTGGGAACGCTAGCGTCAAGCAGTGAGTCTGATTTAACTTGCAGGAAATAGGCTATGCTTTTCAAGTGATAATGACATCGCTAATCCACTGTAATCCCCAACAACGCTGTTCTTGCCTTCGTGTGCAGGACGTGACGAATTGGGGATGGCGGACAACGAAGTTTGTCGTCCTCGAAGCATGGAAATGGTACCTCCTTCATCCCGTCTTGGCCAGGGCTACCGCCCACTTCGTACCGTCGGTGGGTACGGCGTAATTATAAGCATCAAGACTACCAACATATAAAGCACATGCTTTCGGAATGTTTCAAACTCATAGCGAACGCTGTCGTCGCTCTTCGCTCGACCTAGGGCAAAGCTCGTCGGGTACTGAGAAACCGTGCTATAACAACAAGTAGTGAGCTCTCAGTTGTACTTCAAGAGAGCACGAGAAACCTCTGTTGCGAGTAATTCTGAACATATATCTAAACAAAATCTGCAGCATCTATTTGCCGAGAAAGGAGACAGAGAACCACCATCCGCCACTCCAACCAGTGATCTGGTAATTAGGCGCTCCTCTCGAGCCTTCAGCGTTTTGTTTTCCGAAGGTGTGAAAAAAAAGCGCTGTCTTTCCGGATATAGTGTAACATGGTTTTATCAGCGTATAGGTGTGAGGGGTGTTTTTGCAGAGACGTACGGCACGCTCTGTGAACTGTGCGACAGTCGTCGCTGCCTGACGGATTTCATATTAGTTTCTGAGACATGAGAAGTTAACCACGATCCACGCGAATGTTAAAGCGCGGTAAAGTACTGCTAAAGCCCCTGTTTAAACACCGCCATTGATGAACACTTTGCCCAGACGAAGACAGGCCCTCTTGTCGAAACATTGGCAAGCTCCATGAGGCATCCTCCTCCCTTGTTCACTTTTTGTTGTCAAGAAGCCGATCTACCTAGTCTCTCACTACTTCGTTAGGCTTAGGCACTCGTAAATGACGTCAGTGGACTCCCCAGTGCGTCATTCGAGAGCCGCATAAAAATTTGTGGGTGTCTTCACTGTGCAGCTTAACTGCATGAAACAACAACGCGTTTCTAAAACAGTTTTAATTTCAGTCTTCTGCTCAACCACCGCATTTTTTCTTCAGCTGAAATAAAAAGAAATTTCTTGGTTTCAAGCCTATGACCCTGAGAAAACACTGAATTCTCAAGGTTTCATAGCCTCTGCAATAAGATGCGTAAACAAACGAAACTGCATCTCCAGAGGGGTTGTAAATGCATATATATTTCTACTTTCGCTCAAGCTCACCTTCCTTCTCACCTTGCAGCTCCTGCCTGTGTTCTACGCCACCTACTCGTCGGTGTTCGTGGCTCGGATCTTCGGCTGGGAAGTGTTGGTCTTGTTCCTGGGCCAGCACGCTGCATTCTACGCCGTCTCCAGGCTTCGCAGACCCGCGCTGTGCTACGTGGTCGCATTCGTGATACACTTCCAGAAATTCGTGCTCCCATACGACGCCGTCGGGGTCAGTCCCACAGCCAATCCTTGTCTTCCCTTATTCGCGCTTAATACTTTGGTTCCCGCGCCTTCTCTTAAACGTCAAAAAAAAACTCTCTTAGTACCGTATTCATTTTCATTGTTTCTCAGGACATGGAAGGAAAAAGGTTGTCGCAGCAGCGTTGCCAGAATAGCGAGCTCCGATATTTTCTAGGAATAGCTAAGAGTCATGTTGCGCTCATTTTCAGCAACATAATGTCTACAGCAGAAGCCAGGCTAATGGACATGTGCAGCCTTTGCCAAAAGTTCAGAGCCCAGGGAAGTTTGCTAACCGGTTCTGGTGAGCGAAACCACCTTGGAAGCTGGGAGGGGTGGCCGAGGTTCTAAGCCTTGATTCAAACAGAGATGGCTTTCGCAGATTGAATTCCTTGACGAAAGTTTATTTCCATACATACAGGTAATGGGACTCGGTTGAAAGCTACATGGGTAGCTTGAGAGATGCTCGAGGCCCGGTAAAGGCCGAACAACAAAACATGTGCGCATTCAAGGCGAACATACAGAGAATGAAATTTTGCAGCATGGAAAACAGCAAAAAACAGGACAAATACTTGTGTTCATAAAACAAGCAAATTAGAATGAAGACAGTAGTTAACGGTTAGCGATGCAGCCGCAAAAAACATTAGAGGGCACACCTGCAGCACAGCTGCCATCGAGTTTTTCGCCCATTGAAAAATAGCCCAAACGCTGCACAATTTTTTTCGGCAATTGGTCACGTGATCGGCTCGCTAAGTTGGGTTAATGTCTCTCTCCTCAGTATATGTATCCCAGGTACGGACTGATGCCGTACCGAGCGGCCTTCGTCGCCTTCCACTGGAACCTGATGCGTGGCATCAGCTTCAGCCTCGAGTTCATTCGCGCCCAGCGGGCCGAGCCGGACGAAAGCCGTCGCCAGAAATGGCCGCCCTACTGGAAAACGCTGGCCTACGCCTTCTACCTGCCCACGATATACATGGGACCTCCGCAGAACTACGACGACTTCTTAGTCCAGGTATGCAGTGCAGTCCTACGGGCATGTCGGCTCACGTCTAACAGGCTTCATTTCGAGCTAGTGGCTGTTCAACTGACGCCACGCATATATGGTAGCACAAAAGAAAAATTCGCGGGGGCACCTTCCATCTGTGTTGCCATGGCCCTGTGCATGTGTTGGCAATGCAATAGCATTACCGTCTGTATATGCCTTACCGTAAGCGATTTCACTTACATACCTCGCATTCAGCGAGTGGAAAAACTGCACGGTTACTGAGGTCCACGTATGTTCACGGTCGTTGTATTGTGTATGGACAAAGGCGTGACTGTAGCCCGCCACAGCAAGGCCAGCAAATTGCTCCGACGTAACAAATGGTGCAGTCTTGACTTCACTCGTTTAACCAACTGAAACTGTTCATAACTGCCGCAGACACCATTTTAGGTCCAGTTTGGCGTCACAAAGAAATATTTAGAAGCCAGGAAACTTTCCTTGACATCATTCGGCTCCGCAGTGAAACGCAAATGTATTCCGTGCAGTCATGTAGCAGCACAGCGGCACGGCAGTACAGCAACGCTGTCCATCTTCTTCAATTGACGACGCGAATAGGACGAAGTGTTAGACATGAACTGAAAAACAGCCTGAATGGAGACCATCGTGGCAAGGCCAAAAGCTAGATGCGTCTGTCAATCTGTCCATTGATGCCACAAAATTCTGGACAAAAGCATTTTTGAAGGGGAGTTTCCAGATTATGAACGAAATTTTTTTCAAATTTTATAAGGTTTCACTTAACACCCAATATATCCGCAGATCTCCCGTCAGAAGACTTTCATTTTTTGCTATTAACGTTCTTGCAGTCGTCGAAAGTGTTCCCCACTGGTTTTCTATGGCCGTCCTAGCTGCTCGATGAGAGTGATGGAAACATTCTAAAAGAAAGATTTTGTGACAGATCGGAAGAATAGACCATTACCTTCAACATTTCTACAACAGTACCTTACAATATTAGAATATTAAAAAATTGTACCCAAAAATGCTGGATTTTAAATGCCACTGGTCTTCATGCTTTATTGACCAAATCCCGGTGCCTCAACAATCCAGAGGGGGAATGACGTTTCGGAGCCCCTGCATTCTCCCTTATTCGCTAGCAAGAACGTTGTGAACAATCCCCCGTACGGGCCCTGAAACAGCATTCCTTCTATGGATTGGTCTGTGACCCAGACGTATTCTCGTCGAACCCTCCGAGACCTGCTCTTCACAGTTCTTTTGCAGTCGATGGTTATCACTCAGCCTAAACTCTTCATGCCAGCTTTATGCATGGATCGTCGAAAAAAAATACTTTGCAATTCACTTTGGCAGATGAACAAGCCGAGACCAAGGTGCACGCCGCTGGAGTTGGCTACCTGCGTCGGAAGGATTCTCCGCAGCGGAGCACATTTTCTTCTCATGGAGCTCATGTCCCACTACTTGTACAGGTCAGTGGTTTCCGAGGCTGAATACTAAAATACAGGCCCTGTTGGTCATCAGCACTCTCGTTGATAATCTCAGAAAAGGAAGTCGCGCTTGGGGAGTTATGCATAATTTTAACGTCACCCGCTGCCCAAGGATCGCTCCCCGTTTGCTCTGAAGCTGTTTTTATGTAACAGTCATGCTGAAGCTGGTTGCCGGAAGCTGATAGAGGAGTTTGTGGTTCATCGAGACGAATTCAAACGTCACGCGATCTACACCACTCACCTCTAAGAGTGTGAGAGGGCTATCACGCGCCTTCACTCAGCGGCCTCAACTGGTTCCACAGAATGGCACACGTTATGAATTACATGGCATATGCGAGCTTATTTTGCGTTTTGCAGCAATATATACACAACAGCAAGGTTTTCTGGAATCCGCTGTGCCATAGCTATCAGTGACTTCACCCCAGTTAGGGAAGTCAAAACATCACATGGCCACCTTTTGACGGGTGACGATGGGTTTCTTTGCAACCAATAACCGTTCCAATAAGCGTAATGACCATGCGAAGTTAGAGTGCTCGTTGTCGTAGCTGTTTCTGAGAATATGGCAAGATCACTCATTACGGGGTACCAGCATAATTGTGACAAGCGAGGAGCGTAATCTCACGGCAAGTGCGAGAGAGTTGTTTCATCTCGAACACGCTTTTAATTATTCGATTTGTCAAAGACGACCGTCTGAGGTCGCTTAAAGGGAAACTGCACAGGTTTCAAAAATCGACGAGCTTAAATGGGTCGAATGTGCGAAATTTTCTGGTAAAGTATGGGAGGTCTTTTTGGGCTAGCATTTGAAATAGTGATGTAATCGCCGATTAAAATCGCGACACCTTTCAAGCTTCTCCGCAGCGCACAACGCGAAGTGAGGCGCGCATGGTGACGTCATCGAAGCTATCTGTACATTTCCAAAGCACAAGCGCCTATTCTTGAGGAAAAAAAAAAACCAACGCCACCGAAGGCAAATCCCGCCGAGCGTTGTTTGGTAGCGTCCAACGAGGCACGGCAGGGTGTCGCTGACGACAGCGGTAATTTGAAATCATACCTTCCCTGACGTCACACTCAACTTCCCCGCACTCCTACAGTGCATTGAGGAGAAGCGGAAAATTCAATCATCGGTTACGTCACTATTTTAAATGATAGTGAAAGAACACTTGGCATGCTTTACCTACAGCCTATTGAGATTTGAATCCTGGAATGTCGCGAAATTCTCATAAAGTGGTGCAGTTGCCCTTTAAGGCAGGCGGGAGCTCTTTGGAGCCACGACTTACTAAATCCTCCCAGCTCCGTCTAGGTTCCTCGGTGAATCGCACAGCGTCCCGTGATCGTAACGTCACAGTCGGTCGTTGCTCCACCATGATTGATGGTTGGCCCTAAAAAAATTTCACCTAGCTCAGAAACTCGCAGCATCTTTGATGGTCGTCCGGTAGTTCTTTTTTTTTTGTTCCTTTTGAACAATTTTAAACTGACCTGCCAAGTACATGGGACACTTAATTCCTCTTCTCTCCATCCCTCTATCCCTGTTCTGACCTCACAGTGCTGCAATGTCCAAGTGGCCCATGGTAGTTGCAACACTGGACCTCCCTAGTCTCCTGGGCCTCGCCTTGGCCCTACTCTTCAACTTCTACGCGCGCTACCTGTTCACCTACGGATTTCCCGGCGCCCTCGGACGCGCCGAAGGCTTCGACGTCCCGCCGCACGGAAAGTGTATTGCGAGGATGTCTCGCTGCTCTTTCTTCTGGAGGTCAGTGCCCCGACTTGATTCGTGCACATGACGCCCACTGTGTTCGCAAAACCAGTGTTATGTTTACTGCTTGTCTAAATGAGCTCATCACAAGACTCAGCTTAGGAATGGACTTGCAACAATGGGTTGGTTTATGGTTTATGGGGTTTAACGTCCCAAAGCGACTAAGGCTATGAGAGACGCCGTAGTGGAGGGCTCCGGAAATTTCGACCACCTGGGGTTCATTAACGTGCACTGACATCGCACAGTACACGGGCCTCTAGAATTTCTCCTCCAAAGAAATTCAACCACCGCGGCCGGGATTGAAACCGCGTCTTTCGGGTCAGCAGCCGAGCACCATAATCACTGAGCCACCGCGGCGGCTTAGAAAAATTCGTCCTGGTCCGGGGTCTTGCAACAGTGAGAAAATGGTGAAAATAACCACAATACCTACTTTGATATGGCAAGTGTTTCAGGTATGAATTTAAGTAGCTTTCTAAAGTAGGTTTTTTCAGGTAAAAACATGGCATTTTAAGCATAGTATTACCAGTGTTGGTGGACACCAGAAAACTTGTCAATCGTCTTAAGTGGTAAGCCGGTTAACTAAATCTTAATAATTAACGTTTGAACTATTAGGGTTAGGCGGCTAGTTAAAATTACAGATTTGTAGCCGGTCGTCAGTAATAGCCATATAAGTTGTTAGGATTTAGAAAACGCAATTAGTCTTAGAGATGTGGCTCGACGAAATTTGGCTTTTTTAACTAGTTATGTGCACTGGAAAGGTTGTTTTGTCTGCATGTTTTCCGACAGCGCATGCATTTTGGCACGATGTAGCCAAATTTTGTCGAGCCACAGCGCCGAGGGTAATCGCGTTTTCAAAATTCTAAAAACTGATATGGCTATTGTATACTACCGGCTACAAAATCTAATTGCAACCAGTTGCCTAGTTGTGATAAGTAAAAAGTTAATTATCAAAAATTAGTTAACCAGCTTACTATTCAAGACAATCCACCGCCTTGCCGGCGTCCGCTAGCACTGGTAATATTATGTCGTAAAAGCCATATTTTTACCCAAAAAAGCTTATTTTTGAAAATTACTGTGTTCCCTGAAACACCTTGCATATACAGTGAAAGATGCAGCCTTTGTAAACAACATTCAGCCCAAAGAGTTAACTTCTGTGCTATGTAGTCTAACTTTCTTCCACACCTGAAGTCCCAAGTTTGACAGCCGCCGAGGTGGCTCAGTGGTTATGGCGCTCGACTGCTGACCCAAAAGAAGCGGGTTCGATCCCGGCCGCGGCTATAGAATTTCTCTGGAGGCGAAATTCTAGAGGCCCGTGTACTGTCCGGGTGGTCGAAATTTCCGGAGCCCTTCACTAGGGCGTCCCTCACAGCCTGAGTTGCTTTGGGACGTTAAATCCCAACAAACTAAGGAGTAAAAAAAGAGCTTCTGTTAGCTTTGAGCTGTTTGGGAAATCGGAGATACAAAACGAGAAACACTACATGGACTAGAAGGTAACTCGGTAGGCTGTATTTTCTTGACAAAGACTATATTCTGAGCGGCTCATAGTTGCACCCTGCACAGGAAGTTTTTGAACCAGGCTGCACAGTAACTATTTGAGGCAGTTAAAACTAAATAAGAAAATAATAAAGCAGAAGCGCTTGCCGAAATACGCATAATAGAAGAACAAACCTTGTCACATGTTCTCCTTTTCAGGCACTTCGACCGGGGCATGCACCTGTGGATACGAAGGTATGCATCTGAACTGTACATCCTTAACCCTTTGAGGGTCGAATTATTTTGAAGAAAACTTTCCCAGGTGGTCAAATTACTTTATTGCGGATCTTGAATCTACAAAATGTATATAATCGAGAATAAATAGTAAAAAAAAATTAGGAACAGTACTTTGGTGACAGCATCACTCACAACTGGAAAATGTTCAATAGAACAGAATAGCAACGGTGATAAGCAAGCTAAGAGCAGCACCAATAAAGAGAGAAATCAACTTTCACCGCCTCTGCAAAACAGTGCCCACAAAAGAAAACACTTTCCGCGCGACTCCGTTGCGATCCCGCGGCGGAATCGAAACCGCGTAGGCGCGTTGCCACAGAGGGCGAGAATACCTCGCGAGCAACGGTGATAAGCAAGCTAAGAGCAGCGCCAATAACGATAGAAATCAACTTCAGCAGCCCCTGCAATATAGTGCTGACAAAAAGAAAACTCAAATTTCGCGCGACTCTGTTGCGATCACGCGGCGAAACCAAAACTACAAAAGGGGTGTTGCCGCAGTCTGTGCCGCCGCGCTAAAGCTAGACATAAGTTCTGCTTATCTCCGTAAGAAGGCAGCACAAAATTCAAACACCTCTTGTAAGTCCTAAGAGGTGGCAGCACCCCCCAGTGAGCACGCATTGCTCTTTTGGCGCAAAATTTCAAACGGAAGATCGAAACCGTACCCGTACGGCAAAGACCTTGCGGGACAGAAAACCGCCGCCGTACATATACGGCAAAAACCTTCAAAGGGTTAATCATACAGCCGTGTTCATGTAACATCCCTACATCCCATTAGGTGAATGCTTTCTTGATTGTCTTGTAACAAACGCCCACACAGTTGGTTCTTGTGTTTTTAGAAATGTCCGCAGGAACTGAGTATAACATGTTGCATGACCATCTCGACCAGGAGTGAGGGGCGTGCCTTGTGTCTTGTGTCTATGTGTCTTGTGTCAGCGCTAGAAGATCGGCTCGAAAGATAGCAAGAGGTGCTTGATATAAAGGTCTTTACCAAGAGCGCCTCAAGTTTAGTTCGAAGGATACTGAATGCCACATCGCACAGCACACGGGCCTCTGGAATTTCGCCTTCATCGAAATTCTGCCGCCGCGGCCGGGATCGAACCCGCGTCTTTCGGGTCAGCAGCCGAGCACCATAACCACTGAGCCACCGCGGCGGGGCTCTTGTGCCACCATTGTACCGCACACGCAGGTACATCTACGAGCCCGTGGTCGGCGAAGGTAGACGTCCCATCAAGTTGGTGCTCGGTGCAGCCGTGGCCTTCTTCTTCACCTGGGCATGGCACAGCATGGTGAAAGGTGACGCCATCTGGTGCTCGCTGAGCGTACTCGGCATCGCCTTGGAAGTGCTGCTAACTGAGTTCAGGAAGTGGCAGCCCATGAGGAAACTTGAGGTATGCATAATTGCAACTTCACTGTGCGCTGATGCAAAAAAGGCCGTGCGCTGTCTCGCATGTGCTTCATAACGTGGAAGCGTTTAAGGTTTTGTACTGCAGGGACAGCTGGATGTGCCTCAACAGTCTTATAAGTAATCATCGCTTTCACTAAGATATCAGTCGACCAGGCTGCTTCCTACCCCGTCCGGATCCATGATTGCGCCCGCTTCTTCTCGAAGCCCACATGGTAGAGAAGCACGGGCATCCCATAATTCACAGCACATATTTCGTACAGCGCGCACTGTTTTGCTCGGATTAATTATTTTAAAGTATAGTACTCAGGCAACACTTGAGTGTGTCACATAGGTCACGTGATGGTTTTCGGAGATACCACCACCGATGGGGGTCGCTGTGGAAGTGCTATTATTTGCTTTCTATACATATGAAACATAGACAGTTCGTCGGAAATATGTGCACCACTTACAGCGATATCTGTTGAAGTCGTCGTTACGTGTGGGCGGTATTTGTGGCCCGTGTGTCATACTCCATCTGCTTTAAGGACCGCAGGTTAGCGGCTAAAGGGCAATCGACTGTCACACATTAGGGAAACACTGCTGGCTATGTGACACGCGGCAGTGCAAGACTCCGAATGCATTTCATCAACCTGCGGCTCGGTCATTTAAAGCGCAGTGAAACATCAGTACACGGACGTTTCTATAGTCTTCGCAAAAGTAACCAGGCTGCACGGTTTGCTTCTCAGCCGTATATTGAAGCTATCATGTCAGCTCTCAAGCTCTCAATCCTGTATGGTAAGGCGAACCCTTTTCCTCATCTTCCAAAAACTTTTTTTATTTTCAGGGAAGCCTTAAGGGCTCTACTATTCGAATCAGAAGCAAACCATGAGACTGGTTACTTTTGTCAAAGGCTGTACATTTCAGCCCCTTCGAAACACGGCCGAAAACCCCCGAGAAACCGCGGATCATGCGTTGAATTGTTCCTGGCAGAAGCTGCATGTGTTGAGTTGATATGATTTCAGGGCAACTTTCTTTTTGTGACATCCTTCCAAAGAATAAACTTCAGGCTTCGCTCTACAAGATTTACGTAACGTAAGTGAAACAGTGAAAATGAACCGTGATTCAAAAGTACAAAATTCTTATTTACTTACTGCGTAGCAATCCCGTTTTAGAACAAAATCGACATTTATATCTCGACGCCGTCTTGGAACTCCAAGTTTCACTTGAAGCCTACATCTGGCGCTAGTATACACCGAAACACTGAGGAGGAGGAATCCTTCCAGCTTTCCTCATTCCATGACACCCTCGCTATCAGGTATAAGAGCGTGAGGATACTGAGGCGCCAACGGCTACAGAAGGTGCCACGAACGTTGTAAGATCAGTGCTTCTCCTGGGGCTTCCGAACTGTACGCACCCACCATATTTTCGAGTGCCTTACTGTTGGGCTCCACAGGCCATATCACGTGACAGGCCAAGTCAAATGTGCGCTGAAGCCCGCTCAATTTCTGACAGTGACAGTACAACCGCTCCTGAAACGTATACAGGGTGTTTAACCTAAGACTTTACATAACTTTTAAAAATTGGCTTTTTGAGTTACAAGACCGATTTTTTCGGCATAGCATTGTCAGCGGTGTAGTACATCAGAGTGCGGCTAAGACGTGCTAACTATCAGGCTGGTTAACTAATATTATGTAGTTAACTTTTTAACTATTATAGTTACGCTCCTCAATTACCGAGAGGCGTGTAGATCAGACACGTACAAGCGCTAAAAAACACGGACAGAGAAGAGACTTGGACAACACGAGCGCTTACTTTCAACTAGCCAACTAGCCAAAACTAGCCAACTAGCCCAAAGGTCTGTGCTCCTGCGTGTAGATCGCCTTAAGTAATATCCATATTAGTTTTTAGAATTTCGAAAGCGCGGTTACCCTCGGTGCTGAGACCCAGCGAATTCTGCCTACATCGCGCCAAAATGCGTGCGCTTTCGAGACGCTTGCCGGCAAAGCAACCTCTCTAGTACGTTAACTCATCGAAATACCAAAATTTGTTGGATGACAGCGCCGAGAGTGATTGCGTTTCCGAAATTCTAAAAACTGATATGGGTATTTATGGTGGGCTACACTCCTCTCAATAATTAACTAGCCTAGAAATAATAGTTAAAAGTTAAATATTCAGTATTAGTTAAGCATCCTGCTAGTAAGCGCATCTTAGCTGTATTAAGATGTACTTTATTGCTGGTAGTGCTATGCTGACAAAAAGTGTTCTTCTAACTCGAATAGCCTATTTTTGAAAATTGTGCAAATTCTTAGGTTTAACGCCCTGTAGAGTGAGGGACTGTGCAACAGCAACAAATGAATTCCGGTCTTGTGTATTCGATTCTTCGACAGGGTCGCTACCTAGCTTCAGCTCACCGGATGCGAGTGGCCACGGCCGTGCTTGGCGCCCCTCACTTCCTCCTCACCATCTGCGCCTGCCTGTTCCATCTGGGAGACTTGGAGGCCATCCTCGTGATCTGCAGGAAGACGGTGACAGGTATGGGGGGATTGCGACACAAACATTATACTACACCTTGTTTGCGGCGTCTCTTCATCCGCTCGCCGAACATCGCCTATCAGCCAGGTACTGACCTAACACCGTGCACGTGCAACAACATCACTGAAATTCGACAAAATAAAGAGGGAGGAATGACCACGCATCAGTAAGAAAGAAAAGTAGCAAGTAGAAAGAAAAGTGTTGACGGAGCTTCGAAATTAGCTTAACTTCTACTTCACGATGCCAGAGATAAAAGAAATACTTTTTGTATGCGAGGTACGTATACGTACCTCGGAATGCATGACGTATACGTCATGCATTCCGGTGGTTCCCGTATTCTGGGGTAGCTGGACTAGCTCACCAGTCAATGAGCGTTGTAGAAATTACGCAAGTTGACAATCATCATCATCATCATCAGCCTGACTACACCCACTGCAGGGCAAAGGCCTCTCCCATGTCTCTCCAACTAACCCTGCCCTTCGCCAGTTGCCGCCACTGTATCCCCGCAAACTTCTTAATGTCATCCGCCCACCTAACTTTCTGCCGTCCCCTGCTACGTTTGCTTTCTCTTGGAATCCACTCGGTTACCCTTAAGGACCAGCGGTTATCTTGGCTTCGCATTACATGCCCTGCCCAAGCCCATTTCTTCCTCTTGATTTCGACTAGGATGTCATTAACCCGCGTTTGTTCCCTCACCCACTCCGCCCTCTTCCGATCTCCTAGCGTTACACCTATCATTTTCCTTTCCATAGCTCGCTGCGTTGTTCTTAACTTAAGCTGAACCCTCTTTGTTAGCCTCCACGTTTCTGCCCCATAGGTGAGTACCGGTAGGATACAGCTGTTGTATACTTTTCTCTTCAGTTGACAATGATTAAGTCCAATATGTACGATCCACACACAAGGCACTCACACGCTGCCCACACATGCAACTCTGCTACCTGTAGAAAAAAAATCACGCAGAGTAATAAAAGGTGCAGGATTGGTTTAACGATGAAAGTCATAAAAAAATTCTGGCAGATAAATTAGTTCGAGGTGAAATTTTATCCAGCTCTTTTTACTGGCCCTAACCCAAGAATGTGAGTGCTGAGAGGGTTCACAAAGTTTCCCTCTTAGAGAACGTATTTTTGTGCAAATGCCCTACTTAAAGGGACAGTGAGGAGAGCTCTATCAATATTTTTTTAAAGCAAAATCCGATAGTTCGGCATTTCATGGCTTTGTTGCCACTTGGCCGGCAGCGAAAGATGCATTTATTTCTAGCAAATTTGGATTCGAAGTTCAGAAAGGTTTTCCCGCCGCTCTGATTCAAACTTGGGATTCTCTTATGACGACACAGGACTAAGTGACGTGAAACATGACGTGCACATGACGTAACGAAGACTCCGTGATTTCTGTCGGCCAGCAGTGCGGCCTAGCCGCAGCCGAAAAGAAAGCTACCGCCGGCCGCACAAACGTTGGGCCGCACGTTGAAGGCATCTATCATACATCTATCAGCTATTGCGGCCGTCACTACCGTCGCTTCGTTTACGTTTGCACCGGCGTTTTGCCAGCGTTACGATGGATCCCGCTCTCGAAGTCGTCAACGAAGTTCTCGCAAATAGACACCTTTAGCATACCGTGTACCTTGTTACCGTTAGCGGAATACCGGGAGCCCGCCTACCGCCGGAGAGCAGGCGCTGATTGGTCCCGATGCTGCAGGCGCGCGCGTAGCTGCCGGGTACGTGGCGCCATCTGGCGACGTCCGGGAGATTTGCGCTAGCATTGGCTGCGCCTCAGTGATTCGCGGTTTCTCGTGTCCTAGTGTATGGTTCTAGCAACACTGTCTTGTCCTATGACGTCATCACGCTTGTACTTGCGAGTTTGGCCTGTGGCGGCGATACCTGTATTTTGGTTCTTGCTCTTTTCTACGTTACAAGAGCTTCGTTGTCAGTATGACTGCTGTTTTTGTAATCAGGAGCTGGTATTCTATGGATACAAGCAAACTTGAATGTCTCTTCAGTGTCCCTTTAACGGGGTGAGTCAGGTGAGCTCGGGTTAGTTCGGAGAAGAGTCGCACAAGCTACAGTCAATGGGAGGAAGCTCGGGTTAGTTCGGAGGAGCGTCGCGCAAGCTGCAACCAATGGGCGGAAGCTCGGGTAAGCTCGGAGGAGGGTCGCGCAAGCTGCAGCCAATGGGCGGAAGCTCGGGTAAGTTTGGAGGAGCGTCGCGCAAGCTGCAGCCAATGGGCGGAAGCTCGGGTAAGTTTGGAGGAGCGTCGCGCAAGCTGCAGCCAATGGGCGGAAGCTCGGGTAAGTTCGGAGGAGCGTCGCGCAAGCTGCAACCAATGGGCGGAAGCTCGGGTAAGCTCGGAGGAGGGTCGCGCAAGCTGCAGCCAATGGGAGGAAGCTCGGGTAAGTTCGGAGGAGCGTCGCGCAAGCTGCAGCCAATGGGCGGAAGCTCGGGTAAGTTCGGAGGAGCGTCGCGCAAGCTGCAGCCAATGGGCGGAAGCTCGGGTAAGTTCGGAGGAGCGTCGCGCAAGCTGCAGCCAATGGGAGGAAGCTCGGGTAAGTTCGGAGGAGCGTCGCACAAGCTGCAACCAATAGGAGGAGGGCGCCGCGCCACCTGCCGCCGAGTGGAAAAGTGGAGAGAGCTGTGAAGATGAAGAGCGAGAAACGCGGTCATGTGCACATGCAGATGCCAGAAAGAAGAGGAAAAGAATGAACACACGCTTTCGCACGGCTGCTCGGTTTAACTACATTAAAACCCTACTGGTGGAGGTTGCTGCGTTCGCCGTTCCCCATTACCGTGGACCTTCGCAGTCGCACCATCCCGATGTCCAAGACCAGTCAACAGCCCGCCGCAGCCCGTCATCTGCTCCGGTGCCGTCCGGCAGCGCGACCCCGCTGTTTTCAGCGGCCACAGCGACCAGGATGTGGAAGATTGGCTGGAATCATACGAACGGGTGAGCCGCCATAACAATTGGGATGACAGCGTCAAACTGACCAACGTTATATTCTACCTGAGCGACGTAGCGAACCTGTGGTTCCGAAACCACGAGGCCGACATTCCCACCTGGGCTGTTTTCAAGAGCACACTTGCGGAGGTTTTCGGCCGTCCCGCCGTGCGGAAACTGCGCGCTGAGCAAAGCCTGCGTGTCCGAGCTCAGCACAAAGACGAAGCTTTCACGAGCTACATTGAAGATGTAGTAGACCTATGCAAGCGTGCTGATCCGGCTATGTCCGAAGCTGACAAGATTAAGCACGTCCTGAAAGGCATCGACGACGACGCTTTTCAGATGTTGCTGGCGAAGAGCCCCACCACCGTCGCCTCGGTTTATACACTATGCCAAAGTTTTGACGATTACAGCCCTCTCGTCGTCTCCTCGCCTTGAGTCGCCAGGATGGCTCCCTCTTTCCGCCGGGGCAGTTGGAATGAAGATGATGATTCAGCACCGCCACCAACGACGACGAAGCGCTAGCGCCGCCCGTGAAAGGCTCGTGCTGGAGAACTGCCGCTTGTGTGCCGGGCTCTCGCCTCGCTGGTTCCTAGACGACTTGCGCCCGGGTCTTCGTTGCCGGCGCTTCAACGTGCCAATAAACCACTCTTCACTACCACTTCTCTGCCAGATGTCTTGAAGTTGTTTCGTACGGATGCTGTGGTCAATACTGCCGCCGTTAATGTCCGAATTGTCAATTTGACAAGTTTTAAAAAGCAACCAGTTTCATCTCTTCTGTTTTTCTTTGTTTCCAGGTTTCCCATTTCCACTGTTACCTGTGCTGGCTGTCCTCTACTGCGCTTGCCATGCCGCCATAGACGCCGAAGAATGGGAGACATCGGCAGCTGCCAAAAGAAAACAGGCATCCTCGTAAACATGCTACCTTACCGTCACGAAACCGACACGAAAATCTGACGGCACAAGGCGACTCAAATCGACTATTTTTCAATCTGCCTTCTGTACCATCAATCTTTTTGAACATTTTCAGTCTTCTGTGAAGGCGTCCTTAAGTACATCGGACTCAAGACTGGCCTCACCTTTGCTCCCTGCGCGGCGAATAACATCTTAATCGGCCAGAATAATTTAACGCTTCCCTTTCCGATTTACTTTCATTTTTCCTGCACTTTGTCATTGGTTGAAGCGACGCCACGCCCCGAGTTCGCTATTCTTTTATTGGCTCCATCCCAAGCGGGGGCGTGGCATAGCTTGAACCAATGATGAAGAATAAAATCGGAGTGCAATTGCCATATTACCCGTGCCCAGCACTAGATCGGGCAGAACAGCGCCGGTTCAGAGCACTTCAATAGCCCTCACATTGACGGCTTGTGTCAGGGACGATTCGGCCTTCAAAAGCACCCTTTATGTCCTGAAATGAAGAGCATTTGTGAATAAAATTGCTGTTATCTTTTGATTCTAATTGACTACTGTGTTGACAACTTTGAAGAAAAGCATATCACTGTGCGTTCCTCGTCTGAATGGCTTTGGTTGGGGAAATATTTATACGCCCTACGCACAATATACAGATTATGCATAGCAGAGACGTATACGGTGTGGCATCTTCACGTGTGTTTCCGATGTGCGCGCAGCTTTTATCGCCTTATCTGGCGATCCTTCATAGCTTCGAGCTATCGCTATGTACACGTGGTCTTTCCTATCTTCCGGCCACTCGGCTGCTTATAAATACGTCCTACACTTTTGAATAAACGTTCATTCTTCTGGTTCTACTGGTTGTGCGGCTGCTTCCCTGGTTCGGCGTTCTGCGGGCACGCTATGGATATGCAACAGTGGCGACGAGGATGAACGCTGCCCATGCAGTGAAAGTCGACATTGAACAGGAACCCACAGAGAACTGAGAAACCAAGGCCAGCATGGCTCACCACCTTCCGGACTTCGAAGAAGGCAAAGATAAGTGGCAACCGTACCTTGTTAAAGTGGAAGCATACTTCGAAGCGAATGCGATTGAAGACGGGTCTAAGAAAAGAGCATTGCTGGTTGCCGCGTTAAATACGCATACGATTCAAGTGCTGGCAGGAAAGGTTGCCCCGCGCAAACCAAATGCGTTGACTTATGCAGAAGTTGTCGAAGTACTAAGTGAGCACTACAGTCCGAAGAGACACGAAATCACCGAAAGCTTCAAGTTCTTCAGTCGTTGTCAAGCGGAGGGAGAGCCGATTAATGAATTCCTGGTAGAGATTCGCCGAATAGCTGACAATTGCAATTTTGGCAGTGCTTTGGATCGCATGCTACGAGATCGCATTGTGTGTGGTATACGGTCAAGTGCCCTACAGAAGCAGCTACTGGCAAAGCAGGACTTAACGCTTCAAGACGCTGAGACGATGGTCCTTGCAGCTGAGGCTGCGGATAGTGGCGTGGAACGCATGTTTAGACCGACAACGACACCCGGTACAACAACACCCGTGTTAAAAGTACGGGCGTATCAGACGGGAATTCGGCCAGATGAGAGGAGGGCTGCTGAGCATCAAGAATGCGCAAGGTGTGGTAGCACAAAGCATAATGACGCAGGTTGCTCCTGGTCTAACGCCCGTTGTTACCGCTGTGGACGACGTGGTCACCTCGCAAGGAAATGTCGAAGCCACGGCGCTCGGGGACAATGCACGGCAAGGACGGCGCAAACTAACGCCCTTTCAGGGACGGAAACCCCAGTAGACGAGGAACACGATGCCGCCCACATTTGGACTTTGGTATCTCAACGAAAAAACTGTCTGGAACCACCGATCCGCCGAACATTTGCCTGGGGAGGCGTGCAGCTTAGCATGGAAGTCGATACTGGGTCGCCCGTTTGTGTCATTCCGCGTCAGCTGTACGATAAGCATCGCGAGCAATGGCCGAAACTCAAACCGTCCAGCCTGAATTTATCGTCCTACACAGGACGCCTTCCCATAGTTGGGGAGCTTGCGCTCCAGGTTTGCCATAAAGGGGCGACAGTAAAGTGTGCGCTGACTGTGTTGGACTGTGCGGGACCAAGTCTCTGTGGTCGTGATTTAATCCAGCAGCTGAACAGCGCAGGCGTTCCAGTGGTTCGGTTTGTCAAGGACTCCGTGTCAACAAAAGAAGCAAGCGAAGCCAGCGTGAACAACATATTCCATGACTACCACGACGTGTTCTCCGAGGAACTGGGGCTTATCAAGGGTCCTCCAGCCAGCTTGCACCTGAAGGAAGGCGCCGTACCGAAGTTCTGTAAGGCCAGACCCATTCCATACGCGTTACGCGAGCGAGTGTCACTTGAACTAGACCGCTTAGTTTCTCTGGGCGTACTGTCCCCGGTGGCTCATTCTGAATGGGCAACGCCCATAGTCACAGTGCTTAAGAAAGACGGTGCAGTAAGAATCTGCGGCGATTTCAAGGCCACGGTAAATCCAGCGTGTGCAACAGAGCAATACCCATTGCCAATCATTGAGGATATGTTTGCCCAACTTCATGATGGGGACTATTTCAGCACTCTTGATTTACGGGATGCATACAGCCAAGTGGCTTTAGACGATAACGCGAAGAAAGTTTGCGTCATTAATACGCCAAAAGGGCTATTTTGCTACAATAGGCTTCCTTTCGGGATAGCCTCTGCACCCGCAATATTCCAAAGAAAAATGGATGAAGTTTTGGCTGGCCTTCCAGGAGCGCAGGCTTATCTTGACGATGTGCTCATTTCCGAGAGAGCGAGTGACAGCGGTGAGAGGCTCAAAAACGTCTTAGAGCGCTTCCGAGAGTGCGGTGTAAAGCTAAGGATCGATAAGTGCAAGTTGCGTAGCCCAGCGGTAACTTATCTTGGTCATCGCATCGATCGTGATGGGCTTCATCCGACGGAGAAAAACCTTGACGCTATCATGCAGGCGCCGAGCCCCTGTAATGTGAGCGAGCTACGTGCGTTCTTGGGTATGGTTACGTTTTACGCGAGGTTTCTGCCGAACATGTCAACCACACTTGGTCCATTGTATCAGCTGCTTGAAAAAAATGCACGTTGGCAATGGAAACAGCCTCAAGAGCTCGCGTTTGAACGTGCCAAGGACAGCCTTAAAACAGCCAAGGTTCTCGTTCATTTCGACCCTTCGAAGGAACTTAAGCTTGAATGTGATGCATCTCCGTACGGTGTGGGAGCTGTCTTGTTTCACACGACTGGTAACATTCACAGGCCAATCGGGTTCCGCTCGCGAACATTGACCCAGGCGGAGCGCAAGTATTCACAGCTCGAGCGAGAGGCACTGGCTCTGGTATTCGGCGTCACGAAATTCCGTGACTACCTTCTAGGTCGGGAATTTACCTTGGTGACGGACCATCAGCCACTGCTCGGCCTGCTGAGATCAGACAAGCAAACGCCCACAATGGCCGCCGCACGGATACAACGGTGGGCGCTTCACCTGGGGGCCTACCGATACCGGCTACAGTACGCACCAGGACGACAGATGCTGAATGCGGACGCCCTGAGCCGACTTCCGCTGCGGTCTCCGGAATCTGGCGACGACGGTGAGCCGCCCGAATATGTGCTGTCGCTGAACCAGCTGAACAATGGCGCCGTAACAACGCGTGAGCTGAAGGCACTGACGTCTTCTGACCCTGTCCTGGTCGAGGTCAAACGGCACATACTACATGGGTGGCCCAGGAACACAAACGGAATGACCCGGGCTGTCCTGCCGTTTTTTGACCGTAAACTAGAACTATCCGTTGCACATGAACTGGTGTACTGGGGTAATAGGGTCATAATACCGACCGAAGCTAGGGAGCGAGTGCTGCATATCTTACACGAAACGCACCAGGGTTCACCGGCAATGAAATCCGTCGCACGTTCGCTGTTCTGGTGGCCAGGCCTCGACAGAAACATTGAAGAGGTGTCTGCTCAGTGCCAGCACTGTGTGCAAAATCTGCCGATGCCAGCCGCGGCCCCCGTCGTTAACTGGCCTGAAACAGGCGAAAGGTGGTCCCGTATTCACATTGACTACGCGGGTCCGATCTGCGGAAAAATGATACTCGTAGTAGTCGACGCACATACCAAGTGGCTGGAAGCACTGCCTTTGGCGCATGCTTCAACGCAGACTACAATTAACGGTCTGCGTGACATTTTCAGCAGGTTTGGAATACCTCGCACAGTCGTTTCTGACAACGGTACCCAGTTTACCAGTGAAGACTTCGCGTCGTTCATGGCAAACAACAACATTGTGCACCTTCGGTGCGCTCCATACCATCCCCAGTCTAATGGTGCGGCGGAAAGGGCCGTGCGAACTGTGAAAAATGGCCTTCGAAAAATGAGTAAAGGGAACCTGGAAGAGAACCTAGCACGGTTGCTTTTTAACTACCGGAGGACTCCGCAAAAGTCGGGTAAATCCCCAGCAGAGCTGCTTTTGGGCTATCAAACACGCTCACGCTTGGACACATGTTTTCCTCCAGCCCTTGCGGGACCAAAAGAGAGCAACGATGACTGGCTGCCACTACCTGGAAGTGAGGTATATGCCCGCAATTACGGTGCAGGGAGCAAGTGGACACCCGGCCATGTGAAGGCGACATCTGGATCAAGAATGGTGACAGTGGAAACATGTGACGGAGTCGTCCAGCGGCACGTAGACCAGGTCCGCCCGCGGCAAGAAGCACCAGGGGTTACCCCGGCAGTAACTACAACCACCACACATCCTAGTGAGCCAGACGAAGCAACACAACTACAGCATCCAAAAACTGTGAGCCCGGATGAAGACACCAATGCGCGGCGCATCCCAAATGGCAACGATTCTCCACATTTTCCAGCACCAGATATTCCGGTGGCCCCGTTGAATACGGGTGTCGCCTAGCAAGCTCTAAGACGCTCGACAAGAGAACGCAAGCCAGTGCAACGCTTTCATTTCTGAGGAGGAAGGAATGTGGCATCTTCACGTGTGTTTCCGATGTGCGCGCAGCTTTTATCGCCTTATCTGGCGATCCTTCATAGCTTCGAGCTATCGCTATGTACACGTGGTCTTTCCTATCTTCCGGCCACTCGGCTGCTTATAAATACGTCCTACACTTTTGAATAAACGTTCATTCTTCTGGTTCTACTGGTTGTGCGGCTGCTTCCCTGGTTCGGCGTTCTGCGGGCACGCTATGGATATAGCGCCCCGCCCCGCCACGCCCCGAGTTCGCTATTCTTTTATTGGCTCCATCCCAAGCGGGGGCGTGGCATAGCTTGAACCAATGATGAAGAATAAAATCGGAGTGCAATTGCCATATTACCCGTGCCCAGCACTAGATCGGGCAGAACAGCGCCGGTTCAGAGCACTTCAATAGCCCTCACATTGACGGCTTGTGTCAGGGACGATTCGGCCTTCAAAAGCACCCTTTGTGTCCTGAAATGAAGAGCATTTGTGAATAAAATTGCTGTTATCTTTTGATTCTAATTGACTACTGTGTTGACAACTTTGAAGAAAAGCATATCACTGTGCGTTCCTCGTCTGAATGGCTTTGGTTGGGGAAATATTTATACGCCCTACGCACAACATACAGATTATGCATAGCAGAGACGTATACGGGATTACTGTAAACCCGGGATCACTGTAAACTGTTCATGCGCACTGATAGGTGCGCCGGTCGATGAGCTACCACGTCTCCGCTATGCTAAATGTCTCTAACGACACTGCGGGCTACAAGACGCGACACAGATGAGGGAAACAGGCTGTCTTCGACTAACAGGAGTTCTTCAACCTACTCCGAAGTCTTAGTGCATTAAGTGCTTTCATTTAGCCTAGATTCCAACCCATGACCTCGTGCTTAGCAGCCGAATGGGATGACCAAGCCACCGGTAGAGAAATCAATTACTGAATTAATTCAATAGTTAAATAATTAACTTATTAATTTATTATATTTTGCCCCTGTGAACGTCAGCAGCCAATGACGCCGGCCACTTCGCAGCATTGAATTGGTATGCAGTGGATGAATGATAAATGTGTTGAAATGGCGGAAGTTACATGAATTAGGACAGCTTTTAGGTGCTCGCATATGATAAAGGTTTCGTTTCGTGGTTGCGACACTGTTGCTCAAACGCACATTTGCAATGAACGTTGAAGAGCTCAAGTATGTTTAACTGCATTTGCGAAAGCAAGAGCAGAGCTTTTTTTTTAGCGGCGCTAACTAGGGCAAAAAAGAAATCACAGTTCACAAGAAACATGCATTCAGTGCTAAAGCAAAGGCTCCGCGCTTATTGGAAAGAAATATGGGCTGTCATCGATAATAAAGCATAATAAATTAATAGACAAAGATAGCAAAGCTGAAAACCTTTGGCCTATGGAAACAATAAAACATTTTTGCCTCGATGGGCAAAAACTTTGCTAAACACCGAACAGATAACGGATACTCATTACCTTTAAAATATTATACACTGCCCTGAAAAAGCGACCCCCCGAACGTACTTCTAAGCCCGTATGCGCTCTAAATCCTGCGCAGCATCTTTTTTGGGAGTCGGTTCACGACCTTGGTGTATATCCACTATCGTACTCAATGTCTTCCGAGTCGGAGAAGGCACAGATGTCCTCGCGAGCTCAGAGGTGAGACATTCTTTTTCTCCCCGCCAGCTTGAAGCTCAAAGTGGCAGACAGCCGATGCAAAAAGAGCCATCCGCCGTCGTTTAGGACGCTGAATCCGTCACACAGACGTTAGCAGACGCAATCAAGCAAGGAAATGAGAGGAACGCACGAAGAGCTAACAACACTGCCAGTCTGGAGCCGCTGAAGAAGAAATCGGGGAAAATCGAGCGTATAGAACTTTCCACTGTTTACAGACTGATTGAGCGCGCGTGCACCTTGGACTGTGACGCGCATGCGCAGTAGATGCGTGTACGAAATCCGCAAATCAGAACTATGCTGGCACAGCACAGAAGAAATACGAGTGCGCGCAAAAAGACAAACGTGAAAAGGTCTATAGTGTCTCGCCATTCACAACTACCTCTTATCGTCCCTAAAGGTGCTTTGTTCATTGTGCGGAAGTTATAACCCATTAGGCTTTCGAATTAACACGAAGGAATGCGAAAATTATGCCTCTTCTTTCAGTCCGCTCGTTTAAAGCGCACGAGATAAGAGGAACCCGGAAAACGTCCCTCAAGAAGCCCGAGCTCCAGCATGCGCGTGCACGGCGAAACTTGCGCGTCTAAAGCAATCTTGATATCTATACGGGCCAGAGGCAGACAACGAAACAAAAAGAAAAAAATGTGGCCGCAGGAAACATGACGACGCGTCGTCTGCCCATGGAAGCAGCGGCGCGATGAAGTGCGCATGTCACGGTTCCCGCCCGCTGCACCCAGGGGAAGTTTGCGATAGCTGATAAGCGTGACAACGCAGATCGCCCGGACCCCTTTTAAAAGTAGTGTAGTCGAGAGTAACGCGCATGCGCAAGCAGATGACTCGCGAGGGGAAAAATGCGACCGACAGACGGTCAGACCACAGTTCTTCGTTCGTTGGTGCTAGCCACGGAACTAGTTTTCGCCGTAGTGAAAGCGGCAGTGCACTGAAGTGATTTTGCGCCCATTGCCGTTGGGTTGCTGTCGTCCTCACCGTCCAGCGGAGACTCACGACCGACCGACTACAGTCGAGGAATACCCCTCCGAGCCAGGCCGCCGGCATCGAAGGTGAGTGCGGGGCAAGGCCTCGCGGCGAAGGTGGCGTGTCCGTGAAACCTGCTCAGGGCTGTTAGAGCAAATTTAAGCTTCACTCGCGCTGTTTCAGCGAGCATTCGATAATAACCGGCAAGCAACACACAGCACGTAGAGCAGAGGTTTCATGGGCTGTCGCCATCGGGTTTCTTTTCGTGACGGAAGCGTTGCGAGCTAGAATTTGGGGCGCGTATATAGCTTTAGGCTTAGCTCACACTAGGCAGGTCAGCTGTAGGTATTGAGCCAGCGAGGAAACTTAATATCTGCGCGCGGTTTGCTCGCTACCTCAAGGGGGTTTAGATATGCAAGCTCGCTGCCGTTTTCGTCACGAAACACAAACCCGTTCCGAACGGCGTGGCGACCATGCCATCATGTCGTTCCACCGAACGCCCAGGCGCGTATATTATCTTGAACGACATGTGGTTTGTGGCCGTACACGGCGCTCGGAAATTCTCGCCCGCTCTTCCAGCAACTCCGAAGAACGGACGATGCCTACGGTCTGCAGCACATCGTGTTTCCGCTGCAGCCAAGGTCGGTTCGCTTTCTTATTCAGCCCCACGGCACAAGACTTCAGCCGCGCTCACTCTGCCACGGTGAGTATGTGCAACTGCGATATGCTTGCGTGTCTTTCATCTTTTTTTTTTCTTTGCAGATATGCCGACTCCAGAATTCCCATTCTTGATCCAACGGCACTTGTGCATTGGGCCCGATGTGCCAGATAAGGCCGATTCGCGCCGCCGGCCGCGGCCTCTCACGGCCGGCAACGCGCCTCTCAATGTGCTGACGCATGGACACGTAGTGCGCGGGCCGCGGGCGAACGGTCCGTCGTGTGAATAGGCCTATACTGGTCGTGCCATGTTCCTTTCGTGCACTCTTTGCCTCCCGTCACAAACGCTGTACTGTCGGGTGACTACTCTGCATCGCAGCGTCGTTTTCTGCGTTTTCGGTAAGCATGCCCAAGACTTGTCGAAACGAGAAAACTGGCATGGCTGCAGATGAGAGCGGTACCCCCTAAGGCAGATCAACACCAGGCGTCGTTGAAAGGGGGTCGAGGATGTAGTTTAGTCACAGTTCGCGTGGCAAAAGCCAGGTTTGTCTCCGACAGTGCAGCCGTTGTACACTGTGACCCTCGGAAGACTTTGGAATGCTAACAACATCTATGGTTGCAAGGAGAGGGCTTGGTCGGTCTGGTTAGTGCATGTTGGTGGAGGCGGCATTACAGCGCTAACAGACGGGTTGGAAGAGACCACAATTTCTGCACTCTCTTCTGTCCCGCCTATTCGCGTTGTTCAGTCGTTTCCATCCATAGTTGCCGTTGGCTAATTAGTTCGTTTTTATCTTTGCAGATACGCCGGCTTAAGGACTGAGTTGGATAAGGACAGCACGAGCCGACTCAGCAGTGCGAGGTCAGAACTATGGTGTCGGTCCGGCATCCATGAACGGCACAAGACGTTCCCTTCCTGCCTCGCCTTGCTGCTGACTCCCGTCACAAACGCTGTACTGTCGGATGGCTCGACTGCACTGCATCGCAGCGTCGTTTTCTGCGTTTTCGGTAAGCAGGACCGACTTATCGGAACCAGAAGACTGGCATGGCTGCAGGTGAAAGCAGTACCCTCTAAGTCTGTATCAGCGCGGTGCCGCTGTCGAGGATGCAGTTCAGTCGAAGTTCGCGTGGCATACACCCCGTTTCTTTCCGACAGTAATGCCAGTGTGCAGTGTGACCCTCGGACGACTTTGAATGCGCTCGACATCCATGGTTGCAAGAAGAGTGCTTAATAGGTCTGGTTTGTGCATGTCGATGGAAACGACTGAACTGCGCTATAACAGACGGGACAGAAGAGAACACAGAACATGTGTTCTCTTCTCTCCCCTCAGTTCGCGCTGTTCAGTCGTTTTCATCTATGGTTGCCTTTGACAAATGTACCTTTTATCTTTGCAGATATGCCGGCTGAGGGTCTCACTTGAATACAGCAAGTGCGAGGTCAGAACTCTGGTCCCGGTCAGGCATCCGTGAACGACGCAAGACGTTCCCTTCCTGCCTCGCCTTGCTGCTGACTCCCGTCACAAACGCTGTACTGTCGGGTGGTTCGACTGCACTGCATCGCAGCATCGTTTCCTGCGTTTTCGGTAAGCTGGACCTCTACTTACCGAAACGAGAAAACTGGCATGGCTGCAAGTGAAAACGGTACCCTCTATAAGTCTGCGTCAGTGCCAGGCGCCGCTGAAGGTGGTCGAGGATGTAGTTCAGTCGGACTTCATGTGGCATAAGCCACATTTCCAACAGTACAGCCAGTGCACAGTGCGACCCTCGGACGACTTTTGGAATACTCCCATCCATGCAAGAAAAGGGCTTGATTGGTCTGGTTGGTCCATGTTGATGGAAACTACTAAACAGCGCTAACAGACGGAATGGAAGAGAGCAGAGTATATGTGTCTGTGCTCTCTTCCGTCCTGTCTGTTCGCGCTGCTCAGTAGTTTCCATCTATGATTGCCTTTGGCAAATGTTCCTTTTTATCTTTGCAGATATGCCGGCTTCCCAGGCAGCACAACAACATTGGCCGAACGTCGGGCAAGTGTTGGCAAAACTTGGCACGAACATCGGTCCTACACTGGCATTTGGGCCGAGCGCTACCACTTTACACATTGGCCCTACTTTCATGCCAGTTTTGGGCCAACGCTCGGCCGCTCAAGCGGCCAACGCAGTCCCGATGTTCGTTCTGCAGCATGGGCCAGCAAAGGTCTCATACTGGCATCCAACTTTCAAACATTGGTAGCCAACTTTCAAACATTGGTAGCCAGCTTTCGAATAATGGTTTCCAGCTTTCGAATAATGGCATTCAGCTTTCGAATAATGGTTTCCAGCTTTCGAATAATGGCATCCAGCTTTCGAACGCTGCCACATGCAATTAACCCACTCGCCAATGACCGGCACTGTGGATGGATGTACATACATACCATTCTACCTTGCAAATATTCATAAATGAGGGTGCGAAAGAATTCCAGAAAAAAGACCCGTTTATTGCTTTGAGTTACAAGAATCACGCTTCTAGCGCACACAGGATGGTTTGCGCTACCACCAGCCACCGTGGGGAGTAAAGAAAGGGGGCCCAAGAGCATGGTGGCAGAGGTTGTGGGAAAACAATTTATTTTCAAGTTTGGTGCGTGCCGATCAGGTTGGACAAAGCATCTCGGCAAGCTGCTGCGGCACTGCTAAGGCATCCATAAAGCGCTCAACGGAGCTGTCCTCCAGTGAACTGATCAGTCATATCCGAAGTAATCGTTGCACTCCACTTGCAAGGGGGCTGCTGGACTGCATTCAAACAAATTCCTCGTCCAGTTCATGCACGATGGCCTCACGAAGCGCCAAGCCTGCAAAGAGATGCATGATGTCATGGTAAGTTGAATTATGGCCACCACAGAACAAAAACAAAAATGATTAAATAACACCGAATTTTGTGAAACACAGTCATCGTGAAGACACTAGCAACATATTTTACAGGATAATTTTTAATTTATTCTTAAGAACCAGCACCACATTAGTTGCACAAAGTGGAATTTAATTTACTAAACTTCCCTTTACCAAATGGTTTAATTTAGTTTAATGCGTCGTGTCGCACTCCCAGTAAATATATTCAGTGCGAGATAAGCAAATTAATGTGATATTGAAAAGATATTAATGTATTATTTTGTTTTAATATCATAACTCGTATCTCTAAATTGCGAGCTAATTTTTTATTCCAGTAAATATGCACAGGTTGTAGCGTCTCTTCCACGTGGACGTCAAAACAACATTCTTGATTACTTTTATTTAATGGGGTTAAAAATGCGGCCTGCGATTTTTGACGAAATACGCTGAATGCAAGGAACTCAGGGCACCTTTGTTTTACCTTAGTTGCTTCGCATGCATGCTATAATTGGATTCGAAACTGCAACTTGAAAACCACACAAAAATACTAGTCTGATAGTCCAGAGTAATGCCCTTTTTCATTGCGAGAGAACTTGGGCAAAAGCTTTAACCAGTAATTGCGGATTTTCTATTGAGTCTGCAAGTGTAGAAGGCAAAAAGAAACAGTACGGAAGTATTACACATATCTTTACCAACTAGTCTGCAGTGGAAAATTAATTAAGCGGTTCTGATTTCCGTCGTGCATAAGCGGTAAAGGACATATTCCCGAATGCATCCTATCTCAAGTCATATGAGTTCAAACCCGCTGTTAGCCAAAGTAGTGAATCTTTAGTGCGTTCATCTCACCAAAGACGAAAAATTAAATTCTCACCATTCGGCCACAATTCCACTGCGCACGACGTCAAGCAAGCCATTTCGCAATGAGAGTGGGTACACAGAAGTCGTCCTCGTGCTTTTTGGCTCGCTCTCTTCTCCTGCCGAAAAAATAAAGGCGCATGTAGTCAAAGCAACATTTACTACAAAAACCACTTTAACTTCCAGACGTATATCAAGATAAAAGAGTTTTAGTACTTACAAATAAGATCTTGCAGGCGGTACGAACAGCGTCGGAGCTCTCCTAATATATGAGTGTGGCTTTTCGCGTGCGCAGACTATGAACGGTGCTAGCTCGAGTGTGCATGCATTTTCGTCGCGTTGGTCGTGCACGTGGTTGAGCTCCGCCGTGCAGTCAAGAATGTCTTATTGTGATGAGTCGCGCGGTTCAAAGACGAGCAGTGGAGACGACGGCGGGGGGGGGGGGGGGGGGGAGGGGGGGGGGTTGGCTGGAGGGGAGAGAGTCATTTTCCTTTACACAGGTTTTGTGGTTCCGAGAAAAGTCCTCGAGGTGGAGACAGGGAGGTGGAGGAACAGCGAAGCGCGTAGCTGCCCGCGAGGGAAAACAGCTTTGAGAAAGTGACAACCAAAAAGAAAAAAAAGGCGCTTCGAGGGGTGGGGGGTTAGCCCGCTACCTGGAAAAGGGCACGGCCGGGAGAACAGGTGGGGAGATATTGGACTTGAAGACTTGAAAGAGAGAGGGAAAGAGGCGAAAACACGTGAAAAGGGTTTGGAATTTTTGGAGAATGAGTCACATGGCCACAGGCAGTACAGAAAGCAATATCTACAAGAGAGAAGTGGATGGGAAACACGGAAGCGTCAAAGTATTGCTACAAAGCTGCAGCAAAAGCCTGAAAATTTTGAAGTGAAAAACTTGGAGCTTCAAGATGCATTTCGCCAAAACGACTTGAGACACTCGCGTATTTTGTGGGGCCGTATGATGTGGCTTTTGTTAGTTCAAGATAGCTTAAAATGTTACCATATAATACAAAAAATCAAGCAAAAAAATATCCAAGCGGAATGCGCGCTCTTTCATAGTTTCATGTACCGTACATGCGCCAAACAAGCTAGGTTAACATGCGTCTAACGCCAGTTGTCAGTCCATTTATTCAGTGGTCGTCGAAGAATCCTCAAATTGTTTGCTGGTGAGGAAGTTTCGCGCAAAAAAGCAAAAACAAACAAAGGCATGTTGAATTGTGGTTTGCAACTACTTTCGATGGTTTTCATCAATAAAGGTGATGTTCGAAAGAAAAAAAAACAAATATGCAAAGACGTGAGCAAGAGCTATATAGCCCCCAATGCAAATTACGCAACAGAAGAATAAAATGGTCAAAACAACAATTTCTAGCATTACGATTTGCAGAAAAGGAAGGCAATAGCAAATCAGAAAACACGGGAAATGCGCGATCACAGGGCACGACGTAGGGAAGCGTAGGAATCGCTTAGCACGTGTCCGCGTGCGTTTATGAAGCACCCGCCTAATATTTCACGAGCGCAACGCATAATTCGAAATTACGAGGCGACTGCTTCGTTTCTGAACGTTGCCAAAACTGAGCACAATTTCGGTTTAGCGAATGCACTTGCGCTAATCTATTACGTTTGTATCGCGATCTCCCTGAAGCAGACACCAGCTGCGCACTGCGGCAGTGAATTCCTAGAGCGAATAAAAAAAGTGATTTTTTTATTCCAAAAATTTAATCAAATGAAACTTATTTGATTTTTGCTGAAGGCACCTGTTGACAATTTTTGTTGAAGGTGTCTCGGGTGTAATCAGAACGTTAATTCTGATCAACAGGACTTCGCTCGCAATTCTCCTAAACGTATTATTGCTGCTCACTGCGCAACCAGAGTGCAGCTTTTCCAACGGAATCATGGGTAGCTTTGCTCACAAACTCCAAAAGTGTTCGGTTAAAATATAATAATAAATAAAACCAAATCTTTGAACTCGCATGTTTTAGCGCGTTCGAAAATTATGAACTGCCGATATGGTACTCGACAATAAAATTAATTTTGAATCCATTTTAATGGATGACACAATGTTTACCAACGTTTGCCAGTATACTTTGAACACTGGATAAGCGGTGGCAATCCTAGGCCAATATAGCCAGCTCCCGGAAATGGCATAGCCAATTCTGGCAAAGAGGGGAACAACACTGGCTAACATGGCCCATGATAGCCAGGATTCGATGATGGCACAGCCAGCAATGGCAAACAGTGGGGCAATCCTGGCTAACCTGGCCCATGATAGCCAGGATCTAATGACAGCTCAGCCAATACTGGTAAAGCGACGGACAACCAGGGCCATTGTTGGATGTGCTAAGGAGTGGCACAACCAATATCGGATGCTCACTGGCAACTCTGGGCCTAGTTAGGGCCACGCTTTGCCAGTGGATTTCCAATATTGGCCCACCGTCGTGTGCTACCTGGGTTAATGTCTCCCTTGGACCAGAACAATACCGAGCTGGCTCAGGAAATCCGAGCTTGGGTCTGTGGCCCCGATCCGGCATCCGTGCACGACACAAGACATTCCCTTCCTGCCTTGGTCTTCTTTTTATTCTCTTTTGACACCAGGAGTACGGTGGTAAGTGCAAGTGAATCGAAGCTCTCATGGCATATGCCACTTTTGCTGCCATCAGTGCAGACATTGTGCAGCGTTCCCGTCAGAAGCCTCCATATAACATGTGCGTGACATCCATGCTTTTCACTCGCTTTTGCACATACGCGGACTTAAGTTCTCACAGCAACCTAAGCAAGTCGAAGCTCGGACCTCTCGCTTGGTCCGACATCCATGCAAGATTATCCATTCATGCCACACGTATGATGCCTCCTCCCTCAGAGTGTGTGTTATGATTCTACAAAAGTTGATGGCCCACATTACACTCGGTCTGTTCATCCTGCGTTCAATACAAATTCTTTCCACGCTTGTCTGACTTCTTAGTCGTGTTGCTCCCTATCACCCACGTTACACTAATTCAGCCCAATCCAGCTAAAGAGTGCACTCCAAAGTTTACTCAATGCCAAATTCGTACGCGTGTTGCACCTTCACGAGTTAAATAAGTAATGGAGAGACAATTCAAACACCAAACATTTTATTTGCGTGTGTAATATTTTGGCTATCAGTGCAAAGTTTCCTGCCAGCAAATCTCTCGGTAACGCCATTAAGAGTTAACGGCGTTTCCATTTTTATTTTCGTAGATTCCCCATTCATAGTTATTTTTGCACGCATCGTCGAAGTCCGACATTTGGAATTCTATAGCAAACAGCCTAACAGTTTCATCCAAATCGCTCATTCTTTCATTCATTGAAAATTATGCTTTATCTGTACCTGTGCAATTCAAAACCAAGCAAGCATTCTCATCAGTGGAGTCATTCCTGATCATCTGTATGTGCTAATTGACAACCTTTGCATACTTTCAAGGGGCCTCTTGACCAGGCAAGGTGGACGTCAGTCCGGCTCTTTTGCGGTATGCAAGGTTGCTTTCTTTAAAATATTTTCGGCTCTGTTTGTCGCATCATCAGCCTGACAACACCCACTGCAGGGCAAAGGTCTCTCCCATGTCTCCAATTAACCCTGTCCTTTGCCAGTTGTGGCCACCGTATCCTAGCAAACTTAATCTCATCTGCCCACTTAACTATCTGGCGCCCCTGCTACGCTTGCGTTCTCTTGGAATCCATTCTGTTACCCTTAAGGACCAGCAGTTATCTTGCCTTCGCATTACATGCCCTGCCCAAGCCCATTTCTTCTTCTTGATTTAGACTAGTATATATCAGTAATCTGCGTTTGTTCCCTCACCCACTCTGCCCGCTTGAGGTCTCTTAATGTTACACCTATCATTTTTTTCTTTCCATAGCTCTCTGCGTTGTCCTTCACTTAAGTTCAACCCTTTTCATTAGCCTCCATGTTTCTGCCCCGTAGGTCAGTACTGATAAGGTACAGCTGTTATATACTTTTCTCGTGAGGGATATTGGTAAACTGCCATTGATGATCTGAGAGAGCCTGTCATATGCGTTCAACCCCAATCTTATTCACATTATTTCCCTCTCATGAGCCGGATCCGCACCCATTGCCTGCCCTAAGCACACCTATTTCCTTGCTGCTTCCAGCACCTCGCTACCAATTGTAAACTGCTGTTCCCTTGCGAGACTGTTGAACATTACTTTGGTCTTCTGCAAGTTAATTTTAAGACCTACCATTCTGCTCTGCCTGTTAACTTGTTGATCATGCTTTGCAGCAAAAAAAACTTAACACGGAGTGACTTAGCACGGCAAGTTGCTTAGATATTCTCCACTCACTCTAATCCCCAACTGTTCCCAATCGAGGCCTCGGAACACCTCCTGTAAACAGGCGGTGTAAAGCATTGGCGAGATCCTGTCTTCTTTCCTGACACCCTTTCTTATTGGAATATTGTTGCTGACTTTATGAAACACTATGGTAGCTGTGCAGTCGTTATGGATATCTTCTGGTATTTTCACATAACACTCTTCTACACCCTGATTACACGATGCCTGCATGACCGCTGAGGTTTCAACTCTGTCAGATGCTTTCTATTTGTCTACTTCGCTTCTTTTCCTGCATATCTTGTTTTCTTATGTATTTCACTTCCGTGTTTGTATGTAAGCATTTCACTTTTCCATTTGAGTGTATGGAGATGTTCAGTGCGCTTCGTTCTGTCATGAGTTAGTGCACATAAAAAGAAAAGGAAACCAACTAGAAAAGAAAAAAGAAACCAAGGAGGCTTGTGGGACGTGCTTAGAAGAGAAAGGCGAAGCAAGGATTGCAAAAGTAAAAACCCGATGTGGCACAACGACTTGTGGCAGACATGCAGAATTACGTTGTAATCGCCGGCAGTGCAACGCGGCAAGCGCGCTTCATCGTCTCCTTCCCAAGGCCTACCTACTATGCATGGACACCTACGCTTTCCATGCTGCTGCTTCCTGTCAACGCAAAGAGGGCCAGCAGTCAACACCTTCAGGGGACTGCGACGCAGTGACCTGCTGTTCCTGGACTGTCGTTGCTGCCTGCTCGGAGCTACTGCTACCGTGACGTATGGAGCTGCCTCTATCCTCTGTCACTGTCCTCGGCCATCGGCTATAAGCAGCGCGTCGAGGCCTTGTTTACCCCAAGTGAGCGAAAAAACACCTTTCGGACTTCGGTTTTTTTGTGTTAAGCCAAACTGATCCGCTCGCCCTATTTTGTTTTCTATGCATGTGCACAGATCTAAACATGAATACTCTTAAGAGAGTACAAAAGGGGCTAAGCTGTCCTTTAGCGCACTCCCTTTTAATAGGGAGCACGCCAGAGGAGTGCGCTGGGGTGCTCTAAAAGTTATCCCCAGTGGGCTTTTATTTACTTTAGATTCTTTTCATTTACATTTATCAGCGATAGCGGTTTGGGTGCTGGGTCAGGTTGTCGTCCCCGCATGCCTTTACACCCCTGTAATGTACAGTCTTTGTCAACAATGTACAGCCCAAGGGTTTTCCTTCCAAGCCATGTAGCGGTGCTCTTTACCACATTTGACAGTTCTAAAATTGGTAGCTCGAGGAATCGTGTTCCTCCCGCGTTCGTGAGACTAGGATCCCTGAGTAAGCAAGAGCAGTTGCGCTGCAGGGCTCGGAAGGAAGCCTGTTGGGCTGTATACTTTTGACAAAGACTGTACATCCAGCCTGCACAGCCGCCACACTCAAGGTCGAGCTGAGGCACAAAATCCACTTATGCACCATAAAACACCACACTAGTTTCCGTTCGCTGTGTACTGCATCAGGATACTCCTACGTTGTCAATACTGCGCATTCCCTCATCCACTTGCATGTCTATACATATTGTATAGATGGATAAGTGACCATGCGTGATGCATGCTTACTGTACCTCCCCCCCCCCCCCCCTTCATGGCACACCCCTACCTTTGCCGCAGGGTAAGTGTCCGGTCCCTCGTCGACCGCACATGCTTCGCCTTGCTGCAAGAGTGAATGTCGGGGGACTTCAGGGGACTTCATTACGTTGCCTGGATGCTATCAGAGTTGTTTGGATGCTGTAAGAGTGTGTGCGCAAAGTTGCTGTTTGTGCCATTTTGTTTACATCGCCATTTGTTTCTGCAGGTGCGCTGACTGTGGATTTCCTGTGTACTACCCACACCAACTGGACGTGCTATTTCGTGTGTCGTGCTTGGTGTCTTCTGACTGCACATCTGGCACTGCAATGACAGCCGTTCGCCTTGCAAGATTTCTTCCTGTTCCCCATGAGCACTGCGACCTGCCAGAAGCATCTCGTTTTCCTGCTCCATCTTAAGTTGTGCACGGTTACTGCGTTCAGCCCGCTCTTACCGTGAACGGCATTTATGCACCCCCTACGCTGTGGCATTCAGCGTGTTCGTCAAACAACGTGCTCCACCATCTTCGTCCACCATCACGATACCTGACTCTGAAAATAAACAAACAAAAAAGATCTTCTGTGCCTTCTAGCGTGACCTCTTTCACAAGAACTGCCAATAAATCCTTTGCACAACAGCCTTGTACGAGTTTCTTGTCACCACTTGAATGCTCGCCGGTGCCAGCCGATTTGAGCGCGTTGTGGTTGGCACGATTGTGACAGTTCTCAGTGCCACTGCAGCAAAACTAGTAGGATGCCCTCTTCATAGAAAATCCAATCCATAATCCATGGACATCCATGAGGTGTATGTCTTTCTTTCAAAAGTGGACCCAGCAGCTTTCGATTTCAGATTGCATTTCCCTAAAATAAAGTGTTTTAAATTGTTCGCCATCACAACGTTTAGTTTGTCGTACGGTACACATGCAGACCTCACCAACCTATCATTTTTCAGGAAAACCAGGAAATGAAAGCGTGGGGAAAAATAACCAGAAAGATTCGCATCACGTACAATTAGCAACTTCTTCACATAATCACATCGTGGTATCGAAACCTGTTACGCTTGTTGCATTAATTCCATCCCGTGCAGCACATAAAACTTGATATTTAGCAATGAGGGCACTTGGTCATTATCAGCTGGAGCATGACGGTGAGCGCAGAGTTGTTTACAAAGTACTTCTCCGAGAAAAATTTTGGCAGCGGTTCATCAGAAGAAATAACGAAAAGGAAGGAAAATTAGGGACTCGGGTGAATGCTCATGCATGCACACGCACAAACAAAAACATGCACGCGCGCACACGCACGCATACCCATGCACGCACACACACACTGACACAGGCACACACAGAGACGCATGCACAGACACATGGTTCACTGCAAGCATGACTGCAGGCTTACGAGGGCACTGCGGGCATAGAGTTAATACGACTGCGGGCGTTTCGCTTTCTCAGTGAGCAAGCTCGGAGGTTCCTTTCGGATCAAGATCGAACAAGCCGAGCTCCCGAGCTATTGTCAAAAAAAAAGAAAAGCGAGCAAGAATGGCATGTTTAAAACTCAACACTTCCTACAAATAAAAAGTTATGCTAAGGGATTCTGACCTAATTAAAGTAATTTACGAAAATACCGGTCCGAATTAATTGTAAAACATTGTATTCGCCGGGAAGGGCTTGGCAAGAGGTCGCGTTAAGTGGTCGAGAGTACATAGCCCTCGACGACTTTGTCAGCCCACTCCACCGCCAAAACTTGCGTTCTGGGGTCAGAGCTAGCCAGCACGGTCTCCCACCGCTCGAGAGAAGGAGCTGTAACTAGATCACGCATTTGTGAATTCAAATCACGCGCCCTCAAGTAATAAGGCAACAAAAATACTTTATTTTTTAAGTTTAACAAAAAAACTAAATTAAATTTATTAAAACATTATTTTTATTATTTATATTTGTGAATTTTTATATATATGAACTTATATATATGAACTTTTGACGTTCAATTATTTTGTGCGGAACTAGGGTCGTCTGCTTTGTTATGCTTCTGCCCCTGCACGCCTGTAACACCTGCGAGGATCCCATAGGATCGAAAATTTGCTGTGCGTTCTGAAATTGTTTAAATGGCTTTATGAGTAAGACAGGCTCGTAAATGCTGCCTAGCTAATGAGTGGCGCGTGATTCACGTATTCCGATCTTTACAGTGTTGTTACTTTTGTTTTCAACGGCACCCACGCTGGGACCTGTTCCCAATGACAGCGGCGCAAGAGTTCGTGTCATCCCCACCTGTTGCTGAACACTGCCTTTATTCTACATGACATCAACGCAGAATCGATTCGGATGTACCAGAGAAGTAGACGCCACGTCTTCCATCGTTTAACGTCTTTCGATTGCTCTCCTTACAAGCGAAACCAGCTCAGTCCGATGCTACTTCGTGAGGCCTAAACAAAACATTGGACGCCGGCTGCGTTGAAAGTTATCATGACGGGATCTTCTGATGCCCCGGACTTGGATGAAACACCATCATCTGAAGACGTTCCAAATAAGTAAGTCTGCCTTCTGTGTTTAGCTTCTGAGAGATATCTATATTTCTGCGTATAACTGACGTTTAAACGAAAGTTTCGGTGCACTGGATGCTTCCAACCGAAGTTCCGACCTTTGTTTTCGCAGACTAGCAGCGATCCTGCACAAATGGCAAATTTTGCTGAAAGTTGTTCATTGGTCGGTCTGGACATCCGGTTTGATCTATGTGCTTGGCTGCTTCGTTACAAGTGAAACCAGTAAGTTTTCCGTCATGCTTACGACTAGAGTAGATGGCATATCTGTGCGCTTCTCATTTTTCTGAGCCCAAGCGCGGGACATTCAAAGCCTCTTTTTTTTTGCAAATGGCCCTGGTAGTTTCTTGATTTCTTGTCCCGTAGATTCCACTTTGCCCCGGGTTGCCCCCGACGAGTTTGTTGACGGCTCCTTTGGCATTCCGCGCGACAAGGTTAAGATCCGAGTTTTTCTCTTCGTTAGTTTTGGTTTCTGGTCTGCTAACTACTTTACTATTTTCGTTTGTCCCGACCGTGCAGGACACTGCCGACGAAGAGTGGTACCGGTACTGCACTGCGATTCGCAAGTTTTGGTTTTGGGTGTTGGTACAACCTCTCGTCAGCCACTGCCTTTTTGGGAAATATCACAGTGTAAGTGTACCGGGTCTGCAAAAGAAATATTTACTTTTCGCATATTCAAAAACAGTTGTTGAAGGAACCTCTTCAAGCAGCACTATGGAGTCAAGATGCTCATTGTACTTGCAATAAGGCTGAAAGCTGAGCTATTTTTGCACATTAATTATGAGGAAAGCAACAGTACTAATTGGAAACAAAGAGGAACATTCATTTTCATTTCTATTTGATGCAGTTGTCATACCACTGTAAGGCTCGGGCTTATTGGCTTATGAGTTTATGGGGTTTAATGTCCCAAAGCAACTGAAGCTATGAAGGACTCCGTAGTGGAGAGCTCCAGATAATTTCAGACCACCTGGGGTTCTTTTACGTGCACTGACATCGCACAGTACACGGGCCCCTAGAATTTTGCCTCCGTTGAAATGCGACTGCCACGACTGGGATCATACCCACGTCTTTCGGGTCAGCAGCTGTGCACCATAACTACTGAGCCACCGTGGCGGCTTCCCCTCACTGTGAGAATACTTTATGTTAGAGGGGTGGCTAGGTTGTATTGCGATTGTTAGTGGGTGGAAGATTTTCAGAAAGTACCGAAACACATTTTTGTTTTAAACTAACTGTCGTCTCGGGCCATTAGTTGATCGAAACGCCTGACGGTGTTTCAACATTCTACTTTAACCAGTGTATTTTTCACAAATTTTCAGTTTTTACAACTTGACGGTGGTGCATGTAAGCAGTGTTAGATGCGACCTTCATCATCAGTGGCTGTATAGTGAAAACAGCTTTCAAGTAAACATTGCTCCCTTTCGTGCATATGCGCTTGCCTCTGATTGTTTTATTTCACTTTTCTCCTTTCAACGCAGTGGTTGCCCACGTTCTACGCCGCATACAGCACATTCTTTATGCTCTGCAATGTCGGCTGGTTGATAACTGCCTCTTTCTACACCTTGTATATTGCCTTTTTCATCTCGGCGAGGTACAGGAGCATCGCAGCATGCTACTTTCTTGGTCTCGCCGTCATCATTCATTCCGCCTTTCCGGTGCTCACATTCCTGAAGGTATGTGGCACCTTTTACGCTTTGTGAGATGCTGTCATGTTTTTTCTTTTTCTCTGGTTATGAAGCCCTCATGGAAACCCAGGCTTTGGCAAAATGATGTCTCCAGAAGGGCGAATACTGTAGAAATAGTAAAGGTGCGACAATAGAGTGATGTGACTAGATGTGACAGTAGAGAGGTGAAGGTTTATTATTTCATTGCCATGTCTTGACGATTATGGTTTCATTGTATCGATTAAGTGTTTATTGGTGTATGCCAGCCTAATTTCAGCCCAGTCAAATAATGAAGGTGACTCAGTAGCATAGCACTCTTCTTATGAAAAGCATAACTGATGGTTTTGCAATCTTTCTTTCCTTGTGGAACACCACTGTCTTTTAGAGGGAACTCCACATGCCTGTCTTTATAATAAGGGAGTAAATACTCATTGACATCCATCCGACCGCAGCCATATGGCTACAAAGGAAAAGCTATACAGCTTTCTCACAAGCTTCGTAGTTAAAAAAAAATCTTTTTTTTTTTTAGCCATTGTACCTGTTGTGTGCCTAGCTTCTTATGCTGCCCTGAAGTTTCGAAGTTTCTTTGCTGAAATCTGCTGGAAAGTGCTCAGAAAAAATTGTTTGTGAACCACCATGGCACTGTATATCAACTAAACACCGAAGCAATCGACAGTTGTCTCGGCTCCAGTTTTCTGACTAGATGCTGACCTTGCGGAACAGATTTCATCATGATTCTTTGTCAATTTTGTCCCCTTTTGTTTCGTTACACTCAAAGAACTCTACTGTATGTGGTGACAATCTTCGTTTTTGATTTACATGGATTTCAGATTTTTGGATGTCCCATCTTGTCTGCATTTTAAACATGTCTGTGTCAACTGTCTCGTAAAAAATGAGAACAAAAAATTTGTGTTGCAGAAAAAAAAAAATCTAAGATTTTCTTCACATGTAGCATGTATGCAGATATGCAGTGAATGCTGAACCACTCTTCTGCCCCATTTTGTCAAGTATGCAGCCTTTCCACCAGGTGTAGAAGAGAAAAACATTTGTAGAAACAGAAGTTCTCCAGATGTAATGCTGAAATTTTGTACTTTTTAGTTTGAAAGCATTACTAACGTGCAAAGAAAGTTTCATCAAAATTCATCTAAATATGAGAAAGTTGATACTGAAAGCTGCATCCTGCCTTAAACCAGTCTTCATAATGCTGCTTTGTCTTGTGGCAACATAACACTGATGCCAGGCATGTCAAAAAATGACAGTGCTGACCATGAGTCATTTTCTTTTAATTTTTTTCCCCTTTCTTTTCCGGTGTAGCCCGTTTATTTGTACCATGGAAGCGTGGAGACTTTCCTCACACAAGTTGGCCTTTCATGGACAGCAGCTCGGTGTGTGAGCTTTGCGGTTGACTCCATAAGAGCGCCTGCCTCTGAAAGGTCACCTAAAGTCGACATGACACTTGCCTACGTCCTCTACTTGCCGGCAATGTTTACGGGGCCCCTGCAGAACTACTCGGACTTTGCTGCACAGGTACGTCCCGATTCTGGTCCATTATACCGAGTGGCAGGTTCTCTCAGATCATGAATGGCAGTTTACCAATATCCCTCAAGAGAAAAGTATACAACAGCTGTATCTTACCGGTACTCACACCTATGGGGCAGAAATGTGGAGGCTAACACAGAGGGTTCAGCTTAAGTTAAGAACAAGGCAGTGAGCTGTGGAAAGAAAAATGATAGGTGTAATGTTAAGAGATCGGAAGCGGGCGGAGTAGGTGAGAGAACAAACGCGGGTTATAATGACATCCTAGTCGAAATCAAGAGGAAGAAGTGGGCTTGGGCAGGGCATGTAAAGCGAAGGCAAGATAACCGGTGGTCCTTAAGGGTAACAGAGTGGATTCCAAGAGAAGGGAAATGTAGTAGGGGGCGGCAGAAAGTTAGGTGGGCGGATGAGATTAAGAAATTTGCGGGAATACGGTGGCCGCAACTGGCAAAGGACAGGGTTAACTGGAGAGACATGGGAGAGGCATTTGCCGTGCAGTGGGCGTAGTCAGGCTGATGATGATGATGATGGTGATGAACATTAAAACACTATGTGCTTGCACGTGGTCAACTGTGCATGACCTAGCCAATAAGCTTTACCTTGGAAGTAGAAAGTGTTCTCTTGTAAGTGTTCTCTTGTTCATCTCTTGATGAACATTAAAACACTATGTGCTTGCATGTGGTCAACTGTGCATGACCTAGCCAATAAGCTTTACCTTGGAAGTAGAAAGTGTTCTCTTGTAAGGGGGGGACATGGCTTTCAAATCATGAAAATCTTGAAAAAAAATCAAACTTTAGAAAACACCAGATTTTTTATCTATAAGGTCTAAGTATATCCCAAAAGATTTTCCCTGAAAACAGCCCAGAAGTAACTTTTGTTTTCATTTTTTTTGTGACCGTAAGGAGCAAAAACTTGGCTGAGATCTTTGTGAAAATGTCAGTTTTCTCAGACAAGGTTTTTAACCTGACTACCCTGTTTGCAGAAAGCATAATGTGACAATGACTTCATGGCTTTTCATGTGGTTTGTTCCTTCATGTTTCTTGATAAATTTCTTATGCAGTGACATTTCTATATTTCTGAATTACTTTCTCATTTTTCACTCTGTCACTAATTTGACATAACAGTAATGAGTGCATTATGCAAGCATGGATGTAATGTTCTTTGTAGAAAAAACTGAGGTGGATAAAAGTATTTGGAGAATTCGGAGAAAAGAAGAGCGCATGAATGTAATGAGAGGGCCACTTTTGCGGGCGTGAAACAGAAAAAAAAAAAGAATTGGCAGGACGATAATGAAACCTGATGCGAGAAAGCTGTAAAAGAAGTTGGATTTAACCTTGGTGATTGCTTTGGTGCTTTAACTCTAATGAATGCTTTTATTCTAAGCTGATGCTTCACACATGTGACAGAATTTTCCTGGAACCTCCTAGCTAAAGAGGTGGCTGCAGAGCTTAGGATTTACTCATCGAAGCTTCACACTGACAACGCCGGTATTTTTCGCCAAGTGCCACTGATACTGCTTTATGGCAAAAGTGCACAAACATAACACAAGGAATCAGGGCTCAGAATAGAGAAGGCTAGGTGGAAGTTTGTTAACAAAAGTGTCTCAAAAAAGATAATATAAATAATTTAATTTCCCCCCCAAAAGAGATGCAGGAGGCTGCAAAGAAAAGCTGCACGAAAACTTGACAAAACTTGACAAAGCCCGCAGCCCCCTCTACAAGTCTGTGTTCCTTGTTTCTGCTTGTTTTAGAACTGTGTTCTTGGAGTCCATGCAGTGATGCTCTCTTTATTCCATTCCCTTCCCAGGTCTCAAAACCGAAGGAAGCCTGGTCACCTCATGATGTCCTTCGGCCTGCGATAGAGATTGGGTTGTGCACTGTGTACTTCTTTCTCCTCGAGACCCTCCTGCACTGGTTTTACAGGTGAGCGCAAAACTCCTAGTGACCCTCGGAGAGATTCATTTACCATAAAAACCCACGTATAATACAGGCCCGAACATAATACGAGGTGTAATTTGCGAATAGCCAAAGCAGAAAAAAAAGAAAGCTTTCATCCACGTATAATGCGAACGAGGAAAGCGCACCAAAAGTATTTATTTATACTGCATTTGATGTTTGACTTGGTGGACACTTGTGAGGGATACACTGATACACTTATCACTTATCTTATCATATCACTTATCTGATAGTGCCGATAAGCTGGTATTGCAGGTATCTGGCAGCTGCAGATCTGATACACTGATACACTTATCTGATACGCTTATCACTTATCTTATCACTTATCTAATCTGATACACTTATCAGCTCCACCATGTGTGCAGGTCCGTGACATGTGCACCCAGGAAGTGCTGTCAGAGTCAGGGCCTCAGTGATCATCATTCCGGGAGTCTTTTGTTGGGGATATTTTTCTTTAGAACCTCCTCCTTGATTGCGTTCAGGCCGTTCGATACCCTGCATTACTTCAAAGCGCAAATGGTGTGCTCCTCTTGATATCTGGCCCAAGCATCCGCGATCAAACTACAGTCTGTTGAATTGAATTGAATTTATTTTCTCCAGAACAACCGGGAGGATTTCCAGGCAAAAAGCTGCTTTTGCAGCTTGACTGGGCCCGAAAAACCGTTAGATAGCAGTGGCTTCGACATATCAGGTGATGGAAATAAACTTAAGAAAGATACAACAAAAGGAGAACAAAAATACCACTATAGAATACATACAATGAAATACTCTTATTGAATACAGTTGTATGGTTAAAACTATAGCTTCTAGGCTCGTCTAGTGCAAAGTAATACGTAATCAAGAAATACAGATGTAATAGAATCACAAAGATGTAATTAATATTTACTAATACATGTTTTCAACATATATAGATACATGAAAAGCAGAATATACACATCAGTGGCACTCCCTACCTCATCCAGTCCATGTAACGGTTCTTGACACAGTGCCGATGTTTTCTGTAGCTGCAGTTACTTTCCTTTCAAAAGCAGGTGATTGCTGCTCTCGCGGTCCCAACATCATGTGATGTGTTGCCGTTCCAACTTCACATTAACGTTACACGTTAAAAAAAATCACTCGCTATGCTTTTCATGCTTTCGATGGTCATTGGCTTTCTTCGTATTTGTGTCATAATGAGCTAGCCCTCTCATTCCCATGTATTTGTTTGCTGAAAAGCTCAAAAGAACAGTGGCATGGCGGCTGCTGCTGTAGGAATGGCTGCATGCGTTAACGCGTGGAAGGCTTCCCGCAGAATGTTGCAGATTTTTCATAGGATTTAAAATTTTCTACCGCAGGGAAATTAGGATCCTTAACTACAACTTTCTCTTAGTGTAGCTCTCTTATCAATCATTTGCCTTCATCCGTCCTTTATGTTTCTGAACTGATGTGATTGTGAAGTGATTGATTTTTTCAGTTTTTGGGTGTTCTCGATTGCCTAAGCTTTCGTCATAATGCAGGAACACAACGCTAAAGGAACGGGACGGCAGAAAACAGATACACACGAGCGCTGACTAGCAACTGAATGCATTTATGGCGCGAACGCGTGAATACATGTGAAAAGGCATGCGCAGAAGCCGAAAAAGCATCAGCAAAAGCGAAAGAACTAGTGCTCACCACTCTGGAATTAAGATACGCCAACTGATTGATGAACAGGGAGACTGAAGGTTTGCTGACACATGATGCTGCCGTGAGCGCGGTAGCACAGGCGGAGTAATGCCTGAGGATGACACGCCAACCAAAAAGTGGTGAACACGCTTTTGAACATTTCTAGTGAAGTGCCAGGTTGCTGCCGAGGGCAGTGGCATTTAGGGACGAAGCATGCTATGTAAAGTGATCATTTCTGCGTCTCCTCATTTGCCCAACATGTGAGGTGCAGCCATGAAAAATGGCATTTCATAAACGGCTATACCTTTAGCACCGTGTTCCCTCATAATGTTTAGTCACTAACTCGCCCAACAAAGTACCTTAATGCCTTAAGCTTTCAAATAGTCAGCTAGGAGTTTACAGTGTAAATTACGATGCTGAAGAAAACATCTCCACAGCTTTTCAAATTATCAGGTGGCCACGAAACACTGAGATATCATCACCATGACTTTTTGTTTTTGTTTTACTGTTTCACAGCTCTGCCCTGGTGTACTACCCGGACCTTGTGGATGAGTTGGATGACCCCAGCCTCCTGGGTCTGGGGATCTGCCTGACCGTGCTGTTCTTCCTCAAGTACCGAATACTCTACGGCCTCGGTTCCTCAGTGGCTGGCCTCGAGGGCCTCGATCTCCCTCCGCCACCAAAGTGTGTGAGCCGCATCCACCTCTGCTCCTACCTCTGGAGGTGGGTCTTTCCCTCAGGGCAACACTGACGGCAATTCACTCCTTTCTCCTTAAACAGGGGGCATTCATTTTGATGTGCACTATCTCTATCCAAACCAAAGTTATTCAACAGTCTAGCAAGAGAACAGCTGTTCGCAATTGGTGGCGAGGTGCTGGAAGTAGTAAGAGAATATGTCTACTTGGGGCAGGTAGTAACAGCTGATCTGGATCATGAGAGGGAAATAACTAGAGGAATAAGAATAGGGAGGAGCGCATATGGCAGGTTCTCTCAGATCATGAATGGCAGTTTACCAATATCCCTCAAGAGAAAAGTATGCAACAGCTGTATCCTACCGGTACTCACCTATGTTGCAGAAATGTGGAGGCTGACAAAGGGGGTTTAGCTTAAGTTGAGGACAATGCAGCGAGCTATGCAAATGAAATGATAAGCGTAACGTTAAGAGATGGGAAGCGAGCAGAGTGGGTGAGAGAACAAATGCAGGTTAATGACATCCTAGTTGAAATCAAGAGGAAGAAGTGGGCTTGGGCAGGGCATGTAATGCGAAGGCAGGATAACCGCTGGTCCTTGATAAGGGTAACGGAGTGGATTCCAAGAGAAGGCAAGCGTAGCAGGGGGCGGTAGAAAGTTAGGTGGGAGGATGAGGTTAAGAAGTTTGCGGGAATACGGTGGCGGCAACTGACAAAGGACAGGGCTAATTGGAGAGACATGGGAGAGGCCTTTGCCCTGCAGTGGGTGTAGTCAGGCTGATGATGATGATGATCTCTTTCCGAGTTTGGTTCTTTGTGAAACTGGATGCTATGTCTCTTTCTGAGTATGATGCTCGTTGATCAGCTGAAGACACATTTGTTGCAGACTTGATTGAAACTCATGATGCCTACACCAAAATGGACTCAGTGATCCCTGTTTTGAGGTGCATGGTGGTGTAGGCTAGCCTCTTGGATCCGCGTCCAGTAAATTTGTGTTGATGCACACAGCTTACTGTAAAATCAGCCGATGGTGGCAGCACTTCGTTTTTTTTTTATTTTCTAATTTATAAATATAAGATCTATGCTGAGTGAAAGGAGCATCTTTCTTTGTCTTTAAAATGAGGTATTTCAGGGGTTCCCAGGGACCCCTTGTGGGCTGGCCTCAAATTGGGAAGGGGGGTTTAGCTTATGAACAGCATCTTGACTAAGAATGCACGTACTTGCAACATGAAATGGACACTGTTTATTGATTGCACACGCAGCACATTGTTTACGAAACTGCAACAGATATGCCAGTATATTCACGAATATCAAATCAACACTGTTTGTTGACATGCGCTAGTAACACATCGAAAGACCCCCTTTACTTCACTTTTGCTAGCTCGTCAATTCGTGGCATGGTTGCACTTAAACATATAGCTGCGTGCCTGCACTCACGTTCAGCTGGTTGTGATTCCTGCTTTTCAAGTAAACGGGTCTTTAAAATGCTACATTGAGGTAAAAAGCCAGCGGAACAAGGCGCATAAACAAGAAATAAAGTGCACAGTGATGGTGCTGGAACACAACCTGGGTGTTCCAGCCTCAGCCTTGTGCACCCGTTTTCCTGTGAATGCACCCTGTTCAGCTGATCTTTAGAGCAAAAGCTCTACTTCATGACAAAAGCTACAAAAGCTGGGCCATCACTGAAGCCTTGACCTTGAATAAATGTATAAAGAATAAAAGAAATAATGCTGCAACTGGGATTTGAACCCGCGACAGCATGAACGGATCAGCTTTGCTGGCCTCTGCACGAGAGCACTACATTATTACTGTAGGTGATCATGCCTCATGTGTAACTGCAGCACACTCTCGTGCTGTGCATTGCACATCGTTGTCTTCGTCCATTTCCATCTGTGGCGAGAACAGATCAGATCAGCTTCACCTCGATCAGAGCTTAACCTGAGTCTAATACAGTCGCCACACGTTCCGAGGACCCAGCAAAGCAAAACCATGAGCCAACCAGGCTAAACACATGCTTTCGCATGTCTACTCAGTTTGATTGCGTCAAAACCCTACAGTTTTTTCTGCACTCTTTTTCAGGCACTTTGACCGAGGGCTCTATCTCTGGATACAAAGGTAAGAGCAAACCTTTTATGCTTGCTTGTGAACAAAGTGCCGTGCTGTGAGGAAAGTTGAATTCTGCTTCATGTCTTGAGAACTCCAGTGCAAGCATTCTCTTCCTGGAACTGGCCTTTATATAACTGGCACAATTATGCAGTGCATAGTGTCCGCACAAATGCTGCTTTACTGCCACCCAATTCTGCCAGTTTGGAGAGCCTCTGAGTCTTGTCTATAAAAAAAGTTGCTCGTAGCTTTCTTTATTTGCCATATGAAAAGATATTGATGGGACATCCTTGGTGGTGGCTGTTAAAAATAAGCAATTGATGTTGGCAATGACTTGAGGGGTGCTATTGAATGGAACTGCTAATGAACAAAGGCGGTGAGTTAACCTCGCATGTCGAAACTGAGTTCAGCCGCTAGTCTGTCATCCTTAAACTGTGTGCTGAGGAGTACAGATGAAAATAGCAGATTGACGGTTTTACAAATGGCTCAGGAAGAGCTACGCATCATACTGCTTGACAGTGCGAAAAAGCCCTCATGTAAGCAAGCATAAAGATGAGAGGTTTGAGCGGAGCATACAGGAATTATGTATGGCGTGCCAGCCTAAATACAGACAGTAGATTTGACCATGGAGAGATGATATGTGACAGATTTAACTCCACAGGTTCAGAATGAGAGCTACAGTGTAGCTGCTTCTGTCGTGCTGTTCCAAGAATGGAAACCATGAAAGAAAATAAAGGGGCCAGGTTTGCAGTCAGTGGCATAGCACTCAAATATTTGACTCAGCTGCCTGCAGAGTGGGTGTCAAAGAATAAAGAAATAAAAAGGCAGAGAAGTTACTTAAAATAGGATCTGGTTTGCTACCCCGCATTTAGGATAGGTACTAAAAGTAAGTCCGATAGAGAGAAAAGATGGGAAGGAAAAAGAACATTATACACAGGCACTAGCAAGGAACTGGAGCGATCGGTCGGAGGCATTCAGACAGGTCATTCACCTTGGGAGACTGCAGGAGTGCATTCCACAGTCTTGTTAGCTGACCTGCAGTGGGTGGAGTATTGAAGATCGGATTGAAGAACGTGTAGATCGAGTTCCCGCAGTAAAAAATAAGAGCTCAGATTCCTCTTCAATGCACCTTTAAGTGCGTAATCAATATCGGCCATATGCTATGCTTTAATAATACCTACCTGGAAGCGAGGACTATATATTCCACCGTATAAGAAGAGGTGGCATGTTTCTGCTCTCGAACTTCCGCTCCATTTTCAGGAAAAGTTGTCCCGGAGTATAGCACTGTTCGCTTCAGTGGTAAAGCTTGCACAGCGTATCACAGTGCTGATTGCAGCTATCATGGTGCCACTTTTGAATCACAGAGTAAAACCCACTGTTGAGTGGCTCTTGATCGAAGAAAATGAAAGCATCACAGAAAATCATGAACTTGCTGCAGTCACGTATGGCAGTTTGGCAAAGAAGTCTTGGCATTTGTCAAGTGCCCCTTGTTTACTGCTTGAACTACACCAAGGTTTTATCCTAAGCTTTGTGCTCTTTCATGATTTGCTTTTGAGGTTAAAAGCAAGTTTTGGAGCTGCATTGTTGGAATAACCTCCTGTTGTGCTCACATGAAAAGAACTAAACCTCAGCAGCTTAGACAACATAGTGGTGGTTTTTGCTACATTTTTGAACTCTTTTTGTTTTGTTTTTATTCACCAGAGGATGAATATTCATACTGTGGTTAGTTGCGTGCAGAACAGCATTATTTCGCATTCTAGTACACTCTGATCTATAATTCTTTAACGATTATTGATGTTAGTTTAAAGTGAAGTACCAAAAGTTTTCATTACATTGTGACGCCATCAGGAAAAGGCACCGCGCTGACTCACGACTGATATTCTCTATTGCTGTCACACAATAAATAGATGAACAATGAGCGCAACCAACACATGACACTGCATCAGAGAAAAAACATTCGTGAATAAAAACAAAACAAAAGAATGTTCAGAAATGTAGAATCTTGGAAGACGTAAAGATATTTTGTATGCTAGCCGCATTATGTGCCATTGTTACAAGTCTTATATGTATCCTGCTCCTGTGTTGTTTTTTTTATATAAATCTGACTAATGCAACCAGTTTTGAATATAGCATCATACAGGTTTTATCGCCTTGCCTGTGTGCAGCTTTTTTACAAAAATGTAACATATTCACACGGTGCATTCTTTGTCTTAGTTCTGCGCTGATCTCAAGCATAAAGTGAAACGCTCCTCAGCTTGCACCCCGAGACGTTCACTTCCCAAAGCCCACCGTTACTCTGCAGTCTTCGCTGTATGGCTGACCTTGTCCACGCATGACAGTATTTTGGACTGAGATCGATAATATTTGTATTTTTCCAAAGATCGGTGTGTGCCATTGAATTTATTTGTACAGCAGTTTGTTGTGTATTGCATGCTTTGATTTGCATGCCAAATATTGCCAATATAGAAAGATTTCACTTGTTTTCTTCACTTTTTATTGCATCACACGTCCAAATGGTATCAAAGTTATGTTTGCTTGCAAAACTGCAATTCCTCTCTTGGCCTGGGCCAACACTAGAATATAAGCAATAATAAACCAAACCAAACGCGGGTTAGTGACATCCTAGTCGAAACCAAGAGGAAGAAGTGGGCTTGGGCAGGGCATGTAATGTGAAGGCAAGATAACCACTGGTCGTTAAGGGTAACGGAGTGGATTCCAAGAGAAAGCAAGCATAGCAGGGGGCGGCAGAAAGTTAGGCGGGCGGATGAGATTAAGAAGCTTGCGGGGATACGGTGGCCACAGCTGGCGAAGGACAGGGTTAATTGGAGAGACATGTCAGAGGCCTTTGCTCTCCTGCAGTGGGCGTAGTCAAACTGATGATGATGATGGTGATGATGAATGTAGTCACTGTAATGATGACTACACATTTTGCTTGAATTCGGTTCAACTATATATAATTAAATCAAATTGAACGCACACCCTGCAGGTACATATACCGGCCCATAGCAGCCCATGGTGGGTGGTCGCTGAAGCACCGACTGATGGGAGCGGCCGCCAGCTTTGCCTTTGTCTGTTCCTGGCACGGCATGGACAGGGCGGTGGTGGTGTGGTGCTCGCTCAACTTTCTTGGAATCTCAACCGAGCTTCTGACGGACCTCGTTAGGAAGCAGGAGACCTGGCAGAGCATCGAGGTTCACTCTTTTCTGTTCCGATCTTACTCTAGTAATTGCTGTTTCGAAGAAGCTCGCTTAAAGGGCAACTGCATAGGTTTTAGAAATCAACGAGCTTAAAGAGGTTGAATGTGTGAAACTTGCAGGTAAAGCATGCGAAGTGCATTTTTGCTAGCGTTTGAAATGGTGATGCAATTGCCAATTAAAATTTCAACGGTCTTCAAGCTTCTCCGCAGTGCACTGTGCCAAGTGGGGGTGCACGATGACATCATCGAAGGTACCGGTATATTTTCCACACATGAACGCTTGCTTTAATAGGTGGTGACGTTTTCGGCTGAGGCCGCTTATTTGTTTTTCCAGTTATCATCCGCTTTGGCGGATGCGGTTGTTGCTGCGACGCGCGTCTTTTCTTCTGTTTTTCTCTTTCCTCTGGTGTTTCAACTCTCCTCTATCTGCACGTGGCAGCGGTGGTGGCTCGGCTAGAGCCAGTCGGCAGGCCCGTGCACTTTCCTTTTCATCCTTCTCTCAGTCGCAACAACAACAACAACGCTTGCTTTAAAGAAAAAAAACGGACGCCACTAAAGGCAAAGCCCATTGAGCGTTGTTTGGCAGCATCCAGCGAGACATGGCAGGGTGTAATTGACGACAGTGATAATTTGAAATTTTACCTTCCGCGACGTCACACCGAGCTTCCCCGCACTCCTCCAGTGCCTTGAGGAGAACCCTAAAATCCTAAAATTTAATTGTTGATTGCATCACTATTTTAAACACTAACGCAAAAACACTTGACATGCTTTACCTACAGGCTCTATAAATTTGAATCCTAGAATATTGCGTAATTCTCATGAAGTGATGCAGTTGCCCTTAAAAGAGACCGACCACTCACTGAAGTGCATCATGAAGTTATGGTGGAAATTAAAATACCGTGCTTCATATTGTAAGAATTGAGCACTGCAATTTCAAAGAAACGAGTATTTGTAATCTAAATTGGCATTGAAAATTGTATAGAAAGCCATCTTGTGGTGAAACCTACCGTTGTCTGCATAGCCCCTCACATGGCCATATCTTGGTGAAACATCGCTTATTTGTTTTAGGGGCACAGTGTTCTTTTCTTTCAAGAGTGTTCATCATGTTTTACTATAGCTTACACTCTCTCCAGTGCACCCTCTAATGAAAAGCAGTTCTCCCTTCTCATCGTTGACCATGCGCTTTTAGCTTTTGTAACTAGATGGCGCCACAGTGTTTTGAATTCCTTGGATCGAGCAGCAATCATGGTCTACTAAAACTTTCTTCGGCAAGGCGTACATCACTCTGCTGTAACAGCTTTAAATGCGGAAACTAAAATGGGTGCTGCTTTGTACTAAAGCTATCTTATTACTGCCTGGCGGGTGAGATTTATATTAGTTTTTGGTGCAGCACATTTGCCAACATGCAATCGGCATCGCGCACCCTTATCATGGTTTCCAGCATCAGGATAAGGATACAGTGTTGAAGTATAAGCTTGCTGATCATGCAGAGGAGTAAAAAGACAAGGATTTGTTTTCAGGGATAAGGGAAGCTCGCACGAAAACATACAAAATGTTAAAAGTAGACGTCTTTGACTGCTGGTTTTTGGAAAAGCACACCAAAGTTCAGAGCACTTTGCAATGCTCTCGGATAATGAAATTAAGTGTTCTCTGCTAAGATGTGTGATTCTTTGCACTTTCATCTCTGGAATCAATATTGAAGTGGATGCAAGTGTGTTGATATGGAGTGTGTTACACCGTGTCATCTGGCCACATTGGCCAGACCCACGGAATATAAAAGAAAGCGCAGCGGAATATAAAAGAAAGCGCAGCGGAATAAAACTGGTTCTTCCTGTGCCGCTCACAGCATCAGTGTCTTGTAACTCGAAGCAGCAAGGGTATGAAAAGACACCTTGAGAGATCCTTAATTTCCGCCTTAAGAGTGAAACACGTTAGCGTTCCCTTGTGGCTATATAATGGTATTTTCACATTGTGACTTCAGGGCAGGAAATATATGGTGTGACAGTTCTGGGCATTCTTTTTTTTCAGTGCCACTTCTTTCTAAATTTATCATTGTCATGAGCACTGTGACTGTTGCAGGAATCCAACTTTTAATGCACCACACTAGAATCAAGTTTAAAGGACTGTCATATTTTAACTGACCTGATTGTTTTATAGGTTTAATCATAGAAGTGTAAGCCTTGTTCTACGATTCAAGCCATGTGCCTTGCTAATAACTGTGGTATTCGTTCTTGCAGAAAACTTACTTCACCGGAGTGCGAGTGCAGTTCCTCAGGGCTACTGTCTCGGCACCACACTTCCTCTTCTCCATGTTCTCGTGCATGTTCTTCCTTAGCAACGTGGATGTTGGACTTATCTTTCTTCGGAGAGTAATATTTGGTAAGAAATAAACACTTCTGTTTCTTGAATGTAACCATGGCACATTAGTACTGTGCCAAGTACTGTGGTTGTTGCAGTACTGTGGTATGCAATGTTTTGGTTCTGTTGTCCTTCTGTGCACCGTAAACATATTGGCTGCTTTCTTCTGGCATGTGAAGTGGAGGAAGCCAACAGTGATTGAGATTGATAATGAGTACTGAAGACTCTGCGTAGCTTTTGCGCATTTTGAGAATTTTCATTTGCCTCCTGTGTTGTTCTCGACAACTGTGAAACGTACGCGGGCTTGGCGCCAGTGCATATAAGGGCAGTTATTGCGGTAGTTAGTCTAAATCACGGTGTAAGAATATATGTATTCAGGTGTTGGCACTCCATTCGACGGCGTGACCAGACCTTGTTTGCTGCTCCTCATGCTTCTTTTGGACACTGACAGATGGCGCCACACGATGTAGGCCTGTTAAGTCGCTGAGCTGCTGCGACCGTACTGCAGATGTTGAAGGATTGTTCAGTGGCGCGGTGTGTTTGTGTGCTTGTTCAAGTGCAGCAATGCACAGGAGAATTGAAACTGATTTCGACACCTAGTAATTTGACATACTACTTGCTGAAAGTGCATGAATGGGCCCTGTGGTCCTTCAAAGCTCATTGTCGAAATACGTTCATTGAAAGGCCTTTTCATCTATCTGCATCACTACCGAGAGCATGGTTAACTATTTTGCCTCTTAGAGATAAATGGTCAGCCTCAACATGTGCGCTCACACATTGGGGCTTAAGAGCCTATACTCTTGCATTCAAACATTGCTCGAGCAGTGTAATCAGTCGACACTGTGGCAATATCAAGTGCGTCTCGCAGAGAAGATGGTCAACTTCGGCGACCTGTTGCTTTGATGTGCACAGAAATCTCGAGGGTGCTTGTGCATTTCGCTTGCATCACAAATAGTGCCTCTGAAGCTGGGAATTGTCCCTGCACTCTCATGCTTGGTATGAAAATCCGCCGCTACACGCGCAAGCGACGAGAGAGGAAGGACACCATCACTGTGATGCTTTAGTCACGATGTTTGCAGCATTTTATTGGCTAAGTGCAGTGCACTTTTAGCTAAGTGATACGAAAATGCTTTACAAAAATGACCCTGGCACCCTTCCCACCGAGCTCATCTTTTACGCCAGTGCCAACATCGCTGAGTTGTTTACGATCTCAAGGAAAGCTAGACCGGCATGCACAGGAAAAGATAAAATACTTGAGGCTGTACCTGCTAAAGTGACTACGTTGCCTTTAATAATGTCCTGCCACCGATGCTGCACCGATCGATCATTCGAAAGTCATGCAAATTGTGCACCGGCATATTTGTTGTAAAAGTTGCTAGCATGTTTTCTGCCTTTCGTACCACATTGTTTTGTGGCACCGAATTCCATAGCGGGTGCAAACTGCTGGAAGCCATGAGATTGCTGACCGAAATTATTTGCTGTACCACCATGCCATCTCACATCTAGCGTGCCTATGTAGGAGGTTCTTCGTTAAGTGAATAGCGATGTACATAGACTAGGGAGGGTCCAGACTGTCGTTAGTAGCACCAATTGTTTTGATTACTGGCATCGTGACATCAGTACTTTAGAACCCGGTGTAGCTCAGCAGTCAGAGTGCTCGACTGTCGTTCCACAAAACATGGGTTCAAACCCGGCTCTGGCGACCACTTTTGGATGGAGTTGTAACTTAAAAGGCACCCATGTGCTTTGCGATATCAGCACACATCAAAGGGTCCCATGTGATCTGAATTAATTCGAAGCGCTCCACCACGGCTTTGTTCTTATATCCCATGCGTCGCTTCTGGACGGTACACTGCACAATTCTCATTTATTAGTCCACTATGGCCTGAATAGTGATTTTGTGCAACAAACAAATTTAGTACAACAAACAGTCTTGCTGGAAGATGGGATTTCATGGGTTCACAAGATTAGGCACAGAACCTTTTAGCCGCAGCTTGCTGGGCAATATTCGGGTAGCCAGGAGGCCAGACCGGAGCAGCAGTTCTGGCATTCACTACGTCCGTCTCCTTAGACAATGACTACATCGACTTCTCAGAAACATGCATCCACTCAATGCCGAATTGATAACTACAGAGCAGATATGGCCTCTTGGTTGCAATACCGTATCTGCTCTGGGGATTAGCCTGCAACATAGGTCCAGGCAAAGCCACTGCGTGGCTCAGTGGTTATGGAGTTCGGCTGCTGACCTGAAAGACGTGGATTATATCCTGGCCATGGCGGTCGCATTTTGAGGGAGGCGAAATGCTAGAGGCCTGCGTACTGTGCGATATCAGTGCGAGTTAAACAACTCCAAGTGGTTGATATTATCCGCAGCCCTCCCCTACAGGTCCCTCATAGCCTGAGTCACTTTGGGACGTTAAACCCCTTGAAACGAAACCAGACAGGTCCAGATGAGCATGCACTGAAGGAGCTTTAAAAAGCGGCATTCAATCAACACAAGTCTGCTAGGTAGAAGGCACGCGTTGCCCATAATCACAGAGAGTTGGCTTTTGGACCCAGCTGACCTTTGCAGGTGTGCCGCAACAACAACTAACGCATCGCAGCCACCAGGCACATAGCCTGCAACAACCATCCACGAGCTTGGAACATACCAGAACGGGAGCTTGCACTGTGATCACCGTGGGAGGTGCCAGACCTCAACACAAAAGCCTAGCTTCAGCAGAACTTGGTTTGTGCATGGTGCCCCCCGCAGCATAGATGCAAAGTACCTAACGTTCATGCACTGAGATGCACTCTGGCAGCACAAAGCATAGACAAACACAGCTTGAATCGCCACCAAAAAGCCAAGCACGCCGCTTAGCTGCATCCACCATTCTGTAACTGGTTGGCCCACATGCTGCAGCGCCTCCGTACCGCTGTGGTCGGTGCATGTACTAGAGCGCGAACATTATCTCTGCACGCTCTTTGCCATGGTGCGCAATCAGTGTAACACGTGAATATGCTCTTACACCGTGGTCTAAACTTTTGCCGGGCACTGCATCGAGGCCTGACATGCTAGTGTTACTGACATTTGACAGTGCTTGTACTATGTGTGCATTGTTGGTTCCTAGTTATGAGGTTCTCTGAATGTTTTTAATTTCAGGGTACCCTGTGCCTTTGGTGCCAACACTTCTGGTGATGTACTGCGGTTGTCACGTCTCAATTGACATCATGGACTGGGAGATGAAGAAAAAGAAGTCCTAGTGTTTGCTGCACTGTTGGCGCTGTCCAAAGTTTTTTCTTGTCGTAGGATCTTACACAGCAGAAAGAGCTGATAGCTGTCATGTTTAACATAGAACAGCTAAACATTTGCAGAATTGCCTCGGATTCAGTCATCCTCTGAGTCTAACATAAAGAGGCCCCTCCGCGGCGACTCAGTGGTTACTATGCTCAGCTACTGAGCCGGAGAATCCGAGTTCAATCCTGGCTGTGGTGACTGCATTTTTGTGGAGGCGAAACGCAAAAGATGCCAGTGTGCTGTGCAATGTCAGTGCACGTTAAAGACCCCCAGGTTGTCTCTATTACCGTAAAAACCCGCATATAATACAAGGTTCTTTCCCAGATTTTAGCATGTCAAATTTCCACCTCATATAATATGCAGATCCGAACAATTTTCGGTCTAAATCCGCAGTTACGGTTTCGTTATTTTCGAGCGCGATCACCATCACGCGTCCAGCAAGAGGAGGCGCTATCTAGCGGCGGCGTGGGTCGGTAGTTTCGATTTCAACGCCATTTCACTACGCTGGCCTGACCTCACGACGGCCAGAACGATCGCACCTCGCATAGTATGGGGACTGTGACAGCAGCACTTGGCTGCCTTTAAAAGGAGAGTAATCGTAGTTGCTGAAAGCATTGACACCGCATCAAGCGCTGCTGCATGGTCTGGATGAGGCAGGGAGAACCTGCAGTTACTGCCGCCGGACATGGGCCTTTCCAGCCACGCTGTGCATTTAGATCATGGATTCTTGGGCCAGCATTCCCAAGGAGCTCACCAGTTGTTATCTCAAGAATTGTGGGATATTAACACCATCTACGGGACCGGAGATGTGTTTTTATGGAAAGATATTTCTGACAGGAGCCTTTCAGAAGACGGCACACATGACGACAACAATGACTAAAGCTCCCACTACTGACACTTCCGAAGCATGCATGTTAGCGCGTATGCTGCAGCTGCGGTCTGCGCGTGCTCCTGGCACAAAATACGAGTAGGCTTGAACATGGTGCCACTGTACCTGCCGTTCGCGCTACGTGCTTCATATCCAGCGCATAGGTGTACACAAATAGTCGGAGGGCGTTCGGCTTTCGTGACTTCCGGAACGCCTTCAAGTGACTTCCCTTCCTTACTCGCATTATGTACATGGATGAAAGCTTTTTTTCCGTTTTGATCCCCAAATTACACTTTGTATTTTACGCAAGTTTGTATTATACACGGGTTTTTATGATAATCCGGAGCCCTCTACTACGGCGTCCCTCATAACCCATGTGTAGTTTTGGGATGTTAAAGGGGCTCTGAAATACCTTCCGAAGAGAGCACATCAACTCGCTTAATCACTGCGTTGGGTTCTCACGAACACCTGAGCCAAATACTACACTTCTACACGCAGCAGAGAACCCACTATCAGGCGTGAAAGTTGGCAAGCCCTTCCCAGCAACTTTTTCAAGCTCGCACCCTCCTCCGTCACTCGCGCCTGGGTATACAAGTTGAGAGGCGGCTATTGGTTAGATTCAGCCAACAGGCAGCTACCATGACCGCGGCCAATAAGCTGCATAGCTCCGGCGAGTCAGGAAGCTCCGCCCCCGGAGGTGGAGCCAGCAGAGGAGCGCCGACCTTCCAGCGTGCAAAAAGTGGCGAGAGGAGAGGGAAAGGCGCGAAGATGTTGAAATTAAAATTCTGACTGCATATAACTCGGCTTCTACAATGCGCATTAAAAGAATTCTTGCTCAACAATATTCATGAAGCGGCGGGCTTTAACATCCAAGGTGTACAGCAACTTCGTTAGAGCCCCTTTCAGAGCCCCTTTAAACCCAAAAATTTACAACTCCAAATGAAAGAGGAGAGAAATGAGTGCATTTAGTAGTGTACAGCTAGGCTTTTTCCTAATGCATTGTTTTATGCTGATTAAAGAGTGCTTACTGGTCACACCACTTTAGTTGCAGCTGAGCCAAAGCAAGGTAAAAAAAAGTGATGTTTTGTTTACTCAGGCTTCAGATGCAGCATGCAGCGTGTAAGGGTTGTGAATTTAGGACACTTTAGTTCATTTTGCTTGTTAGCTAAATATATTTGTTCACTCTATACACCTAACAACAAAGCTTTTGCTTGTTATTGCATCAGCAGACTGCTAGTGTTTAGCCATTTTTATAATAAAATAAAGGTTACACCTTTTTTTCAAATCAGTTTCCTGCGTCGTTGGGACTTTGCTTTGCATCGAGGTTTTTATAGAGATTATATGTGAGCAGTATTGTACAAGGATTTCAATGGAGATCATCTAGGCGTTTTGAAAGGTGCAACAAATCATGTTGCAGAATAATGAAGTCGTTTTTAAGCCAGTGATAGTTTGGAAACTAAAGCTGGAGGCAGTGCTCTGCATAATACAAAAACTCCATCATGAACATTAGTATCGGCAAAACTCGCATGTGCTAAGCGGTTAGTGGGCAACTCTGGGGGTTTTTGAACACTGAGTAGATGATCACATCATGACCTTTGGAACCTCTTTCTCTGGTGCAACATAATAAAGTGTGGAACTTTTTCAAAACCTCAGGGTATTATAAAAGAGCTGTTTGAAACAAGCTGAGTAATTTGAATAGGGTGGGGCTCTGGTTGACATTGTGATGGTGTCACATTGTTTGAAAAGTGCTTGTTTGCATGTCAAATAGCTGAAAGAGCTACTGAAAACAAACACTGTGCTCATAAAGTTATTACAAGGGTCTAATATATAAGCTTGAAAATTTTTTTTTTCACCAAGGAGGGAATGAATATCAATAAGCAGCTAATATTTATGATGTTGCAAATGTAGTGTTGCCTGGAGAAATCCTGGTACTGAGACCACGAAAATGGCAGACTTTAAAATCAATTTGCACAGGTATTGAGTGTCACATGGTTGCCTAACTAGATGGAAATTATCAGGACAGTTGGAAATCTAGAGGAAACGTTTTTCTCAGAGAACATTAAACCTGCAAAAAACCCCTGGTGTTGCCGTATAAGCTTGGACGTGGCCCCCATTTTCTCTTCAACTAGCACAGAGCAAGCGGTTGGCAGGTCCTGTTATTGCCACTAACATGGTTGCCTGTAAGAATAATTTCTGACCCGAAAGACGCGGGTTCGATCCCGGCCGCGGCGGATGAATTTCGATGGAGGCGAAATTCTAGAGGCACGTGTGCTGTGTGAAGTCAGTGCACGTTAAAGAACCCCAGGTGGTCGAAATTTCCGGAGCCCTTCACTGCGGCGTCCCTCATAGCCTGAGTTGCTTCGGGACGTTAAACCCCAATAAACCATGTAAGAATAATTTCAGTCCAGGTCAAAAATTGTGTGGCTTTAAAACGCATTTGCAGATGAAACAGGACTCTACACAGCTTTGAAATTTTTTATAAACCATCAGGAGACGGGAGAACCACAGGCATAAAGTATTTCTTTAAATGCACGAGCCTCAAAAGCTTTGAGGTGCTTAGCCTGTAGGCATTATGGACTCCAGCTCATACTTCAGCTCTGAGACAATGCTCTACTGCCAGCCTTTCATGTTTGAGTGTTTTCACATTTTTGAATGTATGCAAATTTTTTCTTGTTCTTGGTGGCTGTTTTTTCCACTCTTTAATCTTTTGTTCAACTTCTATTAAAGCCCTTAGTTTTTGTTTTCCAAGTTGCCAAGTAACAAGTTTATTTTTGAGACCTTGCAAAAAAAAAAAAACTTAACCATAGTACCTGGTAACGCATATGCTACTGTTTTAATGATTTCTTGTGGAATTGACATCAATTAACTGGTAATTGAGCTGTGTTACAGCCAGTTTTCAGTAACCATTTACTGCCGCACTCTTGGTTTTTAGTATCGAAGTTCAGATTAGTATGTGATGTATTACGTGTAAGTTATAGTGAATGTCAGTTCCACTCGCAGTAAGGTGCCCATCTAGTAAATATGGTGCTTATTTTCGACACTTGCATGAGCACATCACATAGAAGTAATGCAGTTAAAGGAGCATAGACACCTAATTTTGGTGGCAAGTTTTCTTCTCTGTAATGATGTGGAAGCTATGCATGAATCACCATGTCGTATTTGCCTATGGCCGCTAAATAATTAATAACCGAATTTTTCTGTCATGCGCGCTGTTTCAGTTTCAACAGCTTAACGATGGCTGTGACATCAAACAGAGGTTACAGGCCATGTGAGGCATGGAAAAATTGCAATATAATCACTGTTTCATCGTTTTAATTCACCACAGTGCTGAAGCCAGCCTTCCTCAAGAGCCAGATTGACAATGAATGTAGAAGCACCGATTATATTGCAGTTTTTCATGCCTCACATGACTTACCTCTCTGTGACGTCACAGCCATTGTTTGGCTGTTGAAACGAAACCGAAACGGCACGAGAGAGAAATTCGATTATAAATTGTTTAGCGGTCTCAGGAGGATACCACGCGGTAATCCATGTAAAAATGCCTTACGCCTCATTACAAAGAAAGAAACACGCTCACAAAAGTTGTCTATACTCCTTCAGTAGAGTGAGCCCAATGACCATGACCTTTTGTGCAGAATTTTGACTGGGTGGATTTTAGTTTGTACATGTATTGCAGGCATTCGTCACTCTTTCTTGGGCGTAGAAATGTGCGTTGCACCACTTTTCATATGTGCTGTATAAGTGTGGGCTCAGTGCTGTTCTTTTCACGTAATATAATCACTGCTGTACGGTCCCAGTTTTCTCCCTGCCCCAAGAGCCAGGTTAAGAACTAGCAGCTTTTGGAAATTTTGTGTGCCACATATATGACCTCAACCTCATTGTGGCTCAGTGGTTATAGCGTTCGGCTGCTGACCCGAAAGACGCGGGTTCGATCCCGGCCGCGGCGGTCGAATTTCGATGGAGGCGAACTTCTAGAGGCCCGTGTACTGTGCGGTGTCAGTGCTCGTTAAAGAACCCCAGGTGGTCGAAATTTCCGGAGCCCTTCACTACGGCGTACCTTATAACCTGAGTCGCTTTGGGACGTACAACCCCAATAAACCATAAACCTTATTTCTTTGTCTGCTGCGCACAATCTAGAGATCAGATCGCAGCGGCAGCGTTTCGATGGAGGCGGAACGCAAAAGCCGCTCGTGTACTGTGTGCTGTCAGTGCACGTTAATGATCTCCAGGGGTTCAAAATTATTCCGGACTCCCACCTCCCTTCGTTCCCTTACGGCGAAGTTATTAGTGCCCACCTAGAACTGAGACCGCTACAGACTGCGCCATTCTTTTTCCTCAATAGCCATTTAAAAAAAAAACACGGTTCCGCTGCCGCTTCCACCGCACCAGCGCGGCGTGATGATGAGAGAGGACAAAAGATACAGCAGATCTCAGGCTGACAAACGAGCATGAATGGTACGTGTTTGATTGATGTTGAAGTATGTAAGTTTTATTTTGTAACCACCAGTGCACATTTTCCACACGAGGAAGACGGCAAAAGACGACCTGAGTGTTGGAAGTCAAAGAAAACTTGCAACTGGCGATCAGCTCAGTTTCGGTATGTTTTGGGATGCTTCGCGGCTATATGTTCTGCGTGTTCGCATGGTTTCGTTATCTGCCTTGATTTACAAGGGAGGAGCAGCAGAGGACCTCCAAGTGCCTCTCTAAGTACTCCTCTGGCGAAGTTCGTACAACGGCACGCAACTGCGACAAGGAAAAATAGCTGTGTATAGACAGTGTTCAACGCGCGCCTTCAGCAAACGCATCGCTCGGCGTACTCGCTTCGTGAACGTAGAACCAAGACACTGGGCTGCGTAACCAGCCCTATGAGGGCTTTTATTACAGAATTTAAATTTGCCCGCACGCATCTGTCGCTACACATCAGCCGTGACGGTGGCTCAACGGTGAGAGCGACGCTGCAGACTCAGCGCTAGGACTTTCTTGCCAGACTCGCCGCCTCAACCCTCATAAGCATCGCACGCTGTATGGGGTTGAGGTCACTGAATGCAGGCCGAAGTTCTTTGCTATAACTTCGTTGCCAGAATCGGGAACGGGATCCATCGTAACGTTGGTGAAAACGTAAACGAAGCGACGACGGTTGATCGATAAAGGCCTCCAACGTCCGGCTGGCATTAGTAATCATTTCGGCTGCTGCCGCTTTATGTCACTCCTGTCCTATTTCGTCATCACAGAGTACCAAGTTTGAATCGTAGCGGCCGGAAAGACATGTAGCGATAGCTACACTACGCCAGACCCTTCGCCTCTTCAGCATGGTCGCACTTTCGCCGTGGTCGCACCGACCTTGAGCCGTTGCCTAGCAACCGCCGCGGTAGACACCCGAACCGTACTCTTCAGGAATGAAGGAAGTGGGAGTGAAAGAATAAACAGAAAGAGGGGCCGAAACAGAAAAGCGGCGCGGTGGCTCAGTGGTAAGGCGCTCGTCTATCGAGCCAGAGTACCCGGGTTCGAACCCGACCGCGGCTGCCGCGTTTCGATGGAGGCGAAACGCAAGAGGCGCCCGTGTGCAGTGCGATGTCAGTGCAAGTTAAAGATCCCCAGGTGGTCGAAATTATTCCGGAGACCTCCACTACGGCACCTCTTTCTCTTTCTTCTTTCACTCCTACCTTCCTCCCTTCCCTTACGACGCGGTTCAGGTGTCCGCCGGTAAATGCGAGACAGACGCCATTTCCTTTCCTAAAAAACCAATTTATTTAATTTGCAGTTTTGAAAGCAAAGGCGCATAACTGGCCCCCTGGGGCAGTGGACACCTGCAGCTTCGAAAGCAAAGTAAAGGTGCATAAATCGCCCCCTGGGGCAGTGGACACCTTAACCGTGCTTTAAGCTAAGTGGCGGTAGTGACAGGTGCGCGCTGCATGCGTCGGCATTGACAACGCTGTGCCAGAAACGCGGCGCTGAAGCCATAGGCCGTTGGCGTTGACAACGTTTTACACTCCGATCATTTTAAGGAAAGGAAGTGCTCATAATGGCTTCATGGGTCAGTGGACGCCTGAATCGTGCTCATAGGTACGTGGGGGGATGACATGGGCTGCAGGCATTAACAAGGTTGCGCCAGAAACGCGGCGCTGAAGCCATAGGCCGTCGGCGTTCATTGTGTTCCGATCATTTTAGGAAGGCGAGCGCGCGCGGCGGGGCACGCCAGCTGTGCTATGGGTGACGTCACTGCTCCTCGCGCATGCGCAGCACGGCTCTCTAGGAGCCACGCGAAACTGCTTATAACCTCGGCCAGTGTAGCTCACGCTACAAAACTAATCCAGCCGTAAGTAAAATAACCTAAAAGGCTCAAGCAATATGGGGTGTGCATGTTTGTAATCTAATTTAAGGTGTTTTGTCACAATTAGATAGGCAAATTCTCGTTGGCAGACGAATTTAGACTGCAGCAACTGCTCATGTCGAAAAAAAAAAGCATTCTTTGTATCGCCGGTAAACTGTCAACCGTGGCAACACTGTCTGAACTATGCTTCGCGTGTAATCGGGCGCAGGCAGCAATGCGCACACTTCAACTCCATAATCGTTTAGATTTAGCATATGTACTAAGGAAGTACAATAAATAAAGTAGTTGAAAGCATCTTTCTTTTGGCGGTGGTTTATGGGGTTCAACGTCCCAAAGCGACTCAGGCTATGAGAGACGCCGTAGTGAACGGCGTCTTTCTTGCTCATGAATGTGCCATAAAATTTGATCGGTAGGGTTCGAACCCGACCGTGGCGGCCGCGTTTCGAAGTTTTTCAACTTCGAATCCAAATCTCAGCAAAAAATTACGAGGAACTTTAGCGGCTAAAGTGCTGAAAGGCGAAAGCCTGAGTGCTGCATTCTGCAACGCGATTGTTCACTTCACATTTTGTTGGTGCATTAATTAACTGCCAATTAATGACGCTTAAGCTTCGCCTTTAGGAGTGGAACGCGACAGCGTGTTGTAGCGCTGCCACGGAGTCCATTGAACGCCACCACCCGTTCGGCGCGATGCCTTGCCCTTTGAACACAACGCTTTTTAAGGAAAGGAAATGGCGCAGTAATTCTCTGTCGTCTCGGTGGACACCTGAACCGCACTGTACAGGAAGGGAGGAAGTGGAGTGAAAGAAGAAAGAGGGGCCGTAACGAAGAAAATGAAAATTGTATTTGAGGAAAGGAAATTACGCATTAACTGTCTCGCATATCTCAGAGCCGGCATATCTAAGTAGACACTAGTCGAAAATTGTATTTGACGAAAGAAAGTTGCGCAGTAACTCTCTCACATATTTCGGTGGACACACGTCAAAATTCGCGCGTGGTGACATCACGACAATTTGGACCAATCTGAAACGCGGACATATACGCCTTGCTCGTCAGTAAATTGGCTTTCGAGGAAAGGAAATGTATCTGTCTCGCATATCTCGGTCCACACCTGAACCTCGCCGTAACGGGAAGGGAGGAAGATGGGAGTGAACGAAGACACCGTGTTCATTAGACGCACCTTTGTTCATTCCAAACCATCGAGCTGGCATGGCGAAGTGGTAGCGTGCTCGACTCGCACTCCGGAGACCGGGGTTCGATTCCCAAGCTCGGCCAATTTCTTACTCGTTTTTATTTATTTATCTGGTCTGTCTAGAAAGGTTAATTGGACTAATTGGTTAAGTAAGCAATTAACTAAACTCAAACTTACTTGGAGCATCACTATACGATCCCTTTAATTGGTTGCATGGTTAGTGCCCAAAGTACAATTAGCCCCGTTTGAAATTCGCGCACTGTGACGTTACGACCGTTTTGACCAACTGAAAAGCGTGACATTTTCTGTCGACAGCTCCTGCTTACAACGATGAGGCATTAAGGGCTTCCGCCTTAAAAATGCACCTTTCGCTGCCGGGCAAGCGGCAACAAAGCCACAAAATGCCGTACTATCGGATTTTACTAAGAAGGAGATCTTGATTGCGTTGTTCTCAGTGTCCATTTAACGTGCACAGTCATCGCACAGTACACAGGCCTCTAGAATTTAACCTACATCGAAAATCGACTGCCGCGGCCGGGATCGAACCCGCGTCTTTCGGTCAGCTGCCGAGTGCCGTAACCGCTGAGCCACCGCGGCGGGAAAGTTTTAGCATAGTGCGAGCCGCTTCTGCGGTGACCGAGCTGACACCTATACTATAGTGCCAGTATATTCTAGGCACTATACCTATACACCTTTCCAACGTGGGCGCTGCCATATTGTTTCCGGCGGCGGAACTGGTTTCTAGCAGTCCAGAGAGGAGGCGTTTCGCCGCTTCCACCGTGCTAGCGGGAGGTGCCCACTGCAGTCCAGGGAACAATATGGCAGCGCCCAGGGAGCCCTTTTAAGCATGAAATGCTTTTAGCTCCCGTTGTCGGCAGTGTGGTGACGTCACGCCGAGACCGAGAGCCATCATCCGGGCACTGAAATCCACTCATCCGGGCACTGAATTCCAGTCATCCGGGCACTGAATTCCAGTCATCCGGGCACTGAAATCAACTCATCCGGGCACTGAATTCCAGTCATCCGGGCTCTGAAACGAGAACATCCGGGCACCGTACGAGACTTAACGAGATTTAACGAGACTCTCTAAGCCCTCCTACGCGACCGGCATGCAAGCGCCGGTTGATCTCCAAACAAGACAAAAAATAACTGCTGCCAGTGCCTTCTCAATGTTTATCAAGATATCAGTGGAGCTGTGGGTTTGATAATGCACGGAATTATAATTTCCGATTTCTAATAACGCGTGCAAAAAGCACATAAATGCCACGTTACACTTCGTTCTCATACGTGATCCGGGGGAGAAGCGCTGCGTTCAAAGGGCAAGGCATCGCGCCGAACGGGTGGTGGCGTTCCTCCCTTCCTTTACGGTGCGGTTCGGGTGTCCACCGAGATGGCAGAGAATTACTGCGCCATTTCCTTTCCTCAAAAAACCTTGCGTTCAAATGGCAGGGCATCGCGCTGAACGGGTGGTGGCGTTCCTCCCTTCCTGTACGGTGCGGTTCGGGTGTCCACCGAGATGACATTAGGCCCGTAAACATTTCATGCTTACTCTACTCTCGTTTACGGGAGAGGCAGAGATTTTTTTGGAAAGGTCTATACGCACTGGCCGATGTGAACTTTCCGGGCCGTCTGCGCATGCGTAGCTTGTGCCTCGAGGAACCGGTCCGTGGTTGCGGATTGCGCTATGCTAAATTTCTCTAATGTGCATGACGCGGTACAATAACACAAATGGTTCGAGTTGAGCGCCTTGCGCATCGTAACACATCATTTCTCTCTTTCCTCTAATTTCTTTTCCCCAAGCTTTCCACAGAGGAGAGCCCCGTGCTCCTTTATTGAGCATAGGCGGTTTCGCCGCGGCGTGACTGTGACTGCGTCCTTAACTGTGTGACTGTGTCTTGACTTTGTGACTGTGACTGTGTGACCGTGACTTCGGTTTTGTCTTGATTATGTTTTTATTTTTCTGATTTTTATTTTGTGGCCGGCACTCAGTGCTTTTTTAGACTGTTACTGTGACCATGACTTTGCAGTGACTTGGGTTTTCTCTTTTTTATTATTATTATTTATTCCGCGGACTGCACGTTGTGCTTTGGCTGTCTGCCTGCGACTAACTTTTGTTGTGATGAGCCTTTTGTTTTCTTTTCTTTCGAGTTTTTTTTAAATGCTCTGTTTTTCGCTTAATTTTTTTCTTCTTTTAAACATTTAGTTCTTTTTCATTTATTTTGAATTGGCGTTAAGCCTGGCAAAGCATTGCTGGTCCAGGCATCCTCTCTCCTTCTTTTATGTTTTTTACCTTTTTTTGAGAGGACCAATAAAAGGGTAAAAGGGTGTTCACGTCATGTACTTTGTTTAGGTTTTGTCTGCAAGAAAAAAAAGATGCACAGGCTTAGCTTGGTTAAGCCAAGAATGCGTTGCATAATGCGTGGTCTTTTTGCGCGAGGTATTGCTTGGCGGCACTCTATTTTCTCAGCAGCTTTTCCTCCGTGACATATGGATGGATGGATAGATGGATAGGAGCGCCCCCTTTGAAACGGGGCGGTGGCAACCGCCACCATGCTCATTTTTTTAATTTTTCTTTTTTCTTTCTAATTTTTCTCTTTTGTTTTTTTTTTTCTTTTTAATTTTTTTTCTCTTGTTTACTGTGTTTGCAATTCTCACCAAGAATCGCCATGATCTTTACCTACGGTTTTTTCTCCGGCTGTCGTGACGTCACGTCACGTGGCTTGGTGGCTGCCCGGCCGCGCCCAAGGGCTGAACTGAGTGATTGCAATATAAGCACCACTACCGCTGCCCAGGTGGCACTGCAGTTATTCCACTGTTCGTCTAAAAACTGCTGCCGTCAGTCGCTTGGGCCGCTACAAACGCGAGGGCACATTCTGAACGATTAGAAGCCCGCGTTTGGTTGATAGCACTAGCTGCCTCGCTTCTGTAGACATAACCCCGATAACTGACACGCACCACGTGTGGCTTCGACAGCGCGCAGAAGCTCACACCAATAAGCTCAGGAAGGTGGCGTGGAATAGCACCAAGAGCGCCCCCAGAACTGCTTGCTCCTCTCGCTATGCTGTGTGTTAAGGCGCTGCAGTCGACACGGCAAACTTGAGCTGCGGTTCCCTTGTAAAGCAGCTATTCCCTCGCGCTGCCGAGCTTCACAGAACGACTTTTGCTTCGTAGTAAAAACTAATATGGCGTCGTCTTGTTCGTGGCTACGAACTCCTCGTTGGCTCTAAGCTCGAGATTTCACTGAATAAACAGCCAACAAATTTTAGTTTATTAGCGTGGTTTCAGAGCTGTACTACATGGGCCGCAGCTGACATTTTGGTCCTGAACAGATTTCCTTTCGTTTTGGACTATTCTTTTTTTCAGGACTTTTAGAATCGGGAGCCAATTGTTTCTCGTAAGTCAGTGTTTACAGTCACCGCTCCTACAGATGCAAGTCGCAGATGCCCTTGGAATGCAGAGTGCAATGCCTTGGGAAAAGTAAAGGCACAGCTACTTTCTATTGGTCGCCGCGATTGGCTCAGTGGTTATGGCGCTCGGCTGCTGACCCTAAAGACGCGGGTTCGATCCCAGCAGAGCGGTCGAATTTTGATGGAAGCGAAATCAGAGGCCCGTGTACTGCGCGATGTCAATGCACGTTTAGGAACCCCGAGTGGTCGAAATTTCTGGAGCCCTTCACTTCGGCGTTCCTCATAGCCTGCATTGCTTTGGGACGTTAAACCCCTTTAAACCCGTCTAATTTTCTTTTGTAAAGACCGCCCAAAACACGCCACATGTCGTGCTGAAATAGAAGACGGACTATTAATAACCAAGCAAGAACCAAGCAGAGTCGTGATGTTGAGGGGTTCTTTATTTCAAAAGGCCCTCACACATCCTCCTCAGCGACGTCTCTGCAACGCCAATTCTTCAGACGCGCCGCTGCGCCGCCTGGGTCGTGTACCTCCTGACCACCGGCGTCGCTCCGCTCGCGGATTCTCCTTGCACCACACGCTGTGGGGCCGCTGCTCCTACTAGCGCTGGCGACACGCTGCCCGCGGTTCCTTGCATCACGTACTGTGGACCTGCCATCTCGACGACCGTCGGCGACATGCTTTTGGAACGGTACGAAGCCGACGACTGTGGCACCGTGTACGCGGACCCTGAATGCGTTTGCGTCGACACCGTTGTCGAGTGACCACTTTGCGGCGACGCTGAGAGTGCCATTTGTGCTCCAGGTGCGTATGCCAGCATCCCGGAACTGGTGCCGTAGGCACCCACGTTGCTGTAGGACAGTACAGACTGCTGGCTGCCGCCTGAGTATCCTGCCATCAAAGCAGGAGTCATCGAAGCGGCGGCTGCGGGAAGTGCCATGTGCGAGATGGTTTGCGTGGGCAGCGCAAGAGGTGCCATCATCGCCGCCGGGAGTACCATCGGTGGGGACCGCCGTCGAGGCTTCGGGGAATGGGCGCAAGGCGGAGGCGTCACGACGACGACCGGAGGCATCGGTGGCGGGAGGAGCCGAGGCCGAGGAAGTGGGCGACGGCGCCTTCGTCTTGGTCGGACCATCATAGGAACAGGGACCGGAACTGGCACCTCGATGCGCTCGGGTGGGGGTGGAGGAGGAGGGGGAGGCGGCGGCGGCGGCGGTGGTGGTGGGGGAGGCGGAGGTGGTGGTGGTGGTGGGGTCGCCTTTTTCGGTTTCTTCTTTTTCTTTTTCTTTACGCGCCTCTTGCGCACTATTTTTTTGGTGATGGTGGTGCTGCGTCTACTATCGCCGATCGCCAAGAATATGACGGCGATGGCCCCAGCAGCTAGGGAACTTAGCACTCCGAAGCCTACAGACAGCACCACAGCCATCCAATGGCCCAGCAACTCATCTGTGAAGAGCGGGCACGCTGCTGTCATGTCTGTGTCGATGATTTTATACGGGTAGAAGCAGTCGCCGATGGGCTTCTTTCCCTTCGGGGCATCTGCTGCGTCCGGCGCTGGTTGCGGTGGCTGTGCTGGCGGTGGCTGTGCTGGTGGGGGCTGTGCTGGCGGTGGTTGTGCTGGTGGGGGCTGTGCTGGCGGCGGCTGCAGCAGAAGCACCTGGTTTGCTACAGCGTCGTACGCAATGGCTAGTGGTTTCTTCTTGGTGTCCTTTTTGGGGCACTCCGCCAGGCTCTTGATGGCCGTCGTGTCCTTGGTGGAGCACTTGGCTAATAGTGCGCTAGGCACGAGCCGGCAGAACGGTTCCGGTCTGTGCGCCAGCGGCCACACCCTTGCGACGCCGTCGTTCAGGATGCCGTAGGAACCGGCACGGTAGGGCCCGCAGAAGTACGTGTCGGCCAGCACGCAGACAGGTAGCAAGCGCGCGATCATAGGCAGCGCCACCCCTAAGTGTGTGAGCAGCAGCACCGCGCCAGCCAAGAGGACGAAGCCCACGAAGACGGGGCTTTTGCCGCCTTTTTCCAGGTTCCTGCTGCGCCGGTTCCAGGCGCCGCAGGCGAGTAGGGACGCCGCCACTGCCACAGCCAGCGCGAGTCCAAGCGCACCCATCTGGAGTAGGGACATCGGTCCTGTGACCATGTGCTTAAGTGCGGCGTACGCGCCGAAGTTGTTGTCCCATGCGGACATGTTGCCTTGGAGCCAGTTGATGCCGCTAGTGGTGACCTTTAATGCGTTATCAATGTCCGGGTCTGGGTCTTTAGCCTCCTTGAGCAGCTGCACGGTGATCTGGGTGTAGTTGCGCAGCAGTCCGAAGGTCCACGTGTAAGCTTCTGGCCATTTAGTCTCCAGTCCGTCGTTCATGCCGTACCAGGTGCTGATCATGGACAGGAGGCAGACCAGCTGGACTCCGGCGCAGGCGAGCAGGACGAGCTCGCAGAGCAGCCACGGTATCAAGCCCACGCCGCCGGTGTAGCGCCTCAGACCCAGAGCGGCCAACGGCAGGAGCACGAACAGCTCGAGCAGCACCATGCCCAGCACGATGTAGCAGATGAGGGCGACGGTGCTCACCGAGGGCTGCTCCGTGTCCAGATAGGTGACCAGTGCGCCTATGGTGCCGTCGCGTGCCAGCTCGGTGAATAGGTCGGCATTCTCTGGCGTGGAGGTCAGGCCGGCCACCGTCGAGCGGCCCTTGGTGTTGAACCAGGGGCTGGAGCCGCCTTCGTTGAAGTCCATGTCTAGCTGGACTAAGACAGGCTTACTGGCGGCCGGGGCTGGCCCGGGGGCTGGCGCGGGGGCTGGAGGGGGAGGTTGGTTGGCCATTGCGCTCGGAGACAGCCCGTCGAGACGATGGTGTCCAAAAGGAGGCCGTTTGTTCTTAGCAGAGAGGCGGCGGCGAACGCGCTACGGGCCTTCCGTTCTTCTTCTTTGGCACGGCGCTCGTGCCACGGGCAAGCTGCTGCTTTTTCCTCCTTGAGGCATGGTAGTTTCATCTATTGCAAGTTGCATTAAATTTCATCTAGTATTGCAGTTGGTTTGGTTTATTGGGGTTTAACATCCCGAAGCGACTCAGGCTATGAGGGACGCCGTAGTGAAGGGCTCCGGAAATTTCGTCCACCTGAGGTTCTTTAACGTGCACTGACATCGCACAGTACACGGGCCTCTAGGATTTCGCCTCCATCGAAATTCAGCCGCCGCGGCCGGGAGTATTGCAGTTCATCTATTGCAAGAAGTCCCATTACAGTCTCTGACTTCGGGACTTCCTTCTGCATGATGACCGATTCTTATTCTAAATAACCTTCGTTACCAGTGAAGGCGTGTACGTTATTATGTAAAGCCAATCTCTTCGCGATAAATAACACTCTACTTTTCTTTAGGCGAAAGAGGAGAAACTTCGACAGCTTCGGGCAAAAGGAACCGGATATTACACGTAAAGAATTTGTTCGCACACCGGCGGTCGACCGACACGTTAAAAAGAAGTTGAAATAGGGCTTGCGGATCGTCGTCCGAAGCTGTTGAAATAAGTACAACGTAGCACCGTATTATTGCATTTATTCATTCATTGTGCCTTCAAGAGCTGTGGATTTACAGAGGGCATTAGATTAAAACTGCCAAATTTTACAAAGGTGCGGCAAAGACAGTGAATGAAAGTAAGTGCATACGGGAAGATAACAAAAAAAAAATCGGAAAGCATCGTCTTCAACCGCTTCCTACTCCAGCAGTGAATGGTTGATCGGATGACTCTGGAAACTGTGGCCTGATTGCCTCTTCTCGTTCTTCACGTACCAAAGGAACGGAAGAAAAAAATAGAGAAAACTTTTAATTAGCATAGAATAATTAGCAGGAGCCGGGTGGTCGGGGCCCTAGTCCAGGACTCCGCTGGCGGCAGCTGTCTAGCGGGCTAGCTGGATAATCCAGGCTAGCCGGTTCAAGTTGTCGGTGATCAGCGCCTCCTCCCACTGCTCGTGCGTCGGGTGTGGCACTATAAACTTTCTGACCGATTTGTCCTGGCATTCCCACGATGTATGGTAGAGCGTGGGGATTGCTCCGCACCAAGGACAGTAACCTGGGTATTGTGACGGTCCTTGGTGCGAAACAGAAAAGCGATGTTGCATCCGTGGCTTGTCCGTAGATGTTTAGAGCCATCTACACTTGATATATTGTCACGTAGTGCTGACTGCAGTCGGTGAACAGGAAAACAGCGAGAATGGCTCCTAAACGAAACTCTTTATTTGGGCAGACTTGCGCCCGCAAAGAACTGAATCACTCGGCGGCGGCGTAGCAACAAGCGTGCTCGGCGGTCGCCGAACAGAATGCCCGCCGCTCTCGGCCGTGCTCTTTTAAAGCTGATAGCGAACTTTCGAGATAAAGCTTCGAAAGTTACTAGAACACTCTGTAACAACATAGAATCGGCTCCGCCTGCATGCGATAAATCGAGATAAATCTAGGCGCGTCTTGCATCACAAAGAGATAAAGCGGCGTGCTGGCAGCTTTGAAGAATTAACAAACACTACAAACATTCGCGGCAATATCATCTCGATACCCGACAACGGAAAGCTTATCTAATGAACGATACATTGAAAAATGGAGTCGCGTTCGCGGCAGCCATTATCAGATGTATTAGTGCCGTAAAAGATACATTCTTAGCTAGTTTTACAACCAGTGCTAGTGAAACACCTAAAGAGCCATCGTTTACCCGATTTTTAGAAGCTCTCAAGTGGAAGTGCGAGCATTTTTCACGGTGGGGTCAGAAAAAATCTAGCGGATTCAAGGGCATTCCAGTAGACGCTAAATCACTTTTAAGCGCTTTTTAGAACCTTTAACACTGCAACAAACTCGCATCACCACATAATTCAGCAACGAAAATGATTTTTCTCTGCGCATCGCAAATACCATACTTTTTTTTTTCCTGTTGAACATTTCTCTGCGCACAGCAAAAAGTTTAACCTGCAGCAAAACATATTTCTTTCGGTTTTGAGAACGCAATTTATTATATCCTAAGCAACTGAAAAAAGAACGCTAACATAATTTGCACTCCTGGCTTCAGGGGATAATGAAAGCTTAGATGCCGTGGCGAAGAATACTTGTACAACTCTATCGCGGAAAAGGTCGAGTTTTAACCGGCCGCCCATTTGATTTGTTCCCTTCTGAGCAACATCGACATCTGTCATGTGCATCTGTCATGTGCAGTAAACATCTGTCATGTGCATGCAAATCTGGCGTTCTGTTTATTTTTATTTTAGGACTTTAGGACTCTACGGTGAAGTAGAGTCACTGGAAAATTGGTTAATTAGGGTGCCTCCACACAGGATTCTTACGTTGAAGAGGCTGACAAGTGAATTTTAAGGCCACAATTTTTTCGTACCCACTCCATCGGGCAATACGATACCCGGCCTGCGGGGTCGAAAACCCTGCCAAAACCCATCAGTGCGCTCCCTAGTGGGTGGTGTGTATTAATGGACCCCACGCCATGCACGGGCTCACCTAAGCCGGCGCCGTCCAAGTCTGTTTGAAACATTCCTGTATGAAACACACCCGAAAGTATTAATGTGCAATATTTTTTTGGCTATTTTTACTCTGGACGCTGAAGTAACGCAACGTTAAATTCATTAGCATTGTATTGATGCCACTTTATTCACGAATTCCGTGTAGTTTATTTGGTAACGAAGCGATGACTAGGTTCCTAGACATTCTGCCCACGCTGCATGCATTACACCTTCATGGTGAAACAAAAGATCTTTTGGTACGTCTCTCAATCGTGTCTGTTTTGTTGTGCGTTTTTTTCCTGTAATTCGTCTTTTTAGCGGACGACGTTTTTTTGTTTTTTCAAAATCAATCGGCAAGGCATGAAAGCTTGTGAACTCGCAGTTCCTGAAACTTGTTGAGTGAACGGGGTATCCAACAGAGATATCCGTTGAAGATCTCTTTCCTCGGCACCTAGGTGTCCGATATGCCAACGCGAGGACATTGAAGCCGACATTCACCACTAACTGTGGGACTGACCTGCTCTCTAGCTTACAAGGATCCGGCATATCTTGCTTCATATATTCATATATAGTCATATATTGCCTGGACGCCGGGACAATACCATCGCTCACTAATGGACTTCATAAAATCAGCTAACCCATTCCCATCACGTTAATGATTACTGCACCCTTCATCACACTCGCCCATTGATGCCCTGAGGCAATAAATCTCATTTAAACAAAAATAAGAACGATTGCTGTAAGGTATGCTGCTCAAACGCCAACCGCGAACGCCAACAGTAGTGAAGAAAAAGTACAAAGGGCACAGGGACCTTGAAACAGGTCACTCTGGGACCGTCACGATCACAAATACCGTCAGAAGTTATTGACATTGACGTTAAAATGACGAAACGACGTGACGTCGGCGCTTGACGCAACGAGCAATCGGCCAATTGCAGCAGGGCGGCGCCCCGGGATCATTTATTTGCACGACGAGGGACCGTCTGCTAAATTTTTGTAAAAAGGCTAAAGAAATGCACAGCGATAAAAATGATTAATATTTTACTTTGCCGAAACATAATGTTTAAAGTTGGAAAATATCAAGCAATACAAGAAGCGCACGAAGTTGGTCTATTAAATTTGCTGGTGGGTAACTTTTGCTGCCGCGGGAGTGCGGTGACGGCGGTAAAACGTCAACAAGCCGCTCTGCATGAAAACAGCTGTTCCACGCCTTAATATTGTTTTCTTACGCGGCGTCTAAAATCAAGCTACTGTGCGGTTGACCTAAGTGTGCAGAAAAATCGACGAAGCCAATTTGAAGTCTGTGTTCTTCCGCTCTTACGATCGATGACAAAAGTGTCAAAGCGTCAAGCGTTGCAGTATGTCTTGTGTGGTCGTCTGTTTCCTTTTCCTCTGGAAATGGTAGACGACCACAAAGTGCGATTTGCAAGAAAAAATAAAGTTCTTTGCCAGCATAAACATGTTTTGTTTGTTTGTAGCTGTGGCACAGAGGTGACCGCGCGAATCCACTCGTTCAGCGCGACAACTTTGCGGATTGCCACCGACGCCCACCGTACGCATTTGATCACCGTCGGCTGTGCGATGCCAACGTGCGCCTCGTTACCGACGGCAGCTTGAAAGCCGCCGGTTGCAAAGAACCGCAGTGCACACAGCACCTGCCGCCTCACCTCCTCACCGCCTCAGTCGTATCCCCACATACACCGCTGCCATTGATTGTAAAACATTTTCTGCCACAAACGCAACGGTCAAATTGACCGCCTCGAGGCGATCACAAAAAGCGTCAAGTTGCGCGTGCATAACTCGATGTGCAACGTCATCACTTTTGTCACGTCCGTGACGTAAACAACAGCACCCATGATGCAAAAAAGCAACATGGCCGCCGGCCACGGCCGACCAATAGGAGCGGGACCATGGCGGGGCTAACTGACGCGTTTTTGACAAGTTTTTGATTTGACAGTTCCGTAATACGGCCCCTGAACTCTTTTTAAAATTCCCCTGCTAGCAATAAGCCTACTTCTTCATTTTCAGCCCAAGGTTACGGTGCATCTTGCATTGACTGACTATTGCAATGCTTGCCACCGTTTCTAGTTGCCAACGTTGAAATCTGTTTCTGTTGCCGCCAAATAAAGAATAAGCTGTGTGTTGCTTTCGCGCCTTGCAATCTGCGCGCGCAGCTGGACTGCTATGAGCCTTAATTTGCACTTACAATATAAAATGAGTGATAAACCAAGTTACAGATTTGGAAACTCAACTAAAAATGAAGTGAGCACTTTCGAATAGTGCCTTGAAGAGTCGAGCTCACTCGCATTTGTTTAGAAAGGGTGTGCATTTTAAGAACTTCAGATATGATGGTATAAGCCAGTAAATGCGAAACTTAATTCAGCGGATACGTCACGAAAATGTCATCAAAATTTCTCACTAAACGAATGTCGAGTTATCAAAAATCAACTTCATCATGACCGCTGCTCTCGCATTGAGAAATTTTCGACGAAAGTACAGATTCAACGCAATCTTCAGAAAATGATGCATTTATTTCGACCAGAAAACTTTTAGAGCAGGGACCACTTTTTTACGAGAAACCTCGGTTTGTCTTCTGGCGCCTACATGTGCTGTCCAGTTGCTCATCTGTTGAAAATTGTCTTTCATATGCCACAGTACGTTCGTGCCACAACGGCGACTTTTGAACCCGTTTTATTGCTGCATTATGCACCGCATCCTCTTCGAACCTGAGTGCGTGTACAGCTTTTGAATTTATATCCAAATATATTTCGTTTCGAGTTGGTTATAAAAAGCATACATCGTAGAGGCTCACACGAAGGTTGCAAATATAATTTAGCATACCACGCAGAAAATAGTAAACCATTACCTCTCTTTTCAACGCCTCACTGCTGCACGTTTCGCACGGATCCCATGAATAGGATTGCATCCATTTCTTTCGTTGTTATCAGGAACATGAAGGGATGGTCCACGCGAAACAATGTGCAGTGATTTGGATCAGTTCCTATTCTGGTAGGGGGGAACAAGGGTGCCTTGGAGTATTGGGCGCCCGTGCCATTTTTGTCGACCTGAAGGAAGGTCTGATGGAAAAAACCGCTGAGGTAATGGAAGCGATTTTCGAATATTCCCGTCAAGTCTGCTGTGATGCTATCGAAGAGGTCCTGGACGCCGAGAACCGTGAGGGTATCTCGTAGATTCAGGCCAAGTTTGACATTGAACCTGGGCAGACTGACACACACGTCGCCATTACCGAGGCTTGCGAGCAGCGAGTTAAGACTGTACGCCCTCAGGGTGCCTTCCAAGAAGGACAGACCTTCGATATTATCCGGGAGAAGAATAACCATGGAAAATCGCCCTCTGTAAGGAATCTCCAGGGCTCTGCACTTTAGCCTCTCGGAATGACCAGTCCTGAACCCCCACTGCTTGTACATCATTTCAACCTGCGCACGGTTTTCGCTGTGCAGGTGGAAGTCACGAAGCCCTATGTCTGTAAAAACGTAATGCCACACAGCGCCCATAAAGAAGCCGTTAATCAGGATCATCTTAGTTCCAGCGTCGACACTTCCAACCGGAAGCACGTCTCGTATTTCGTGTTCGGTCTGTTCGTAAAACCACTCGTTGGCGGCTAGTCTGACTGCCTCATATTCGTTCACGAAGTCCACGGCCTCGATTATGGTCCGGTAGCGACTTTCCAGAAGCGAGAGGTAGTCGGGCCAAACCGCTGCTGACTGGTCCGAGCTGTATATTCTGTTTGCTATGCGGAAGGTGACGTCATCATCATCCAATAATTCGCTCAGCGGGGCGGAAAACTCCTCTTGAATCACGTTATCGTCTACTCGGGTTTGAAGCACTTGAGCCAGTTGTGCAGCAGTCTCGTTGCGGGCGCCGTCCAGGAGCATACACAGCACGGTGCCAACGCTGAAAGGCGAAAAGACGAGGTCTTTTCCCGGGTTTTCGTAAGCCAGTTGTGAGTACAGGTCCACCGAAAACCGCACTAGGTGGTAGGTCAGTATACTTGAGTACATGGCTTGAACTCTTCTGGAAAAACAAAAAGAAATTGGAGAGTTGAGAGGGGATGCTGGGCGAAAGATATCGTTTTGAGAATAAGAAAAAAATATTAATAGTCGTAAGTGAATTAAGCGTCGTATCTTTCACATTTGGTCAAGATTCGGGCGGTACAATGTAAAGAGGTTTTTTTTTTGGTGAAGGCGCCCCGTGAGGTGTCAGTGCCCTTAGCAAAAACTAATACGTTTGGAATATACGGAGGTCTATTTAAAATGTATTTTAAACATATTTTGTATTCATGAATGCACTAAAAATATGTAGGAAATACGTTTCTGAAATTTCATGCTTGGTATTCGAAATATATTTTTAAAATGTGCCAAAAATACCTCACTTAAAGCATACTTCGAGCACTTTTCAAATACATGAAAAAATATGCATGCAGTTTTAGCATCTTGACAGTGTATTAAAAGTGTATTTTCGGAAATATGAAATTAATTCATCGAAAGTATACTTCAATTCTAGAAAACGGGCAGCCCTTGTAAACGTATATTGTAACGTACTTGTTGACGAAGGGGGGCTTTAATAACAAGTGCGAAGACAGACAAGGCCACGCAAGCTGGGGCAGCAAGGGCGACAGATTCCACACGGCGCGAGCCCCTTCTTCGTCGTCGTCAGCAGCTATGCGCCACCTGGCAATGCTAGGTGGCATTATTCCCCCCCTTATGAAAAAAGAGCGCTGTCGACGAAACAAAAAATAAACAAGAAACGAGCAAAGTTCCGCAAGTGAACCGTTCCAAGACATCAACACGTCTGCGTCACCGAGTATAGTACGGCTTAAGCCGTACAACGTGCACAATGTCAGAGCTGGGCTGTCGGCGTCGGGGTTGCGCAACACCGTCCGGAACCACTTCATAGTTTACGTCACTCACACGCCGGATCACTCTGTAAGGGCCAAAATAGCGGCAGAGCAGTTTCTCGCACAAGCCTTGGCGACGGACAGGAGTCCATACCCAGACTTGGTCACCGGGTTTGTAGTCAACCTGTCGGTGGCGAAGGTTGTAACGGCGCGCGTCGGTGCTCTGCTGTTGCCCGATGTGCACACGGGCCAGCTGACGGGCTTCTTCAGCACGTTGGGCAAATTGTTGGGCGTCTGGGTCGAGTTGGTCATCCTCTGGGCACGGGAGCATGGCATCAAGCATGCTCTGAACTTCACGTCCGTACACAAGGCGGAACGGTGTAAAGCGCGTAGTTTCCTGCAGGGCGGTGTTATAGGCGAAGGTGACATACGGCAGGACCTCATCCCAAGTTTTGTGCTGGACATCTACGTACATGGACAACATGTCCGAGAGGGTCCTGTTCAATCTTTCGGTCAAGCCATTGCTCTGCGGATGGTAAGCTGTGGTCTTGCGGTGCGTTGTGCAGCTCAGCCGAAAGATGTGGTCGATTAGCTGCGCTGTAAACGCCGTCCCCCTGTCGGTAATGACGTGCGATGGGGCGCCGTGTCGCAAGACGATGTTGTGCATGAAAAACTCCGCGACTTCGGAAGCTGTGCCACGAGGGATCGCCTTGGTCTCGGCGTAGCGAGTCAAATAGTCGGTAGCAACTATGATCCACTTATTGCCGGCGTGCGACAAAGGGAAAGGGCCGAGGAGGTCCATACCGATCTGGTCGAACGGAGCGCGAGGGGCTGTAACGGGCTTGAGAAAACCCGCCGGCTTAAGTGGGGGCGTTTTCCGGCGCTGGCATTCTCGGCAGCTTTTAACGTAGCGTTTGACATCATCAGAAAGTCCAGGCCAGTAGTACATGTTCCGCACTCTGGCGAGCGTACGTGAAAAGCCCAAGTGGCCAGATGTGGGCTCATCGTGGCAGGCGAAAAGAACGTCAGCTCGGAGATCGGCTGGAATGACCAGAAGGTAAGGTCTATCGTTGCCTCTCGAGTTCTTCTTGTACAAGAGGCCTTGCAGCAAACAGAAGGAGCCAAGACGTCGAGAGAAGTGGCGAGGTATAGCCGTATCGCTACCTTCAAGGCGGTCAATGAGAGGGCGAAGTTCCGAGTCCGCCCTCTGCCGGGTCAGTAGGTCGGAGGCGGTGAGCGTACCAAGGAATCCGCTGTCGTCATCGGGCGCTGCGTCGCCAGGATCAACTGGTGCGCGCGACAGTGTGTCGGCATCTTCGTGTCTGCGGCCGGACTTGTAGACAATAGTGATGTCAAATTCCTGGAGCCGTAAGCTCCAGCGTGCCAGGCGTCCAGATGGGTCTCGCAAATTTGCCAGCCAGCATAGGCAGTGGTGATCGGTTACGACTTTGAATGGGCGGCCGTATAGATAAGGGCGAAACTTCATGGTGGCCCACACCACCGCAAGACATTCTTTTTCAGACGTGGAGTAATTGCTCTCGGCGCGGGAGAGAGTACGGCTAGCATAGGCGATAACCCTCTCAAGGCCCTCTTGGTGTTGAACAAGGACAGCTCCAAGACCGATGTTACTGGCGTCGGTGTGAACCTCGGTATCGGCATCTTCGTCGAAGTGCGCAAGAACGGGAGATGTTTGAAGGCGCTGGCGGAGCGTAGAGAAAGCGGTCTGTTGCTCAGAGGTCCAGACAAAGGAGGTGGTATTCCTGGTGAGACGCGTCAACGGCTCGGCAATCGTGGAAAAGTCCGCAATAAAGCGCCGATAGTACGCACAGAGACCCAGGAAGCGCTGGACAGCTTTCTTGTCGGTTGGAACAGGAAAGCGCGCGACGGCGGCAGTCTTTTCGGGGTCTGGCCGCACTCCCTCAGCGCTCACAACGTGACCCAGAAATTTGAGCTCTTCGTAACCGAAATGACACTTCTGGGGCTTCAGGGTAAGGTCAGCCGAGCGGAGAGCGTCGAGGACAGCCCGCAGGCGCTGGAGATGTTGATCAAACGTTTCCGAAAAAACGACGACGTCGTCCAAGTAGACAAGACAGCTTTGCCACTTGAGGCCTGTGAGGACGGTGTCCATCATCCTTTGAAACGTAGCCGGGGCGGAGCACAAACCGAAAGGAAGCACTTTGAATTCATAGAGGCCATCTGGAGTCACAAAAGCGGTTTTTTCGCGGTCCCGTTCATCTACTTCAATTTGCCAATAACCGCTCTTCAAGTCAATAGATGAGAAGTACTTAGCGCGCCGTAATCTATCCAGCGAATCGTCAATGCGCGGCAACGGGTAGACGTCCTTTTTGGTCACACAGATCAGTTTGCGATAGTCGACACAAAACCGGAGAGTGCCATCCTTCTTCCTAACGAGGACGACAGGCGAAGACCACGGGCTTTGGGAAGGTTGAACAACGCCATCATCAAGCATTTCCTGAACCTGGGTTTGAATAACTGCCCGTTCTTTAGCAGAAACACGGTAAGGCTGCTGTCGTATAGGGCGAGCGTCGTCATAGGTGATGATGCGGTGCTGCGTGATGGGTGTTTGACGAACCTTCGAGGAAGAAGCGAAGCACGGCTTGTATTCCTTCAGCAGAAGCTCCAAAGCCAGTCGTTGTTCCCGAGGCAGGTGGCAGTTTATGTCGACGTTTTCAAGGGAGGGCTCGTCAGTGCCGGCTGCCGCGGAAGCAAAACAAACAGGAGTATCGATAAAAGGTTCGGCAGAAGCAATAGCGGTTCCTGCAAAAAGATGTCGGTACTCATTAGAAAAATTTGTGACCAGCACCGCAGACCGGCCACTACGAAGCGTTAAAGGGCAACTCCGGCGATTTTTCGGACATTTTAGGTTAATGGCTGTTTTGTGTTCCTAAGAATCTCCTTTAATGTGTACGGTACAAGGTTTTCAAAAGCAACCCTAAAATAATTTTTAAACAGCAAAAAACGCTAAAATCGAAACCGAAACCGCCAAACCGAAACCGGGGAGGTGCTTTCGTGCGGTATTGAGCGTGACGTCACCGGCGGGTTGGCCTGGTTGGCCGCGCTGCGAAGTCCGTGCAGATATCGCTACTACTCGGAGCCGCGCTGTCGATATGTCTGCAAGCGCGGAAAACAGCTTTTCTGAGACCAGCGAGTCTTTCGAAGAGGACTCATGCGACGATTTTGGACTGGACGATTCACCATTCAGGTATGACCCACCGCCGCGCGAGCCAGCCGAATCACACCACAGGCCGCATCACCTGCAGCATGGAGACGGTCTGAACTCGGAGAAGTAAGTACTTGAGTCATCTCTCGTGCATGCATTTGTGACACAATCGTCTGAACAAAAGTTAATGTGATGCTCCCGCTGACAGCTGTTCGTGTGGCGAGTGCCGGCCGACCCAGTCTGATGAAGGAATCTGCTGCCAGAACGTTGCCGCGGTGCACAATGTCCTTACAGGGGCATGCATCACCAGCAGTCCTCTGTTTGCGAAGCTTTGTCTCGACGGCGAGCTTTTGGAAGTGAACTCACGCCAGCTGCAGTTCTACAACCCAACATACTTTGAGCACGCTGACCAAAACAGGTGGGCGTATTGCTACCTCTTCGAGGCGGCAGTGCGATTATTTCGCGAGCTTCTCAATTTTTTTAGTGACACATTACGAAATTCGCGACGCATGAAGCAATGTGCTTATTGTGCATCACTTTACGTTTAGCTACTCTGATTTATGCCTGTGAGCTGTGCTGGTGGATGGAGGTTTGTGACATACCGCAGCGCGGGCCTTTTTGTACGCGCCAGTCGATTTCTCTCAACAATCGGGAGTAAATGTAATTTTGCTATGAAAAGGCTCATGTTCTTGTCTGGAGCAATGTTTTGAGCGGCCGATTTCTTTCACGTTGAAGAGAATAATTGACCCGTTTTCTGCCAGCTGTGAGTGCATTTTATTTATTTTGATTAGATTTATTGGGGTTTCAACGTCCCATAGTGACTCAGGCTATGAGGGACGCCGTTGTGAAGGGCTTTGGAAATTTCGGCCACCTGGGGTTCTCTAACGTGCACTGACATCGCACAGTACATGGGCCTCTAGTATTTTGCCTCCATCGAAATTCGATCGCCGCGGCCGGGATCGAACCCGCGTCTTTCTGGCCAGCAGCCGAGCGCCGTAATCACTGAGCCACAGCGGCGGGTATTTTTATTTATTTTATTTACAAATACTGCAGGCAGCAGCGCTGTTCAAGGAGGAGAGGAATTACATGCATTGCAGCAACAGTTCGGCAAACATATTTCCATTTGAGCATTCAACAACAGATGAAGGCAAACAGTGCCACCGATGTGTTGAGGGAAAAGTATGAATTCTGCATAGAAGTAAGGGCAAACTCTGATAAAAAAAAAGTGGAACTGACGGTGCATTCACCATCATGCATTTGCTTACTGCAGTTTTCATTTCAGGAAGTTGAGGTATACAGCCTATAGGCTGTTCGTATGGTGGGTGTGGGGCCACTTGGGCAAGAAAAATCGGCAGCCCCTTCCTGGTTGTGCACTAGGAAAAATCAGGAAGGCATTTCCAAGCACACACTATCAGACCTTCTCATGGGAATAGGTGAGTAAAGCTTGCACATTGTTCATGCATAAGCAGCTGTGTTGAGCCTTAGTCTTGGCTTTATTTGTTTTTGAAGTGTGTGCAACAGGAATTCACATTTGCACTTCCCATGCAACACAGCAGCAATGTGACTCAGGTTTTTAATCCATGTCAGCATATGGAATGTTATAGGGAAAAAGTTAGCAAATGTGTGTGACAGAGTGGGAAAAGGAGTAGAAGGATAAAAAGCCAGGACTCCATGGGCATAGTCTTGCAATGGTTTATTCACAGAAATTAAACTGCAGGCAATGCACGGAGAATACTTTTCAAGGTTGCAACCACAGCTGTCATCTGTGCGTGCACAGGTTTGAATCATAGCATTGGAGAGAAGTGCCTGTTTTTTGTTTAAAACAGGTTACCAAAGCAACAGCTACGCAAAAAAAAAAATGAAAAGCACGTAATTCTCTGATCATGCATTCCGTACTCTGGCCACCTTGCCAGCTAAGTTTTCAAAGCCCGAAACGTGAGTGGTGCTTCTTCAGTGCTTCTTCTTTCGTAGGTTTTAGGCCATACTTCGCCGCAAGTGTGTCATGTTGGCGATGCGAAGCAGCATCCTCAGCTGCAGAGTATGACGGCCACATGTTGAGGCATTCCAGCACGGCATTGATGAGAACAGGCACGTATCCTGGGGAAGAAATGAAATCTAACATGAATGAGGAATCTTAATCCTCCAAGCATTATAAGCCTTCACTTTGTAAAGAAATGAGTGGCGAAAACTATGTGTGCCTTTGACTGTGGTACCTACCATAGCTTGTTGGCTCCTTCACATACACCACCGTCCATTCCTTTTCTCCTCTAGAAAATTTTTGTGAGCACTTGGGAGCCCCATCGCCATCACAGACCACAGCTCTGTCACTGTTGTGATTGTAGTGTATTGCAGCAATTCGTGTTCTGCGTACAAATGGGCACAGAGCAGTGTTCTTGTTAACAGACAATCACTGCACTTTCAGAAAAAATTACTGACATTTCACAAATGTTTGCCTTTTCCTTCAAGGAAATATGCATTTCCTAAACTGCTGTACTTTGTGAAGACAATGACATGAACAAGGCCACTAATGTGAAAGTAAGGGTGCTACTACATGGCAAACGTGTTGCCTACACTAAAGGTTTTTGCTGTGTGGCAGCAGCATGCAACTCACATTGAAGGCCACTGAGGCAATGTGTAGAAAGGGCTGTTATGGCAGTGCTTCGAGCACCATCCACAAGCCAAGCAGATTTGTGCCTGCATGGAAAAAGCCTCTCATAGAGTAGGGCTATTGTGAATGCACAGAAGTGTCATAGCACGCTCCCCTTTTTAACGATTACAGAAGGAACCACTAGCTGTCACGGGGTTTAATTGTTCTCATAGATAGGTGCAGTACTACAAAAATATTGAGGCAACCGAATCACAACTTTGTTGGGGTTCTGTTGTTTTTCTTCATTAGCAGCTGAACCTAAATATATTTAAAGACCTACATTGCAGAATTTTAGTTCTCTTTATCTGAGACGCAGTTCTCATCCCTCAGAACACAATAGATTACAGCCTATCAGAATATATTTCTTTTCTACATTAATAGCGGTGCCAACCCTCACTGCAACTGATCTGGATTAGCAGCATTGGTTGCGTATCCTATTACACTGCATCTGTGAATTTGATCCCATTACTTTTCTCATTCTGCTGCTGCATCGCCTATGGAGGGCTTCTACTGGTTTGGAAGTATGTGATTGGTACGACTAACACAGTGAAATACAACTGGGAATACATTTATGTAACATTACCTGGATAGCATTCCCTCATACGTGAACTTGCTGCTCTTTGGTGCGAAATGTATGAGCAAACCATGGAAGGATTCAAGTCCATACGTTTGTGCATTGTTTGAAGCATGCACAATGTCACGTAGGAAGTGTGGCGCTGCCAAAATCTCCTTTAGTTTCTGAAATGTGGGTGACCCTGAAAGTAAAGGTAAGAAATTTTAGCTTGCAGGGTAAATAAATATGTGAAGCATGCAGAGAATGGCTCTTTAAAATACTATGCCCTGAAGGTAGTACTGAAGTGAAAACAAGAACAAAGTGGAAAAGCAGAAATTAAATGGGAGTGCACCGAATTTTGGTGAAAGAGTATGGGAGTAGTGCAACTTTACAGCAGTGATTAGTTTTCACATTGTTTCAGCAGATGTAAAAAGAAGAGTTTATTTCAGAGTTCAATACCGTACCTTCAATGATCCAGTCGCGTGGTTCCACTTCACCATGAAAACATGAAGGGTGGAGTGGATTTGGATGCTGATGAACATTGACGATATGCCTGAGAATGGACAGCCACCTTGCACGAAAAAGTTCTTCTTTGCCGTCGCTGGTAACGGCACACCAGTAAAGGTGTCGAACTATGGTTCGTCTCCATCCCAGCACTATCTCGTGCTGTCTTGCACGTCCTAGTGCAGCTATCTTCTTTTTCAGTCCTTTAAGAGAGGGTTCATTTTTATATGAGGTACATATCAGAAAATACTTTTCTATGTGAAGTGTTGTTGGTGTTTCAGTGTGGCTAATTAGAAATAGTATTTCAAGCTACACTGAAGATGTTATTGAGATTTACCTTTTGCTATGTGCCAGACATCAAAGAGGTGGCTTATTGAGGGATGGGAGCTTTTCAGGAACGACTTGACTTCGGTGTGCCGATCAGTGGTGATGCTTGAAATCACCACACCTTGTTTAACGAGGTAATCCAGCCCTCTCTCCAAGCCTGTTTTCTCCATCTTGTTACTGGACGCAACTTCAGTGGACTGCAATAATAATGCAAAAGTACTTTGTGAACCTGAAAGAGAGATGCTGTTTTCCAGGTCGAAAACATGCCCAGAAAGAGCTGTGCATGCATATGTGATGCAAATGGTTTATGATGGCATATGATAACCAATTCTATTGAAATGGTTATCATATGCTATCATAATAAATCTGCCAGTAAGAATTTTGTGCCATTGCTGAGTAGGTCAATAGGTTGCTTCGGTCTTCTCAGACCAGAACAAACTTAAAGGAGTATACAGACATCGTATTTTGGTGGCATGTTTGCTTCTCTATAATGATGCGTAAGAAACTACTATGCATGAAACACTATGCGGTATTCGGCTACGATGGCTAAATAATTTATATTTCAACAGCCGACCGATGGCTATGACGTCTAAGAGGGGTTACATGTCACGCGAGGCATGGGAAAACTGTGATATAATCGCTGCTTCATCGCATTAATTCACTACAGTGCTGAAGCCAGCCTTCCTCAAGAGCCGGAATGACAACATATGTAGAAGCGCCGATTATTGCAGTTTTTCATGCATCACCTATATTACTCTCTTTGACATCATAGCCATCGTTCGACTGTTGAAACCGAAACAGCATGAGAAATAAGTTCGATTATAAATTATTTATCAGTCGAAGAGGTACACCACGTGGCAATCCATGTATAATAAGGCCTTACGCCTCATTACAAATAAGAAAACGTGTACCCAAAAGTTAGGTGTCTACAATGCTTTGAGAACCTTGATATATGGCTGTGTATGGGAATTTGAGTCTTCTTTCGTAATTAAGGATCAAAATAAAATTCAGACCTTAAGGCATGCTCAATAGCTTAAGGGAAGAAGTTGGGATCAGCCCAATGCTCATAAAAAAACTTGTGTTTATACTGCTTTTCAATGTGCAAGGAATGCAGTGTGTAAATTAGCGGATGAAAAGCAATGCGTCTCCTGCATTCACAATCACTGGCATAGATAAACCAACCGTAGCCTAATAAAATGAAAACATCCGGTGAAGATGCTCGGTTCATTTGAAGAATGGCACCAAAATATAAAAGCAAGCTCTACCTTGACAAGTTCGAAGTGCAGGACTTTGTTGAGGGTGGTGTCCATAAGTGTGTATGTCCCAAAGTCTGCAGAATGGCCTGGTGTGTCGCATCTGCCATCGCCGGATAAGCAGCGTGGCTGGCCTTTGATTTCATTAATCAGTCTTTCTTGTTCAGAGGTCCATACCTAAAAGGCAAGAAGAGTCCATTGCTAGATGCACTGTGCAGTAATGAACGTAAACAGAGCATATCTGGAGCATTTCTGCCAGAATCCAAATAAGGATATCATTCAATCGATCGATGAATGAGTCTGACAAATCTGCTAAGGCTCTCACATGCACATGCAAACTGAGGAATAGGCTATTGTATTTATACTTCTCCAGCGGCAAAATGCCTCGACGCACTCAATGATTGAAGGGAACTTTGTCATGTACGATAATTTGACCACATATTTTTACGCTGATGGTTTTGTATGATTTTTTTTTTCAGGTGCTGCATGTTAGTGCACTTTTTATTATAGCCAGTATTGATGATCCTGAAGACGAGGAAGAAGGGGCAGAAAAATACCAACAGTAAAGAAGAGGAAGCGCGCGTGTGTGTGGACTATCGAGGAGAAGAGGAGAAAGAAAATCGAACATTGGAGGGTGTGAGATCATGTGAGGAAGGCATGGCATGTATCATGATGAGTCTCATCCGTGGAGACCGAGACCGCAAATATGGTGACCTTAGACCCGTGACGACTGGTTGTTCCCGAGAATTAGACTCCGAGGCTGGCATGACAGACGCCATTGGCAGCTCAAGAAAAGGGCGAGATATATTGGAAGCGGTCAGCGGACCTCGAACGAGTGCTTGTGAGTTCCTTTTTGGAGGACTACTTCAATGCGAGTGACCCCGGAAAACTGTTTCGCGAGTTTACGTTGTTGCAATGTGTGCGGGAAGTGAGCTTTTCATGTACTTATCATACGACATCCGTCGTTGACTCTCTAGAGGTGTGTCAAAGCTTGTTGTGTGACCTTGTGGTGCCTTGCATTTGGCTTCCTTGTTCAGTATATAAAATGTCCCTTCTGTGTTCTTGCTCTGCACTCTCACCACAAGCAGTGTGGGCCCACTCGATAGCTTGAGGACAGTAACATCTCACAATTATCCTTAAAATATTTATTTTATTTTGTCTTCCGAGGCTTCCTCTTACTTGCACTCTAATGATAAGTTGCTTTTGCTCTATTAAAATCCTGTGGTTCATGCCTGTATGCTTTTAAGTAGCTGAATAGATGTTAGTGTGAATTATGTGCACAACAATTCGATTTAAACTGCAGCATTAGAGATTACAACTATCAATAGTAACACAAACCTTCTTCACAGCAGGTAGGAGGTAACAGCGCTGAAATTGAAAGTACTGCGTCTTCTGTAAGGCCTGCACACCCATAATTGACATCATTCTGATCACTTTTGTAGGGCTGCTGCCAGAAAATAGAATGGCCGAACAGAAGAGCACGTTGCCCAAAGGCTTATTGTTGACCATCGGCTGGCTCTGCCACTTTGACGTGTGGGCATTCACACAGGTGATGGTCGCTGTAATCATCGTCCCTGCTGTGGTGATGTCAACACTGGAGTCTGCAGCTCCACATATACGGCAGATTTGCAGAAGTTCTTCTAGATTCGTATGAAACACAATGTACTTTCTTTCGGCGACTTTGTCTCCTGGCAGCACATCTGCTGGAAGTACCCTGCATAAATATTTGTAAACACATTTATTCCTTTTTTTATTTGCACCTTTCAACAGAACGACTTCACTGAGAAGCAGACTTTATGATGAATAGCAACAGAGCTGGAGGCTTGATAAAAAAAGCCGGAAAAATGCAGTACACTTACTCGGAATCACTGTCATCTGCTACTGTTTCGTCACAAACATATGAGGATGCGTTGGTGCAGTCACTGCAATTTAGAAAGTTCATTACTCCAAAATGCAGACTAGAAAGATAGAATCTGCTTGCATCTTTTTTTCTATTCAGATACATATGGCGTATAACGCACTCTGGGAGTGTTACCGTGATATAAAGTAGGACACATTCATTATAACAGCAAAAGCCAAGGCCTGTAAAATGAGCTATACGCATAGCTAACGACGTGCTGTTCAAGTCATGCTAGCGTATTTCACACTCATGCTATACAATATGCGCCACAGTATTCCTGTCTGCCAGTCCATGTTATCTTCAATATGACTTTTTTGTTATCATATTGTGCAGGTGAGGAAGAAAAACCAAACTAGAAAATTAGACGTGTCGAGTAAAACAGGCACTCTATGATGTTGATTTCCCAGCACTGTTAACAGCAGTCAAGCACTTTTCAAACGTGGGGTGCTACCTGTGTGCTATACACATCAAATGTAATTAAGCTAAACAAGTGGATGAAACCAAACTTGGTCATAGGTTATGTACAGTCGGGGACTAAAGTCTGTGGACCACGTATTCCTCAAACGAAGCCGATAGCTCTACTATTAGTCGACGGCTGGAGACCACACTTGTGGAGATGAAAGAACAAAATTTTGACTTTTACCTCCCCAAGTGTGGTCTGCAGCTGCCTGCTAATAGCAGAGCTATTGTCTTCGCTTGAGCAACACGTGGTCCACACACTTTTGTCCTCGACTGTACATGTCTACAGTGTGCACACCTCAGTAATTTGATTAACGAAGAAAATGAAAATGTGTAAATATCTTAGTCCTTACACATCATCATCTGATCCATCAGAGTCACTGGGATCACTCAGGTAAGCAGCCCTGTAAAGAAATGTTGCAAGGACATGTCATAACACTCTAATAAAATGAAGAGAACTCATCATCCATGTTTCACAGTCCAGCACAAGCAACATACATGAAATTGTCAAAAGCTGGGGCCTCAATGCTTGGTCTAGGAGATGAGATCAGCTGCCTGGACTCTTCAAATACCTCTGCAGCATCAGAATGCAATGGGTGTTCTGTCTGCTCATCAGCATTCAGAAAATTAGCTGCATCCACCTGAATCCCTGTACATAAATAAAAAAAAATTGTTCGAGCAAAAATGACTTCCACACTTTCCATTGCTTGCTGCAGTATTGCACTCACCAACAGACACTGTTTCAGGGCGTGTTTGCACAGCTCTTGACCTGTATGGCCTGTAGCATACTTGCACAGCTTTCGTCTCGCTTGGCCTGCAGCATGCTTGCACACCAAACTCACGTCTTTGAGGCGATCTGGCATTTACGCCAGATGCTGCTATATTGTCAGCATCACACGTGTCAGTACTGTCATGGTAGGTGGGATCCATGTTTCTGCTGCAGCTTGCAACCTGATCGCGTAGCTGCGCTTCTTTGAGAGCCTCCTGGACCAACTGTGCAAAAACGGAAAGTAGTGATAGGACGCTAACAATTTGCGAAATAAACCAGTATGCATGTAAGTACAATGGCAAACAAAACCAAGGGATGTACATTTAGCTTTTTTCTTAAACTAGTGTAAAGTAAATGAAAATAACGCTTGGGCACTAAGTCCACGCAGCCATGGTAAACAGTTTAATTATGCACGATTAGCAGACGCTACGCATGCAGCGGTTCCGCAACTGAATTTTTCTTTCGGCTCCTCGCGGTAGCCTGCACCGATATCAGCGCGCGGCATCTAAAATATAATTTCCCGCGGTGTGCTGTTGCCGAGTGGTCATTACTCATTCAATTAAAAATGAATTCGAGCTTTTTTTAGCTTACCGTGGTCCGCTTCCTTTTGACGGCCGCGCTTCGTTCAGCTGGCCGCTGCGATGGGCGGTTGTACTCGAACAACGTTGGCACAGAGCCAGCCTTCAAGCGCCGGTTGAACGAAGCCTTAGCGAGTCCAAAGCTCTCTCTGAGGTACACGCTGTCTTCATAGCAATCTGGCGCGAAATGTTCCGAGCACAAGCGGGTATGCTTACTCGGAGACCAGTTGACACGGCGGACAGCTCTCACCCACTTGTCGCAAAGGTTCTTATCGCCAGGAAACCTATGGTAGACCACGCCCGTTGTCACAGATGAAGAATTTGTGCACCCCACAGCACAACAGAAATTGCCGTGACCCATCACTCTGGCGTACACAAGCACGTTGAGATGGCGCGAAATTGCACAGGTAGTCGAAATAATTCCGGAGACTACGGCACCTCTTTCTTCTTTCACTGCTTCCTTTACCCCTTTCCTTACGTCGCGGTTCGCGTGTCTGTTACAGCTTACTTTCCTGAAAACCAATTTTCAGTTTTCCCCTGCACTGCCAACGCCAGCGCACGCCCGACCAGGTTGACACGCCGAACCGCCGGTGACGTCACAGTACAGGGTGGCCTGTAGAATTTGCTTGATCAATGGGTGCCGCTCGCGTCGAGGAGCGCTTGTCTTCAAAATTCGCTTGCGGGAAAACTACGTCGCTTTCAGGTGCGAAATTTTACATGCGACATCAGGCTGCCATAAAGAATGCAGGCATAAAATTTCATTTCGATCGATGAACATCGAAAAATCGCCGGAGTTGCCCTTTAATAGACTGCGAGCGGCACAGATGCCTTGAGTAATACCCCTGCCACACGGCAAATTTAATGTCATTCCCATCGAATGACATTCGTTCAAAACGACATTAGTTTGCTGCCACACGAGAAAATCTAATGTCATTCGATGAAAACGACATTAGGTATCGAATGAGTTCCCTGAACACATTCGCCTGCGACGTCCGAGCTAATGTGTTCCCTCGACACCAGAAGCTTGGTGAGAATATACACCGAAAAACACGATTACAAAAACGTCACAAGCACTGTAATATTTCCGCGTCCCTACGATTGTGCTGTCGTTCATTTATGTATATAAAAATGCCAAATAGAATTGGAAAAAAATAAAACTCACTCTCGCTACCAGCCTTGCGTGGTTAACATTCACAACATGGCGACGCCCAGCTCACCCGCTTCGGACTGAATACTGCGTCGCCGCTGCATTTTTCGACGCGATAGCTTGCTCTAAACGGTTGTATTCGCTTTTATTTTGTGCATTCTCATCCCTCCGTAACAATATAGGTTTGAAATATCAGCCGCTTTTGAGATAAATTTCAGAATTTCTTGATGCTAGGCTTAACTATGCACGGCGTACACTGTCGTCATAGCAACGACCCCGAGCGAAGTATTTCTCCAACTTTGCACTAGAATCTACATTTTCATTTCATCCAATTGATTTACATTAAAAAAAAACAAAGCCTTTGAATGCATTCATTACTGCCGTTAATAAAAGAGAAAAACGTTTTTTCGGCACTGAGTTCAGGAGGTTTGACTCGCTATCGTCTAGATGGCGCCACAGTATGTTATGCTTCTCGCGCGCTACGCTAGTCACACCCAACCACCGTGCTCCCTACTAAAACTGTTGTGAGGAGGGGCGGCAGTGCGCGCAAGGTGCGCCTGTAGCATGCGCAAAGCTTTTGCGGACGCACAGCTAATACTGTCTAATTCCACCATAGAGAGCATTTCACAATATGACGTCCGCCATTTGCCTGCCGCCGCTGGCTGAGGTTTGGCTTGGCTTGGACTTGTGGTGGATAGCAGTGATCAACACGTTATTGAAATCAACGTTTTTAGATCCCTCGCACAGCGCGCCTATCTAAATACGTTGATTAAAATGAGGATGAAGATTTTAGAATCGCTTTCCATTAGCAAAGCAATACTTTTTGCAACGTATTGAAGCATACATCGAAATTTTTGTATGCTGTACTCACTGTACTCTCTTTCCATCGCAATCGCCATCATTTGCAAATGACATTAGTTTTTGCCGTGTAGCAGCGCGCAGAAAAAATGACATTAAGTCGAACAAATGTCATTCGATGAGAATGACATTAAATTTGCCGTGTGGCAGGGGTATAAGCAGGAGTGAACAGTTAGCCTCGGCGACTGCTTCTGCGTCATGCAAGTCGTTGCAGGCGACTTCAACCAAAACACTGCTCCGTGGCGGCAACGTGACACTGTCTGCAGAAACACGAAGGGCGGCACTGCGGTGGCAAGAGTCGGCGAGGTGGGTGGCTTGACTGGTCGAAAAGCTGATGATTCGGTGGCGGAGGTCGATCACAGCACCATACTCCCGCAGGAAGTCAATGCCGATAATGAGATCGCGGGAGCAATTGCACAGAACTACACAACTGATGACGAACGTCATGAATCTGAACGCGAGCCGTGCAAATGCCCTTTGGGGTAACGAGATGACCACCGGCTGTACGAAGATGCACCACAGAACATGGAGTAAGCACTTTTTTCAGAAGAGTCGCCAATTTATCACTGATAATTGAATAGTCGGCCCCGGTGTCCACTAATGCACTGACTCTGTGACCGTCGAGAAGAACAGGTATGTCCAAAGAAACGGGGTTGTCTAGGTCGGATGACGGTGCCATCTGTTCACGGTCGGAACGTAGCGGCGGCGACGGGAGGTCTTCAGCGCAGCGACTCCCAGCGACCTCGCCCCCGAAGGTCGCCGGTCTCAGTTTTCCCGACGAGGGCTGGGCGAGCGACCCTGTGGTGCTCGCGAGGAGCTGTGGGGGTTCGGGGAAGAGCGCCTCGGAGACGATGAGCGCGGCTGATGCGGCGTGCGGGCTGAAATTCGCTGTTCCGCTAGGAAATCTTCAATGGCAGGGGGCCGATGGCCAAACCGGGGTCTGGGTGAATCGGCTCGAAAGCCCTGCAAACCGAGACGTCGATAAGAGCAGTTACGGTAGAGATGTCCTGGTTCTCCGCAGTGAAAGCAGAGTGGCCGGTTATCAGGTGTGCGCCAGATATCGGCCTTCCGCAAGGGCGCTCGGCGATCGTCGAAATACTGCACTGGTGGCACGGAGGACCGCGGCTCAGGAGGCGTTACCGGAAACGGTGGTGGCGAAACCGCAGCCGGGCGCCTCGCAATTTCAGCATAGGTGGGGCGGTGACATTCTCCTGGTAGAGGAGGTGTTTCGACAGCAGGAACCCTGAACGCCTGTTGCACTTCCTCGCGAACAAGAGCAGAAATCGAACCTAGCGCTGGCTGCGAAGGGCTGCAAAATTTCAGGACCTCTTCACGCACGATGGTGCGAATCAGTTCACGCAGATCGTCAGGGTGGCTCCCGGAGGTAGCAAACGATGCGTTGACAGCAGCAGCATGCACGGGCCGGTCGTAGGTCGCAGAACGTTGTTGCAGCACCTTTTCCATCGTTGTGGCCTCTGTAAGGAATGCAGCAACGGTCGATGGTGGGCTGCGCACGAGGCCTGCGAAAAGCTGCTCTTTGACGCCACGCATCAAATGCCGGAGTTTCTTGTCTTCCGGCATGGCCGGGTCAGCTCTTCTGAATAGGCGCGTCATGTCCTCGACGTACATCTGGACAGTTTCGTTCGGCAGCTGGATGCGAGATGTAACGTACTTGTTGACGAAGGGGGGCTTTAATAACAAGTGCGAAGACAGACAAGGCCACGCAAGCTGGGGCAGCAAGGGCGACAGATTCCACACGGCGCGAGCCCCTTCTTCGTCGTCGTCAGCAGCTATGCGCCACCTGGCAATGCTAGGTGGCAATATGTATGCAGTTTTAGCATCTTGTCAATGTATTAAAAGTGAACTTTCGTAAATATGAAATTAATTAATCCGAAATATATTTCAATCCTAACAAACGGGCAGTCCTTTTAAACGTCTTTGCACACTTCTAGCTGCCATGAACAGTCGAGTGCTCGAAATCGTGTTTCGGGAAATGGCATTTGCGTGTCGTCAATGTATTGGAAGTGTACTTCCGTAAATACGTAATTAATTCGTCCAAAGAACACTGAAATTCTAGCAAATTGGCAGTCCGCATTAGCATATTTGCAGCGCACTACAAGCTGTCGTTGAACAATCTAATGCTCAAAATCGAGTTTTGGGACACCGCATTTTGGTGCTGGCAATCTATTTAAAGTGTACTTTCGTAAATACGCAATTAATTCGTCTGAAGTATATTTAAATTCTAACAAATGGGTTGTCCGCGTAAACATATTTGCATTACACTTCAAGCTACCGTGGAACAATCTAGGGCTCGAAATGACGTTTCAGCGAAGAGTGAAAACTTTCCCTTTTTTGTCATCCTTTCGTTTATGGTAACTTCTAGCAGGAAGGTGATCACCACTTATACCCCTGCTACACGGGCGCTTCGAATGCCTTCCAGCCGAATGTCATCTAACGATGCTACACGTGTTCTGTCTAAGGGAGTGCTTGAAGATAATATTACGTCAATGAATATTAACCGCGTCAGCATGAAATTTCCCCGGGAGTGCGCCGATGAGGACGACTGCACTCATACTGTTGTTTACATCGCTTGTTTACATAACATAAAACGCAATCTGCGCTTTGGTTCTAATAAACAATCTGTTTTCTTTTTTACTGGTTGTACTCGTGATTGTTTACGCAGTGCTACAATGTGTGGGAAGCGATGACGCGATCGCACGCCTGAGAAAGCCGGGTTGTTGGCATCGCGCAGGACTGGCGCTTCTCGCTTCCCGGCTTTCTCCGACGTGGCCAGTACTTTTTTTTAAACTACTTTATCCAGAAGTATGTATGGCGACTGTTCGCTTTAACTGAAACGGCCTAACTTGTTATCCACAAGCTAGCGACGGCGACGACTGCTGCTGGCCGTAAAGCACGGCTCGGCAGTCTGGGTCACACCGGCGATTCCCGTTTATCGTACGCGTGCCCTGCGATGTAAGCAATAGTTGATTTCAGGTCACTGTTGCCAAAACTACACCTGGTGACCATTTGCATTCGCTAAAGCTTGTGATTCGCTCTTCACAACCGCCGAAATCACAGATCCAACCCTGCGAACTCGCTGGGCCTAGTCGTCGCGGAAGGGAACAGAGCCGTCGTCGATTGAAATTGATTTGGCAAGCGCTTATCGCTGGTGAGTGTTCAGGTATGCACACGTGAAATATAGCCGTTCGTTTCGCTCATTTAGAAGCGCGAGCATACACACACCGCCGCCTCATCACCGTGCTCTCGCTCAGCCGCCGACAAGGCTGACCGTCCGCCGACCGGATTCGTCGGTGTCGTTGGCCTGAAAAACGTGTCCCTCTAGAATCATATTATAGTAAACTAGATATTTCACTATAATTACATGCTGTTGTTCAGCGTGATATATACTGTCGTTGTCGGACTAGTGTGACCGCCGTCGTCGTCGTCGCTGTACACTGAAAACGAGCTGAGGCTTTCGAATGCGTTTCGAAAGCGTCGCGCAGCACCGCGGCAGTCCATCGAGTCCGAATGTCATTCCTATTCTCGAATGCCATTCCACTCAATGTCATTCGAACATTTCCGTGTGAGAACGTGATAGCATTATACCAGCAAAAGCGCCTTGGGTACTTCTGGGTCCGAATAAGCCAGCGGAAAGGACCCCGTGTGGTAGGGCAGACCGGCTCCCTTACACGCCCATGTATCTGTTGGTTGACAGTTCGACTCCTGACCTGTGCCTGACGCAAGTTTCAACTAGCAATTCCGTTCTCAACTAATCCAAGATTCGAACGCGACCAGTAGGGTACTTCTGCGATAATTTGGAAGCCCACAGTATTTGCGCAAAAAAAGGCATCACCGTGCAAAATAGTGCGTCGCTTTCGCTGGGTATATATACGGCAAGCCAAGTATAGCGCTTGTCGTAGGATTTGTTGTTTGCTGTGTCGCTGTCGTCTTGGTATGCTGTATGTAGGTATCTGCCGTTCCCATTCAATCACGTGACCTTATAATATCAGACTCCTGTTGATTGATGATAAATACCCGTGTACGATTTGTTCTCCAGTTGATGAATTAACCCGTGTCATTCCACGGAGCCGCCCAGTAGACTTTTTTAAGCCCGAGTAAACACATTTTTAATGTATTAAATGCATATTTTTAGTATATTTCTAATGTATATTTTTATTATATTTTTAATGCATTATAAATATGCTAAGCGGGCAAAAATGTACTTTTCACGTATTTTTAAGAACGTTTAAAATATTATTCCTAGTATACTTAGAAAGCATTCGTATTGCAGTTTAAGCATAGGGACAAAAAAATGCGAAATAAATATGAAATTAATACAATACGTTTGAAATGCATTTTTAGCACATCCTCTTTTTCGCTAAGGGTGGTAGTGGTCAGCAATCTTGTGTTGATGAAAAAAAAATATAAACAGTCCTGATTCAAACTGAACGGCGTCCAAAAGTTGCCAGTCTTCGTCCATCGCAAATGGACTTTTCAAAACACGTATTGTGCTAAACGGACGTAAAGGGCGACGTGGACTGCTGCTAGAACCTAGTGAGCAAATTGTTCTCGAATATCCTGTTTTGTAGAAAAAGTGCGCAGTCATATTTTTGCTGCAGAGCGAGGCCACAAACAGCCATCGCGTGTATTATCGATGTATAAGTCATATCATGGACACAGTATCACAAATATGCAATGTCATATGCGTCATTACTTGGCTCTGTGAGATATGCAGGAATAAAGAAAACCATGGCTTAACTTACCTTGGCACCGGCCTCCGGGTGTAGCAACAGGAAAATTAAAGTACCAAGGAAACCAGGGCCTTGCACTGATACCCTGAAATCTTTATAACATTTGCGCCTTTCCAATAGACTTACTTCTATAATTTATCCCGAACCTACGCTTCATCTTGCTTGTACGGACTCTTGCTGCCCTTGCTAACGTTTATAGTTACCAACGTTGAAATCTGTTGTTCCCGCTAGTTAAACGATCAGCTTTGTGTTGCTTCCACGCCTTACGATCTTCTCGCACAGCTGGACAGCGGCGAGCCATAAACTGTTGTTGCGATGTAATATCAGGTATAAACCAAAAACTACAGATTTTCAAATTCAACACATTAGATTCCAAGAGAAGGCAGGAGGAGCAGGGGTGGCAGAGAGATAGGTTGCGAGATGAGATTTCAAAGTTTGCGGGGATAAGGTGGCCGGGGCTGGCCCAGGGCCAATGTAATTGGAGACATGGGAGAGGACTTTGTCCTGCAGTTCACGTATAGACTGCTGCTTCTGATGATGAGGAAATTGAACTTACAAAAAGTGTGCACATTGTAATTGTGCGTTGAAGAGTCTAGCTCACTGGCATTTGTTTAGAAAGAGCGCGCATTCTAAGAATTCCGAATGTGTAGCTTTAGGCGAGTACATGTAAAATTCTATTTCGTGGATACTTGACGAAAACATTCTTCCACTTTGGCCCTAAGCGCATGTAAAAGTTACGGAAAATCCACTTCATTCTGGCCGCTTCTGTTGCGTCTTTCAAGAAAACTGGGCAAAATATTCGAGGGACACTTAAGCCCCGCCTCGAGGGTATGACGTGAATGCGGTAATAGCTTTCTTCAGGGGCCTGGGGCCCTTTTTGCGTATCGTTTCGCAGACACGTACACTTAGGACAAGACCCAGAAGGCCTACCTTTAACAAAGTTGGACGAATGTGTCTCGGTGCCTGTTCCGCTTCAGTCAGTTCGACAGGACTGCCCACAGTTACCTTTGTTATTCGCTTTATGGTTTATTGGGGTTTAACCTCCCAAAGCAACTCAGGCTATCAGAGACGCCGCAGTGAAGGGCTCCGTCTTGAGCCGCTATGCTATAGTGTCATCAAAAATTGCGAGTGACTTAGCTCAGCTAGGCCAAGATATATGTAGTGTATACAATCAGTTTCGTCTACTGGCATTTCGGTAGCGACATGCAGCCGCTGTCGTTCAGCAGCTTGGCGGCGTCTCTTCTCGAGACGTTCCTCTCGTTCTCTTGTCATCTCGGCCGCCCGCTTAGCCTAGGTGGTGTTGCCTTAGCTTTTCTCGCCTCGTTTTCACGCTGTCGGCTAGCCTTGTACCATGTGACGACTTCTGGACCGGAAGACCCAATTTCACGCAGCCTGTTGTACTGCTTCCGTGACGAGCACGGACGCTCTCCTTCTTCCATGATGCGCGTCTGAGGAGCGAGCGCATCGCTTCCGGCTTGTATCCCAGCTGCGCGGCGCGACTCTGCGCATGTGCAGTGCGGCGCAGCGTAGCGGCTGCGGCGCCATGGTTGCCATGGTACTGGTTACCATGGAAACAGCGCATGTGCAGTAGTGGCCTTTGGCTGGCGCCACGAATTGAGTCGTTGTATGCCACAGATGGGATTAGCCAAAACAGCAATTCGTGGCTTCAGGCTATCATATTGTGAAAACAAGAAAATTTAATGAACGGAAAGGTGGAGAGAATGTGAAATCAAACTTTTGACCTGTACTGAGACGTTACCCTTTTCTGTTCTGATAAAAAGAGCGTGCTCGAGGTTTCGCCCATAACTGATTAGAAATCCAAGGGGTTTTTGGCTAGGACACTGGGATAGAAAACTAAGCCTTTGTGGAGGCATCAGGTGGGACTCCGAAGAATATTTGGGCGTTCCCTTGCAACAGTATTGCAGTAGAGGGCGTCATGGGAATCTCAAATCTCGTTTCTCAGGCGACAAACACAGGCTTGCAAGGTTTATGGTTTATGGGCTTTTAACGTCCCAAAGCGACTCAGGCTCTGAGGGAAGCCGTAGTGAAAGGCTCCGGAAATTTCGACCACCTGGGGTTCTTTGACTTGCATACTGACATCGAACAGTATACGAGCCTCTAGAATTTCGCCTCTGTCGAAATTCGACCGCGGCGGCCGGGATCGAACCCACGTCTTTCGGGTCAGCAGCCGAGCGCCATAACTACTGAGCCACCACGGCGGCATGGCTTGGAATGGTATAAGCTGTCTGTGTTCGCATGAGCACAGGTATGCAATACCTTCTTGGTTTGGAAGCTCACCTCCGTAATTCAGGTACTGCACTGTGCAAGGAAAAAAGTATAAGCAATGCATGGAATGCTTGCGACTTGTGTGGTGCTGTCACTGGAAGCCAATGCGTCGAGACAATTAGTTTCTCCCTCTGGAGTCTGATGGAGATGGTCTTCAGCAATTGCTTGTCTATCAGCATGTTTCAAGTTTTTTTTTTTTATATAACAGCAAACCACCCCTTCCTTGTAGCTGTGCATAATAAAGAATTAGGTCCCATTTGCCTATTCTGTTTGCGCCCAATGGCCATTGACGTAAGGGGCCTTTGTGGGGTTTTCTTAAGGAAGTTTCTGACGCATTCCACTTCCTCGCTCCACATTTTTCCTTGTATACCTGTAGAGTCTCTCCAGAAAACAAACACAAGTTCTGATTGAGACGTTATTTCCTGTACCGATGTATTGGCAGCTTTTTGCGTTTCCTTATTCGCGCAGATCTAATTGCGAGAAGATCCGACCCCGTGACCGTGGGGTCAGTAGGAAAGCGCTTGAAATATCTCGCAAAGAGAACATTTCGGGGACACTTGGCGCATATTAAAGGGCTCTAAGGGCACTAAAGGGAGGGGGGGGGGGGGGGGGGGTTGCAAGAAGCTCCGCCTCCCGAGGAATTCCCGTGGGATTCGGCAGCCGGCTGTGGGGCCAAGTGGTGAGGATGGCGGAGGAGCGCACACCTTTGAGCGTGCAAAAAGTGGCGAGAGCAGGGGAAAAAGACTATGACGCCGAAACTGAGAATCTGACTACAGATAACTCAGCCTCTACAAAACGCGTTTAAGAGAATTCTTGCTGGAGTATATTCGTCGAGCTTCGTCATTTTTAATTTTCTGGCAAACAACACCTTTTTGGAGAGCCGCTTTCATAACCCCTTCAAGCCGGTAGTATACTATGTAGTCTGTTGTCTCACCGATTCCAAATACAAGACTCGGGTTCTGTTCTGGACAGGCAGGCTTAGTCAGGTGATTGAGGGGATGCCAGAACAGTAAATATGCGCATTAAACTCATTTCTCACTTTGTTTACCTCATGCAAACAAAACAGTGCGCGGGGAAGAATTCCTTGTCACCGAAGAGAAGACGTGGGGAACCTCCGAGTTCACCATCGCCCGTACCCTGCATAAAGACATAAAACGACGATGGCATATTCGAGCAAAAAGGTAGTTTCTCGGTCCATCAGTGTATTAAATGTCCCTGAAGCATATTAGCAGGTGTCACCGGCGAGTGACACGAGTAATTGCTAAAGGTCTGGTTTGTCTGTAAAACTCGTCCCACTCTGTGCACATTATAAAGCCCAGCACTTGCGCGGGTCTGTGCAAAGATACGAGGAAGGTCGAGCAAGCGGTGAACAAGTGAACGAAAGAGTTTAATCGCCACAAGAACGATAGCGCATAGGCGCGGTTGAGAGGAAAGATTGGCGGAGGAATAGGTATAGATGTCGGTACAGGAATAAACAGTATAATTAAGGATCGTTATAAATTTAGAAAGGGCAGGTAGAGGCAAGGATACAGCACAGAAAGAATTTCAGGAAGAAAGGAGAGGGATGTGAGAGGGGAAAGTCAATAGTTCCGGTCGTCGTCGTCGTCGTAGAGAGAAGAGAGAGAGAAAAGAAAAAGAAGGAGAGGTGGAATGGTAGGCGCGCTGCTCCTGAGGCGGCGCGCGCTAGGCGGCGCTGTCGCTGGCACTGGCGACAGCAGCGCCGCCATTGGTGATGCGCGTGACGATGGCCCATGATGGTAGTAGCTCGCCCCACGGAAACAGCAGCGCGCCCACCCTGTTCGACGACGACGACTCGAGAAGCATGGCGGCCAAATGGACGACCAGCCCGGGGTACAACTGCACAGAAAAGAACGCGCGCAAGCCTCGTCAAAAAAATTGTGAGGACACTTTGGCAGCTAAAGTGTTGACAGGCGAAAGCCGAGGACACTATGCAGTGACGACTTCCGGTGGATGAGCCATCACACCGTTCCCGTGGCTATATCGATACCTAAATTATACATCTTTCGGGGATCTTAAGTGTTAATTACGCTGAATTACTCATTTTCCATCTAATTTGACACAAATCCGACGTTTCTCTGACCATTCTGTGACAATTTTCACTATGCCGTGACGACTTCCGGCGGAGGTGACGTCACACCATTCCCGTGGCTATATCGAAGTCCGCGCTATTTCGACGCAATTTCGACATTTTTTTACCTATAATTAACTAATTAATTTACAGTCATCAAACTTGGCTTCTTGGTTCGTTTTTTCCTCCTATATCTGAAGCAACAATTGGGTTTCTCCTGTCTTCTTTAGTTCCCGAGTTAAAACGAGTTAACACGCTGCCAAAGGTGTGACACCCTCTGCCAACGGACGACAGTATGAGCCATTAAAGGCTTTCAACTTAAATAAGCGCTTCTTTTGTTACTGCAACATGCATTTTAGGGCTCGTACTCCGCGCTTGTGTCTCGTTTTCAAAACGCCACACTCTGAAACAGTTGAAGCGTTGGTCATCAAGTTATGTGGAACAGACACGTAATCGGTGTATATTGCTATAATGACCTTAGACCTAACTTTTTCTAATCGTTTAGATATTATGGGTCCACCCAATAAATTTCGTGGGTAATGACCAGCCGAGTATCCGGTACGCCTGTTCGCCAAATGCAGCCGGTACAGCCAGCGATGACAGCGCCGCCCACCGGCAGGTAGCAGCCACCATTAAGGCTGGTTATATTCATTCAGAACGACGGCTTCACATCGCCGCTATGGCGCAGTGGATTAAAGGCACGTGTTGCGTATGGAAGGTCGGCCGTTCGACTCCGCTCTCTATAATGTAATTTTATTGTTTTTTTTTATTTCATATTTATATTTTTTTCCCTTTTAGGTCGCAAATCGTGATGCTTAGTGGCATATGACGCCGTTTAAGATTTTCAAAACATTTTCTGCATACTATTATACATATTCACCGTGCTTTCAATCCTTGTGGCTGTACAGGCTGCAGTTGGCGAATACGCTTCGTTGGGTGCGTGGCGTCCTCTCTGTTCCGAGACATACGCTAGAGCAACAAAAGGTAATTTTCAACAGGCGCGAAAGAAGACGCCGCTATCGAGGTTTCGTGGCGTGTTTGCGGCGATAAACAGGGTGACCACTCCAGAGCGTACTCCTGGTGTTCCGATTTCAGCGGTCCCTCAGTACTCCCTCTTCTTGTTCAACAAGACGAGCGCATTGACGCCATCATCAGGAAGGCAACAAAGCGAGCACTGGACCTCCCGGTGGCTACCTCCAACGCCAAACTGAAGGCGTTGGGAGTGGTAAACTCCTATCAGGAGTTGCGGGAGGCCCACCTCGTGAACCAATATACGCGGCTATCGCAGACGGTGCCTGGGCGCCGCCTGCTAAACCGCTTACACATCCAACACACATGCATACCAGAGGGGACGGAGAACATCCCGGTGCTGTGGCGCCACATGCTCTTGGTCGCTCCGCTCCCGCGTAACATGGACATGGCTTCACATGAAGGCAGACGACAAGCGCGGGTTCGCACGCTTGAGAGGCAATATGGCTATAAAGAGGGCGTCTATTACGTTGACATCACAGGGCCGTCGCCCGCGGGATTCTTCACGGCTGCCGTAGTCCACCGGGCAATGAATGTCGATGGGCTATCTTTTCGGGCCCCAAATTCAACACGAGCGGAGGAAGTCGCAATAGCTCTCGCTGCCGCCGATCCAAAATCGAAAACGGTTATCACAGACTCTCGCCGGGCCTGTGAACATTATCTTGCAGGCGAAATATCACCTCTTGCCTCGCAAATTCTAAGACGCGCTCTCGCCGATCCAACTCGCACAAAAGTGATCTGGGCTCCTGGCCACCAAGGTCTACGAGGCAATGAGGCCGCTGATGCGGCCGCCCGAGCGCTCACACACCGGGCTCCTCATCCTAGCTCTCATGGCTCAGAAGCTCATAAACCGCTTCTGCGGTTCCGCGAAATCCTAATTTATTATTGCGACAGCCACCGTCTCTACCCGGCACCTGCCAAGGGGTTGAGTAAGGCGGAGGAGCGAACTCTGCGGCGCCTGCAGACAGGAACCCTTCTCTGTCCTGCAATAGTAAAACACTTCGATCCGAACACAGATGGGCGCTGCCCGCACTGTGGAGAGATCTGCGATATCTTTCACATGGTGTGGGCATGTACTCAGAATCCTCACCTTCCCCCCTCCCCCACCCCCACCCGAGAGGCATGGGAGACTGCCCTCCTCAACTGCTCCACACTGGAGTCCCAAAGGGCTCTGGTCAAGCGGGCACGAGACGGGGCCTCGTCATGCGGTGTCCCGGACTAAGGATACCGACCATGCAGCAGGGGTTTTTTTTTTTTTTAACCCTCAAGCTCTCTTTGATTAAAGTTTTTCACCACCACCACCCTCTTCTTGTTCGGGATCTTATTGCGATTCCCATTCTGGTACGGGATCTTATTTCGTGGAACTCCCGTCGGAATACGCTGTGAACCACACCTTCGCGAGCTGTCAAAGTTTACGGAACATGATTGCGGAGGAAAGCCAAAAATTATTCGCCGGCTTGGGAAACAGCCTGAAATCTTTAATGCAGCCTAGTTCTGTAGTGCGCGATTCGTACCACGCATCATTCAGTGCCAAGAAATGCGCCCTAGTGGTAAAATCAAATCAAAATTTGTTCGTTTCCATTAGGTGCATGAGCTTCTGTTCTTTATTGAGCCTATGCACGGAGTGCTTCTTTACAGTCTAGGCAGCCTGCTAAAACACCGAATGTCTACAAAAATTCGCCTGAAAACAAAAAAATTATGAGGCTTCTATTGGTGTCGCTATAATTAAGTAGGATGGATCAGTTCATGCTTACGATGACTATAATTAAACATGCATATTGAGCCAACAGGAATTAAACTCGGGCAACAGAATAAAAGGATGTCACAACAGCTTAAAATAAGCTGCGTCTAAACCACTGACAGAGTATGGGCTTGAAAACAAAGCAAAAGCACGAACATACAAAGAAACGTTCTCCGTGTAAGAGACGATCAGTGATGTATCTGCAAAGATAAACACCATATTCTAATTCATTTGGTCTTTGTTCGTTTCATTCTAAAATTGTCGAACTCATCACCTGGTTCATTATAGATATACATGGCAGGTAAGATCCCCTTACCATTTTCAGGCGAGAGCCTTTAATGCCTCCTCGTTGCTGACAACTTTCTGTCCAGAAGTGTCACGCTTTGTCTAGTCAGACCCGAAAAAAGAATCTGTGCACGATGGGATTCGAACCACCATCCTTCCGTTCTGGAGCCGAGCGTGCTAATGGCTACGCTACTTCCTGCCAACGCATATGTAGTTCTCCTTGTCTGGGACGCTGGAGAGTGATTGCAGAAAGGCGTCGAATCAGACGGATGGCTCTCAGACGCCCTCCAGTGTCTCCAGCGTTGAAGATTCACAAACAATTGGGTACTTAATTGGCATCTTAACCACACGTTAGTGACACAAGCAGCAACACCGCGCTTAAGGCTTTCGCCTCACCGCACTTTAGGTCAACAAAGTGCCCCCCTGAATTTTTATTATCATAATTTGTAAAGCATCGTGGCTTGATGTACTTTTCTGTTTTCGTTAAGGCAGCGTTTAATTTTTATATATACTTTAAGCGCATTTGTAAATAACGTGCAGGCTCTGATTTGATTTGATTTGATTTATGGGGTTTAACGTCAGAAAAGCGACTAAGGCTATGAGAGACGCCGTAGTGGAGGGCTCCGGAGAATTTCGATCACCTGGGGTTCTTTAACGTGCACTGACATCGCACAGTACTCGGGCCTCTAGAATTTCTCCCCCAAAGAAATTCAACCGCCGCGGCCGGGATCGAACCCGCGTCTTTCGGGTCAGCAGCCGAGCACCGTAACCACTGAGCCACCGCGGCGGCTGCAGGCTCTGCCAAATGGAATAGTTCGCGCATTTCAAGGAAGCAGACAGGTGGTCTTCGCTCTGTTCACGCCTACCCAGATAAAGTGCAGTGTGGCGACACCTGCCGGGGCACTTCGTGAGGTTTCTGTTCCTGTGATCACTCAACTGAGTTGCGCTCCTTGTGTTCACTGCGCCAACGCCTTGGGACAGTACAGCGTTTTCTATGCCAAAGACGATCTTTTGGGTCGAAACCACCTGCGCTCCACAAATAAGTGGACTGCGCCAGTGAAGGATCACTGTATTGCTCAGTGCTTTCAGAGCGATAGCTCCACTCAACGCAAAAGTATCTCACCATTCCGTGCCTGATTTGACCTTTGTTTAACCTTGAGAAGGACGACATTACAACAGACTGACAGATTGACCTTGGCCGATTTGGACCAAAATCGATGTACAGCCATAACTGACCGAGCCCGTCACGATGGCCACCTCCAAATTTGGACCGGGTCATTTCGAAATATTTGGCGGTACTGCCCGGAAACAAGGAGGCGCTCGCCCTCGCCCGAGATCTCTATCCTCCAGGCGGGTAGCGACACGCCCTCCTCCGCTCCCCCGAGCGCCCCCGATGGGCCGCGCGCGGAACCGTGGGAGGCGCAGCCTCTGATTCGCGGAGGAGCGAGCCAATGGGAGGGGGAGCGCTCGAAATTGAGAGCTGTGGACGAATCTTGCATGAAATGACGGGTTGTTTCGTGCTAAAGTGGTGTTTAGAGGGCTATGATCGCGCTTTTAGTGCAGTTTCTTCGAGAAAACGGAGAACGAGCTTCGAGGTGCGCCGTGTTTTCTCACGCGGGCCGTTTGGAAAGAGAATGTTGTCGAGACATGCAGACGGAAGAGCGAGCTCACGGAAACCAGCTCTAGTCCAACGGGTGCGAGCAGCGGTCTCGTCCAGCGGGGTCCTGGACTAAGGACTCCACATAGGTGAAGGGCCATTTTTGGCCTGAAAACTCTCCTTGAGTTCATTAAAAAGTTGTCAGCACCACCACCCGTTCTTCGCGATGCCTTGCCTTTTGAACGCAACGATTTTTGAAGAAAGGAAATTCTCTGTCATCTCGGTGGAACCCCGAACCGCACTCATTTAGAGTCAATAGAGGAGTTTATTCGACTAAATGCTCATTCATTTCGCTTAAAAAGGGCTTGACTTGTTAGTTGTTAGTGCCTATTTATTATTAATAAAACGTTGCTAGCCGCGGTATCTGCCATCGAAGCGTGAAGCAAGGGAGAGGGAAAGAAAAAGGGGAGGGGGGGGGGTGGAGCGATATAAGAAAGGATAGGGGTAGGGCGGCAACACAGGCTATGTACAAAAAAATCAGGGGCACTTTGGCTCTCTTAAGAGCTCTGTCTTCCCGGAGCCAATCTATCGATCTATGTATAGTGGAGGCCAAGCAGGAAATGTTTTAAAAAGAGTATGAAAAATGTTGGTGCCAGCGGGTGTGAAGACGTTTTTCTTCAAGTTACACACTGGGACGTTGCCGGTTAAAACATGGATGGAGGAAAAGGGATTGTTTCTACCATGGGGTGCTGACTGCTTGTTGTGTCACAAACCAGAGTCAATAGAACACGTTTTTATTGATTGCTGGGATGCGCTGCTCTTTTGGGACGTGCTCCAGCGTACAATAAAGAAAGACTTACCCCTAACGCCGTATGGGATACGATTCCTGGACGTAGAGCCGGATCTTTATAAATATGACGTAATTTTCCTGCTTGGCCTGCACAGTATTTGGCGAAGCAGGATGGCTGTACGACACTGTGATGAAGATGCGCGTTCTGTCCGCGATTACTTCAAAGAAAACGTATCTAAGCTACGTGAAGTGTACAAGGAGCTATGTTTTGGAGATGAAGTTATCGAGTTGATGGGAGAGTTGTGTTCCCTGAAACAGTTTTGATTTTCTCACGCGAGTGAAACACATGTCCGTTATTGTTGTTTGAGTGTGCAGCGCAGAACTCTGTTTATGATCTGTTAAAACAGGCAATAAATACAAAAAGACGCGGTGGCTGAGTGGTAAGGCGCTCGTCTACCGAGCCGGAGTACCCGGGTTCGAACCCGACCGCGGCGGCCGCGTTTCGATGGAGGCGAAACGCAAGAGGCCCCCGTGTGCTGTGCGATGTCAGTGCACGTTAAAGATCCCCAGGTGATCGGAATTATTCCGGAGACCACTACGGCACCTCTCTCTTTTCTTTCATTCCTCCCTTCCCTTACGGCGCAGTTCAGGTGTCCGCGGAGATATGCGAGAGAGATACTGCGCCATTCCCTTTCCTCAAAAACCAATTTACCAAGGAGTTCCCTGGCGCAGTTTTTTTTATTTTTTATATTTTATTATTTTTATTTTTATATTCTTGTTCTGTTTCTTATTTTTATTTTTGTTTCTTTTGTTATTTTTATTTTATTTTATTTATGAAACGCATGCATTCTCGAGATGCGCCTCTTTATTCATGCTAAAACAGTGCTCAGACACTGAGCCCGGCCTCGACACAGTTTTCTTTAAGTAGTGACGCCGAAACGCGCACAAATCTGCCGACACGCCTGCTAACGACAGTATGAGGCATTAAAGGCTTTGGCCTTAATAGAGGATATAAGAGGTTCAAATTTTCTTGCGAAAGCAATACTACGCTCATGAACGGCCTTTCGTGTAGCGGCGGCCGGTAGCCACGTCTGACCTTTAGAATGACCTCTGACGTCATACCAGGGTGAGAAATGGGCTACCAAGTCAAGTCGTCGCGCAGCGGCGGCCGGTAGCCACGCGTGACATTTAGAATGACCTATGACGTCATGCCATGCCTAGTGACGTCTTAACGTGACATCATACCAGGGTGAGAGATGGGCTACCAAGTCGAGTCGTCGCGCAGCGGCGGCCGGTATAGCTACGCGTGACCTGTAGACGCAGCGTTCTTTCAGTTGGAGGCGCTGCACTTTTGCATTCGCAACCTACTAGGCTTAACCAAAGCTAAGCCCCCGCCAATTTTTTGCAGCTGTTTACGTGTCTAGAGTCCTCTGCGGGCGTTCTCTGTAGCTTGGCGAAACTTGGGCGAAATTTTGGTTCTGGCAGCCGCCGGTCATAATCCAAAGCAGAATAACAACTTACTGCTTATTTTAAGTTACAAGTTAACGCCGCATCGTAAGCGAAGCGCGAGAAGTGCCTGCAGAAATTTTGTCTTTGCAGTCTGCTAAGTGAAACAGGTTTGTGATGCGATGCGATCTATGACGAGGTTTAGCGTTGGATATTTTAGCATGCGGGCTGAAACGCTAGACTGCGTGCTCGCATAAACGCTCTCATAGCTTGAGTCTTCTCTTTTTTTTTCGTGTATATTCGGGTTCCGCTAGCGTTCGTATTCTGTTCGAACCTCTGCATACATGCAGCGTTCAGGCCGTCACCCGTGTAGGTTTTGAGCAGTTTCAGTTCACTATTTTTGTGCAGCCAGAGCTATATTGGCCAGTCTCGCCGTTTCGCGTGCTCTCCTGCTCGACCATACTGCGCATGCGCGACGAGCAAGTGACGTCACTACGCACAGCTGGCGTGCTTGGCCGCGTGCGCTCGCGGCTGCGGGCTACTGCGCATGCTCGAGGAGAATGCGCCGCGGGCATAAATGTGGAGGGATACACAGCTACTGCCCCGTTTTCCATGGAGGAAAAACGCCAACGGCAATGAACACAAAGAACGCCGACGGCCTATGGCTTCAGAGCCGCGTTTCTGGCACAACCTTGTCAATGCCTCCAGCCCACATCTCTCTCTCTCATCACCCACGTACCTATGAGCACGATTCAGGCGTCCACTGACCGAGGGAGCCATTATGCGCACTTCCTTTCCTTAAAATAATCGGTGTAAACGCCAATGAACACAACGAACGCCGACGGCCTATGGCTCCAAGAAACCATAAGAAATAAATAAACGCTTCAAGATTGATACTCCACATTGTCTCGTCTTTTAGTCATAGTTACACGTACCAGAATTTCAACGTTTAACAGGGGTGAACCAAGCTAATAACAAGCTTAACCGAGAGGCCCGTGTACTGTACGATGTCAGTTCACGTTAAAGAACCCCCGGTGGTCGAAATTTCCGGAGCCCTCCACTACGGCGTCTCTCATAGCCTGAGTCGCTTTGGGACGTTATACCCCAAAAATTCAGGGGGCACTTTGACTGTCTAAAGTGGGTAGAGGCGGAAGCGTTTTCCGCACCACCTTCGCTGTTTCTGTGGCACTGGTGGCGTCACATATAATTGAGTACAAATTACTAATGATGACAAATAACTAATTAATGATTAATTACTGATTAATGCCTGAATACTAATTAACTGCTAATTAATGACGCTTAAGCTTCGCCTTTAGGAGTGGAACGCGACAGCGCGTTGTAGCGCTGCCAGGGAGTCCACGGAACGCCAGCACCCGTTCGGCACGATGCCTTGCCCTTTGAACGCAACGCTTTTTGAGGAAAGGAAATGGCGCAGTAATTCTCTGTCATCTCGGTGGACACCTGAACCGCACCGTAGAGGAAGGGAGGAAGTGGGAGTGAAAGAAAGATAAAGAGGAGCCGTAATGAAGAAAATTAAAATTGTATTTGAGGAAAGGAAATTACGCAGTGTTAAAGATGGGGCTACAATCCCACCGCTGGAACCAGTGTTGAAGACGGAGGGGTCCTGGAGATGACTAACTCGTTTAGCCCCGCAGGTACCGGCTCCGAAAGAATGTCGGACTGCGTTATCGAGGAAACTGTACAGAAGGGTTTATTCTACATAATTACAGATGAGAATGGAATCGAATCGAATGCATTAATGCTCCGATCACACAACAACATCCCGTTAAATACGGTTCGCGTTCCCCAGATCCCTGACTGGGGAACTTAGTTCGAATAACGTTGTCCAATCGGATGGGCCATTGATGACGCTGGCAGTACCACCCACGGCACGGGGCGGTGCTGAAGCTCTCTCGCTCTCTCACAGCTCGGGGGATGAGAAGGGGAAGACAGTCATCAAACACAGATGCGTCACCGTGACCACTGCCGCAAGTGTTCTGTGCGTTGCCTCCGTGGGAAAGCAGAATCCCGCAGTCTCCTCGCAGGTGGTTGAACCTTCTCGAACTCCCCCGCCGGATGGCCGAAGCACGAGACCCATTCGACACAGCGTCTTTCAATTAGCAGCCTCGCTCAGCGTGACCTTGCGTAGCATCATCCAGTCCGGTGACCCGAAGGCCGACTCGGCCAACGTATACCGTTGCTTCCGCCGTGCTTCCAGTGCATCTGCTTCCAGCGTTGCTGCTGCTGTCGTAAGCTCTCGCCGCATCTTTGCCTAACGACGACACTCGTCTGACAGTAATTTCTCCCAGGCCCGTGGGAGACAGCGCCCTTCGATCGGTTCGGAGGTTCGGTGATTTGGAGTGCAACAACCCCGTCCGTCGTCGTCAATGCTTCTGCCGCCGGCGCCAGGCCTCGTCATATCCCTTGCTTTGCGATGAGTCACACCCGGCTCCCAGGACCACGTTGTCCACTCTTAACAGCTCGTCCGCGGCCCGAAAAATCTCGAATGGCCAGCGTTCACGACCGCTGGGCAGGAAGAGATGAGGCCGGAGTCGGATGGAAGGGTTGGTTTCCAGAAATGGCATCCAAGCTCGAACATTCAACAAAGAATGGCATCAGTGGACTGTTCCACGAGACAGGGCACTGACCCACAAGCAAGCGCTCGGAATTTGCCAAAGACCCACCAGGCTTCCCACAATGACAACAAAGGTTTACTAAAACTTCACTGAATTTTGGCGTAATTTTGGTGCCGAGAAAGCGCGAAATATCCCCTTTGAAATCGCCAAAGACGGACTGCTTGGACCAAGGTTAAAAACAAAAACCCACACACAGTAGGTGGTCCTACCAAGTACTCCTGTCTACAACAATCGGCTGAATCCATCAGCATTTCCGTGCGGTTTTTCGTTCCTGAAACGCACCGAGAAAATGTTTTTGGAGAGCAGGACTCCTTCTAAGCAAGCGACCATTTTTGGGGGGACAAAACTGTGATAAGAATTTTTATGACAATGGTCAGTCTCAAATACGAACTTTGCGCCGTATAACCCTGGTAACCCGACATCTGTGCCGCCTAAACCAAACGCGCGCTGTTTGTCTGAAACGCTGAACGCTTCTCTACATGTCAGCCTGCGGCTGACGTACATACATGGTGCTCTTCGTGGCCGTCGCCAACTTGACTTAAAATAGCACCCAGTCCTCTATCACTGGCGTCACACTGAACTAAAACCTCTTTAACCTAATCAGTGGTCCGAAGCAAAGGTCTGGACACGAGCGCTTCCCCCAGACGAGTTTTCTCTTCGGTCATTTCAGTGTACATCAGTGAGGCTCCCTTTCGTAAGGTGTCAGTCAGTCAAGGGATCAACGCTCCGTCTACGCGACGCTAAGCGTAGTTCTACTCGAGCGGCACTCCTATGAGTGCCCTTATCTCTTGGTAGCATGGGAAATCGACGCCTGTGATTTCTAACTCAGTGACGCCCTATCCTTTCTAAGGTAAGGAAAAAAAAACAGTAACCTCCGATCAACTTGTTTTAATTCAAAAGTAGCCTTTCCCTGCCTGATTTCATAAGCACACACAGAAAAAAAAAAGAGGAATAAAAAAAGAAACAGCTACTTCGAATCGCCACGCGGGGGGAAAAGCTGACTCCCCGCCGCCGAGTTGAAAGGATTAGTTTTTCAGACGCGCCCGCCGGGGTCGCGCTTTGACTGATTGTACTGCGGTCAACTCGTGACAAAAGGCTGCAGAAAAAAACGATCCCCGACTCTCTCTGTCGTTTCCGCGCCCCCTCGAGGCTCTCCGAAAACCTTGGTCGTGCCTACAATGTCGATAACCGACTCTGGCTCTGGACGAGGAGCAGTGACCAGCGCGAGAAGGTACCTCTTCCTCTCGCCCCAAGCAGGAAGCTCGGCTACCCTTTCGGCATGCGCGCTTCCTAGAATGCGGTGCCAAATGTGAAGGACGTATCCCTCTCAAGTGCGCCCGCCGAACACGCCTGCATGTGCCGTCTCGGTTGTTCGACGCCTGCGTTCGCAAGCGCTGAGTGCCGTGCAACCTGGTGCTTTCTGATCTCTTGAGCCGCTTTGCTTTTTTTCTAACTGGCTTTTTGTCCCGACGGCGCGGTCTAGGCTTTCTTACAGGCCGATGCCCCTTGAAGCACTTCGCGCCTGTTCTGGTCGGAAAACGCACACTTCCTTTTCCGTTGCTGCAGTCAGCCTTCGAACGAGCTGCACATGTCTCCAGATCATTAACTGCAGTTGCAAGTCTGCGAGGTGCAACGCGGGAAGGCCTCGCCTTTCCTTCTACCGCATTTCTTTCTTTCGCACCTGTCCGCGCAACCGAATTTAGGGCTTTGAATTTGATCCGTTTCCTCTTGGTTCTTGCCCTTTTCCTTTTTCTGCGCCTAGACTGTGCCGCGTGCGTCTCCTGATCGCAACTAGCTCTCTCTAGTTTCTCAGTCGCACTTTGGAAATTTTCCTCAAATTCCAAACTGGCCTCTGTGCCTTCGCAGCAGAGTGCCAGCTCCACGCAGCTGACAGACGGACATGAAACTGCCCCTGAGATCCCTAGCTCATTCCTTTGGGGGTTGTCCTCTCCAGCTTGCCTGTCGCTCTGCGCGCCATTCTCTGCATCGCAGTGCTCAGTTACAATTGAGCCTGCCTGGCTGTCGCGCTGCGCACCATTCTCTCTACTGCAGTGCTCAGCTACAACTGAGCCCGCCTGGCTGTCGCTCTGCGCGCCATTCTCTCTAATGCAGTGCTCAGCTACAACTGAGCCCGCCTGGCTGTCGCCCTGCTCAGCTACAACTGAGTTGTCCTCCCGGGAAGTCTGGCTGTTGCCCTGCTCAGCTAGAACTGAGTTGTCTTCCCAGGAAGTCCGGCTGTTGCCCTGCTCAGCTACAACTGAGTTGTCTTCTCTGGAAGGCTGGCTGTCGCCCTGCTCAGCTACAACTGAGTTGTCTTCCCTGGAAGCCTGGCTCTTATGGCTATCCTTTTCCTCGGCAGCCTCGCACTCTTCTTGTGCCAGTATTACCAAGGTAGCCTCTCCGGAGCCTTTGCCACTGAAGCCACTGTGACATTCCAATTCGCTCTTACCGCGGTTGTTACTCTCAAAAGGGGTTTCCGCTGTTTCAACTTCGAAACCTTTCACGCTAGGAAAATCTCCCTTTTCGCGGTTCTACCGGTTTGACGCCTGTATCGACTCTACTGAAAGTGTCGCGCTCGCAACTGTCCCGACAAAGTTGTCCGTTGCCACTGCTACCTCACTTGGAGGAGAATCCTCGCACTCGTGTCGTTGAGACGCTATCTCGGAATGCTCTCTCTTAGCATTACGTCCAACTACACTGGACACGGTCTCGGATTCTGCGGCTTTCCTTGGACTACCGTACCGGTTGCCCACGTTCTCTGCCACTTCCCTCGTGGTGTCGCGATTCACCAACTCGGCTACGGTCACAGACTTTGCGGGTCTTACCTGCGGACCTATTTCATAAGCATCGCTTGCTCTTTCAGGAGTTCCGGCTCTCACACTACCGCCCTTTCTTCGTATTTCGTTTTGAAGTTCTAATATCTTTAGTTCCCTTGTTTCAATTTCAGCCTTCCACTGTTGCCGTTGCCGTTCCTTCTCTTTTTCCCACTCCCGATCAGCTGCTATTTTCTCCTGCTCGGCTTTCTCTTTAGCCTCTTGGTCGTGTTTTTCTTTGCGGGCTTTTTCCCCCTGTACCAAATTCCACGTATCTACCAGCAGTTGATCGTTATTCTTGACATGTTCATGAATGAATTCGCCCAGTTCAATTTTGGTTAATTTGCTAGGCACTTCAACCGACAGTTCCTCGCATATCAACAGCAAGTCCGACTTGTACAACCTCATTAGGTCCATGACAACGCCTTCTTCGCTTTGGCTCTGCTAACTCCACAATGCCTTGAGAATAACCCCTCTCAACGACAAAGCCCTGATTCCCAGTCAAGATTATTCTCTGAATCTTAAAGCCTGGCGAATCCCATAGCAAAAGCCAAAACGCTCACCCGTGGAGAAAGTACGATGTCGCACGGTCCATCCCAGCTGCTGCCAACCAGTGTTAAAGATGGGGCTACAATCCCACCGCTGGAACCAGTGTTGAAGACGGAGGGGTCCTGGAGATGACTAACTCGTTTAGCCCCGCAGGTACCGGCTCCGAAAGACGATGTCCGAGACTGCGTTATCGAGGAAACTGTACAGAAGGGTTTATTCTACATAATTACAGATGAGAATGGAATCGAATCGAATGCATTAATGCTCCGATCACACAACAACATCCCGTTAAATACGGTTCGCGTTCCCCAGATCCCTGACTGGGGAACTTAGTTCGAATAACGTTGTCCAATCGGATGGGCCATTGATGACGCTGGCGGTACCACCCACGGCACGGGGCGGTGCTGAAGCTCTCTCGCTCTCTCACAGCTCGGGGGATGAGAAGGGGAAGACAGTCATCAAACACAGATGCGTCACCGTGACCACTGCCGCAAGTGTTCTGTGCGTTGCCTCCGTGGGAAAGCAGAATCCCGCAGTCTCCTCGCAGGTGGTTGAACCTTCTCGAACTCCCCCGCCGGATGGCCGAAGCACGAGACCCATTCGACACAGCGTCTTTCAATTAGCAGCCTCGCTCAGCGTGACCTTGCGTAGCATCATCCAGTCCGGTGACCCGAAGGCCGACTCGGCCAACGTATACCGTTGCTTCCGCCGTGCTTCCAGTGCATCTGCTTCCAGCGTTGCTGCTGCTGTCGTAAGCTCTCGCCGCATCTTTGCCTAACGACGACACTCGTCTGACAGTAATTTCTCCCAGGCCCGTGGGAGACAGCGCCCTTCGATCGGTTCGGAGGTTCGGTGATTTGGAGTGCAACAACCTCGTCCGTCGTCGCCAATGCTTCTGCCGCCGGCGCCAGGCCTCGTCATATCCCTTGCTTTGCGATGAGTCACACCCGGCTCCCAGGACCACGTTGTCCACTCTTAACAGCATAACTGTCTCACAAAATTCAGGGGGGCACTTTTTTGACCTAAAGTGTGGTCACTGATGTGTGTTTAAGATGTTAAGCTTCGCCCCTAAGAGTGGAACGCGACAGCGTCTTGCAACGCTGCCAAGGAGTCCATAGAACGCCATCGCCCATTCGGTTCTACGCCTCGCTCGTCGGTAAATTGGTTTTTGAGGAAATGAAATGTATCTGTCTCTCATTTGTCGGTGGACACCTAAACCTCGCTGGAAGGGAATGGAGGAGGATGAGAGTGAGTGAAGACACCGTATTCACTAGACGCGCCTTTGTTCATACCAAACCATCGAGCTGGCATGGCGGAGTGGATAGCGTGCTCGTCTCTCACGCCGAAGACCGGGGTTCGATTGCTGAGCTCGACCAATTTCTTAATCGGTTTTATTTATTTATATGGCCTGACTAGTAAAGCTAATTGGGCAATTAAGCAATTATCTAAGCTCAATCCCACTTGGAGCATCACTATACGGATCCCTTCAATTGGTTGCGTGGTTACTAGCCAAAGTACAATTGGCCCCATTTGAAATTCGCGCACTGTGACGTCACGACCGTTTCCACCAATTGAAAAGCGTGACATTTTCTGTCGACAACTGCTGCTTACAACGATGAGACATTAAAGGCTTCCGCCTTAAACCTAAACCTAAACATAAGACGTTGCTAGCCGCCGCACCTGCCATCGAAACCTGAAGCGCCTGAGCTACGGCTAGCGGGAATAAAAGGACAGGAAGAGAGAAAGAAAGGGGGAGCGATAGTAAGTAAGGCTAGGAGTAGTGCGGCAATATTCTGCATGTACAAATAAAGGGCATAAGAGGTTCGAATTTTTGCAGATGTTGACGTGCCCAGCGTCCTCTGCGGACGTTCGCTGTAACTAGGCGAAACATGGGCGAAATTTTGATCCTGGCAGCCGCCGGTCAAAATCTAAAGCAGAATAAATATTTACTGCTTATTTTAACTAACAAGTTCATGCCGCAACTTAATCGAAGCGCCAGAAATGCCTGCAGAAACTGTTTCTTTAAAGTCTGCTTAATGAAACAGCTTTGTGATGCTATGTGACCAATAACGAGATTTAGCGTTGGATATTTTAGCATGCGGACTGAAAAAGGTAGGTTGCGTGCTCGAATAAACTCCGTAATAGCTGATTTTGTTTTTCGACTCTAGGGTTCCGCCCATGTTGGTGTGCGTTGTTACCGCGGCAATGCTGACGATGAGCGCCGGCTGGTTTATACTGTGGTTTTCCAATTTATTTTTCATTTCCTTTGTATGCTGGTGCCTCGCATGAGTGCGAGAGAGAGTGAGAAAAAAATTCGCTGTGGGTTAGCTTTGTTAAGCCCGGTAATTGCGAAAGCAATATCCGTACCTACGCCATGGTTCAGCTGGTAGTGTAGCTGGTGGTGGTGCTTGTGGTTAGACTTGTGGTGATGCATCGGTTATACAATCCAATCCAATCCAATCCAATCCAATCTAATCTAATGTTAGGCCGCCGTTCATGTGCACCGCCGTCGCACACGGACGGCGCGAGATGGTCGCACAGCTCTTCGGCGTGACGTCACAACACCTGTGGCGCTCCTGGCGGAGAGAGCGGGAGTTAGGCAGCCGTTCATGTGCACCGCCGTCGCACACGGACGGCGCGAGATGGTCGCACAGCTCTTCGGCGTGACGTCACAACACCTGTGGCGCTCCTGGCGGAGAGAGCGGGAGTTAGGCCGCCGTTCATGTGCACCGCCGTCGCACACGGACGGCGCGAGGTGGTCGCCCAGCTCTTCGGCGTGACGTCACACAGAGGTCATGCGAAAGGTCATTTCATGTGCACCGCCGTCGCACCGCAAAGGCTTGAAAGTGAAAGTAGTATTGCTTTCGCAATAAAAATCTCTGCCTCCCCCGTAACCGAGAGTAGAGTAAGCATGAAATGCAGGACGATGGAGAAGCGTACGCGGACACGACGAGACGCAGGCCTGACAATGTATATGCAGCGCGTTCGAAACTGTCTAAAGTGCGTAGAGGCGAAAGCGTTTTCCGCACCACTTTGCCTATGTGACACTGGTGACGTCACCACTGGATTACATCACACATAATTGATGACGAAGTAATGACAAATTACTAATCAGTGACTAAGTAGGGATTCATTTTTTACAGCGTGAAAAGACGACGACGTTTACACACACAACAACACGAGCGCTGTTACTTTCAACTGAAAATTTATTAACACAAAAGACGTGTAAACGTCGTCGTCTTTTCGCGCTGTTAAAAATGGATAACAACCAACTCGCCCAGCTTTCTGTTCTTGTTAATTATGGATTAATGACTAAATGATAATTAACTGCTAATTGATGACGCTTAAGCTTCGCCTTTAGGAGTGGAACGTGACAGCGTGTTGTAGTGCTGCCAGGCAGTCCACGGAACGCCACCACCCGTTCGGCGCGATGCCTTGCCCTTCGAACGCGACGCTTTTTGAGGAAAGGAAATTACGCAGCAATTCTCTGTCATCTCAGTGGACACCCGAACCGCGCTGCACAGGAAGGGAGGAACGCCGCCACCCGTTCGGCGCGATGCCTTGCCCTTTGAGGAAAGGAAATGGCGCAGTAATTCTCTGTCATCTCGGTGGACACCCGAGCCGCACCGTAATGGAAGGGACGAACGCAACCACCTGTTCGGCGCGAAGCTATACCGACGCTTGTATGCCGGTCCTGTAGGAGGGCTTAGAGAGTCTCGTTAAATCTCGTACGGTGCCCGGATGCTCTCGTTTCAGTGCCCGGATGAGTAGAATTCAGTGCCCGGATGTTGGCTTTCGGTCTCGGCGTTACCTCACCACACTGCCGACAACGGGAGCTAAAGCATTTCATGCTTAAAACTTTATTCTAAGAGGAATTCGGGGCGCGTCCCAGCGTCCCCGCACGACCCCACTAAACTAAAGTGTTTATGTTCCTAAGGTCCATAACACTGGCAGCCCAGCCGGTGGCGATGGTGTGCACGGCCGGGTCCTCCGAGCGCAGCAGGGTGTCCCAGTCCTCCCAGGTCTTGAGGTTCTCTAGGTCCCGCGGGGGAGGGTCCGCCGGGCAGAGTGAAAGGATGTGGAGGGAACAGGCGAAGGGTTCTGTGCATAGGGCACATGCCGGAGTGGGGAAGGAGGGATGATAGTGGGCTAGGGTAAGGGGTGAGGTGAGAGAGTGTCTGTAGTCTGCGCCAGAGTGTTGCTTAAACAAATTAAGAGGCACAGTACAGGTCAGAAATTAATACAACTTATACGGTGAAACAAGTACGTAATACAGTAGGTTTACCGGGTTTAACGCCCCAAAGCGACTCAGGCTATGAGAGACACCGTAGTAAAGGGATCCGGAAATTTCGACCACGTGGGGTTCTTAACATGCACTGACATGACACAGTTGGTTTTGCGACTGAGAAAAGGATGAAAGGAAATTGCACGGGCCTGCCTACTGGCTCGAGTCGAGCCACCACCGCTGCCACGTGCAGATAAAGGAGAGTTAAAAAGATTAGAGGAAAGAGAAACAGAAAAGCTAAAACGCGCGTCGCAGCAGCAACCGCGTCCGGCGAAGTGGACGCTGACTGAAAAAACATAAGCGGCCGAAGCCGCGCTCGCCTCACCTCCTCCCCTGACATGGCACAGTACGAATTTGCAGATGTCTATGTGTCTAGCATCCTCTGCGGGCGTTCTCTGTAGCTAGACGAAACTTGGGTGAAATTTTGGTTCTGCAGCCAAAGCAGAATAAAAATTTACTGCTTATTCTAATTAACAAGTTAATGCCGCATCCTAAGTGACGCGCCAGAAATGCCTGCATAAATTGTTTCTTTACAGTCTGCTTAATGAAACAGGTTTGTGATATGATGTGATCAATAACGAGGTTAAGCGTTGTATATTTTAGCATGCGGGATGAAAAGCTAGACTGCGTGCATGTATAAAAGCTGTCGTAGAAGATTCTTTTCTGTCCGCTGGTTTTAAGCAGTCTGTACTGACTTGCCAGGAGTCGACCTGACTGAGACGCCCGCGTCTCGGCTGAGCGAGATGATCGATCGCGTGCGTGCGCCTTGGCGCCGACGACCAGCGGCGCACCGCGGGACGCAAGTGGCGCACGTGGTGCACAAGTCGTCTCCCTCCGCAGGTCGGCGACTTTGAGTGGAGGAGGAGATGGAGAGTCCTCCCCACGCGCGAACGCCTCTTATCATGGGGCCTTGTGCCCAACGCCCAGTGCGCGCAATGTGGAGCGCGAGAGACAGCGCGACACACTTTCTTTGAGTGCCGTGTTGCCCGGATAATGTGGTGGCAGGTGTATCGGATGTTTACAGTTCGTGCCGGGCCAGGCATTCGGCAACCACGGGATTATTTTGGCAAACTAGTGTTTATGTCCGCTATGTTTGTTTTGTGGCGTCGCCGCTGTCTGGCCGAAGCCCGGCGTCAACCGGCGACGGCTATGTACCCCGCGTTGCAGAGCCTGCGTCTCCTTATCTGGCAATACCTGTCTGAAAGGCTTGCAGCGGATGGGGAGGCGCGGTTTCTGCGACGGTGGCACACACGCTTCTTTGTCGTGCACGAAGGTCGGCTGGTTATGCCGGCGCTGCGGTATTAGCCGGGCCGACCCCCCCCCCCCCCCCCCTCCCCCCCTTTCTCTCTTTACCGACTATGCTGGTTTGTTCGAGGATGGTGGTGTATAATTTTGAAAGGGCCAATCACCCTGAGAAAGATCCTTGCCCCCCCGTGCTTCGTTGCTACGGGAGGCTGATTCTTCTTTGTCCAGTGTTCGTTCTATGCACTATAGGCTGTAATTTGTGATATGTACGGTGTGTTAAAATAACGCCATGGTGTTTCTGGGTGGCCACCCACTTTGTATACATTTGTTTTGCCCTCAGTCATGAGTGTGTTTCCAATGTTTTGTTTGTTTGCACTGTTGAATAAACTTCCCTTTTATTCTGTCCGTTGGGCTCCATTCATGTGGCAGTGCATTGTTACCGTGGCAATGCTGATGAAGAGCGCCGGCTCGTTTATACTGTGATTTTCCAATTTTCTTGCAGCGAGAGCTACATTACCCGCAGTCTCGCCGTTTCGCTGTGGGCCTTCGGAGCCACTTGTGCGCATGCGCGAGGAGCCGAGTGAAGTCGCAGCCGCGTAGCTGGAGCGCCGCTCGCCTGTCCCCATCATCATCATCATCATCATCATCATCAAAACGTTATTTCCACCGAAATGAGACTCCTTTTTGGACCCCCCGGCACGCAGGCCTAAGGGAGCCCTACTTAGGAGCCTCGCAAACTAAGGTCTGGTGAAGACACATTGTCTCTTCACGGCCTCAGCCGCCAGGCGGATGGCTTGTTGCTGCTTAGCGGGGTCCTCGCTCCGCAGCAAGGTCTCCCAGGCTTCTCTATCTTCTATCTTTTGCTCGGCGCCCGGGCTTCCAGCACATTCCCATATGACATGGTCGAGAGTGCCCCTCTCCCCGCACGTTATACAATATTGGTCTTTCTCCTCTTTGGAGATTGTTATGTATACCCAGAAGGGGCTTATATGATTCCCCCCTTGCAATCTTCTCCACGAAATTGCCTCCTCTTTTGCAAGGGAACGGTGGGGCGGCGGATAGACCCTCCTGCTCAGCTTATAATGTTCCGTGATCTCGTGGTATGAAATTAGGCTATCTTTCATGTCTATGCGGGAGGGCTGCTCTGCGGCCGCCCGGAGCCGCCGCCGAGTGACGTCACAGCTGCCGACGCCGCTCGCCTACGACCGAGAGAGACTGCGCGTGTGCGACACGCAGCTGGTGTGCCGTGCTCTACTGCGCATACGCGGCAAGTGGAGGAGGTGGGTCGTGGTATGTAAATGATGGTGATGCGGCGGTGGAAAAAAAACTGTCATGGCGGCCAAGGAGAGCGAGGCCGGCGCTGTGAGGCGTAGGAGACGGGAGAAACCCGAGTCGTTTGACCTCGAGGTTGCAGCCTGGCAGTTAGCCGTCCAGGCAAGGAAGAACGAGCGGCGCAGGGCCAAGAGAGATGCGCAGACACCGGAGCGGAAAGAAGAGCGCATCGCCAAGCGCAGACGCCAGGACGTGGAGCAGACCCTGCGGCGTGCCCTGGCCCTACTGGAAGACCGGGGGAGATGGGTACGACCGAAGAAGGAGAGGATGCGAAGGGACGGCACGTGACTGACCACGTGATCAGATTTACTAGAAGTTCCAGGGCCACGAGCGCGTTTGAATAGGGACTTCACGAACAATCCGTTTGGCTTTCGTGTGACGTGTGTGACTAGACGTAACCAGGGATATACGGTACCTCTCGCTACGTATATCCTGGCATAGCTGAGCCAAGCCACTGCCTTTTTTTTCATTTGCTTTGTATGCTGGTGCCTCGAATGAGTGTGTGACGACTCCGTTTTCGGAGGGGTGCAGCAAATGCCTTTTGGCGTAACGTGTCGGCACAGACATAGCATCTTATGCAGCGTGTTTGCGGGTAGCGTCCCGATAGCGTTCGCAGTAGTAGTAAAAGACCTTTATTCGACCATAATTTATAGGCCGAGCATGTCATCGCCTGGGTGACCAGAAGTCGCTGTTCTTCCCCTTCAGCGCCAAGCCAGTCGAGCTAGGTGGTGATGGATAGAGAGGGTGGGGGGTAGGAACCCGACTGCTGAGCAGCCGGGCAATAGAAGAGGCAATCGGCCAGGTCCGCATAGATGCAGAGGCGGTTGGGACAGGAAGGGTCCGACCGATAGCGATAGAGAAAGGGGCGGGACGGGGTGATAACTGCATTCATTTAGATGTACCGAAGAAGGTATTCTGTCCTCACCTCCCGCATACGTGCAGCATTCAGGCCGTCACCCGTGTAGGTTTTCAGTTCGGCTTTAGTTTCAGTTCACCTTATTTTTTTGTTTCAAACGAAAGTAGAAAACAAGGTAAAAACCCTGAAGCCTGACAAGGCCTTGAATTCAGTCTGGAGTTGACAGTAGACCCAACATTGAAATACAGTGATAGGGAATACTCCTGGTAACAATACAACATAAAATAAGGAACACAGTACAGGCCAGGGATTAATACAACTTATGCGGCGAAAGAAAAGCGTAATACAGTAGGTTTATCGGGTTTAATGTCCCAAAGCGACTCAGGCTATGATAGACGCCGAAGGGCTCAGGAAATTTCGACCACCTGGGGTTCTTTAATGTGCACTGACATTGCGCACTACACGGACCTCTAGAATTTCGCCTCCATCGAAATTCGACCACCGCGACCAGGAGCGAACCCGCGGCGACTTTCGGGTCAGCAGCCGAGCATCATAACCACTGACCCACCGCGGCGGCAGTACGCGACAACATATTCGGGAGAAAAAGGATCACGATATATCTGGATGTGGAAAGAGTTTGAACTGATAACATCATGACTGAAACCTGGAAAATTTATATGAAGCCTGATAGCAGGCTTTAACGTCCCAAAGCGACTAAGGCTATGAGAGACGCCGTAGTGGAGGGCTCCGGAAATTACGACCACCTGGGGTTCTTTAACGTGCACTGACATCGCACAGTACACGGGCCTCGAATTTCTCCTCCAAAGAAATTCAACCGCCGCGGCCGGGATCGAACCCGCGTCTTTCGGGACAGCAGCCGAGCACCATAGCCACTGAGCCACCGCGGCGGCTATATATATAGTAAATATGCTCGGTGGTCATTCAGAAATTGGCAATGGCCATCCCGAGTAGAAAAGCGGAAGCAACGGCGCGGAAATCGCAGCGGCGGTGGCATCTCAGGGGGTACTTTGTCCTAAAGTGCGTAGAGGCGAAAGCGTTTTCCACAACACATGTCAGTGCACGTTAAGAACCCCAGGTGGTCAAAATTTCCGGTGACCTTCACTACGGCGTCTCTCCTAGCCTGAGTCGCTTTGGGACGTTAAACCCCATAAACCAACCAACCAACTGCACCACCTTGACAGCCTCTGTGGCACTAGTGTCGACACCACTGGATGATGTCACACGTAATGGACTAATTACTAGGCAATGACAAGTTACTAATTTATGGCGAATTACTGATTAATGACTAAATGGTAATTGACTGCTAATTAATGACGCTTAAGCTTCGACTTTAGGAGTTGAACGGGACAGCGTGTTGTAGGTGCCAGGGAGTCCACGGAACGTCCTTTGAACGCAACGCTTTTTGAGGAAAGGAAATGGCCCAGCAATTCTCAGTCATCTCGGTGGGCACCTGAACCGCACCGTACAGGAAGGGAGGAAGTCGGAGTGAAAGTAGTAAGGGAAAGAGGAGCCGTAATGAAGAAAATGAAAATTGTATTTGAGGAAAGGAAATTAAGCAGTAACTGCCTCACATATCTCGGTGAAACCCGTCAGAAGCGTGACACCTCTGCCAACAAGCTTCTGCTGACAGCCTTCTGTCGACAACGATGAGGCGCTCTGCCGGAGGAGCGACATGGAAGATACAAAGAATGAACAGTAGTGATGCGTGATACCAATCGAGATGGTGGCGGACTGTGGTCGGAACGCGGCGCTTTCGCTAAACATGAGCTGCGATACGCGTTGCGTCTGGAACGGCGGGAACGTCGTCACACCGAACTGCCGCCTTTCGCTGGTGGGCGCAGCGCGCGTTACTCGTTTAGTCAGTAGAAGAGTTTCCGCGACTAATTGCTCTTTGAGTTCGTTTAAAAGGGCTTGAAGTTCGCTTGTTAGTTGTTAGTAGCTATTTATTATTAATAAAAAATAAAAATGGAAGGAAAAGACGTTGCTAGTCGCGCCATCTTCCATCGAGACCTGAAGCACCTGAGCTGCGGCACGTCCACCTGGATCGGCGCACATGATCAAGGCGGCCGTAGCTGCGGCTAGCGGGAATCAAAAGAGAGTGAAAAGGAAAGAAAGAGGGGAGCGACAGAAGAAAGGAGAACGGAAGGGTGGCAATACACATTGTACGAATACAGGTTGTCAGAGTCGTTCGAATATTTCCGGTTGTTAACGTAAGTCGAGCGTCTCCCGAGGCCGTTCTCTGTTACTAGGCAAAACTTGGGTGAAATTTTGGTTCTCGCATCCGCCGGACATATCCAAAGCAGAATAAAAATTTACTGCTGATTTCAACTAACAAGTTAATGCCGCATCTTAAGCGAGGCGCCAGAAATGCCCGCAGAAATGGTTCCTTTACAGTCTTCATAATGAAACAGGTTTGTGATACGACGTGATCAACGACGACGTTTAGCGTTGGATAATTTAGCATGCGGGATGAAAAGCTGCGTTGCGTGCTCGCATAAACGCTATCGTAACTGGTTTCCTATGTCTTTTGGGTACGGCCCATGTGGCAGTGCATTGTTACTGCGGCAGTGCTGATGATGAGCGCTGGTTCGGCTATACAGTGATTTTCCCAATTTTTTCTTGCGGAAGCAGCACTACGCTAGGTGTGAGTGATTTCGCGGAGCCCCGGAGAGCCCCAACTGAGCAATCGCGAGAAGCGGGTGACGTCCCATGGCACACACCTTGAGAGCAGGGCGCAGCCTACATCTCTCTCTCTCTCTCATCACTCCAAGTACCTATCAGCACGATTCAGGCGTCCGCTGACCCAGGAAGCCATTATGCGCACTTCCTTAAAATGATCGGAGTGTAAAACGTTGCCGACGCCAACGTCAATGAACAGAACGAACGCCGACGGCCTATCCAACGCAAGCAGCACAGCTTTGTCTACCGCCACGAATTGAGGTGTCCACTGTTCCAAGAGGGAAGTTATGCGCCTTTGCTTTGGTTCAGTGGACATCCGAATCGCGCTTATATTAAGGCGAAAGCCTTTAATGCCTCATGCTGTCGTTAGCAATTCGTGTCGGCAGCCGTGTCTGCGTCCGTGTCGGCAGCCGTGTCGACAGATGTGTCCGCGTTTTGACGGGTGTCCACGAGATATATGAGACAGTTACTGCGTAGTTTCCTTTCCTCAAATACAATTTTCAGTTTCTTCATTACGGCCCCTCTTTCTTTCACTGCCACTTCCTCCCATCCTGTACGGTGCGGTTAAGGTGTCCACCGAGATGACTGAAAATTACAGCGCCATTTCCTTTCCTCAAAAAGCGTTGCGTTCAAAGGGCAAGGCATCGCGCCGAACGGGTGGTGGCGTTCCGTGGACTCACTGGCAGCGCTACACGCTGTCGCGTTCCACTCCTAACGGCGAAGCTTAAGCGTCATTAATTAGCAGTCAATTAGTGCTGAGGGATTAATCAGTAATTAGCCATTAATTAATAATTTGTCATTACTTTGTCATCAATTAACCAGTGTCACATAGGCAAAGGGGTGCGGAAAACGCTTTCGCCTCTACGCACTTAAGACAGTCAAAGTTCCCCCTGAATTTTTTTACGTGGGGCGATGAGAGAGAGACGTGGGCTGCAGGCATTGACAACGTTTGCCGCCAGAAGCGCGGCACAGAAGCAATAGGAAGTCGGCGTTCATTTTGTTATTGGCGTTGGCGTTGACAACACGATTGCCGCGTCGTTGCTCGAGGGGCATGTCGGAACGTCGAGCAGGGCTGGGTACCGTATCTAGCCTACCGCATTCTCTAAAACAGCGTCTACACCGGAGACCCCGCGCACCGGCGTATCGGTTGGGCTCCTGCTCACATGGGCCTTGAGGGAAATGAGGCAGCTGACGCCGCCGCCCGCGCGCTCTCGCACCGGACATTCCCCTCCGACCCCGACGATCAGGAACTCGAATTAACTCCCGCTTACTCCTTCAAAGACACTGTTTTACTATATCAATCTGGCCACGGTCTTTATCCCCGCCCGTGTAAAGGTCTCTCAAAGGCGGACAAGCGGCTTCTGCTTCGCCTGTATATACTTTGCTGTGCCCAGCAACTCTTAAACACTTCGACCCTTCTTTCTCGGGCAGCTGTGCGCACTCTGCGGAGACGTCCTCGGACATCTACCACATGGTCTGGCCTGCCCCTCCAACCCTGCTATCCCCCCTCACCCGAACCCAACCCGGGAGGACTGGGAGGCGACCCTGCTCGGCTGCTCTGAACTGCAGGCCCAACGGGCCTTGGTCGCGCGAGCCCGGGCGGCGGCCCACGCCACTGGGGTCCCGAACTAGGGACCTCCACAGTAAAGTTTCACAGGTTCTTTCGTCTTCCTCTTTGCACCAGAGGTGCCCCGCCAGAGACGGTTGGTAACTCGAAGACTGAAGCTTGATGTTCGCACCAGGGGTGCCCCGTCAGAGACGGTCTCGCTATGAGTTACGATGCAGGGGTTAGGCGAATACTTATGTACAGTTTATGTACAGATATTTACAGCGTATAGAAGTTCAGGCACTCGAGACAAATTAAACGGCACAAAAAGATGCAAAACAACAAAAAGGGGGAACTGGCTAATACTAGGGGAGACCCCTACTCGGCATAGCCGAAGATGCGTTGCATCTCACCTTAGCGCAGAACCCCGCTTCCAGCTCCGGGGCCCGGTTTTAAAGCCCTAAAGGCCCGGCCCACATTTCGTGGCTTCCAATCATGTTACAATGTTCACATGATTGGTTTAGGGAGAGCCTGACCAGCCCTCCAGCTCCCGTAAGGTGAAGAACCCTCTCCACCACAAAATAAAATAAACACAAATACACATTCGTGCCAGCACGTGCGCGAATCGGTACCGCGGGGCGGGGGAACACCCGAATTTCCCGGCGCGTTCGCAAGCGGCCGCGTTCCGAGAAAGGAGACGCTCCGCTTTGAGCGCCCCCAGCCGCGTTCCAATGACCCCGCGTACACTACCGACCCTTTACACGCCCCCCCCTCCCCCCCCCCCCAAGATTCTACAAAGGGCTCAAATGCCACTTTTAGAATTATAAAAAGAAGGGATCGGTACGGGTCACAAAACCACCCTGTGGGTGACATACCGCAGCTACACAAGTACTGGCAGCGACAAAACCAAAAGCAAAATAATGCACACGCGCACCAACACATTACAGAAAATGCTTACGGGCACCAAGAAAACAAGCAAATTGCACACTAAAATACACCCAGTGGCATGCCTGCCGTGCGCCGTAACACAGCGTCCAAGTTGGTGGGTTGCACCCAGTTCACCACCACCAAGTAGACACCCTCGTCCTGCTCGCGAACGAGCACACGCACACACAGACACTCGCAACTTGAGCGTTCAGTAGCACTCGCACGACGTCCGTAAGTGGCCACGTGAGCCTCCTTAGTCGCACCGAGCGTCCTTGTGTGCGTTCGAGCCACTACGCGTCTCAACACAATTAACGCCTAGCTGCCACTCGGCTGGTGCCACAGCGGGGCAAGAATTCAAAAATTGCTGCCCTCCAGGATCGAAAACAACGTCCTGATCCTCGATAAGCCCAAACCTTTGACCATGCGACGCCCCTAAGGGAACGCTCTCTCCGGCGTGCCAGTACGAACAGCGTACTGCGTAAGGAACATTAGCCTTGTCCAGTCTAACTATAACAGTGCGGCCGGCTTTGCTACATCTAATTTGACATACCGCAGCCCGGAGCGTACTGTTGCTCGAACCGACTTTCAATTTGAAAGCCACGCCCTTGCCTCCTGCTACTTCGCCTCGCTTGGAACCATTTGCCCCGTTCCTCCACGAGCAAACACTGATGTTGCCGTTCCCTGCTTGATATGCATTTGCCGGCTTCGTGGCATCGTCTAACTCCGAGGCTCCATGAGCTCCCTGACAGTCACTTGACCCGAGCTTGCCTTGCGGCAAGTCGCCACTCATTTCCGGGTCCTCGACTGACCTGGCCGGGCACACACCGGGTGCGTTCGACAACTGCGCGGCGCTCTGCCCGGTCGGCCCAGCGGGCCCACCTCCGCTCTCTGCCTCGGATGTAGAGCTGTTGTCACCAGGAACGCTACGGGGCACTTCATGCCCTATGGCCGACACAGTGTGTGTTTGCAGCAACGCCAGATTTTCACCGGTTACTAGCTCCGTGACGGAGGTCACAATCTTAGTCATAGAGCCTGCAGGAATTAGATCACTCTCCTGCTTGGTTTCGGACAATTTGGTCTCGACTGGCCCTAGACCATCAGAATTGTTCTGCTCTTTTTCTTTGCTAGCCGCCCGCAGTGGCGAAGCTGTGATTCCTTCAGAAATCTCGTTTTCGCTCTCTGCGGCATTTCCCAACAAAGAGGCGTCCGCGCATATCGGCTGATTACCTACAGCGACCTGACTGCTCTTTCCTCCACCTGTGCTTGAGCAGGATAAGTCTTTGTCTTCCAGCACAGGCGGCCTCATCTCTCGGGACTCGGAGCAGTTCTCCATGGCTGATTCACTGGCTCTTCTGCTCTCCTTGATCTTAGAGATCTCGAGCTCCACCTGCTGGCGTCTTGCTTCTATAACCTTCAAGACATACTTTACATCCTGAGGTTCTTCCTCGCGAAGCACCGCCTTTCCGCCATTCACTTTCGCGAGTTGAGCCTGAAGGTCCGCTAAGCGCGCCTTCGCTAACTCAACCTGGTACCTCACATCGAGTGAGGGCCGGCATGGATAGCCCTCCATACTGCCGTCTGTACTCCTCAACTGTCCTACCGGCTCGAACACAGGGACGTGAACAATGCGACAAAGGAAACTCACGGTTTCGATGCGTCGATCCGCATTGCCCGCTCCTTGGCGTCGGAGTCCACCGCCACTTTCCCCGGACGCTGCGATGAGCTGTCGCACGCCGCTGGTCCGCCGCCGGTGACCGTCAAGTTATCGACGCGCTGCTTTTCTGGACTGTATGCAGTCCCGCGTCGCTGGTCCGCTTCCGTGGCCCTTGCCGTTGGCTCTCCGTAGGTCCTTTTTCGAACGCTGCTGTTGCCTGGCCGTCGCCTTTATCCCTGCGTTCAATTTCTTCTTCCTGCGCCGTCTTCCGATGGCCGCAGGATCCTGTCGACTGCGCCAGTAAAGTTTCACAGGTTCTTTCGTCTTCCTCTTTGCACCAGAGGTGCCCCGCCAGAGACGGTTGGTAACTCGAAGACTGAAGCTTGATGTTCGCACCAGGGGTGCCCCGTCAGAGACGGTCTCGCTATGAGTTACGATGCAGGGGTTAGGCGAATACTTATGTACAGTTTATGTACAGATATTTACAGCGTATAGAAGTTCAGCCACTCGAGACAAATTAAACGGCCCAAAAAGATGCAAAACAACAAAAAGGGGGAACTGGCTAATACTAGGGGAGACCCCTACTCGGCATAGCCGAAGATGCGTTGCATCTCACCTTAGCGCAGAACCCCGCTTCCAGCTCCGGGGCCCGGTTTTAAAGCCCTAAAGGCCCGGCCCACATTTCGTGGCTTCCAATCATGTTACAATGTTCACATGATTGGTTTAGGGAGAGCCTGACCAGCCCTCCAGCTCCCGTAAGGTGAAGAACCCTCTCCACCACAAAATAAAACAAACACAAATACACATTCGTGCCAGCACGTGCGCGAATCGGTACCGCGGGGCGGGGGAACACCCGAATTTCCCGGCGCGTTCGCAAGCGGCCGCGTTCCGAGAAAGGAGACGCTCCGCTTTGAGCGCCCCCAGCCGCGTTCCAATGACCCCGCGTACACTATCGACCCTTTACATCCACCTAGTACTTATAAGGGCTGGCCCACTCTGGGTCAGCTCATGCATAACCTCCAGTAGTGTATGTGTAAATAAATGTTTTCCACTACCACCGCCGTTGCTGCTATAGGTGTGAGCGATTTCGTGGATCCCCGTAGAGCCCCAACTGCACATGCGCGAGGAGCGAGTGTGAGACAGTCACTGCGTAATTTTCTTTCCTCAAATACAATTTTCATTTCCTTCACTATGGCCCCTCTTTCTCTTCCTTCCTTCACTCCCACTTCCTCCCTTCCTCAACAAACAGATGACGGGTGTCTACGGAGATATGTGAGAGTCATTGAAAATTGAAAATTTCCTTTCCTCAAATACAATTTTCCTTTTCTTCATTACGACCCCTCTTTCTCTCTCTTCTTTCACTCCTACTTCCCCCCTTCCTGTACGGTGCGGTTCAGGTGTCCACCGAGATGACAGAGAATTAGTGCTTAATTTCCTTTCCTCAAAATGCGTCGCGTTCAAGGGACAAGGCATCGCGCCGAGCGGGTGGTGGTGTTCCGTGGACTGCCTGGCAGCGCTACAACACGCTCTCGCGTTCCACTCCTAAAGGCGAAGCTTAATTGTAATTAATTAGCAGTTAATTAGTACTTAGTCTTTAATAAGTAATTAGTCATTATGTCATTACTTCATCATCAATTATGTGTGACGTAATGTAGTGGTGACGTCACCAGTGTCACATAGGCAAAGACGCTTTTTTCGATAGTTTCGAACGCGCTACATATACATTCTTGTCAGGCCTGCGTCTCGTCGTGTCCGCGTACGCTTCTGCATCGTCCTGCATTTCAATGCCGCCACCGTCACAGCTGCTTAAGCCGAGCAATGGAGGCTGATGAAAGGAGAGATAGGAAGCGCCTTGCGGAAAGCGATCGCTTTGCGAGTGATACGCCACAGCATAAGACTGCTCGCCGCTGCCGACAACGCCATGATTATTCGGCCGCGTTATGACCGTAAACATTTCATGCTTACTCTACTCTCGGTTACGGGAGCGAGATTTTTTGAGGTCGTCGAGAACCGCAGCCAAGTTCCAAGCCGGTGAGGTTGATTTGTACGGTGATCACGGGTGCATAACTCACGTCGGTGTTGGCGACCCCGGCCGGCATGATGAACAGGGGCGACTCCGCGCAGCCTTGTAGCTGGTGGACGCTGACTCGCTTGCGACACCGCTGGTGCCAGTCCTTCTCGTCGACCGGCTTCCTCCTGGCGGCAGGCATGAAGGCTAGGATCTGCATCTGCGCGCAGAAACATTGGGCTATAGCGTGCATCACGGGGGCAGTTACAGATTTTACAGAAAGGCTTATACTGACAATCCTTAGGTCAAGGGAGTGTCGAACAGTTGCGCCGCGCCTCATACATGCCTTGCTTCCCCCGATAAAACGCATGACAACACGTGATTACACATTGCAGGGCTTCTTGCTGGCCTAGCTGGTGCCTAACTTTTCTATATAGAAAGGAAATTCAGGGGGCACTGACTGTCCAAAGTGTGTACAGGCGAAAGCGTTTTCCGCGCCACTTTGACTGCCTCTGCAGCACTGGTGACGTCACATAATGCCGCGCCACTTTGCCTCTGTAGCACTGGTGACGTCACCACTAGGTGACGTCACACATAATGACTGATTACTAAGTAATGACAAATTTCTAATAAATCGCTAATTACTGATTAATGACTAAATACTAATTATCTGATAATGATGGTTAAGCTCCGCCTTTAGGAATGGGACGCGACTGCGTGTTGTAGCGCTGCCAGGGAGCCCACGGAACTCCACCACCCGTTCGGCGCGATGCCTTGCCCTTTGAACGCAACGCTTTTTGAGGAAAGGAAATGGCGCAGTAATTCTGTGTCATATCGGTGGACACCCGAACCGCACCGCACACGCAGGGAGGAAGTCGGAGTGAAAGAAGGAAGAGGGGCCGCAATGAAGAAAATGAAAATTGTATTTGAGGAAAGGAAATTACGCAGTAGCTGTCACATATATCGGTGGAAACCCGTCAAAAGCGTGACACCTCTGCTGACAAGCTTCCGCTGATAGCCTTCTGTCGACAGCGATGAGGCTTTAAAGGCTTTCGCCTTAATAAAGGCGGCGCAAACGGGCCCGCATGCACGTGGCATGAATACCAAGAACAAGCCCTGACCCACAATGTGTCATGCGCGTGTGATTGAACAGTGATCTCCCAGATCTCCACGCGCGTGCGACCTGTATATATGTATACTTTTACCCCGTGGATATGTAAATAGATTCATTGAAAGTGTACCCCTCCCCCTGTCCTTTCTACTGTCCCCTCACCCCTTTTATTTCACTTCTACTTTCTGCCTGCTATCCTTTATTTCGCTGCCCCAGCTCAGGTGCTTCCAGTCGCGATAGCAGATGTCGGGGCAGCAAACATTCTTTTCCCTTCCATATCAAATGTCAATAAATAGCCACTACTACTACTACAAAGCGACAAAGGAGACAATCAAGGATGCCAGGTAGTTATTGTCCCTGGTCTTGTTAGATGAGTGAGACTGCGTTTGCGCTTACGATAACATTTAAACACAGAGCCCATTGGCGAAGGTGATCAGTCGACAGCAGGTTTACGCAGGAATTTTCTTATAACATGCCATGCCGGTGGCTAGGGTGATACTATCGATCCTGGAGAAAGTATCATGCTTACTTAATGTTGTATATGGGATTTTGGGATATGATTTCCGCGGCTGGTGCTGGGCAAGACCAATCAGAAGGCTTTAGCAGGGAGGAGCCTTTGTCCTCCAAAGGACGTATCAGTCCTGATCATAATGATGGTGAAGCAGCCGCGGTGGCTCAGTGGTTATGGCGCTGGGCTGCTGACCGAAAAGACGCGGGTTTGTTCCCAGCCGGGGCGGTCGAATTTCGATACAGGCGAAATGCTAGAGGCTCGTGCAGTGTGCGATGTTAGTGCACGTTAAAGAACCCCAGGTCGTCGAAATTCCCACAGCTCTTCAAAGACTACGGCGTCCCTCATAACGCGAGTCGCTTGGCGTCGGTAAACTCGCATAAACCAGACCATGCAGCTGTTGTAGTAGGCACTGTAACAGCTGCATGAAGGAAATTAATCAACGTAAAAAGCATAGCTTCCGGCGAAGTGTCAGGTAATCAAGAAGTGCAGCATCGGCCTACACTCTGAATGTTAGGCGAATGATCATTATGCGCCGTTCGGAGAATGGGCAGTCGGCAGTCTTGCAGCCAAGCTGGGTCTTTGAGTGGGATGACATACGGATAAGGATACGTGCAACACAAACGTCGCGATTACTTCTGTGCGCCACGCGCTGGTGACGAACTTGCTCGGCAGCTTGCATGGGAGAAATGTGCTCGCCGTAGAAAAACCTGACACTCCTTAGCAAATTGTTTCTTAAATCTAAAGCGTACCGTTTTATTAGAGCGCGATTCCATTTCATTGCATAAAAAGCATTCTGGTATAGCGCGGTTTACCTTTACTTCGGCCCCACTATGTCTGGGCTCTAAAGATAAACTGAGCATATTCCGTTTCGATTTTTGATGGAGCGCTCGAACAAATAACAGATGACGTAAGAAGTCACACTGTAATAAAATGGAAGTTTATTTGACCTCGCGTCTAGACACTGGTGAAAACTAGAAAAAATTGCCGAGCAACCTGGACGCTATTGGCCTCCCAAATTAAAGGAGCACTTTTAAGGCTGGACCCTTACTGGCCCCACTGAGCGAAAACCTGTCTGTGTGTACGTGCTTGTGTGGTAACACTCGACGCCAACCGTAAAAAGTGGCGATCTCATGCAACCTGGCGGTTAAATTAATGATTGGACGCTTGAGGATGCTGGGAAAGAGGAACCTGGATCGCATAAAGACCCACCGTTGGAACACCTGCCATCGCAGCGCATTGGCGCACTGCTCAACCGCTGCACCACTGCACCAGGAGTGGTATGAGGACTTCCAGGGATCTATACATGTAAAGTTGAGAGTGTCCTCATGCAGATGAGCGGCGCATCGGAATGCAACCCGGCGCGGAAGCTGGTGACGAAGATGGGTGCGGGGTGTTCTAGGGTGGTGGTGAAAAACATTTATAATACAATAAATATTTACAGAGAGGTGATTGGGGTAGGCCCTATTGGCCCTTTCCCCTAACAATACTAGGTGGAGCCCCTATTCCGGGGCCCCATTGGCAAGCAACGCCGCCCGCGTCCGGTGAACCAAGGCCTTTTGGGTCTTTAGGGTTGTGGCGTCGTCGCGGTGACGGCTACTTTTAAAGCCATCTAGAGGTATAATTGCCAGTGGCATGGAGTCGGGTTAAATCATGTCGCAGAGCGCGGCGAGTGCTTCCACGAAGTGAGCGGGTGGGCTTAAGCCTTCTCACACGTAAGCACTCTTAAGGGTCTCTGCGGACTTCTTTGTAAAGTATCGATAGCTGGGAGCAGCTACCACCAAATAGCGCAACTACAAGATCTAATGGCGACGCCACTTAACATAAGAACTTACCTGCAGACAGACGGTTGGCATACGACGTCACCACGCAAACCCTGGAGGCGTAGCCCTGCTCCGTCGAAGCCCTTCACGAGCTGACACGCGCTGGATTTTTTTTTTCTTCCCTCCCTCGTGCTCCCCGTGCTGGCGCAGTCCTCATCTTTCTTTAGCCTAGAGCGAAGCTGGGCACGTGTTGATTAGAAAAACGCCTTGTACAAATTCCACTGCACCCCAAGTGATGCTGTCAATATTTAAATCAAAGTTGATTTTTTTTATACGAGTAGTGGCACAATGTTATGAGAAAGAGAGATAAAAGTACTTTTATTAACTGCCCTTAGGGGCTGCGGACAGACCTGTGACGCAGCGTAGGGTTATAACTCAATTGCGATCACGATGTCTTGGGGGTGGTGGTGGTGGTGGTGAAAACATTTATTAAAAGGGACAGGAGGTATGCTTGAATCTGCCCTTAAGGGACCGATCCTTACAAACAATAGGTGGAGGTCCCTAGTTTGGACCCCACTGGCGGTGGCCGCCGCCCGGGCGAGCCTAAGGATTGTTGGGTCTGTAAGTCATGGAAGCCAAGCAGGAACGAATTCCAGTCCTCCCGGATTGGGTTGGGGATAGGGGGAATAGCGGGGTTGGAGGGGCAGGCCCACATCATGCGTTGGCAGACCCCTAGAGTTTCTTGGGCTGGCCGAAAAATTTGTTTTTCAGGAAAGGAAATGACGCAGTAACTGTCTCGCATATCTCGGGGGACACCGGAACCGCGCCTTAAGGGAAGGGATAAAAGAGAGAGTGAAAGAAGAAATGAAGAAAGAGGTGCCGTAGTGGAGGTCTCCGAATAGTTTCGGCCGCCTGGGGATTTTTAACGTGCACTCACATCGCGCAGCATACCTTTCGAGTTTCACCTCCATCGAAACGCGGCCGCTGCAGTCGGATTCTAACCCGGGTACTCCGGCTCAGTAGACAAGAATCTTAACCACTGAGCCACCACTACTATTGCGAACGCCATCGGCTTTTCCCGGTCCCGGCTAAGGGCCTACGTAAAGCTGATGAGCGAACTCTGAGGCGCTTGCAGACCAACACTCTGTTGTGTCCTGCAATAGTGAAACATTTCGACCCCAAAATTGATGGGCGCTGCCCTCACTGTGGGGAAGTATCCGATACCTTCCACATGGTTTGGGCCTGTCAAAAGAATCCTTCCCTTCCCCCCAATCCTTCCCCTTCCCGAGAGGCATGGGAGGCAGCCCTGCTCAACTGCTCGGGGCTGGAGTCTCAAAGGGCTCTAGTCCAACGGGCGCGAGTAGCGGCCTTGACCAGCGGTGTCCCGGTCTAAGGACTCCACCTATGTAAAGGGCCATTTTTGGTCTGCAAACTCTCCTTTTGTTTATTAAAAAGTTTTCACCACCACCACCACCACGTCCTTGTTAATTCTGACCCAGCCTGCGGAGAGAATGCTTGAAATACACGCTTTGCATCGACCAACAACTGCGAGAAAGAGATTCATGTACTTTTCTTGGACCTTGTCTCCACTCCAGTCTGACGACATTATTGTGATATCCTCAGACATCCGAACGATATCTCTGTAGAGAGTTATGTAAAGAGACAAGAAGTTCGGTTTATTGGTTTATTAGGATGTAACGTCCCAAAGCGACTCAGGCTATGAGGGACGCTGTAGTGAAGGGCTCCGGAAATTTCGACCGCTTGGAGTTCTTTAGCGTGCATTGACATCGCGCAGTACACGGGCCTCTAGAATTTCGCCTCCATCGAAATTCGGCAGCCGCGGCCGGGATAGAACCTGCGTCTTTCGTGTCAGCAGCCGAGCGCCGTAACCAGTGAGTCACCGCGGCGGGGCATTGGCGAGGTCGCAGTGGGAAGAAAGAGAACTGGCGTGGCTAGGTGTCGATACCTTATTGGATTTATTTCTCGACCTGTGCCTGACAGATTAACCAGAGCAGCGAGTCTAGCCTTTGCGGTGCCTCATTTTATGCGAAGCATACTACTTTAGCTACCACTTCAGCCCTTCACCGTGGTTATTCGCCTCCAAATCACGTGATACATGACGTCACACCACGTGACACGATGACGTCACGACAGTAGAGAAACGGGGGCCCACCCCACGCCGTCGCTGTGGTTGTGCGCCTCAAATCACGTGATACATGACGTCACACCACGTGACACGATGACGTCACGACCGTGGAGAAACGGGGGCCCACCTCGCGCCGTCGCTGTGGTTGTGCGCCTCCAAATTACGCGACACGATGATGCTTCGCATTCTCCAGGCTTAACCAAGTTAAGCCTGAGCAATTTTTTTCTTTGGTACAGGTCGATGTCTCCTAGCTTACTGCTCTCTGGCTGTCGCGCTGCAGGCCAAATATGATGCCCATCTCCGGACTAAGCATACTCATTAAGAATGAAGCCCGACTACGCAGAATAGGATAGAATACAAAAATTAGAAGACAAAGAGGAAAAGTATCCCGAGTTTGTACTGTCCACCAGTTTTCACTGGTGAACCGGACAAGAGTGGCGGCGAAAGCCGGTGGGCTTCTGGAATGAGGGCACCCAACTATTTTATGCATTAAATGTGTCGTTTGGGGTTCCGTGAACCATGAGAACTTCACATCAAACGAATTCTGCGTTTATCGCAACTAAAACAACTGGAGGCCTAACCTATTCGCAACTTCGATGAAAGCTGGCCTGCACACTAATTCTTCACTGAAGAGAAGTTCGTGACGCCGGCCGTCACGAAGCAGTCGTGACAGCGGCTGTGACAAAGCAGTTCGCCTCCAGCAAGCGCGCGGTTTTCGAATGGCACGAGAAATGGTCCAGATTAGTTGACCCGGAGAGGTGAGGATAATCCGGTTTAAAAAAGATTATAAAAAACTGATATGGATATTAGTGATGGCTGGCTAGAAATCTTTAATTACAGTCAGGTGCCTATAGGTAATAGTTAAGAAATTCAGAGCGGCACTTTCTTGACCTGAGGTGCGTTGAGGCGAAAGCCTCTAGCGCGGAGTTGCTGCTTGTGTCACTAATGTGTGGTTAAGATGTTAAGTACACAATTGTTTGTGAACCTTAAATGCTGTAGAGACTGGAGGGCGTTTGGGAGGTATTCGTCTGAATAAACGCCTTTCGGCAAACTCTCTCCAGCGTCCAAGACAAGAACAACATATTCGTTGGCAGGAAGTAGCGTAGCCGTTAGCGCGCTCGGCTGCGGAACGGAAGGATGGTGGTCCGAATCCCGTCGTGCACAAATATTTTTTTCTGGTCTGACTAGAAATAGCGTTACACCTCTGCTGACAACTTAACTAATGCTCACTACTTGGGATTTTATACCCCCCACCCCCCCCCCCCCGCTCTTAAACTTGTAAACTTGTAAACTTGTAAACTTTAACTTTATTTATTTACAAATGTGCATACAGTCTTTAGGATGAGCCACAGGCCAAAAGCTAAAGAAAATAGCTTGAAAATGCCTGTGGCTCATCTAAGAGCCATTACAAAATAATAAAATAAACACATGCATACAACGGTGGCAGATCGCATACGAGTACACTGTAGAAAGAATTTATAATATTTACGATTGAACTGATGGGTACACAGAGATGTAGTTTGAAACTAGAAAAAAACATTAAAACTGAACAAATGCATTTGAAAGTTATACACTGCTGGGTTGATTACAAAGGGGAAAATGACACCGATACATACACAAACTACAATATATGAAAAGAAGTTATGGAATATTATTTACAAAGTACACTTTTAAATCATGAGGTCGGAGGTTATACATGCTCAGCTGGTTAGATTCGTAGCTGTTTAGAACATTAGGTATAAGGAAGTTAAGTGCTTGTTTACCATAGTTAGTTCTAGCTCGTGGAAGTGTCCATTTTGCAGTTGATCGGGTTTGAACATACTTTTCTATGGGCTTTAACAATGCGATATTAAGCAAAAAATTACATATTGATGGTGAAGAAAATTTGAGATAGTATAATAGGCGGTACTCAAGAAAAACATTGACACGAATTACTTCATACTTAGTAAACAATTCAGCCGTATGGGCAGTAAAACTGGCACCTGCGATAATCCTGATAGCTTTCTTTTGGAGAATTAGAATTTTCTGTAGATTTGTTTTGGATGTGGTAGCCCAAACTATGTGGCAATAGTTAATGTGTGATTGGAATAGGGCATGATAAATCATTCGTTTTATACAGGGAGGTAGGACACCATATGTGCGATGAGATAGTATAGCTCCGCGACAAACTTCCTGCATGGTGTGTATAGCTCCGCGACAAACTTCCTGCATGGTGTCGTCACTGATGGCTAGTAACTCCACTACTGGTTTAGTCGGAGTCGCTTCCAATCTGGTGACGATACTTCCGGTCAATGCCACCAGACGGAACTAGACTTGCTACACAGTTGCCACACAGAGCATCTGTCACTTCCGGCCCGTTTACGTTGCTTTTTATCTATGTCATGAATCGTGACTGGTCATATTAGCGATGGTTAAACATCCGTCAAAAAACCGAAACTGGACATCAGTCGTTATGAGCAAAATTGCTTTATTCCTTTGTTGTGTGATGCTCTGCCTGCGGTCGCAAACAGGCTTGCTCCAAAAACGACGCTTTTGCGTTTTACTGATATACTATATACACACACAGACAGTTGCCGCATGAAGCTCTACGGCACGCCCATGTACCAAAACGCCACAAACATGCTGTAGATACTTTGCGGTGACGCCACAGCGTCAACGCAAAATGGTCCAACGAGCTGCTTATGCTGTCGCATATAAAAAAAAATGAACCTTTCGTGTCGAGAAAACGCAACAATACAGGGCGTTCCCTCTAGCACCGTTTATTGCCTTCCCCGCTGAACTGTTTGGGTGGTGCGTGTGAAGTGCAAAACTTGATGGATGCGGTGTCGCGCTAACTTGAACCAAATTTGAGGCAAAGTTGCTGACCATCGTGAAGACGCATCTGTGCCCATCACAGGGGCGACAGCCCGCTCGCAAAACAGTACAATCCACAGTTGCTGCACCGATGCCTTGGGGAACTTATCGTTGTAGCAGTCGAGCCAGTCGTGAGTTCTCTTGCCTGTTGTGGTGCAGCGTAGTCGGTGTCTCGGCGGCTCAAAAGCACACGGCTTCTGTGCAAGCACGCTCCGTCGGGTGCATGATAAGGCGCAAGCACTGTTCCTATGCGCAGCGTGCAAACAAAAGGTTGCGCTGGTCGAAATTTCTCGCTACCGGCGAGAAGACACTAAAAAACTTAGCGTTCCACACATCTACATCGTGCATAAACGCACTGAACAACGTCGCCACATCTCCATATTTGACCGAGAATGCTGTCTCAGTCTATCACAGTATAAATTGTCCACAAAAGTATTGGCAGCAATCTGCGGGGTAAAGGGTGGTGAGGGGGGAAGTGCAAAAAAAATGAACAAAAGTGCGTAAGCGTCACAAAAATGACTCCGTGCATAGCGCACCATATTGGAAAGGTTGACATAGGGTTAGGTATGGTTGTGGCTACAGGAATATACAGTATACTTAAGAGGCGTCTTATGGTAACAGTAGGGCGAGGTAGGGCAGAGAAGTACAGTCAACAGAGGAGGGGTGTTGGAGTGTAAGAGAAAGGGCAGAAAGAGGGATAAAGGAAGGGGAGAGATTGGAGAGGGGAAAGTCAGTCGTTCCGGTCGTCGTCGTCGTCGTAGAGAGAAGAGGGAAAAGAAGGAAGAAAGGAGAGAAGAAAGGAGCTGCTTCGGAGAGAGGGACAGTAAAGAAGGAGAGAGAATGTAGAGGGGAAAGTCATAAGCTCCGGTCGTCGTCGTCGTCGTAGAGAGAAGAGAGAAAAGAAGGAAGAAAAGAGAGAAAGGAGTAGCTGCTGCGGAGGTCGCCCGCTAGGCGGCGCCGCTGCTGGTGTTGGCAGCGACGGTGGCGCCATCTGCGAAGTGCTTGGCAAGGGCCCATGCAGGCAGCTCTCCCCACGGGAACAGCACCGCGCCAACCGTGTTCACCGAGGCCAGTATGAGGACGATGGCGGCAAGCTTGACGGCCAGCCCGGGGTAGAGCTGCGAAGGAATCCACGCGTCGCCTGCTTGTCGCGTTAAGGCCTCCATTTTGTTTATTTATTAATTTATTTACAGAATACTGCAGACCCTAAGATGGGTCCAAGCAGGAGGGGCGAAATCACAAAAAAAAAAAGAGGCGTGGCAGATTACACAGCACGAAACTAACATAACAGTAATAGAACATAGTAAAGAGTTCAAAGTATGTTCATGCATTCTGCAATGAACATAGTAGTTTCATTGCAGAATGCATTCCACGGCTCGTAACACACACGAAGGTGTTCCGCTCGGAACCCGTCATGCCGCAAACAATTACCGCACGAATGCAGCTATAAGGATTAGGCGTATATGCCAGTGAATAAATGGCGTTCAAACGGTCTTATCGAATGCGGTTCGTTTCGTTTCGCTTATCGGGTTTAACGTCCCAACGCGATTCAGGCTATGAGGGACGCAGTAGTGAAGGGCTCCTGAAATTTCGACCACCTGCGGTTCTTTAACGCGCACTGACATCGCACAATACACGGGCCTCTAGAATTTCGCCTCTATTGAAATTCGACCGCCACGGCCGCGATCAAACCCGCGTCTTTCGGCTCAGCAGCCGAGTGCCATAACCACTGAGCCACTACGGCGGCGCAGCTATAAGGATTAGGCGTATATGCCTGTGTATAAATGGCGTTCAAATGGTCTTACCGAATGTGTTTAGTTTCGTTTCCCTTATGGGGTTTAACGTCCCAAAGCGATTCAGGCTATTAGGGACGCCGTAGTGAAGGGCTCCCGAAATTTCGACCACCTGGGGTTCTCTAACGTACACAGCACACGGGCCTCTAGAATTTCGCCGCCATTGAAATTCGACCGCCGCGGCCGTGATCGAACCCGCGTCTTTCGGGTCAGCAGCCGCACGCCTTAACCATTCAGCCAACGCTGCGAACTAAGAAATAACTGAAGAGAACAATAATTTTTCTGAGGTAGTGTGAAGCAGACAGATTTTTTTCACTAATGCGCGTTGGAAGAATGGGACTCACAATGTCGGTGACCTCGATGTCCATTGCGGAGCTGACGATCGCGATGCTGGGGGCCGCCGTGGGAAGAACCGTGGGCGTGCAGGACGCCATCGCCACGGGCAGGGCGTAGAACAGCGGGTGCACGTTGGTCTGCACACCCTGCGGCGCATATCGGTGAACGTAAGCGCATGCATGGCCGCGTAGTAAAGCTCTCTCTCACCCCCGACTTGTATTCACTCTCATTGAGTGTGTGAGTAAGTGAGAAGTCGCTTATCCGGTGAGCGCTCAAGTCGCTCATCCGGCCTGGTTGCGTATTTTCCCACAATTTTGACGTACAAGACTGTTTTGACGTACACCCACTATATCGACGTCTGTGACTATCCTTGACGTCCAATGGACCTTTTCGCCTCTAATTAATTAATTGCTCCACATGGACAATTTAGTGGCAGCACTCGAAGTGGACTGACGCCTGACTCTCGTATTCATAGATGTCTGGCGATTCTCTATAAAGAAGGCAGACAGATCATACTACCCTTGTCGCAAAAGCAAGAATTTTGTTCAGCACCTCAATACCTGAGGTGCTGAGGTATTGCAGTGGTTATTTCGCACGGGCGACTAGTTTCCTTAGATATCTAAATCTTGTAAGAATAAACGGTCATTTCGAAAACCATCCATACCGCCATAATGTTTGCATCTGTGATCACTAAGTGAGGTCTCTCAAATTTGCAGAGGGGCAGCCAGAACAAAAAAAAAATACAGAGGAGATCACTGCGGCGACCCGCATTAAGAGAATGCGAAAGCATTAACGCGCTTATACTGTTTCGACGTCCGAGGCTGCTTTGACGTCCTCCTACTACATCGACGTCATGGTTTTAATCGTCTCTAATTACTGCACATCAACGAAAGCTTTTAGTTCAATTAATTAACGTTAATAAATCACTTTTTAATCTATTTCGAACCTTCATCTGGCTTGGTTGCGTATTTTCCCACAATTTCGACGTCCACGTCTGTTTTGACGTACACCGACTATATCGACGTCTGTGCCTATTTTTGAATACCAATTGACCTTTTCGCCTCTAATTAATTTCTCCACATGAACCGAATTTGATGCGCATCGATATTTTATCAACCTGTATGACATTCAGTCTTCATTTTACTCCTAATTCTTCCTCGAACGACGTAAGGGCTGCCGACACGTTTTAAGGCGAAAGCCTTTAATGCCTCATCGCTGTCGACAGAAGGTTGTCAGCAGAGGTGTCACGCTTTTCTAGTCAGACCAGAAAAAGAAACCTTTGTGCACGATGGGATTCGAACCACCATCCTTCCATTCCGCAGCCGAGGGTGCTAATGGCTACGCTACTTGCTGCCAACGCATATTCTTCTTATCTAGGACGCTGAAGAATGCTAGCAGAAAGGCGTCGAATCAGACGGATGCCCCCCAAAACGCCCTCCAGTGTCTCCAGCATTTAAGACCCAAAAACAATTGTGCACTTAACTTATTAACCACACATCAGTGACACAGGCAGCAACACCGCGCTTAAGGCTTTCGCCTCACCGCACTTTAGGTCAATAAAGTGCCCCCTGAATTTTTTGCGTCCACTTTCCGCGGACATGAAACCACGAACAGAGCCAAGAAATGATTTCGCATTAAAAATGATTGTCTGCGCTTGGCGTACACCCTACGTGTCCTGCAATTTCTTTAGCAAACCGACTGGTCATCACTATCTGAGCAAAGTGTCAGTGACTGAGTTCTCACAATGTCCGTGGCGATGGGTATGAGGAACCTGGCGATGACCACGTTGGTGTTGACCTCCGCGAGCAGCGCAGCGAGCAGGGTGAGCAGCACTTGAGTCTGCAGCGGGCTCAGGAAGTCCAGGCTGCTCACCTTCTCGGTGATGCGCCATGACAGACCCGTGGACTGCGTCAGAATGCACAAGGTGCGTGGTTTAGGCTTAGCGGCGCATGGCGTACGGACGAGGACAGTGCGGCACATGGGCGTTCTGAAAGCACTGAAACCACTTACGATAACAGAGAGCAGTCCCCCCTTACAAAAATTTATTTAGAAAGTTTATAGACTGTCCGTATATTTTGTCTATAAAGTGTACAGACTTTCTATAGACAAATTATATGACTGGTCTACAGACAATAATATCCTATCTACTACAAACCAGATGTCACGTAGTGGTGACTGCAGTCCGGTGAACAGGAAAACAGCGAGAATGACTTCTAAACGAAACTCTATTGGGGCTGACTTGCGCCCGCAAAGAACTGAATTACTCGGCGCCGCCGTAGCAGAGTGTGTGCTCGGCGGTCATCGAGCAGAATGCCAGCCGCTATCGGCTATGCTCTTTTTAAGGCTGATAGAAAACTTTCGAGATAAAGCTTGGAAAGTAACACTGCGGAACAACGTAGAATCGGGTCCGCCTGGATGCGATGAATCGAGATAAATCTAGGCGCGTCTTGCATAACAAACAGAGCGATGCCGGCAGCTTTGAAGAATGAACAAACAAACACTACAAACATTCGCGGCACTATAAACGCTCTATATATTTATGGCCATACCCTTTCAGTAGACTTTAATCCGTAGACAGTCTATAGACTATGAATAGACAAAAGGAAATATCTGTAGGAAGGCAATAGAGTCCATAAGAAATCTATGGACAGTCTAGTCTATAGACAATTTTTATAAGGGCCGCATTGTGAAATGTCAGAGCACACGAAACGAATATTAAGTGAAGCACAAGGGGCTCGTGTGGCTGCGTCCAGAAACACATCTGGGTCGACGCAAAGTGGCAGGTCACGTGGTCGTGTACATATGGTCGGTGTGTAGGATGAGGCTCATGACTAATCACGACATGTCATGCGTGGTCATGACAAGCATGTTGTGTCGCGACGTCATGCTACTCAACTAGTAACGACATCCCCAAAACGGAAGCGAGGGACTTCCGCAAAACCGAAAGTGACGACAAACGCCTCGCCGGGGTTCTGGTGCAATCCGGACCCACGATGAGCATTGCGTAGGCCTTCGCTTATTTTTTTTTCTTTTAGTGTTATTGAATTGCGAAGCATTTGGTGCAACTCGTATACTGAGCAAGACGTGCTCTGTTAGTTTTGCGCCATGCATGCGCATTGCATTTCTGCAGTCTTCATGCACAGCATAAGTAAATTTCACAAGTTCCCTGTCTTCCTCGCACCAGAGGTGCCCCGCCAGAGACGGTTGGTTTAACTCAAAGACTGAAGCTTGATCTTAACGCCAGGAGTGCCCCGTCAGAGACGGTCTCAAGATGTGTTGACACGCAGGGATAAAAAAGGGAATAACTGACGATTTATATACAAATATTTACAGAATATACAAGTTAGATACAACGGCAAAAAGACAAACAACCAAAAGGCGGAACTGGCTAATACTAGGGGAGGCCCCTACTCGGCGTAGCCGAAGATGCGTAGCATCTCACCTTAGCGCAGAACCCCGCTTCCGGCTCCGGGGCCCGGTTTTAAAGCCCTAGAGGCCCGGCCCACATTTCGTAGCTTCCAATCATGTTGTGCTCTTAACATGATTGGTTTATCGAGAGCCTGGCAGCCCCCCAGCTCCCGTAAGGTGAAGCACCCTCTCCACGACAAAATAAAAATAAAAACAAACACAAATACACGTTCGTGCCGGCACGTGCGCGAATCGGTAACGCGGGGCGGGGGGACACCCTAAGTTCCCGGCGCGTTCGCGAGCGGCCGCGTTCCAATGACCCCGCGTACACTAACGATCCCTTACAGCATATGTCAGTACTCTAAGGATACATCGAGGGATCCTTTCCGTCATCGTGACCAATTGTTCCAGCCGCTCTGCTTCTAACCCACGGGCAACACCTTTGGCAGAATGAACAGCCGTATGGTCATTGGTTGGTTTATGGGGTTTAACGTCCCAAAGCGACTCGGGCTGGGATGGCTTTGAGGGCTCCGGGTAGTTTCGACCAACTGGAGTTATTTGACGTGCATTCAAATCACACAGTAGATAGGTCTCTAGCAATTTCTAATAGATCTGTAGCAATTCACCTTTATCTAGATGGGACGACTGTGATCGCACCCGCGTGTTTAGGGTCAGCAGCCGAGCACCTTAACCACCGATCCACTCGAACGGTCCACTCCAACACTCCAACGCAGCGTCTGCTCAGGGATACTTCCAACCGCGAGCATCGCAGTCGGAAACTAAGTCCTAGCGCGCAAATCACTTTACATCGCGAACAAAGTTTCGGCCCATTCAGCAAACGCCCTCTCCCTTAAATAGCGCACGACATTGGGCGATGGTGTACCTCGACGACTCCCGCGAGGGAGAGACCTCCTCCAGCTGCCAGCAGGGTCCGCCAGGAAAGGCGCTCAGTCACATGCGGCCAGTCGAGCACTGTCTGCGTCCGGCGACGACCGTGGGGCAGAAACGAGAGCAGCACGATGACCACGAACACCTTCACCGACTCGTGCGCGTACCTGGCGAAACATGTGGAAGCAAGGCATGCAGAGGAACGTCGTTAACACCACGGTGCAATACGAGCGCCTCCGGACGTGACGTCTACCACAAGGTTAGAAAAAATACGTTGCAGGCAAATAAGAAACAAAAATTCGGCAGAGACACTTAAAGGAGTACAGACACTTAACTTTTGGGTGCGTGTTTTCATTTCTGTAATGATGCATAAGGCGTTATCATGCATGGATTACCACATGGTATTCTCCCACGAGCGCCGAAAAGTTTATATTGGAATTTCTTTTTCGTGCTGTTTCGGTTTCAACAGCCGAACGATGACTGACGCCAACGTGTGGTTTCAGGTCACGTGAGGTATGAAAAAACCGCGATATAATCGCTGCTTGATTGTTTTCATTTACTGCGATGCAAAACCCAGCCTTTCTTAAGAGCCAGAATTGCAACGAATGCAGAAGCACCGCAGATGCAATAGATGCATCTGGTTTGGGGTTCGATCCCTATTGCCGCCGGGTACACACTGGTAACACAATGTGTACAAGTTTCTCCCTGCCCAGGTGTTCCCCTTATCTCGAATGAAGTGTTCGGAAAATGGGCCTTTGAACCCCCCCCCCCCCCCCCCCCCCCAAGTGCCATGACTCTCTTTAGCCAAAGCTGCCATAAAAATTACTCATCATCGTCATTCTTTTCACCCTGATAATACACAGAGCAAGACAAAGGAACTTTTCCCGCCATCGGTACAAAAATAATTCCCGTTTTGGAACAGCAGGGAGAGAATTTGCATGTGTGCAGTACTACGCATGAGCGGAATATCTCATGGAAGCAAGAAATTAACCTTTCAGTCACAGGTCGGGTTGGAGGAGCGGAGGAAGTTTCAAATTATATTTCTCCCGGGAACACTGCAAGCAAGATTGCACACACACAAAAAATCTTCGACCAACCCGGACGAGTAGGTAAGCAATTCTTGTCGGTTTCTCACATGCAGAAATCGCGATTCAGCATTAACCTCAGAGTTCCAGCGGCACTTCATTTGATACACACCTTTAATAAAAAGGTCGGTATGTGAAATATCCAGAACAGTTTAGGTATTTTAAGCACTCACGATCGCAAAACAAGAAAACGAATACATACACCGTGCAGCCACAGCAGAGCTACCTGAAAGTGGTTTTCTGCATTCATGTGGGCTGCCTGGATTGAGATGGCTTTGCGAGGCCTGACGTGAGGGGTTGGAAATAGTATATCCTCTAGCAATTCACGGTACATTACTTGCTAGCAGTAACCTAAACAGATGTCAAACAAGTTGCGTCCACTTATGGACACAAGAAGGCACCACGTCACTTCTTGAAAACGTGTGTTTCCTTAGACTGTGAACGAGTCCTACTTGAGTGAGAGCTGCTCCTCCAGTCCCACGAAGCTGGCGATGGTCCTGCCGGCGACACAGAAGACGAACAGCACGCTGAGGGATGTCACCAGGATGGTCTCTTTGCGCCTGCAGCGGTGCAGAACAAAACGATCGATCGATCAATAAATCAATCAATCAATCAATCAATCAATCAATCAATCAATCAATCAATCAATCAATCAATCAATCAATCAATCAATCAATCAATCAATCAGTCAGTCAGTCAATCAATCAATCAATCAATCAATCAATCAATCAATCAATCAGGTTTATTCCATACCACAAATGTGAGGGGCAGGGACAAAAAGCCTAGGTATAGACTTGACGTGGGGTACCTGCCCCTACAGCAACTCCATTGAGTACAGAACCTAAAATAACACAGCACTGCAGCACTATATATAGCTCATAATATGCCTATACTGCATGTTATGGTATGGTATGACACTCCACTGTGCAACTACACATCAGTAATAAGGAGCGACTGCGGGGTCTTTGCATAAATGTTCTTTATGCACGTGAAAAAGCTATGTCAAGTAAAGGCGAGGTGAGCGATTGCAATTTCCGTTTTTCGTCACGCCAAAACACATGCCCGCGACACAGAGACGTGTTGGGAGGCCCTGCATGCTTGGCATAACGGTCTGGCAGGTTTTGAAAAGCTTGAAAAGCAAGTCTTGAAAAGCAAGATGAAATGACTAGGCTAATCGAAGGTCACGTGGTACGAAAGTTTAGAAGGAACTGTCTTGGAGGACAATGTAAGTCAGTGTCTAAGCAGGACTCAAGCAGATTCGAAGGACAAGTTAAGGCAATGTTTAGGCCAAGCTAATTCGAAACCAAGTGCTTTCGCATGTCATAATCTATTTAACGGCGTTAGAACTGTCATTTTTTTTTCCTGAAGTGGATATTCATGGTTTGACGATACTGCTGCTGAATATGATAATGATATGGTTCTTAGCGGCAGCAGTTGGTGTTACGCCGGCGTTATGTGCGTTTAAAGCACACACTGCAAAACGGTTGCTCCCACGGCTGCCTTCGTAGGCGGTACGGAAGGAAGTAATGCTCACGTGAGCTTGCCGAGGAACTTCCGCTTTTTGCTGATGATCTCGGTGATGGCCTGCAGCGTGTCGCCATCCTCTTGGATATCGCTGCATCCACAGAACAATGCAGCATAAATAAATGGTTCTTTTCTTTCATGCGTTTCTTCGTCATGGATACGTAGTGAAGAAGGTGCACTGGAATGTTGTTCTAATCAGTGAATGACCTCTTTATATATTTGGTTCAAGGGTGACACATCGCAGCTCATTTAGATCAGTGACATTCTGTACTGTGACTCGAACGCACCCACGCATTGTGGCATCGACGAGTTACAGTGCTAGGCTGATACGACTTGCCTCGCCGTTTAATGTGGCCTGAAGGGGATCAATTCTAAGGCTGGTTTGGTTAGATGGTTTATGGGGTTTGACGTCCTAAAGCGACTCAAGCCGTAAGGGATGCGTAGTGGAGGACTCCGAATAATTTTGCCCTCCTGGGGTACTTAGCGTGCACTGACATCGCACAGTACACGAGGCTGTAGCATTTCGCCGCCATCAAAATGCGCCCGCCGCGGCCGGGATCGAACATGCGTCTTTCGGACCAGCAGCCGAGCACTATAACCACTGTGCCACAGCAGCGACTCCATTCGAAGTCCGTACGTTGTAGTCGCATATATATACAAATGGTCGCACCTGCTGGTATGCAGCGCTCTTGAAATCCCAGTGCTCAATCGTCGTGCCGTTAGTAAGAGTCAAGGCTACGGCTCGAAGTGTGTACATTTTCGATATCGTAGATGCATTCATTTACTTTTCGAGTCGCTCTAATCTGAGCATTTCTGCACGATGTCCGTATCCGCTACCTGTCCGCAAAGGAAATGGCGCAAGGTACGGACATGCACTCACTATGCCCGCAGGAAGAGGAAGTAGGTGATGAGAGCGCAAAGCAAGACGGACACGGTGGCCACCGGCAGAGCCAAAAGAGTCCAGGACAGGGCGGTCACGGCGTCGTAGCCGTATGTCCTGCGTCAGAGTAGAGACAGTTACCCCGAATACCTCCCGGACACCTTACACTCTTCAGACATCGTGCAGGGTAAACGAATATAGAAAGCAAAGTTTTGATAGCACGCACTCAACTCTTGCTCCGAAACAAGGAGAGCTCTCATACTAAAATACCGCTGTTGCCCAGTGTCATGAGGTTCGCTGATTGGCCGATAAAGGTAACTAGACTGGGCCACTGCCCTGGGATGGCAGGTGCTGCCACCCGTGGAGCTCCAGAGGCCGAGCTTTCTTTACCCACCAATCATTAAACCAACTGCCACTTGCCATGCTGTTCAGTTTGCTCATGATCTTGTGGGCAGCTTGCGATGACGCCACGAGGATTCAAACGGCCTCCATTGCCGACGCCAGACAATTTTTTTCCCACATAGGGGTACTAATGCTTTCAAGTTAAAAACCTGTATAGGTTAATCCAATGCTACGCCTGTGTTACTCTACGACACAAAATTAGGTTCATTATTCGTTTATGTAGTGGTTACATTTTTTCTCAAATGCTTACAGCCCAGAGGAGGTTTGCTTGTAACCCGCTTAGAGCGCCTCTTGTGGGAGCCGTGGGATTCTTAATCCCCGGAAGTGAGAGAAAAAGAGCTGCTCTTGCCTTTAAGAGTTAAGGAGAGCTCGGGACGTGTAACGAGCCGCGCGATGTGACCCAGAAGCAAACTCCCATGGTTCCTAACTTTTGCGAAAAGCTGCACCTACTCGTCGCGATTCACTTAATGGCGCTGTAACAGAGGTCCATGAACACTACGATGCTGTCAAGTGCACAATAAAATACAGGGGTACTCCTATTTTATTCAGGTGAGCCTTGATGTGACTGGGTGCGGCGGCCTCCCACTGAAGTCTATCTATTCTGACACTACCTTAATGAGCAGAGTAGCCGCGTTTCAGTAAACTTGGGAAACCGCACAGTTACAAAATTTAATGTGGATGCCTAATTCCCCGTAAGAGTGGGATACGATAGAATTCACTTGTCACAGATTCTGTTGCAACTTTCGTGTGTGTTGGCGTCGGTTTCTTAACAATTGTCGGTTCATCAGCCGCCATATTTGGACTGCGAGATGTAGCGGCTATGCGAATGCAGTGACGATGCCGACATTTGCCTGTATCACATTTTTTTTCTGATTTTTTATTTCAATTTTTTCTCCAGGTTGCTGTCTAGAAAGTAGGTTGCTCATAACCCGGTGGGCAGGTTGGGATGACTTAACAATGTGTCGTGACCTCTCTCAACAAATCAGCGAATTTCCTGATATCGGACGGCGGATTCTTTGCCTGACGTGAACTCTAATGCTAACGCATTAGTACTGCAATTGTGCACCCCGGTAGAGAGACGCACAAAAATAATCGTACACTGGAGATCAGACTCCAGAAAGTTAAATTGTGACAATAAAATGCATCTCATTCTTTGAAATGTAGGCTAAAAGGTAGGACGGTACGAGTGTTCTAAAGAACTGAAAACGCCACATATTTTGCTTGTGTGTTTTCTTCTTTCAAAAGACGCGTTAGTCATTAATACACATGGATCACCATGTGATATCCGGCTACGACCGCGAAGTGATTTACAACTCAATTCCTTCTTGACGCTGTTTCGGTTTCATCAACCGAACGATAGCTGTAACGTGCAGTTGGCACGAAAAAACGGCAGCATAACTGTTGATACGTCGTTGGTTTTCATTTAAGCTCTTGAAGCAGTCTGGTTTGAGTGCTGTAGGGAATTAAAACTAAGTGTCAGCGTTTATATTGCAGGTTTTTTTCGCGCCTCATGTGACCTAAAAGTCAACTACACGTCGCAGCTGTGGTACGGTTGATCCAACCTGAACTGCGTGAAGAAGAAAATCGGGTGTAAATTATTTAGCGGTTGTGAGCCATTATCACACGGTGATCCATGTGGATCAATTTCTAACGCATCATCTGAAAGAAGAAAACCAACTAAAATTAGGCGTCCTTGGTACTTAAATGGTTGAGCACCCGACCGGGGATGCGGGAGCAATAAAGTGCAAATGGGGTTCGCACGCGGTACGGGCATGTCCACTGGAAGGGGGGGGGGGGGGGGCTCACTGGTGGAAGTAGTCTCGGAGGTAGATGCCCGACGTGCTACCCAGCATGCTGGCCATGCATCCCACGGCGCTGGTGTGGGCCACGTTGATCATCAGCGCCTTCTTGATCTTCTGCAGTCGGCTGCCGGAGAAAAAAAATGGCAGTGGCTTATGCCAGGATATCCATGGCGAAAGCAGGCATTCGACACAGCTGGCTAAGCGAGCGGAGGCGAGCGCAACGACGAGGCAAGCGGTGTGACGTCATACCAAACGGCGGCGGCGGCTCCGCGGCGAGGCGCGCGGTGTGACGTCATGCCAGAAGGCGCGGCGAACGCGCGGCGTCCGCCAGCCGCGGCGGTTACTAGGCAATGGCTCGCGGTTGCTCTCTGTGCCTCTATCACAGCACCGCCACAGCGAAATCGCAAGTTCGTGGCGAATGTAGCTTTCGCTACAAAAAGAGCCATTTTGACACTGAGCTTGTGCCTGCATCTATTAGCGAATTGTGCACCTCGGACAGGCTGACATTACTCCGTAGTAAAAAAAAAGAAAATGGATTTCTCGCCCTTCTTGCGAATGACGGTACAGGGTTAGTCAAAAGTCCCCAGGCCAGCAGCTCTGCTTTTGAGGCGCGTAGGGAAGCTTTTACGCCAACCACGAAGCTCAAAATACCCGGTGAGTGAGGAAGAGTTTCGCCCTTTCGACGGACGAACCTTGGTAGCTTCACAGGTACCGTAAGTAAGTGCCCGACTACACTGCTCATAAGCGGGGGAGTTTTAATCAACCCTGTAGATACTGGCCACGTCCGGGATAACGTGCTTTCACGTCTCCTTTATGAAAGCGTATTTATTGTGTGTCTTTGTATCGAATAGGTCACTCAGTAACAACACGCTTAGCAACCCTGGACTCGACTTATGGAACGAATTCATGCGCCTGTTCTCTCCCCGTAACCTCTTCCACTCCGGAACGCTATGTTCGACAGAGTTTGAGCGTCTGATTGCGAACGGAAATGGAAATGTTGAAAAGCGCAGGTATGACATCACCTCCTGGTGGAGACATTAGCCGCGCCGTAAGAGAAGGAAGGAAGGAATGAAAGAAGAAAGAAAGTGGCACGTCAGTGGAGGTCGCGGGATTTATTTCTGCTAAGGTGCGGCAGCGTCGACCTAAATTCGGAGTCTTTTTTTTACGCAAAGAGGGTCGCGAGTTGGGGGGTCGACTTATAATCGGCAGTATGCGGTAAGTTACTTAAATTAACCGGCACGGGAATCCCACAGCACACGTTTGGCATTGCGGCAATAATGGGCGGGATTCAGTCTTGCCACCTGGTGCTCCGAGCCGCGCATCGCACTAAATTTACCGCGTCTTTCCTCTCCACATAACCTCCTCAAGCTTATCCCACATTTTCTCTGGTCTATATAAGTCACTCTATTGAGGTACCCTCGCACGCCGGGCTCGCGAGGCGGCGGGATCTTGCGGCATCCCGGACTAGGGACGCGGACCAAGAAGATGCCGGCATTCACCATCTGCGCCGGCTCACCCTCTCTATTTGCTTAATAAAGGGTTGCTCTCTCTCTCTCTCTCTACAGTTCGCTCGCGATTGAGAGAAAAAAAAATTGCGGAAAAGGAACCTAGCCAAGAAATAAACGCGGACGATCTAGGATGTCTGGGCGAATTTATTCTCGCGGAAATGCGTTCCTTTCCCGCTAGTTTTTTTAAAGGCGAAAGCCTTTAATGCCTCATCGTTGCCGGCAGAAGGTTGTCAGCAGAGGAATCACGCTTTTCTAGTCAGGCCAGAAAAAATCTTTGCGCACGATGGGATTCGAACCACCATCCTTCCGTTCCGTAGCCGAGCGTGCTAATGGCTACGCTACTTCCTGCCAGCGCATATGTAGTTCGCCTTGCCTAGGACGCTGGAGAGTGTTTGCAGAAAGGCGTCGAATCAGACGGATGCCTCCCAAACGCCCTCCAGTGTCTGCACAATTGTGTACTTAATTAACATTGTGTACTTAATTGTGTACTTAAAACAATTGTGTACTTAATTAACATCTTAACCACAAATCAGTGACACAAACAGCAGCACCGAGTAAAATGTTTTCGCCTCACCGTACTTTAGGTCAACCAAGTGCCCTCCCGAATGTTTTTTTTTTTTGAGTGACAGCCAGTCGCGTCTGTTTTTTTACTTTCGCTGTGCTTAAGACAACGACCGTCTTTCGGCTCCAAATGATATCTATGATGTACGAACAGCTTGAGACCGCGAGCGCTATACGTGATATTTTCGGAAGCAAGCGCACCAGGTCGCTTTATTTTTGTGCTTGTGAAATACTCCTTTTCGACTGCAAAAACTCATGCCTGAGCGAGGTCTTTTCAGAACCCAAACTAGTTAGGGTCTCTCTCGCATATGCACTGTGTACGAAGGCCACCAATAAAAAAGTTCTGTACATGTTTCAAGCGCGACGTGGCAATTCTTTACCTTCCGACAACATATGTCGAAACACCTATGCTCTCGCCGGTAATGCAGCTAGAAAACTTTCCTCCATTTTCATTTCTTACTGTGGCCCATACAAAAGGGCACTGAACATATATAAAGATGCTTATACAGGGTGTTTCGCCTAAGACAGTACAGTACGGTCCACTGTTGAAGGGAACATGCGATCGCGTGGTTCCCGCGCTTCGCGAAGCGCTGCCGCCCAGAACGTACGAGAATTGACGGCACAACATGCATGCACAGTAAGCATGGCGGCTGGTCTTTCCGCGCATCCGCCTGATGCCGCCAATTCTCGCCGCATCTAGGCAACAGGGCTTCGCGAAGCGCGGAGGCCACGGGATTGCATGTTCCCTTTAACAGTGGACCGTACTGTACAAAAATAAAAAAAAACTGCCTTTTTTAGTTAGAAGAGGGCTTCTTTCGGCATAGCATTGTCTGCGGTGCAGCACGTCAGAATGCAGCTAAGACGTGCTAAATAGTAGGCTGCTTAACTAATATTGAATAGTTATCTTTTTAACGTTTACTACTAGGCTTCTTAATTATTGAGAGGCGTATAGCCCACCGTAATTAATATCCATATCAGGTATTAAAATTTCGAAAACCCGGTTACCCTCGGCGCTGTGGCCGAACAAATTTTGTCTGCACCGCGCCAATATAAATGTGCTTCCGAGAAGCTTGAAATCGAAGCAACCGCTCCGGTGCACGTAACTCGTCGAAATAGCCAAAATTTGTTGGTCCGCAGCGTTGAGAGTAACCGCATTTTCGAAATTCTGGAAACTGATATGGATATAACTTACAGAGATCTATGCAAGCCTCTCAATAAGATAACTATACAATATTAGTTAACCATCCTGCTAGTTCGCACGTTTTACTTGTTTCTGGTGTACTACACCGCTGATTATGCTATGCAGAAAAAAGCGCTCTTTTAACTCAATAAGAAGTTTGTCAGCTAGCCCAATCGGGCGCTTGAACAAGCTTGGACGTCCTGGGGACGTTTGAGACGTCCTGCGGACGTCTTGTGGAGTTTCGGTGCCCACCGGGAGGAGAGACTCTGCAGTAGCCGATATCATAAGTTACAAGTTTCATTTAGGACGATCCTTGTAGTCCACGCAAACAACTTGGGCCTTGCCCGCGTACTTACTGGGCTTCGAGGAGGAAAACGTTGGCCGTGTTTCGATGCTTCAGTATGGGGCCCGTTTTTGCCGGTACCTCGGCTGCAATGGTGGAAGAGGAAGAAAATTGTTTATCTCTGTAGTCGTTCCACTGTGGAGCTGAGACGTGTGAGTTACAAGGCTGAAAATTTTATGAAACGCTTGTTCAGAGAGAAAACCGCAATTCTTACAAGGATCTTCGTTTTCCTCTATTTCCGGAATGACGACCTCCATTCCAGCGATGATTCTCGGATCTGCGTTGAAGAGCCAAAACAAACAAGGTAGTCACAAGAAGGCGAAATAATCGCGGGGTTGTAGGGAGTAAGTCTTGAAAACGTCAGGGGTACCACAAAGTATGCAAAACAAGCGGCCTGTTAAGAACGGTCTACACACTTTATAGACTTCTTATGGACTAGTCTATAGGTTTTATCTATATAAAGTCTATATACTTTATCGACAAAAGTCTATAAGCATTGGAGAAATGGTGTATAGAAATTTTCGTGAGGAGTATGCACTGAGAGAGATCCTCACCGTCGGGCACTTTGGCGTGCAGCTGGTAGTAGGCGCCCGGATTGCGGGCGTCCAGCGGCCCCATGGAGGGCACCAGTACCCGGGGCCGCAGATCTTCCTCCTCGTCGCTCTCATCGCTCTCTTCCTCCTCTTCCTCATCCTCGGGCGAGGTGATGCTCGACAGGGTGCGCCGCGGCGAGATCAGCATCACGTGCACTGGCGTCATCACCACCTCGCCACCCACGGTGGTGCGCACCTGTGGCGGTACACTCATTCAGGCCTCAGCCTTGGTCCCACCCAGAGGGAAAGTGGCGGTTGATAGGCTGGTTTAGGCGATGGTGGACTCTACTTTGGGGGCCAATGGACTCAAGTGTCCGAAAGCGATAATGGCGTTGATTTGACTATAATACTTTAACCGCGTAATTACTTCTCGAAAAACATACCAAAATCGCCAGATTTCTTCGTGAAGTTTGGCAACAATTACTGCTGCCAGGCTTGAGACACACGCTAAAGCGCGAAAGGCGTATCCATCCATCCATCCATGCATGCATGGATGCATGCATGGATGGATGCATGCATGGATGCATGCATGGATGGATGGATGGATGGATGGATGGATGGACGGACGGACGGACGGACGGACGGACGGACGGACGGACGGACGGGTTTGAAACGGGGTGGTGGCAATTGCCACCATGCTCAGCTTTTCTTTATTTTTGTTCAACTGTGTTGTTAATTCTCTTTAAGATTTTCTCATTTTTAATGGACAACTAACGTCCTCTGGCGTTGAAAATTGCAACCAACGCAGTTGCCAACCGTAACTCGTTTATGGCTCAGGGAGCAGCGCAGTAGCGAGCCGGACGAGCGTGACTCGTCATTAGCGGTATTGGTACAATACCTCACGGTGAGTGCAGCTCGGGGTTGGTGGTTAAAGGGTTAATAGCGCGCGGGTGGCTTGGCCACAAAGCGTTGAATGTCCGGTACGCACAGGAAAATTGTATAAGGATGAAACTAATAAGAAGACTGTATAAATCAACTGAACCTGTGTAGACGGCGAGGAATCGGAGAGGAAAATGACGATGGGGAAATGCGATGTGTCAAGTTTCTTGTTAAGAAGGCTCACTGTGCACCCCTTACTTCCGCAAGTAAAACCATGCTCTAGGAACATGTAAATTGTCAGTCATATTTTTCAGGCCAGAGGGCAGACTGATGTTAGTGACGAGTCGTTAGGCGTGAATGACATGATTGGTGGTGATTAGAAATATCGAGCAAAAAATTCGTCTCCCGTCTAAATTATGCCAGGATTTTTGCTAACTGACCAGCCAAAAGATCTAAGAGCCTACAAGAACATGCAGAATAATTGCAGTTCATGGAATCGACGAATAAAAGTGAGCACACGGTGTCCACGTATACTCTTACCTGTCTAACACGTTGTGCAGCCAACGTCTGTTTTTCTACCACGCACGCGCACTGTGCTTTCTTAATTTCCCTCATGTGTTCATTTCCGCCTTAGTGCACCCTGAATATTCTTCTACTTCTACCGGCTGCCGATCAAGTGTCCAAGAAACAAGCTGAAGTTTCCACACAAGGCAAATATCTTCATCTCAAGACAAGTCAAGTTTGTTTTAGTTTAGTTTGCTTTAATCGGCATCACTACCGCTTTCGAAACGAAACCTTTGTGAGACGAAGCAAGCACGTACGCTTCGGCGCCTCCGCTGGGCGATGACGGCGGCGATTATGTCGTGCTGAAGCTCGAATACGGTGGCCTCGACGACGGCGCCCATGAGAAGCGTGGCCGAACCAGACATGAGCAGCTGTGCCGACAGGAAGGTGATGCCCGTGAGGCCCAGCAGGATGCCCCGCAGTCGAAAGCCGCACGCCTCGATCAGGTACAGGGCGATGCGTGAGCTCAGCGCCGTCTGCTCGCCCGCGGCCACCAGCACGTTCATGCCTATCAGCAGCAGCACCAGGCTTCCCTGCACGAAGGGAAGGGTTAAGCGATTAGGAGGACGGAACGTTTTTTACTAAGTCTGGAATTCTTGAGTGCAGAAAAGCGTCAAAAGGCGCAATGACTAGTGGCACATGTAGTGACTTGAGTTTGGTTTATGGGGTTTAACGTCCCAAAGCGACGAAGGCTATGAGAGACGCCGTAGTGGAGGGCACCGGAAATTTGGACCACCTGGGGTTCTTTAACGTGCACTGACATCGCACAGTACACGGGCCTCTAGAATTTCGCCTACATCGAAATTCGACCGCCGCGGCCGGGATTGAACCCGGCCGCGAGTGGAGTCCAGGTGGACGATCTGCATGACAATGGCCACATAGTGCTGGCGCACCTAATTCACATTTGGCCTAGCTACTGAAATCGACCAATTTTTTTTTTATCAAACAGCAATCGTCTAAGTAACGGAGGAAAAACTATGTGGTATCAAGGTGGTAAAGCCCCTTCTCTCGATGTCCTCCATGGTTAAATTAGCCATTGTGACCAAAGCACCAGAAAACAAAAAAGGTCTCTTAGTCACTAACACTTTCGCAGTGCATTACCGGGTGTACACTTCTAATATTATTTCTTTTTTGGGAGTCTGCTCTAACGTATGTCTGGCTTCAACATGCGACACACCAGAGGTGCAAGTAGAGGCGAGGTCTTTCAGCCTCAACCTTTCTAGTGGTCTTTCTAGGCACGAAACGAAAGTCGTGGTTGGAATAGGTGAAGTTCAGTTTTCATCCCTATTAATATTAACTCGCCAAAATACACGGGTCTCAATGGACTCGGTACATTTTCACCCTATCGACTGTCCGGACAGCGAGTTTCCATCTTTACGGGGCGTACATTAATTGGAAAAGTCTGGTCCACAGAACAATTGTCCATAATTCGAGCTCTTCATATTGACTAGGAGCTTAGACTTCGCCAAATCTACGCGTAAATTCGCACCGAGGGTTCCTGTTGTACTACCTGTCAAGAAGGAAACCAGTTGCGTTCATCAAGTAAACCACAGATCGTACCTTGACGTAGAGCCTTTGTCAAAAGTTAGGAGCCCAGGGGGTTTTCTTTTGAGCCACACTGTGTCGTTCTTAATGGATCTGTAGCGCTCCAAATTTCCTGGACGTGAGAAGATTTCTGGTAGTGCCTCCCGCAACAGTTAAGACTTCTACGAATGCTCCTGGAGTCCCAATATAAAGCTTGGAAGTGAACCCCCTGGGCTCTAAACTTTTGACAAAGACTGTACATCCCTGTCAAAAGTATATAGCCCAGAGAGTTTGTTTGTGAGGCCTGCTGTGTACGTCGTTATATACCTTCAGCGATCGTGATCTCTCGAAAGAGAAGTGGCTTCGCATCCTCAATCCTCCCAAGCTTTGGACTGCTAGATATGCTAGGGATCCCCGCTAAACAGCTTGGAAGAAAACCCCTTGGGCTGTACACTTTTGACAGGGCCTCAACACAGCCAGCGCAAACTGGTGCGTCGGGCACTACAGCGTTTTGTCTGTCCTTCAGTAGGCCATGGTGTCGATCTGTTATGGTAGATAAACGAGACAAGTGCAGCAGTTTCCCGAAGTCCGCCAGTTTGCATCTAGGTGCGCATAATGAAGGTATTAAAACCATAGCGCCCCAGTAGACTTTGCAAGCCGTGGCGGGAGTTTTAACACTCGCCTCCATGAACCTGTCGGCGAGGTCCGAGACGGGGGACAGGCCCGCCAGGGGAAAGACCAGGAAGGGCAGCAGCCAGGTGATCGGCACGGGCAGGGTGCCCAGCAGGGTCCAGGCGACCATCAGCAGGCCCACGCACATGCACCACGTGTCCTGCGGGTAAGCAGGCACACATTTAAAGGTGGCGGAAAGCGGTGTTATTCAGGCAAACGCCTGTCTACAATGTCCGGAAGAGCTCCGCACTGTTTATCACTTTTGGCCGCTGTTGACCTCAAGAAGAGCCTCGCGCTGATCAGAGCCGTTCAATGCACCAGTGTGACCAGGCAGATCATGGTGCTGGGAGAGAGTTCAGTGTCCTGCGGATTAGCAGGCACAAATTTAGAGGTGGCGTAAAGCGGTATCATTGAAGCAGACACCTGTCTACAATGTCCGGAAGAGCTCCGCACTGTTTATCACTTTTGGCCGCTGTTGACCTCAAGAAGAGCCTCGCGCTGACCAGAACCGTTAAATGCACCAGTTTGAACTGAGAGATCATGGTGCTGGGAGAGAGTTCAGAGGTAGTACCCCAAGCAGCATAGGTAATCGACCCAGTATTGTAAATGGGTGGTTTCACTCCTGTCCTTTGTAAGACACTCTGCCAATGCATTTCCAATATTGGGCCGGGCTGCTGGGGACCTCTGACTAGCCTCCGGATAAGTCGGCTATAGAGTGACACTCCGGAAACGCCTGTGTATTATTTGGGCAGCATTTGCATGTTTCCGAGAGGGGAATCAAAGCAAAATATCGAAGGGAAGGTAAAATGAATGAAGTAATCTGTACCTCCACATGAAGACTGACGCTCTGGGCACATGTCGGGGTTCAGTCATGCATTTCTGTCCTGAGGGTCGACTGATATGGGTGATGTCAGGTCTTATGTCAGTATAAATGTCTCCCGCTGATCAGAGATGCAACTTAACATTAGATAACGATAGAGGGCAATGAAAGTTTCACAGATAAGACCGCTTAACAAGAAAGCGGGTTTTCTTGGAATGGTGTATGTGTGCACAGCAGGAAACGTAGTTTTCTTACTGCAGAACACGTCAGCAGTACGCGAAACACCGAAAGGCAAACTCAACTCTTGAAACATTGAGTTTATGGCATGCCGCTTGGATATGTCTGCGTAAAGTAGAATGTTCTGTTTTCGGCATGCAGTGTATAATTTGTTTATCAGTGTGTTCGCTTTGGAGTGGCAGTTTATGGGTGAGTTCACGGTGTGCGGTTTTTGACGTAGACCTCCTGCATTTCTATCCCGATTTTCCAGTGCATCTGGGCCTTTAGGTCCTAGAGTAACGGGATCGATATTATGTGCCGAAGTGCTACTGAAGCTGCAGTGCAGCTGTCCAGTTGACTAGTTACCACCTACGTATCTGTGACTAGAAACGTAGCGAAATGTTACATGATGCCCTGTGTCTAAGCGAGACAATGAATGTGATTAACGTGTCAGGGCTAGATTTTTGTGCAATTAATTTTTTGGAATTAAGTACTGATACAACCCTTAGTGAGTTTCTAAACATGACGGATTCAGTATTTTTGTTATTCAGTATTCATTATTTATTGGATTGCTATTGGATTCAGTATTTTGTCCTAAACCAATGAGCATGCCGTATCGTCACTGCGTTGAAAATGCTGATGTTCACGTCCAGCGTTCTCTGGAAAAAATTTTGAAGATTGGAAAAATTTAAGACACTGTTTTGGAAATATTGAAGGTAATGGTGCATTATTCTGATATGTCGCAAAATTTTTCTTTTAAAGAGCTTCCATCGATCGCGTCGAACAGCTAATACTGCCATAGAAAACCAAAGGGGAATGCTTTTATCGATAGCAAAAACATGAATAGAAAATAAATACAAAACTGCCGTGGGGTGATCTGCGGATATACCGACTGTTATGGTTGAATCTTGCATTATATGAAAAAATTGCATTCATAAGCGGTTTCTCGCTCAAAAATGCTAATGTCCAGAATTGCTGGGCATGTATGCGTCCCTCGTTCTGGATTCATTGTAGTTGGGTGCCATATGAAGCATAGGACACCGCACAGGATTTTGAAGAACTTGGAGAGGACTTAGCACAGCTGTGTTTGATCGACTCAGGGGAAGGCTGGCGGGGCAGCGAAACGAACTATTTATCGGGCTGACTGGCGCTCAGAGAGAACTTAGCAACTCGCAAGTGGCGACAGCAGCAACTGCATTCAGCGGTGTAGGAAGCTGACGGGCGCACATAAAGCTGTAATTTAAAGGCAATGACGAACGTTTCAGATCATCCAGCTAAAACACTTGGGACAATCTAGAACGCCACACTAACAACTACGCTTGGCTACAGGCATTTCAGTGAAATCTGTTCCTTTTTGGCGTAACCTTGCGTTTTGGATTATTTTTTGCCGTGGCGCTTTTTGGTTGAAGTTGCCCTTGCGCCATTAGAATTCACCGGCATTGACATTCGGAAAGTGATACGGCGCGCGCCAATGGCAAGAAACAATAAAAGGATAAAGGAAACGTTTCGCAACGCAATCGCTTTTAAAAGCACACAAATCCTAAAAGAGCGATTATACATGCATGTCGTCAACAGTGGTTACGAGTGTCTCCATATAAAACGCGCTTACCTCTTTAGCAAGTAACTTTAACGGAGAAAAAAGTTTAATGAACTTCGAACAGAGGAGAAACATGACATACATGTGCCTCTGACTTGACTCCACGTACAGACTCTCTATGACGCTTGAACGAAAAGCACCTCTGACGACACGGAGCCCAAGGTGGTACTCAGGGTTTCAATGGCTATACAGAGAAGAACTGAAGCAAAAATGATCGACAGATAATGCACGATAGTACGGTATTGTACGATAGTACGATCCATGTTTATTATGCTTGGCAAACAGTCGGTCAGTTGCATTGACTCATATTGAAAAAAACTTAATTGCGGTTAATGTTTAACGCATCGCGAGAGAGATTACTGGTGCTCTGCTAGGAATATTATGCGGCGTCCACGAATTAGTCGTTACAATGCCGTAACATCACTAGCAGATCTATTTGCTCAAGTTTTAAGTGTAAAACGTGTTAAAGTGCGTGCACGAAAGTGACCAAAGCTACCCAACTCACACTCTTCAAAGTACATTTAGGCCAAAACGTTAATACGTTGTATTGATCTGTTTGACAGATCATTTTATTTGCGACCAAACTGAAGCTCTAAAAAGCACAGGTCATCAATAGCGTCCTCACATGGACCGCTATTGAGGTCGTCGAAAATCATCGCCATGTTCCAAGCCGGAGCTGGGGGAAAGTGTTAATTGGTTCTCACGAGCACCCTGGTTCTCACTGCGCTCAGGAGTTCATTACTCACGTCGCTGTTGGAGACGATGGCCGGCGCGAGGAGCAGGGGCGGAGCCGCATAGCCCAACAGCAGGCGGGTACCGAACCTCTTGCGGTACCAGTGGCGCCAGCCCTTCTTGACGGCCGCCTTCTTCTTGCCGGGTGGCATGGAGGCCGAGGTGGGCATCTGCGCACCGAAAGATGGGGCTAGCACTCACACGAGGGCGACAACATTTAGAGCAAGGCTTAAAGACAATCCTCACCTAGTCGATAAAAAATTCAGGGGGCACTTTGACTGTCTAAAGTGCGTAGAGGCGAAAGCGTTTTCCGCACCACTTTGCCTGTGTGACACTGGTGACGTCACCAATAGATGACGTCACACATAACTGATGACGAAGTAATGACAAATTACTAATTAATAACTAATTACTGATTAATCATGGTGCTCGGCTGCTGACCCGAAAGACGCGGGTTCGATCCTGGCCGCGGTGGTTGAATTTCTTTGGAGGAGAAATTCTAGAGGCCCGTGTACTTTGCGATGTCAGTGCACGTTAAAGAACCCCAGGTGATCGAAATTTCCGGAGCCTTCCACTACGGCGTCTCTCATAGCATTAGCCGCTTTGGGACGTTAAACCCCATAAACCAACCAACCACTAATTGACTGCTAATTTATGGCGCTTAAGCTTCGCCTTTAGGAGTGGAACGCGACAGCGTGTTGTAGCGCTGGCAAGGGAGTCCACGGAACGCCACCATCCGTTCGGCAACGCTTTTTGGGGAAAGGAAATGGCGCTGTAATTCTCAGTCATCTCGGTGGACACATTAACCGCACCGTACAGGAAGGGAGGAAGTGGCAGTGAAAGAAGAGGGGCCGTAATGAAGAAACTGAAAATTGTATTTGAGGAAGGGAAATTACGCAGTAACTGTTTCACATATCTCGGTGGACACCCGTCAAAACGCGGACACATCTGCCGACACGGCTGTCGACACGGACGCAGACACGGCTGCCGACACGGATTGCTATCGACAGCATGAGGCATTAAAGGTTTTCGCCTTAGTAAGCGGAAGTAGTCCGAAAATAAAACATTATTTGGTGTCCTGTCGTTACGATAAATTTTTCTGTAGCATTAAGAAGTTGTCTGCTGTCGCGACAGAAATAGCTGTGTTGTTCGTACAGGGGACTGCAAAATACTACAGAAAATCGTGTTGTCACGACAAAAATTTTTGTCTGCATGCCCCAAAATACTACAGGAAAATCTGTTGTGACGACAGAAAACTGTCTGTTGTGTTTTTCGATAAGGCACGGGCCAGTGCGTGGTAGGGGCGGTTGCACATCTCCCCGTAGGCCGCTCCAACAACTACGTAGCACCTGATCATGCACTGGAAAGCTTTTTGTGGGCTTAATTCGTGTCCAACTGCTAGAAAGTTTAAAAGCGCTAAGGTATCGCCACTCGCGTAGCACAGATACCAGGGCAAGGTGTTAATTAGTAACTTAACGAAACAACACGCAACGAGACGAAGGATGCAGAACGAACCGACCCCAAAAGTGTTTGTGGTGTCTGTTCTTTCATCGTGTTTCGCCTATGTTCCCTATTTTTGCCAAGAAGCAAAGCAAACTAATTAAATTGTCTGTGTTACACTAAGTAGAGTACTGGCCCATAACGAACGTACAAAATAGAAGACGAAGGGAACTAGGGAGTGCTTGTCCCTGGTGTCCTTGCCGTCCTTACTTTGTGAGGCTGCTTATGTTTGCTTTTTACATCGTCGTTCACTTTTCACGTCTGCATAGGCACACAGTTAGCCACGTTCGACTGATGTCCGTGATGCGGCTTGCTACGGGCTCCCGCGTCCTCTTAAAAGCGGATGCAGGCTACACGCTTGGATGAGGGGCAAAAAGAAATTCAGCTATTCTTTTATATTCGCACACCCGCAAATCGCACACATCGGTGTCTTCAAGCTAGCTTGTGCGCGGCAAGTAACGCTGTTACTCGCACCAGGTTGCATGCAAGCGACGTCGGCAGCCAACGCGACGGAACGTGTTTCAACAGAGATATGCTTCCGTCGGTGCCTTCACTTCGCACTCATTAAACCAGTCTGGAAATCAGTCCGGCTAACCCGCCGAAAAAAAGTACCTAGTCCGTCCGATGTGCCTCGAGCCACAGCCTTAAAAGAAATGAGAGATACCCGGACCGTTGCGTAATTTCAGAGTGTTATCTAAAACACAACAACATGATATGCTCAGTTATTTCTTGTTCGGTTGACAAGCGACTGTTCAATCTTTTGACGCAGGAAGGTGTTTCCCGTGCTAAACGAGGTATTTCATTTCTACGGCAGCTTTGGAGCGGGATGCCTTATTATTCCTTACAAGCCTTACTGGCTAAACGAGGCTTATTACTACTGCGGATACACAACCTCCTGGCTGTAAAATAAAACTAAACACTTTAATACCAATTTGTTGACGAGGCACTCGAACGAACAACGAAGGACGAAAGCAGTAAGCCGCCGCGGTGGCTCAGTGGTTATGGTGCTCGGCTGCTGACCCGAAAGACGCGGGCTCGATCCCGGCCGCGGGGGTCAAATTTCGATGGAGTCGAAATTCTAGAGGCCCATGTACTGTGCGATGTCAGTGCACGTTAAAGAGCCCCAGGCGGTCGGAATTTCCGGAGCCCTCCACTACGGCGTCCCTCATAGCCTGAGTCGCTTTGGCACGTCAAACCCCATAAACCAAACCAAGCAAGCAGAAAAACCGACATAAAATGGTAGAGGTATTCAGGCTTCGCGGCTCCTTGGTGGCCGCTTACTACCTTTGGGATTCAAAATTAAACGCTCATGTTGCAAATAGTCTCTATTCTAAGGACGGCTCCGACAGAGTAAGAGGCCTAACACGCCTACCGCATTGGCTCCGCGTCGAAACGCTATCAGCCACGAACGCGACTGTCAGACCTAAGGACGGCGCGACTTAAGAGATGCACATACCTTCACAGAGATGGCTGCTTCGACGAAGTCGTGGAATCACTTGCGGCGAAGTTCTTCTGCGGCGAAGCCCTTCGAAAGCTGCCAATCGGTCGATTCTTCTTCGTCTCTTGCTCGTGCTCTGGCTGCATGAGCTGGCGCTGCACGAGCTGGATCATTCCTCGTCTTCCTTGAGCGTAGGTCTTCTCCTCGCTTGCCGGTGGTTCGCATTTCAGAGAAATCAGTATTTGGAGGTCCCTTTTTCGAGGTTAGGACTTCCTTTGTTTCTATCAGTTCTTCTCTCGTTCGTTGCGAGCGCCACGGGAATCTCGTTAAGTTGTGTTTGCGACTACCTTTATGATTCATTATTGTAACTGGGTGGCTATCCTGTTAACTGTGTGTAAAATTCTGCCGCATCTCCAAAACGTGCATGTCATTCTATTCCTGGTATTTGAAATTTGTTTAATTTATTTATATTTTTCTACAATTAATGTAACTTTTTTTTCTAGCTTCAGTCATTCCACGATTCTACTTCGCCGTCTTACGCCTTTCTTTCCCGCACAAATAATTCCTTGGCATTCATCACCGTACCTTGGCCAATCCCCCGCGTGAGTATGTGTCATGTTTACTAAGGTAAACAACAACAACAAGGCTGGAAGCGCTTCTGGGAGCAGTAGAAATATTGTTTATTTATGCATCAAAGAAAGTGCCCAGCAGGCTAGCGGTTTGACGGACCAGGGCTAGTTGATCGTCCGTTCAAGAAACTTAGGCCAGACATGTCGGGAGACATGGAGAGGGTGTGGTTTAAAGGCGGAATTAAAAAGTTATGGGGCATAGGAAAAAGAAAGAGTGCTCTAGGTTATCATAGATGGGGGGGGGGGGGGGGGGGTGCTCTTGAGCAAGATAACGAGTGGAAAGTGATAGAGGTATGCAAACATGTCGGAGCAGTAGACCAGTTTTGGTTTGAACCCTGCGTGGAGTATGGGATTGGGAGACAGAAAGGTAGAGATGAGGCCATCGTGCGTCGCTTAGACAAGTCTTGCACAAATTCTAATTAGCCTAACTATAGTTATGTGATGCTTGCGGTATTGAGTAGCCAACCTGATTTTTTAAAGATGCGTAATGCGGGCAAGATCATGAGAAAGACAGGCAGAGCAGTTCTATAAAGGGCCCGGTACTGATTTGCCGAACTTTCTGTCTTGGGCTAGGGCACTAGACGTTCTTAGGCTAGTCGGCTTGGTTCGGTTTAGCTTAGTTTGCGGGAAGAGCACTGAAAAAACATGGTTTTCTGTAATTGGAAAAAGAGAGAAAAGGAGAGAGAATTATGTTGCTTTAGGTTCTGCACTCCTGTCCGATGGTCATCCCTGCCTTTCCCTCTCTCTCTCTCTCTCTGTCCGATGACATTTTTCACGTATCCTTAGACATGTAGGTGATATTCATATAGAGAAACATGCAGAGAGAAAGGGAACAAGGTAGGGGATGAAAGAAGAGAACGTGGATGAGTTGATGGTGGGTGGTGAACAGTATTTATTTCAGAGCGTTACCTCTTTGCTGGTTCCTCACAAAGGAGGGTGGGAAGCAATTGGTGGCCTAGTGGTTTCGGCGTCCGCCTGGACTGTGGGAGATTGTTGGTTAGACACCCACCGAAACCCACCGCATACAGCCAATGCAGACCCGGGAAAGTCTGGATTCCTCTCCGGCTCTCTTTTTCGCGAGAAAAAATGATGATAGAATATGCTTGTGGAAAAGTTTTTGCAGTCCCACCATACCTAACACAAACATTAGCGTTGCACACTCGAAACCGTCTTCTGATTTTTGTGCACCGGCGATTGTCCGACCGGTTCTCGTGGGCGGGGTCCTCAGTCTAAGACTCCGAATGTACTATGTCCTAAGCGCCATCGTGTGTCTTCCTTTCGACGGGTCCATGTCTCATGAGTCAAAGCTTGCCGATCTCCAGATGTCCAGGTGCCGGCCAGAAAAGGCCTTATGGAAAAAGATAATCAACTCGTGTAAGAAGAATATTCAAGATGGTTCATCTCCGGCCCGAGGTCTCTCAGCAAGGGCGAAGCTTGACTGCTCCGTGGGGATGGAATATAAAATACGAAGACCAAGCAAAGGAGTGTCCTAAGTCCTTGTTTTGCAGTTGTCGCGCTGCCGAGCGATGGAAGAAATTTAGATAAGTTTACGCAGACCCATTTATTCAAGCGACATTACTGCTGGCGTCCCTGCGACTGGCTTGTGCTGGCAAGCTGCTTGCCGACCGCTGCAAGGCCGCTCTGTTCCACAGTGCTCTGCGCGGTAAGGTACTTCGGTAAGCCAGCGCCGATACGCTATATAATTGATGATGACGATCACGATGATGGTGGCTTCTGGCTGTTCTCCCAGTAATGCGCGGATACACACATATCCTAGCTCTGAGCTTGAGTTATTATATATGGTACGTTCCAGTACTGCCTAACAGACATCTACGTAGACGTCTAGCTGGACATCTGCCACTTTGTACGCGTTTAGTCTCGCGTTCAAGCGTACTACTTTGCCGAAGTCAACTTCTATCCAGGCTAAATTCCATTCTTAAGATGGCGCAACGGCCTGCATTTATAGGCATAGGTATGCGGAGCGAGTCGCGATAATTGCAAGCGCTGGAGTATAGCCGGAGTACGGAGAGGCACCATCCTTCATGAAGCCATTACATTAAGCTAATTCGTAGGCAGACTTGTGAATAACTTAGCAGTATTCGTGGACGTGCGATTTCTTGCAGTACATATATTCTTGAACCACGCAAGAGTGAGTCGTGTGGCTGAGAACTATGCTAAAGAAGTGGTCGCTGTAGGTAGATTTGTCGACAATCTTCCAATGCTGACTCTTTGCGCTTTGTTTTTATATGTTAAAACTCGTAGCTGCCTTTAGGTTCCTCGCGGAGTGTCAGGGCTTCTGGTGTAACGGCACGCAGATGGGGTTTCCTCTTGCTGTAGTTGCCGCATCAACAATGTCATACATTACAGGCTCAGAACAGCAAACGTACCTTACGATGCCGGCTTGTTGCACTTTGATTTTAGTTTGCGTAAAAGATAGAAATTCGTTGCCGTCTTTGGGTACCTCGCTGGTTGCCACGGCAAATGGCAGGTGTAATGACATGCATCATCCATGTCTGTTGCTTTAGTAACCTTGTTGCACTTCGTGCGCATTCGTTTCTTGTTATGGTCTTCTGTTACAGGGCTATTTTCTCGAGCACATTAGAAGAAAATGTACCATTTAGTATAAATGATAAAAAATGGCAGCGTCGTTAGCGTCTTATTAAGTGAGCGGGCCCATTGCGGTCTGCTACAAGTACACGGCCCTAAAGGTTCTGCCACCAGTAGTCTTATATACGCACTGTGTCGATGATACACCAGATATTATTGCAGAAAAAATTCTAAATCGCTAAAAACTTGCTAGTTTCTTTATGCGTGTACAGAAAGCCGCATTCTTTCTCAATGTTTTGCTATGTGATCCGAATTGTTCCAAGCCAGAACTAGGTAGACGTCGATATTCGCTTAGAACTGTTGTTTCGAGCAAAATTTTAGAATATCTCTTAATATACAGAGATGAAACATTTGGAGCAAAGCACATCTACATGTGATCATAATTTTCTTTTGGACGCCATTTTTTTTAACTAGAAAAGAAAGCAGGATATCTGAACACACTTTATGGCCGTTTTAAGAACATGTGTTTAAGACATCGTTGACGACCGTCCATGATTAGTGTATGCTTGAGACTCGTAAGATGTGAAAATAAGTACCTATAACTCTTTTCTCTGCTTTGATTGTGATGCAGAAGATTTTAGCTCTCGCAGTACTAAATGGAGGGAAACGAAACTGCAGCTGTTTTAAACGCTGAAGAGTTAATTTTTTGAGAATTTAGTTAAATTCTTGCTCATAAGCACACAAAGACGAATTTCTTTGTGTTCCTTCTTCACATATCTTGACCGTGTATTCGCCATCTTGTGTCGATAAATTGGGGAAACTTTCAAGCAGATATATTACAGCGATGTCAGTATGTGATCATTTTTTTTTCGGGTAAACAACCTCGATGTCTGCTGCCATTATTGCTGTTTCGCCTGTGGGTAGAGCTAAAAGCCTGAGAGGTTTCATAAGTTAACTGCTTATGGGATCTGTTTAAATGCGATGTCATCAAAAGGAAAGCTCAAATGCGTGCTCAACCAGCTTTGTAAATAAGCGAATCTCACGTACAACGCCAAATGAAATCTTTCCAGGCCTGTAGGAATGTCCCTGAAGTGCCCTGGTGCAGCGTTTCATATTTTTTTTTTACATTTTCTTGGCACTGAAGCTGACAACGAAACAAAAAGTAAAGGGATCAGTTCGAATAGCTTTGAGAAAGTGTGAAAAAAAAATGCAGCGAACACATACTCTCTACCCTAACTGTATGGCGGGTTAGTGTTAATGGCTTAATGTTCATATATGTGGAATCATCAATTCTCAACTTCATATTCACAGGTCCTTGGGAGTCCTCATACCACTCTTGGTGCAGTGGTTAAGCGATTCGCCACTGCCTTGCAATGGCAGGTGATGCTACCGGTGGGGATTGTTTGGGGTCCAAGGTTGCTCTTCCCGAGCAACCTCTCGTGACGAGTCTTTAATTCAAGTGTTATCTACTGCGGTAATCAGTTTGCTCCAAATCCGGTGGTAAGGTAGGGATGGCGCCACAAGGTCACATGACCTAGGTGGTCCACCTAGTGGACCAGCCTTGAGGCTTCAAATGGCCGCCGATGCCGAATACCTTTTCCGACATATTGGTACTAACGCCCTGGTGTTAAAACTGTAGCCTCGATAGCGAACTCATTACTTGTCCAATCCCATAGTCGTTAAACAATACACGTAAGCGCTGTGCTTCTACTATCTCATACTACCAGGTGTTTCAGGGAAGCCTAGGGAAGCAATAGGGTTTTTGAGGTGATGAGTATCTTTTTGCGGCGCAATAATAACAGTGTTCGCTGACTTTACAAAACAGGTGAATCAGGTTAATCAGTAATGTGTTTTACTAAATTCTAATAGTCAACTTTTTCACTGTCACTGATAGGCGCCCGCATGCAATTAGAGATTTGTAGCTAGCCGTTAGCAATTGCCATATTAGTTTTTAGAATTTCGGAAACGCGATTACTCTCGCTGCAGTGGCTCAACTAGTGGAGACCGTTTTTCGCCCCATTCTCATACCGCGTGCCCGTGTGGAGCGCAAAGCCACGTCAATCAAATCACGCCACCCTGTGACGCACATACTACGCGATGATCTCTGCCCCGCCCGTGCTGGAACAGCGAAGTGGCGAGGAGCGGGAACAACCGCAGCACTGGAGTGGCATAGATCTTTTGCGTGTGACGTGTGTCACTGAGTGATGGGACTTAATTGATGTCGATGTACGCCGCGCAAGAGGGAGCGCGGATTTCAAATCGAGCGAGATACGTACGGCTCAAAGTTGTTCAGCCAAAGCGGCGAGGGTAAGTGCGTTTTCGAAATTAAAAAAAAACTGACGAGGCTATTACTTACATTACATTCATGTTCGATACAGTACATTCATGTTCGCTTAATAAACCCATCTTACCGAAACGAAGCTTGCAGTAAAGTACTCGTCTTGAACTAGGATGGTATGCTGTGAACATGGCGTGTAGGGCTTGACATGCTGCAGCTGCCCCACGGCTACCCAAGCTGACATTGTGCAGGGTGTCGAGTTATACTGCATCGCGCTTCTAGATTGTTAACGTGCAGTGACGTCTTATCCAAGTCTCCTCTTCTGCGTTTCGCTCCCAGCGAAATGCATACCACACGGTTTGGTTCGAACCCGCGGCCTCGTGCTCAGCAGTCGTGCACCATAGCAACTCGAGCAAAGAAAAGCCTACACGAAACGGCGTCCCATCATTTTGAACCAGGCCTCCGTGGTGCTGCGTTCGTGAACTTTCTGGCTAGTATAACAAATGAATGATGAACTCGATAGTTATAACTTGAAAACATCATGGACTACATTTTGAATTGCTCCAATAGTTTGAAAAATAATCGCAACCGCTGCACCATTGTGAAAGGAGTGGTGTGAGTACTGCTGGGGATCTATAAATGTGAAGTTCAGAATGACCAATTCCGATTATAAGGGCTTTAACTCATTAGCTCTGTCTAGTTCTATTCTTAAGGAGGTGCTCAAGTTTCCCCTCCAGTTTTATTGAAGTTCCTTCCGCCTTCCTTCACGATGTTACGCACACTGCATAAAACGGCTTTTGAGACCACATCAAATCAATCACCTCCCCTGAATTCTCAAGGGTGTTTCACTGCGTAGCAGAGTACGTTAAAATTGCTGTCAACTCCAAAAGTAACCTATTGTGTTTGTCAATATGTCATCTCAAACAAGAACTCGATATTCTTTCTCACCATTTGCTACTAGTGAGCGAGGGCAATTCTCTCTTTCGAAGCAGGTACCTTTAGCAAAGGCCGCCCATTGAAATGCATTGACGTCCTGAGGAAGCCACCGAAAGATGGCGCAAATTGTCCATGTCCCAGATTCTTTTTTATGTGTGTGTTTATAGAGAACATCTCATCGCACCCACTTTTCGTTCAGTCGTCTCTTTATTTTGCATGATCGTAAAAGCTTCTACAATTCTCATCGAATAACTACGAACGAAATGATGCAAAGGTTTAATTAAGGGTGGTCGCCTATTCTCATCAAGACTCACCGGGGATCGCGCACCGCTCCCATAAACAGGATAATATCCTCTAGGTTCGTCTTAATCAGAAACATGAAAGGGTGATCCACGGTGAAGTTGCTCAGTGACCGACGTCTAATGGATGTTCTTCTCTCCTTGAGCAGCCCCCCGGCAGCCGGAGAGCCCGTGCCCGTCTCATCCACATGGACTAAAGCCTGATGGATAAAGATGGAAACCGCTGGACTGCCATTCGTGAAGATGCCTGACAAGTCCGCTGTGTCTTCGGCGAAGAGGTCATTGACACCAAGACGTTTGATGATGTGGTGAAGAAGTATCTTGCGATCGACCTTGAACTTTGGAAGGGACACTTTCACATCCGACTGAATTTCGAGGTCATTGAGTAGAGATTCCAAGGTGTAGGCCGTTATCTGCTCTTCCAGAGTTGACAATCCGTCGACTTCATCGGGAAGGAGAATCACCATGGAAAATCTGCCTCCCTTGTATTTCATTTCTAGGGCGCTACACCTCAACTCGTCCGAGCGGCCTATCTCGAAAGCGTTCTCCAGGTGCATCATGTCAACTTCAATGCGGGTGTAGCGCTTCACATAGAAGTCGCCGAACGTTGTTAGGCGCTCATCAACGGGCAAGAGCCAAGGAGCCTTCAAGTAGACAACGCTGATTACAGTCAGCGTAGTGTAGGCATCGATGCTTCCAGGGAACAGCACATGTCGAATTTTAGACTCGGTAATATTGGAAACCCATTCGTTCACTTCGCTCGTGATTGCCCTGTGGTCTCGTTCGAAGTCAACCGACTTGATTTCAGCCTGGTAATAGTTGCCCAGGAGTTCCGCATACTCTCTGCGGACCGCAAGGAGACTGGAGCTGTACAGCCTGTTGGCTACGTGGAAGACGCTGTCCTCCGTAGGAAGGTTGCTGAAGAAATCAGAAAGCTTATGGCGTATGCTATCCCCGTCAAAGACGTGAAGCAGGGTGGCGAGTTCCTTAGCGGTGTTGCGTCGGGCACCAGCGAGAAGCATCGAAAGCACAGTGGCGACGTTAAAGGGTGAAGACACATGGCTGATGTTCGGGTATTGTAACACATATTGTCCGTACAGATCCAATGAAAACAGGAGAAGAGGCTCTACTTTCATCACTTATCCGGACCTGAAAAAGAATAACAAATTTCAGAATAACTACTTTAGTCATTTAGCGCCATAACTAACGCTGCATGCTCCAGCATTGGGCGCAGAATCCTTTTCCTGAGCCATTGCGGTGGCTCAGTGGTTATGACGCTCGATGGTTGACCCGAAAGACGTGGGTTCGATCCCGGCCGTAGCGGTCATATTTAGATGGAGAGCAAATGCTCGAGGCCCGTTTGCTGTGCGGCGTCAGTGCACGTTAATGAACCCAGGTGGTCGAAGTTTCCGGAGTCCTTCACTATGGCTTCACTCATAGCCTGAGTCGCTTTGGGATGTTAAATACCCATAAGCCAAATAAACCAAACCTTTTCCCAATCATATCAAATTCTAGCCGCCGCGGCCGGGTTCGATCCCGGCCGCGGCGGCTAGAATTTCTTTGGAGGAGAAATTCTAGAGGCCCGTGTACTGTGCGATGTCAGTGCACGTTAAAGAACCCCAGGTGGTCGAAATTTCTGGAGGCCTTCACTACGGCGTCTCTCATAGCCTTACCCCATAAACCAAACCAAACCAATCCTTTTATCCTTTTAGTTTTAGCGGCTACTTTGCCGGTGTGTGGTCAACTAATATCAGATGAGATTTGCCAGGCATCGTTATCAAAGCTGGTGCTGACGACTGGCTTCAGGCTCCCCCCCAAGAAATGAATCCTGCAAACGATGATTACAAGCACATCCCCAAAGTTGAAGAACACATTTTTTACATTACGTCACGAACACTTCCAGGGCATCCTTTAAATATTGATGGCTACGTTTAAAGGCTACCTAGGCGCTTTTATTGTCCGCAGAACTGTCTACATGGAGCGTTGTGCGCAACGGATGCATCCGAGAGCATTCGCTCGCATCTCGTTTTTACAGGCTGTCTGAACATGATAGGCTAACGTTTCATTGGCACCGATCGTTTTGCGGAATATTAGAGATAACTTGCCCATCACGTCACTTTCCGGAGATTTCTAGGGGGTGGAGTGAAAAACATCTCTACTCTGACAGGAAAGCAGTACGGGTGAGGTGACCCACGATAGGGTCCATGCCTGATTAACTGCTGATCGCACGCGTCAGACAAAAGGCAGGTTCAGCAACAAAATAAGTTTCCCTGAATCAAGCGCCAACAGGTGAAGCCATTATAGTACATCTCAAAAAGGAAACAGCAGAAGTTATAATTGGCAAATCATTCATAAGTACATAAGTGGAGAATTAGTGATTAAAATAGAAGCAAACAAAAGGCATAAATATCATGGAGAGAAACACAAGAGTATTAACTACACAACCGGTTGACAACAGCTGTATCTTACCGATACTCACCTATGGCGCAGAAACATGTAGGCTAAAGAAAAGGGTTCTGCTTAAGTTAAGGACAACGCAGTGAGCTGTGAAAAGAAAAATGATAGGTGTAACGTTAAGAGACCGGAAACGGACACAGTGGATGATGGAACAAACGCGAGTGAATGACATCTTGGTCGAAATCCAGAGGAAGAAATGAGCTTGGGCAGGGCATGTATTGCGAAGGCAAGATAATCGATGGTCCTTAAGGGCAACGAAGTGGATTACAAAAGAGAGATTTTTTTAGTTCAGCGAGCACATCCTTGATAGTTTTAGGGCCCGGGTTAGATTCAGCATCACCTGCCAAGAGCAGCAAGGCGCGCAAAACATTACTGCAATCATCTATAATAAAAACGAAGCACGGCGGGCTCGGCATCTGCACTCAGAAATAATTGCTATTTTTTTTTTTTGGCAAACAGAGACTACTTGTCACCAACCTGCATGACGAATAGCCCAGGATTAGTCACTTGTGCGGGAGCCCAGCCCCCGAGCCCACAGAGCGGCGAAGAAGGCTGCAGCACTTTTATATCGACGGGTGATGACTGCGGTGATGAGGCTTTCAATTGAGCATCCAGAAACGGAAAACCGGGAAGGGGCGCGGTCGGCCAGGAAGAAGCGTTGATGTCGGGCGGACGCAGGAATAGGATGCCTCTATCACAGCAGCTGGGCGCTGCAGTCGACTCAGTGGCGGGGGAAAGGGCGATAAGAGCAGCCAGGAGCGCGTTGGCAGCGATGGCATCGATGGCGAACACCTCCATGACGAATACCACCGGATTAGTCACTTGCGCTCCCGCACAAAGAGCTTCTGAAGAGCGTCTGAAGAGCTTCTTTTCACGATGCTGGCCCCAGGGCCAACGTGGTATCCAGGATGCGGGAAAGCTTGGCCCCCCGCGCTTTTTATAGCGAAAGCAATACTACTTGCACTTTCTAGAGGGACCACCATCGTGCCGCGGCGGTGACCACCATTGACCTTCATTTGACCTTGATTGCATTAGTTGGATTAGATTGGATTACATTGGATTGGATTGGACGGGATTGGATTGGATTAGATTAGATTAGATTACATTAGATTAGAGTAGATTACATTGGATTGGATTCGATTGCATTGGATTGGATTGGATAGGAGTGGATAGGAGTGGATTGGAGTGGATTGGATTGGAGTGGAATGGAATTGGAATGGATTGGATTGGATGGGGTTGGATTGGATTGGTTTGGATTGGATTGTATAACCGATGCATCGCCACAAGTCTAGCCACAAGCACCGCCACCAGCTACACTACCAGCTGTACCATGGCGTAGGTATGGATATTGCTTTCGCAATTACCGGGCTTAACCAAGCTAAGCCACAGCGAATTTTTATTCGAGGTTGCACTGTCGCCGCCACTTATTGGCTGATCACAGTCCATGTCAACGCCAATCGACTTCCTCCAAGCACTCTGGCTTGCTCGCAACTCTTCCGCATCTGCGCCCTTCTGTCCCCACGCGGTACCAGTCTTGTACAGAGGGCAAAACGCTTGCCTAAAACACGTTCTGGGTGTGCTTCGGGCTGATTGTGCGATATCTAGCGACAACATTTGGTTTAAAATGGTCTGGATGTAAGCATGTGCAGTTAAACACATAGTATTTCATCATCATATTTTGCCTTTCTGGTCGCAGCGGTTTTGGGAGCTGCGGAACAGACAGTTCGGTTGTTCTAGACGTGTTTTGCCCTCTGTACATGTTACAGGGAATGACTCTAATAATAGTTACGATTACTTCATCTGAAATGCAATTGATTAAAGGGGTATACAGCCCTAGAGAAGTAGTGACCAATTAAAGAAAAGTAATTGACTACTATCGTTCTATTTGCCTTACAACTTTATTTTTCTATAACACCGATTTACAGTGAACCACTGCGGCTTAACCGCTTGATAGTTTGTTGCACATTGTAAATTTTCGAGACAAGCTGTTTTTCGAAGTTGTCGTCGCTAATTTTCTCACGTTTCCTCGGGCAGAGATCAGCAGCTACACTGAACACTCATACATTGTATACACTAGAGAGAAGGATAGTATTACAGAGTATGAACACATTGCGTACCAGCTCATAGTTGCACACACGCGCCGGCCGCTAGGGTTTAGATTCCCGGTAACTTGTAACACAACAGAGAGCCACCAGCTCATTAGCGTGCCTGGTTCATTTTTTCGCTTGGTTTTAGTTCGCTAGACTGACGCCTACAATGCAGGGTATCCCACGCCGGCGTAGTACTGCCTGATTAATTCCTTTGCGCCTGTGTCTCTCTGAGTTTGGTTGATTGTGGAGAGTTCTGACCCTGCGCTTCACCTGCTTGAATGCTGCGGCCAACGTACTCCGGACTGCTGGAAAGAGTGGGGAAAGCTTGTCGTCTCAGTGTGCCGGGTAGCCGAGACAAGAGCTGTTTGTTACAATTCTCCAACAGTGTCAGTGACTATCGCATTAACAAGACTAGGCAGCCAACCACGCCTAGGCAACCCATACTCCCTGTGTTTTTTGTTCCTGCTTTTTTATTTTATTTGCGGATTAGAAATTCCGTATGCTTTCCGTATTAATGACCATACGGATCCTCATGATTCCGTATATGGAACATACCGAATTCTATATAATGCGTACATGGAACATACAGAGGCCATACGTACGCTAAAGGGCGCATACGAACCGTATCTGTTCTATATAGACAATGTAGGCGGAAGTGTAGAAATTTATGCCGACTCTGTTTAATGTTATGCACAAAGCATGAAAACATGCTGAGACCATATGGACAAGATATGAAAGCCGTGCGGAGAGCGATTGAAAGCGTTCGAATTTCCTTTTGTTTTTTTCAAATGGAATGAACAGCTCATTCGGACCGTTTCTGTAGAGTTGCATCACCCTGGCGATGCAAGAACACTAGAAGAGAAGCACCTACCAGAACAGCAAATCCTGTACAAGTATGATGCGTTGAACGGGCGTGGGTGTCTTGTTTTCCACGAAGCAGAAATGGCTCGCGAGCGCTCTTTGGCTGCGTGAGATTTCTACTATATATGTGTTCTATTATACTATATTGTGCTTGTGTGCGCTACGGCATATTGTGCCTCGAACGTTTACACATCTGGAACGGTGCTGCACAATTCAGCTCTAAGTAATGTTGCGTCCTGAATAGGCACGCTGTGAAAAACGAAGAGAGTTGGCGAACTTCTCATGGGCGGGCTTTCGTATCTTTCTCTCTCTCTCTCTCTCTCTCTGTATGTGTGTATATATATATACAGCCACTCGTCCGTAGTGTGTGTGTGCCATTTTATTTGAGCCCAACCAACCATCATATGTGAGTGACCAAAATTGAGTGCATGCGAGTAATAGCAAAATGAATCTGCCCTAAAAATTTTTTTATTCGAGTTGAATCACCATAGCAGTTATTGGCTCATCAAAGAACAACGGAGCAAAGATGCAAGGGCTAGTGGTTCTAATTCCCGCGAAAAAAGCGTTTTATTGTGCAGTGACCAGGGTGTCATTCCTGACCATTTCGAGGGCTGCACGTTGCAGTCAACATCTGAACGGCCGCTTCAAAGCGCTATGTGGATTAAATAAAGAAATTTTAGTTGCGATTTTTCTGAATGATAAGAGTGGAAGGCCTAAGGAAGTGTAGAATGAGCATGAAAAGGCAGAAAATTTAGGTGCTCGTTAGGACGTACAGCCGCCGTCAGAAGTATACAGCCCAAGGGGTTTTCTTCTAAGCGGTTTAGCGGGGCTCCCTAGCACATCTAGTAGTCCAAAGCGTGGAAGGATTGGGGACGCGAAATCATTCCTCTTTCGAGAGATTACGGTCGTCTAGGATGCATAGCGAGGCATTCTGCAGGCCTCACAAGGAGACCCCTTGGGCTGTGTACTTTTGACGGGGGCTGTACATATTAAGGAAGCCAACAGTGAACGAAACAAAGGAAATCAAATGTGAATGTCCTCCTTTTCTAAATATTGTGACATAGATCATTTCGAAAATAGCGCTGCAATTATTTGATGAGTGATCAGAAAGTAAGAGAAGAAACAGCTACATGTCGCCAGTAGGATTCGAACCCATGACCTCTGAATGTCGGTTGAAGGTGAACTAAAGAGGAATCTGAACTGGTCTTTTTACCCCGGGAACTCAATCTACACGTTCCGAGCGTGCTTAGAAACTTCGAATTATTGTTTATGCGGCCGATTGCCCTAAAATAAATCGAATTAAACATCCCGGCTCCCGCCTATTTTTGAACTCGCCGCATACGGTGGGAGGAGTCGACCAACGCATGGTGTGCCTTTTAGGCAATCGCGTGGCGGCTTCGGTTTCGCTTTTATTTTGTTTTTTAGGTTTCCGTGACTAATCATATCTAGTCAGAGACAACATAGCTCGAAATTAGGCCCATGGAAATAAAAATACGCGTTGACTCTTTGCTTTCGCCGATCGCTACGTATCACTCCGCCGATGGCAGAGCGTCAAGCAGAGACGGGACTGGCTGAAAGGCACTCCATGTGTTGGTTGACTCCTCCTTCCGTCAGCGGAGAGTTAAATAAAAAACGGTAGCCGGGACTTTTAATTCGAGTTAAATTAGGTAAATCGGCCGCACAGGATAATAGTTCTAAGTTTCTAAAGATGCTCGGAACGTGTAGTTCGAGATCCCGCGGTAAAAATACGAGCTCAGATTCCTCTTTAGTGCACGTTTAAAGTGACCTATCAAATTAGCCATGGCTGTGGTTGTCCAATCTACCACTTGACAAGGGTAAGGCTACTGTCATTTCCTTTGCCACGCATTCTCAGATGTAAGAGCGACGTCGAACTTTGGTAACACGTGATCACTTTTCGCATAATAGACCACGTCTTGCGAGAAATTTTGAGAGTCATAGCGGGCACTACATTCGGGCATGACTCGGCGTCCTGTCTGATGTCGGAAAATGGGCTGGCCTTTTTACGCATGTGTCACTGGAAAGCGTTCCATTTTAAAGCGGTCACTCTCCCTGCTGACGTAGATCTTGTCGCTTAAATAGTTGCATCTCTTGCTCTCTTTCAGCTCCGGCAAACTTGGGCGGACGTCTTGAGTTTGGTTTACTTACAAGTGGCAAATATTGAGCTTGTTACGGTGACAGGCTAAAACATAGGCGTGTGATGCTCCGGTCGAGTTGCTATTCTCATACACTTATTATTTGAAGCCTCATGTTGCTGCCGTGCCTAGGAGACCATGAAATGCCTTCCTCCAGCCAGATGATCGACCATTAGCTTTCATTTGGCCAACTGATGCAAGCCTTGGAATTGGTGAAGGCTTTCATGCAAATATGCTGTACCTCACATGGATAGTGATCTGAAATTCTTATCGAATATTTGTTGAGAGCAGCGATACTCATTAGTTAAGTTTAAGCTGGGGCGAGTTGAGGGCTCCTTAGGTTTAATCTGTTGGTAGCGATGCAGTACCACAGACAAACACTCTCCAGGACACGCAAGAACGTGTAGTTCTCGTGAAAACGTGTAGTTCTCGAAATCAAACCCGTGGAAACGGAATTATGGTTTCAATTTTGGGAGCATCAGGGATAGAATATCCGTGGAAAATGGTAAACACTGCTGAAATCCTAACCAAGGTCTAAAGCTGCATTGAATATCAGTGTTGAAAAAGCGCATACACCTTTTCCGCTCTCTTTCGTGCTTAAATAAATGGCGCCCAGTGAGCAGGGTATAAGCCCAGCAACCACTATTTACCTGGAAAGTTTCCAGTTATAGCATTTCAAGAAATATATTACACATTTACTGTCCAGAACAAATAGGTCTACGGAGAACCTGACCCAGGCCCTGGTACTCCTTCAGATCCTTGTAGCAGTACTGTGCTCTTAAAAAAGATGTTGAATATTTTAAGTTATCTGCACCCCTCTGGTGGTACGTTCTGCTTTTATTGTCCTCAGCTTCCGAATGGTACGAACCATCTATACTGTCTTGTAGACAATCAATCAGACTTAGAGGGAACACGGCTCCGCGTGACCACTTACTTTCGAAGTGCCATTGCATCTAACCCGTTCATGAATCAATGCAGAGTGGCGCACGAGTAGAGGGACCTCGACGTTGTGCTTCGTGTCATCTGCCCCTTTGCACAGATTTGTAATAAGGGAGTAATTACTCATTGGCATCCACCCAAGCGCAGCCATACGGCTACAAAGGAAAGCTATACAGCTTTCTCAGAAACTTCGTAGTTAAAGAAAAATTCGTCCTGGTCCGGGGTTCGAACCCGGGACCACCGCTTCGCCGGAGCAGTCGCTCTACCAACTGAGCTAACCGGGACGGCGAGCTTATGGTAGGGCGAAAGCGAATTGATCAATAACTCGAAGTGGGAACAGTGTTGGTCAAATGTTTAGGGGAAACCCCCAAGGTGGAGTAAATTCGTAATAAGGGAGTAATTAATCGTTGGCATCCACCCGAGCTCAGCCATACGACTACAAAGGAAAGCTTTAACTACGAAGTTTCTGAGAAAGCTGTATAGATTTCCTTTGTAGCCGTATGGCTGCGCTTGGGTGGATGCCAATGAGTAATTACTCCCTTATTACAAATTTATTTCACCTTGGGGGTTTCCCCTAAACATCTGATCAACTTGCACAGATTTGCGCCGGCTGGGTCGCAATGGAGCTCCGCGTGTGCGCAGCCACGCGGAGCCTTGTTCCCTCTAAGTGTGATTGACTTTTTACATTTGTGGTCCCAGACTTCACGGTTGACTAATGGTTAGGATTTTGTAATTAGCGTGAAAGAGATATATCCAGAGTACTAGTTTCCACATGCGTGAAACACTCTGGACACATTGAGAGAAGCGCCGAATAATTTTAAAGGAATGCGCATCCTTTTCGAATAGATTAAAGTTAGTTTAAAACAGTAGCGACAAATACTGTAGCCTTCGTCATCGTCTCTTTATTGTTTAGTTTTCCAAAACAACCCATGAAGTTTACTGAAAATGTTTCCCTGCATTGAAGAATACAAGATTCGTAAAGCTTCATAAGGATTCGTATTGCCACTGCTTGCTTCGATGGGCGTCAGTCCTTAGGATGACGTACCGAACCCATAAATAGAATCAAATTGTCCTGGTTTCTCTTGATGAGAAACATGAAAGGATGATCAACGAAGAATATGATGGGCTTACTCGCGCCAGGACCAGCACTCCCAATCATGATATCCGCAGAAGCTGCAGCTGCCACTGTACCGTTCTCGTTGACCTCAACTACCGCTTTGTGGATAATACTGGAGACCGAGGGGCTGCCATTGTCGGACATCCCCGATAAGTCGACACTCCCCGCATCGAAGAGGTCATTGACACCCAGAGCTCTAAGGACATCGTTCATGCCAGATTGCTTCTCAACCTTGAACTTCGGAAGGGACAGCTGCACTCGGGGCTTTGACTCGAGGTTTTCCAGGAGATAGCGTAGATGGTTTTCCGTTAGTCGCTCTTCCAGAGAGGTCAACCCATCAACTTCATTCGGAAGAACGATGACCATAGAGTAATCGTTTCCCTTGTATGGCATCTCCAGGGCCCTGCAATTCGACTCCTCGGAATCGCTGACCATGTATGGCCCCTCCTGGGACATCATTTTAACCTTCACAGTGTTCTCAGAGTCAAGGTGAAAATCGGAGGAGCGCGTATATCTCGGTTCGAAAAAATAACCCCAGTTAGCCTTGAAATATATGGCGTTGACCAGGATTAACTTGGTTTCTGCACGGACACTTCCTGGGCCGAGAATATTCTGAATTTAAGAGTTCGTTTTCTCCGAAACCCACTCGTTGACTTCTTTTCTGATGGCATCAGGGTTTCGCGTGAAGTCCACGGACAGTATGCTGGCTCTGTAAAATTCCTCCAGCACAGTCGCGTACTCTTCTCGAACAGGGTACTGGCGCGCACTGTAGAGTCTGTTGGCTACGCGAAAGATGACGCTCGGGGTTGAGAGGCTACAGAGGGCTTGAGAGAACCTCCGTATGTTGTCTTCGCCTTCGTTGCCGGCTTGGAGGAGGTTGGATAGCTCTTGGGCGGTGTTGCCGCGAGCACCAGCGAGAAGCATCGAAAGCAAGGCGGCGATGCTAAACGGCGAATAGACGATGTTTTCGCCTGGATTATCGTACGCCAAATGTATGTACATTTCTAGGGAAGCATTGAACAAGTAGAATCCGAGTCCATGTAGCTCCATGACTTTTATCGCTCTGAAAAAGAATAAAATGCATCGATTAGAAGATGAAAGTATCGAAGTCGCCATGTTATGGTGTGCATGTTGGGCCACGGGTTTCCAATAAAGACTTTGCTTTGCAATGATGCTCTGTAAATCATCCATCCTGCCATTTGCCAATGTATTCAAGCAAAATTTACAATCTGGTGTCATGCTCATCATTTAGAAAGTACTGACCAGCTCAGCCACTGGGCCGAAAGCCAAAGGAGTGTCATGAACCCATAGTGATAAACCATGCAATTAAATAAACCTTCAAAATATCGATACAAATTCGCAATTTTTTATGTTTTTGAAAATTATGTCAGGAATAACTTTAGTCGGCGATCAAAATTTAGCCTTAGAGATTTCTCAAAAATTAGACACTGCAACTTACGTGAGACATTGGTGTAAACATAAGTTATGTTGCCAGAAGGACAATAAGTGATATGATAACTGACACCCTTAGGCACGCATTTAAGAAGATTCATTAATGAACTTTATAGTGACTACAGTAAGCAGGGCTGTTTAATGCATAGACTTAGATCCGGTTATTTTCCTGCACGATTACATTTTGCAGAATACTCGCAAGCAGCACAAGTAATTGGCCCGGTATTGGAAATGGATGGTTTTACTCGGGTCCATTGCAGTATCGGCCTCTGCCAATACTTATCAAATATTGGGTCAGTTATCTGTCATGCTTGGACTCAGAGTACGCGTGTGTTCCGACATTATTCGCTCTCCAATTTTCGGTTAAATCCGCGTAATTGTGCATGCAAGGCGGTGACCTTCGGCGCCAAACCCCTCCCAGCGTTACGCCGCGTTTGGTCGGCCAATGGTACCGAGCGACCAATGAGTCTGGAAATTGTTGCCCTGCCACTTTTTCGTATAGGAACACAGGGAACGTCCGGCGCAATAGTTCAGTTACACTAGGGAGTAGTTTTGCGACGGCAGTCACCGCGTTGCATGTGTAATTACGCTAGTTGTGTATCGTCTCGAAACACGCGTTCGGTCGAAGCATTCAACCAAATGCAGTAGTTTTGAAATGAGATCGTTTGTATATTTCTCACATTAAGATTGATGGTAGCTGAAGCGCAAGAAATGTCACAAATATTGCTTAGTTACTTAGTTACCTGAAGACGAAAGTTATCAATTTGTGTCTCCCTGGCTGCGTAGCTTACGTGCAGAGGTGCGTGCGTCTCAGCTCCATAGCTTCGCGTGCCTCCTTCCCTAAATTGGCACTTCAGCACTAAGTGATGTACGAGCCAGGTAATGGCGCCTTGTCGCATCAACAGCGCTGCTCTGCTCCTCGACGAAACGGCATATAGTGGTTCAGGTGCCTCAACCAGTTTTTGATATTTCTAAACCTTTAGAAAATCACTTTTGTGACCCGTGCAGGGAGAATGCAAAAGCATTCTTGCCCCCTTCAAACTAGTCGCCTCTCTATGCTTTGCTTTAGACTGTTTGCCTCTCTTTTTACTTCTTCCCGTTTGGCATCTGTCGCTATTTTGATTTCTTCTACTTAAAACAGTGCGCAGGGACAGGACACAGTCGAGAAACACACAGACACAGCACAGACACAGCAGTGCTGTGTCTGTGTGTTTCTCGACTGTGTCCTGTCCCTGCGCACTGTTTTAAGTAGAAAAATGAACCAACTGGCCCCGCTACTTCCCATGATGCTATGTTGATGAGCATTTTGATGAGAGTACCTTGCAGTTTACAGATGTTCGAAATTTTTTTCCGAGAATATTGGACGTCACATGAACTTGGTTAAAACACTGAAACATTTCTCCTTTGCACTTTCCTGCGCGAAACCAGCAACGAAACCTGGTTCTAGGCATCAAAAAGGCGCAGAAGACAATTTTCGTTAAACCACTTCGATAAAATCAGTAATTCAAAAATACCATATTGTCTCTTAACGGATGATAGGCACGTTCCAACGAAGCCACCCACCTGCAAATCGCAGCCCTGAAATCCGCTGCGTCCAGCCGGCCACGGCGACGCTTCTAGCAATCGTTTTACGCCTACGTGGATATTTTCTGCGTTCCCATTTGTGTTTAGGGCCATTCTATTGTTCCATCGCGATGCACGCCTCGCAATATCTTGCCCTGATTACATGACCACCTGGAATACTGCCCCACGAGCCGGCTGTGAGATCAGCTGCATCGTAAATAGCGTCGAAGCGATTGAAGAAGGAGTGGTAAACTTTTGTATGGGCATGTGGGGTTATAACATCTCAAAGTGACTTGGGCTATTAGGGGCGCCGTAGTGAGGTGGTCCGGAAATATCGACAACCTGGGGTTCTTTACCGTGCGTTGACATCGCACAGTACACAGGCCTCTCGAATTTCGCCTCCATCGAAATTTGACCGCCGTGGCCGGTATCGAACCCGCGTCTTTTGGGTCAGCAGCCGACCGCCGTAACCACTGAGCCACCGCGGCGGTGCGGTAAACTTTGGGTAAAACAACGTTTTAAGATATGCACCATCAACTTGGGAACATGTTACAGAGGCTCTGTAGAACGTGCGCCTTGTCGGCTGAGCTCATTACTACCGGTATTGTACAGAACTGTACCCGTTGCTGGTGTTGCGAACACACGAAGCGAAGAATGCCGTACTTGCGGTCAACTTTCTGAGGCACTGTTATAAAAGCTATGCAAGAATGGGAAGGGGACCCTCCTTTGTCCCTTGTCGTGCAGCTGCACTGCCGGCTAGTACACAAGGGTTGCTCTCCCCCCCTCCAAACTTATGACCAGTGCATCCGGTTGCCAACGCAATGCCTTAATGTCCGCTTCCTCCTCTGTCACCTAATCCTATAATTTTGTGTTGTGACTTTTAGGTTTATTCTCTTTAGTGTGTGAGAGCAAGAATCTTTTGTGTAAAATCTTTCATCTCGTCACCATAGCCTTCAGGGCATATGCTGCTTTGGAATACCTCTTTCCCGTTTTCGTTCCTGCTGAGCGAGCTACTTTTGGCGTAACAGACCTTGTCTTGCGAGAAATTTTAGAGTCAGAGCGGGTCACTATATAAGGGCATGATTCGTCATCCTGCATGATGTCGGACAAGGGGCTGTACTTTCTACGCACGCGTCACTGGAATGCGTTCCATTATAAAGCGGTCACTCTCCCTGCTGACACAGATATTGTCGCTTAAATAGTTGCATCTCTTGCTCCCTTTCAGCTTCGGCAAACTTGGGCCAACATCTTGAGGTCGGTGCCACTTACGCGTTCTTACGGTGGCAGGCTCTAACCTAGACGTCTGGTGCTCCGGTCGAGGCGCTATGCTGATGCACTTAATATTTGAAGCCCCATGTTGCAGCCGTGTCTAGGAGACCATGCCGCACTTTCCCCAGCCAGATGATCTACCGTTAGCTTTCATTTGGCCCGCTGATGCAAGCATAGGAATTAGTGGATATATGTTGGATATATATTGTACCACACATGATTAGTAATCTTAAACATGTTATTTCTTGTTATTCCATTCAAACATGTTAATTTGGCCCTATGCGCCGCGTCACATCTTTTCGTTGTTTTCTTTTTTGCTTTTAAAGAATCGAACTTTCTCATCGCTTTTAAGTCATCTCGTGTTAAAGGCTTCTTTTATCGTTTTATCACATTTTACCGACTTCTGACGTTTACAGCAGCTGATAAGCCGAGTGACAGTGACCCTATATATTATGTGTGTCGTTCAATAAAAAATTCAGTTGTCAGTAGCACGTCGTGCTGTTTTCCTTTCTCGTGATTGTTTTTGTGTCGCACTAACTTTTATCTGAAACGCGTATCGGCGTTTTGTTCGGAACAGTGGTATTGGTTAAGTTTAAGCTGGGGTGAATTGAGGTGCTCCTACCCGAGCAGCACAGCTCATCGACCCCAATATTAGAAACGTACTGGAAAAGGTCGCTCCTGCCAGGAACCAGACTGAAGCCAGCCATTCCCAGTATTGGGCCAATTACGACTGGCCTTCTCCGATACGTTTCCAATATTGACCCGATAACCTCTTCTGCTATGGATAAAGTTTAATCCCTGTGGTAGCAATGTACTGCCACAGACAAAACTCTCCACGACACGCGAGAAAGAACGCACACGCATGTTTTTTTCGTCTTGGTATGGCCCTGGACCATACATGCGAATGTGAAAGTCGCAGTCACCATCTTTCAAATGCGCGAGTAAATCGGGCATTTGTTAGTATGCATCGCGTCTGTTTGCCTGGGCGTTTCTTTCCGCCAGTACCATTTTCCAAAAGTAACCGAGCAGCAGGTTTTTGCTTCTGAACCATATAATGGAGCCTTTTCGGCGCCCTAATGACCCAAAGGTATCAAAATGTGAGGACAATGTTTCACTTTATTTTTCGCAGATTCAGAGCTTATGGCCTGCCATAAGTGCTTCCCTACGCGGCTGAGAACGAAACCACCTCTGGCCGGTTACCTTTGGCAAAGACATTACTCAGGGAACATGGGCAAGCTTAGCATACCTCGCCTAATTAAAAACAAAGAACTGCCAACAACACCAGCATAATTGTGGTCTTCAGCTTTATCACCTTCCGTGCAATTTGCGTTAGGCCCAAATCCCAGCATGTTTATCTGCTGTTGCGGATCCAGCAAGGACGAGTGTACTTCATAAGTGTGGATTCAGCTAGTAAGTGTGTTAGTGTGTACTTCGTCTTCCTTTTGGCAAGCCTTCATACGTCTTAGGGACCTTGAAAGGAGAACTAAATGAGGTTTTAAACTTAATGTAGCGTCAATACTGAGGCCTGTGCTTATATATGTGCCTGCAATCAACTAGATGATCCGCGTCATTTACAGTACTCTCAATGACTTCTAGCTTTGCACAATCATAAAAATTGGCGAGGGCTTAGCTTTGGTTAAGCCTGATAGGTTGCGAAAGCAAAAGCGCAGCGCCTCCAATTGAAGGAACGCAGTGCGCCGCGTCTACAGGTACCGCGTGGCTACCGGCCGCCGCTGCACGACGACTCAAAGCGTCTTCGGTAATTTTTTTTATAATTTGCTTTTGATGTTGTTGCGACTGAGACAAAGAAAATATAATCTACAGCTGGTATGACGTCACAGCGGCAGTAGCGCCACAGGTGCGCAGCGCGGCAAACCCACACCTTAACTGCAGTCGGGCTCTCTGAAGGAGCGTGTTGGTCGCCCATAATTTCCAGCTGGTTTGACGTCACCATGGCAGTAGCGCCACAGGTGCGCCGCGCGCCGCAGGTGCGCGGCGCGGCGTAACTGCAGCCCGGCTGTCTGAAGGAGCGAGTGGTCGCCCATATTCACTCCGCTCAAGGTCGAACGTAACTGAGACCCGGTCACGCGAAGGCTTGAAAGTGCGAGTAGTATTGCTTTCGCAATAAAAAGATTATGCTGATTATCAGATTGATGAAACCTTTACTGAGTACTATATGTTGGAATATCAATTCAAACACCCCTAAAGCTCGCCGCGGTGGCTCAGTGGCTACGGCGCTCGCCTGCTGTCCCGAAAGACGCGCGTTCGATCCCGTCCGCAGCGGCTGAATTTCGATGGAGGTGAAATTCTAGAGGCCCGTGTACTGTGCGATGTCAGTGCACGTTAATGAACCCCAGGGGGTCGAAATTTCCGCAACCCTTCACTACGGCGTCCCTCATAGCCTGAGTCGATTTGGGACGCTCAACCCCAATAAACCAAAGCACCCCTAAAAGCCCTCATTGCGCTAGTGGGAAAGGTGAAAATTTTTAGCCTTCGAAATCAAAACCGTGCATACGGAATTATGGATTATTTTAGCACTTTGGGAGCTTCTGGGATGGATTATCCGCGGAAGATGGTAAACACTGCCGCCTTTCTAACTGAGGTCTAAAGCTGCGATGCGAATATGAGTGTTGGAAATACGTATACACATTTCCCGCTTTCTTTCGTGCTTGAATAAATATCACCCAATGAGCAGCACATCAAGCACTATTTACCTGGACAGTTTACAGTTATTGCATTTCAAAGAATATCTTGCGCACTTACTGTCCAGAACAAATATTTCTAGGGAAAAGTCGATCTAGGCCCTGGTAATCGATCAGACACTCGTAGCAGTAGCGGGCTGTGAAAAAAGATTTGGGATATTTTGATTGATCAGCACCCTTCTTGGGCAACGTTCTACATTTTCTACATCACCTCAACTTCCTAGTGGTGCGAACCATCTGTAGTGTCTTGTGGCTTTGTGGTCCCAAACTTCACGGTTGACGAATAGAAAGGATCTTATGATTAGGGTGAAAGGCATGTATGCAAAGTACAAATTCCGAGACGTGCGAAACCACTCTGGGCGCATTGAGAGAAGAGCCGAAGAGTTTCAATGGAATGCGCATCATTTTCGAATATAACGCTTAAAACAATGGTGACAAATACTGTAGCCTTCGCCTTCATATCTTTATTGTCTAGTTGTCCAACAACGCCCGCGCACTGTACTGAAGAATGCTTCCCTGCGTTAAAGAATAGGAGATTCGTAAAGCTTGATAAGCATTCGTATTGCCACTGCTTCCTTCGATGGACATCAATCCTTAGGATTACGTACTGAGCCCATAAATAGAATCAAATTGTCCTGGTTTCTCTTAATGAGAAACATGAAAGGATGATCAGCGAAGAACTGGATGGGCTTATTCGGGTTAGGACCAGCACTCCCATCCATGTCTGCCGCAGAAGCTGCCGCTGCGACTGTACCGTTCTCATTGACCTCAACTACCGCTTCGTGGATAATTCCAGAGACCGGGGGACTGCCATTGTCGAACATCCCCGATAAGTCACTCCCCGCATCGAAGAGTAGGTTGACACCCAGAGCTCTAAGGACATCTTTCATGCCTTTTTTGCTCTGAACCTTGAACTTCGGAAGGGAGAGCTGCACTCGGGGCTTTGACTCGAGGTCGTCCAGGAGAGAGCGTAGATCGTATTCCGTTAGTTGCTTTTCCAGAGAGGTCAATCCATCAACTTTGTTCGGAAGGACGATCACCATAGAGTATTCGTCTCCCGCATATGGCATCTCCAGGGCCCGGACATTTGACTCCTCGGAATCGCTGACCTTGTATTCCCCCTCCTGGAACATCATCTCAACCTTCACAGTGTTCTCAGAGTCGAGATGGAAATCGGCTGAGCTCGTACCTCTCGGATTGAAAAAAGAACCCCAATTAGCCTTGAAGTAGATGGCGTTGACCAAAATTATCTTGGTAGCTGCATCGACGCTTCCTGGCACGAGAAGATTCTGAATTTTAGAATTGGTTTTCTTCGAAACCCACTCATTGACTTCTTTTATGACGGCATCGGGGTTGCGCTCGAAGTCCACCGACAGTATGCTGGCTCTAAAGAATTCCTCCAGTAAAGTCACGTACTCTCCCCGAACAGGGTACTGACGTGCACTGTAGAGTCTGTTGGCTATGCGAAACATGACGCTAGAGGTTGAGAGGCTACAGAGGGCTTGAGAGAACCTCCGTATGTTGTCCTCCCCTTCGTTGCCGGCTTGGAGGAGGTTGGATATCTCTTGGGCGGTGTTGCCGCGAGCACCAGCGAGGAGCATCGAAAGCAATGCGGCGATGCTAAACGGCGAATAGACGATGTTTTCGCTTGGATTATCGTACGCTAAATGTATGTACATTTCCAGGGAAGCATTGAAGAGATAGAATCCGAGTCCGTTTCCCTCCATGACTTGTATCGCTCTGAAAAAGAATAAAATCATCGATTAGAAGATGCAAGAAGATGCAAGATTTCTGGTGAGCCTGTTTTGCTAGGAAATCTGTTTTGACAATATTTCTAAAGCTTAAACACGTGAGATGCAAAGATGCAAACCCGGCACTGTGGCTAACACAAATCTGCATCTCGTGTGCTTTCGAAAACCAAGCAGCCGTTGAACGCGCACAGCTATAGTCACGAGGACACGTCGAACTCGAGTCCCATCACTTTCTAAGGCGAAAGCCTTTAATGCCTCATCGTTGTCGACAGAAGGTAGTCAGCAGAAGGTTATCAGGAGAAGATTGTCAGCAGAGGTGCTACTGTTTTTCTAGTCAGACCGGAAAAAAGTCTTCGTGCACGATGGAATTCGAACCACCATCCTTCCGTTCCGCAGCCGAGCGAGGGTGCTAATGGCTACGCTACTTCCCGCCAACGCATATGTAGTTCCCCTTGTCTAGTACGCTGGAGAGTGTTTGCAGAAAGGCGCCGAATCAGACGGATGTCTCCCAAACGCCCTCCAGTGTCTCCAGCATTTAAGATTCCCAAACAATTGTGTACTTAATTAACGTCTTAACCACTGATCAGTGACACGAGCAGCAACACCTCGCAAAAGGCTTTCGCCACACCGCACTACATGTCAACAGATTACCCCCCCCCCCCCCCCCCCCCCCCCTGAATTTTGTGTCCTTCTTTAGCTTGAGTGGTAGCCGCCTGTGGCTGCTCGCAACTGCGAAGGATAGATAATTCCGAGATTGCGAGGTCATTTAGGAAGTTAGAGTACTGAGCACAGAACGAGTACTCTTGCCTGCAGACAGAGCATAGCTTCGCCTGACGCCTTCGCTAATGTGGTACTTCAGCACTAAGTGATATACGAGCCAGGTAATGGCGCCTCGTCGCATCTACAGCGCTGCTCTGCTCCTCGACGAAACGGCATATAGTGGTTCAGGTGCCTCAGCCAGTTTTTGGTATTTCTAAACCTTTAGAAATTACTTTGGTTACCCGCACAGGGAGAATGAAAAAGCATTCATGCCCCCTTCAAACTCGCTGCCTCTCTATGCTTTGCTTTAGACTGTTGGCCTCTCTTTTTACTTCTTCCCGTTTTGGCATCTACCGCTATTTTGATGAGCATTTTGATGAGATTATGTTGCAGTTTTCAGATGTTCGAAATTTTTTTCCGAGAATATTTGACGTGACTTGAACTTAGTTAAAACCCTGAAACATTTTTCCTTTGCACTTTTCTGCGCAAAACCAGCAACGAAACCTGTTTCTAGGCATCAAAAAGGCGCAGAAGACAATTTTCGTTAAAGCGCTTCGATAAAATGAGTAAATCAAAAATCCCATATTGTCTCTTAACAGAAGATAGGCAGGTTTCAACGAAGCCACCCACCTGCAAATCGCAGCCCTGAAGTCTGCTGCGTCCAGCCAGCCACGGCGACTCTTATAGCAAACGTTTACCCCTACGTGGATATTTTCTGCGTTCCCAATTGTGTTTAGGGGCATTGTATTGTTCCCCGCGACGCACGCCTCGCAATATCTTGCCCTGATTACGTGACCATCTGGAATACTGCCCCAAGAGCCGGCTGTGAGATCAGCTGTATCGTGAATAGCCTCGAAGCGACTGAGAAAGGAGTGGCAAACTTTTGTGTGGGCATGTGGGGTTATAACGTCTCAAAGGGACTTGGGCTATTAGGGGCGCCGTAGTGAGGTGATCCGGAAATATGGACAACCTGGAGCTCTTTAACGTGCCTTGACATCGCACAGTACATAGGCCTCTCGAATTTTGCCTCCATCAAACTTCGACCGCCGTGGCCGGTATCGAACCCGCGTCTTTTGGGTCAGCAGCCGAGCGCCGTAACCACTGAGCCACTGCGGCGGCGCGGTACACTTTGGGGAAAGCAATGTTTTAAGATATGCGCCGTCAACTTGGGAACATGTTACAGAGGCTATGTAGAACTCGTGCCTTGTCGGGTGAGCTCATTACAACCGTAATTCGGCAGAACATTACCCGTTGCTGGTGTTGCGAACACACGATGCGAAGAATGCCGTACTTGCGGTCAACTTTCTGAGGGACTGTAGTAAAAGCTATGGCGGAATGGGAAGAGGACCAGCCTTTGTTCCGTGCCGTGCCACTGCGCCAATTATGCCGGATAGTACACGGGGGTGGCTTCCCTCACCCCCAAAAACGAATGACCAGAGCATCCAGTTCCCGTCGCAGTGCCTTAATGACCGCTTCCTCCCCTGTCGCCTAATTCCCTAATTCTGTGTTGTGGCTCTCAGGCGTATTTTCTTGAGTGTGAGAGAGAGGTAGAATCTTTTGTATAAAAGCTTTCGCCTCGTCACCATAGCCTTCACGGCATATGACGCTATGGAATACCTCTTTCCCGTCTTCGTTCCTTCTGAGCGAGCTACTTTTAGAATAATAGACCTTGTCTGGCGAGAAATCTTAGAGTCAGTGCGGGTATTCGTGCATGATTCGGCGTCCTGTCTGATGTCGGAAAAGGGACTGGCCGTTTTACCCTCTCGTCACTGGAAAGGGTTCCATTATAAACCAGTCCCTTGCCCTGCTGACATAGATCTCGTCGCTTAAATAGTTGCACCTCTTACTCCCTTTCAGCGTCGAGAAACTTGGGACAAAATCTTGAGGTAGCTGACGTTTACGCGTTCTTACGGTGGCAGGCTCAAACCTAGGCGTTTGATGCTCCGATAGAGGTGCCATGCTTATGCACTCAGGTATCCGCCTACTAAATGCAGAAATAAAGGCATTTAAAAAAAAAATATTTGAAGCCTCGTGTAGCAGCCGTGTCTAGGAGAATGCCGCACTCTCCCCAGCCAGATGATCAACCGTTAGCTTTCATTTGGCCCACTGATGCAAGCCTTGGAATTAGTGAAGTCTTTCATGCAGGTATATTGTACCTCACATGGTTAGTAATGTTAAACATGTTATTTCTTGTTATTCCATTCAAACATTTTAATTTGGCCCTATGCGCCGCTTCACATCTTTTCGTTGTTTTCTGTTTTGCTTTTAAAGAATCGAACTCTCTCATCGCTTTTAAGTCACTTTGTGTTAAAGAGTTTCTTTTTTCGTTTTATCAGATTTTACCGACTTCTGACATTAACTGCAGCTGATAGGTGGCGTGACAGTGATCCTATATATTATGTGTGTCTCTCAATAAAAAATTCAGTTGTCAGTAGCGCGTCGTGCTGTTTTCCTTTCTCGTGATTGTTTTTGTGTCGCGCTAACTTTTATCTGAAACGCTTCTCGACGTTTTGTTCGGAACAGTAGAATTCGTTAAGTTTAAGCTGGGTCGAGTTCAGGTGCTCCTACCCGAGCAGCACAGCTCATCGACCCCAATATTGGAAACGTACTGAAAAAGGTCGGTCCTGGCAGGGACCAGAAGGAAGCCAGCCATTCCCAGTATTGGGCCAATTAGGACTGGCCTTTTCCGACACGTTTCCAATATTGACCCGATTACCTGTCCTGCTATGGATAAAGTTTAATCCCTGTGGTAGCAATGTACTGCCACGGGCAAAACTCTCCTGGACACGCGAGAAAGAACGCATACGCTTAAGTTTTTTTCGTCTGGCTGTGGCCCTCGACCATACATGCGAATGTGAAAGTCGCAGTCACCTTTTTTGAAATACGCGAGTAAATCGGGCACTTGTTAGTACGCATCGCGTCTGTTTGCCTGGGAGTTTCTTTCCGTCAGTACCATTTTCCAAAAGTAACCTAGGAAGCAGGAGTTTGCTTCTGAACCCTATAACGGAGCCTTTACGGCGCCCCTAATAATCCGAAGGTATCAAAACGTGAGGAGAAGGTTTCACCTTACTCTTTTCAGATTTAGAGCTTATGGCCTGCCATATAAGTGCTTCCCTACGCCGCTGAGAACCAAACCACTTCTGGCCGGTTACTTTTGGCAAAGACGTTACTCAGGGCACGTGGTAAAACTTAGCATACCTCCCCTAATTAAAAAAAAAAACTGCCAAAAATAGCAGCGTAATTGTGGTCTTCAGCTCCATCACTTTCGATGCAGTTTGCATTAGGTCCGAATCCCAGCATGTTTTCGCTGCTGTTGCGCATTCAGCAAGGAAGTGTGCACTTCAGAAGTGTGGATTCAGCTAGTAAATGTGCAAGTGTTTCCTACGTCTTGCTTTTGGCAAGCCTTCATACGTCTTAGGGACCTTGAAAGGAGAACTAAATGAGGTTTTAAACTTAATGTAGTGTCAATACTGAGGCCTGTGCTTATATATGTGCCTGCAATCAAATAAATGATCCGCTTCATTTACAGTACTCTTAGTGACTTCTTTTAGTTTTGCACAATTATAAAATGGTTATGCTGATTATCACATTGATGAAATCTTTAGTCAGCATGTGTGGGAATGTCAATTCAAAACACCGCTAAAGGCCCTTATTGTGTTACCGGAAAAGGCGAAAATTTTTAGCCTTCGAAATCGAAACCGTGGAAGCGGAATTATAGATTAATTTCGCATCGTGAGAGCTTCAGGGATAGATTATCCGTGGAAGATGGTGAACACGGCCGCCTTTCTAACTAAGGTCTATAGCTGCAGCGAAAATGAGTATACACATGAGTATACACAAATGCGTATACACATTTCCCGCTTTCCCTCATGCTTAAATAAATGGCATCCAATGAGCAGCGCATGAAGCACTATTTACCTGGAAAGTTTCTAGTTGTTGCATTTCAAGAAATATATTGCACATTTACTGTCCAGAAGAAATATTTCTAAGGAAAAGTCGAACTAGGCCCTAGTACTCGACCAGACACTCGTAGATGTAGCGGTCTGTTAAAAAAGATTTTGGATAGTTTAAGTGATATGCACCCTTCTTCTGCACCGTTCAACATTTCTTACATCTCCTCAGCTTCCTATTGGTGCGAACCATCTATATTGTCTTGCAGCTTTGTGGTCCCAGACTTCACGTTTGATGAATATTAAGGATTTTGTGATTAGTGTGAATGGCATGTATGCAGAGTACAAATTTCGCGACGTGTGAAACCACTCTGGACGCATTGAGAGAAGAGTCGAACAATTTCAAAAGAATGCTCAACCTTCTCGAATATGATAAAGTTCGTTTGAGAAAATAGCGACAAATACTGTAGCCTTCGCCTTCGTCTCTTTATTGTTTAGTTTTTCAACACAACCCGTGCACTGTACTGAAGAATGCTTCTCTGCGTTAATGAATCCGAGATTCGTAAAGCTTCATAAGGATTCGTATTGCCACTCCTTCCTTCGATGGACGTCAATCCTTAGGATTACGTACTGATCCCATAAATAGAATTAAATTGTCCTGGTTTCTCTTAATGAGAAACATGAAAGGATGATCAACGAAGAACTTGATGGGCTTATTCGGGTTAGGACCAGCACTCCCAGGCATGTTAGCCACCGAAGCTGCAGCTGCCACCGTGCCGTTCTCGTTGACCTCAACTACCGCTTCGTGGATAATTCCGGAGACCGAGGGACTGCCGTTGTCGAACATCCCCGATAAGTCACTCCCCGCATCGAAGATGAGGTTGACACCCAGAGCTCTAAGGACATCCTTCATGCCTTTTTTGCTCTGAGCCTTGAACTTTGGAAGGGACAGCTGCACTAGAGGCCTGGTCTCGAGGCTATCGAGCAGAGAGCGTAGATCGTAATCCGTCAGTCGCTCTTCCAGAGAGGTCAATCCATCAATTTCATTCGGAAGGACGATCACCATAGAGTATTCGTCTCCCGCATATGGCATCTCCAGGCCCTGGACATTCCAGTCCTCGGAATCGCTGACCTTGTATTCACCCTCCTGGAACATCATCTCAACCTTCACAGTGTTCTCAGAGTCAAGGTGGAAATCGGCGGAGCTCGTGTATCTCGGATTGAAAAAAGAACCCCAATTAGCCTTGAAGTAGATGGCATTGACCAGGATTAACTTGGTAGCTGTATCGACGCTTCCTGGCTCGAGAAGATTCTGAATTTTAGAGTTGGTTTTCTTCGAAACCCAGTGATTGATTTCTTTTCTGACGGCATCGGGGTTGCGCTCGAAGTCCACCGACAGTATGCTGGCTCTGTAGAATTCCTCCAGCAGAGTCTTGTACTCTTCTCGAACAGGGTACTGACGTGCACTGTAGAGTCTGTTCGCTATGCGAAAGATGACGCTGGGGTTTGAGAGGCTACAGAGGGCTTGAGAGAACCTGCGTATATTGTCCTCTCCTTCGTTGCCGGCTTGGAGGAGGTTGGATATCTCTTGGGCGGTGTTGCCGCGAGCACCAGCGAGGAGCATCGAAAGCAATGCGGCGATGCTAAACGGCGAATAGACGATGTTTTCGCCTGGATTATCGTACGCCAAATGTATGTACATTTCCAGGGAAGCATTGAATAGGTAGAATCCGAGTCCGTTTCCCTCCATGACTTGTATCGCTCTGAAAAAGAATAAAATGCATCGATTAGAGGATGCAAGTTTCGCAGTCCCCGCGTGATGATGTGCATGTTGCCGCTCGAGTTTCGAACAGAGAGCTCGCTTTGCAATGATGCTCTGTAAGTCATTCATCGTACCATTTGAAAATGTGTGCAACGAAAACATATAATCCGTTCTCATGCTCACCACTGCGTAAGTACTTTCCAGCTCAGCCACTGGGCCGAAAGCCAGAGCAGTGCTATGGAGCCATAATGATGCCATTCTATTAAAGAAAGCTTTAAAATGCAGACACACTTTCACAAGTTTTATTTATATGTTATTCAGGAATTATTGTAATGGGCGATGAAAATTGAGCCTCACATGTTTCTCAAAAAATATACACTGCAAGTTACGTGAGACCAATCTGTGCACATAAGTTAAGTTTCTAGAAGGACAATAAGTGATGTGATAATTGCCACCATCAGGCACGTACTTAACACCAACGGTATATGAACTTTTTAGTGACAACATTAAGCGGGCATGTTTAGTTTATAAACTTAGATCCAGTGGTTTTTTGCGGTGACGTTCGGCTCGAAAACCCTCCCAGCGTGACGCCGCGTTTGGTCTGTCAATGGTACCGAGCGATCAATGAGTCTGGAAATTGTTGCCCTACCTCTTTCTGGTATAGAAGTAGAAGAAACGCCAAAAGCAATAGTTTAGTTACACTATAGAGTAATTTTGCGTTCACTGTTCAGTCACAGCGTTGCATGTGTAATTAGTAATTACGCTATATCAGTATCGTCTCGAAACACTCGTCCTGTACAAGCATTGTACCAAATGGAGTAGTTTTGAAATGACGCTGCTTGTATATTGCTAACATTAACATTGATGGTGAAGCGTCAGAAATGTTGTAAACAATGCTTAGTCACTTAGTTGCCTGACTACGAAAGTTATCAATTTGTGTCTCCCTGGCCGGATAGCTTATGTGCAGAGGAGTATTGCGCGTGTCTTTAAGTGCCAAATTTTGTCAAATCTGCAAAAATTATTTTCTTTGTGCTCTATATCACTAACAGAAAGAAGCTAGCTGTGAAATCTTCTCTCCAGCATCACAACTTTGAGGCAAAAAAAAAAATTCCGAGCGTGGTGCTTTTTATACGGTACGTACATGACCTCGACAACTTAACAACAATTCGCTTAAAGTTCAGCCTTAGCTCAAATTCCTATAATCATGCAACTTATAGGAAGTACCATGTTTGATAAACAAAAACCAATATAAGGCTGCTGCCCTGCTATTAACCAATCATTTCTCCAATAATCTACATCTTGAGTCCGCTGAGGGCGTCCTCAAATCAACTTCGTCATAGGTGAACTCTATTTACGCATTTATTTTGGCCATGGCATTGACTCCATCTCGAGAGTTATGTGACATTTCAAAAAATTATACTCTTCCGCATTGCCATGCACAGCCTACGAAGCGCATGTGTTCAATATTTCTCCTTAAATCTGTGCTCTCTGAACACCGCGCTATGCGTTTGAGGTGTAACGAACTGCCCACTGATTTATCTCCAAACAAATTTCTAGTATTTCAGCTGTTCACATTGCAGCGGTTTTTCAGCCAAGTCTAGCCCTGAAATTTCAAAACACGCTCTTGATTTTTAATGTTGGTTTGCACGGGACAGTAATTCCCGGCTGTTGCTATGGCGGACGCGAAGAGAGCAAAGGAATCTTGTTTAACGTTCGTATCTCTAAATCGCAGCGTAAAATTTTTAACTCTTAACGTTTTAGGCGGCTGGCCTGCCGTTAAAGATTTCCGGCGAGCCTGTTTTGCAGAGAAATCTGCTTCGAAAATATTGTAAAAGCTTTAGTACTCGAGATGCAAAGATGCAAACTCGGTACTGTGGCTAACAAAAATCTGCATGTCGTGTTTTTTCGAACAGCAAGCAGCCGTTTAGCTCGAGCATATATTGCCATGAGGACATGTGACTCCGTGAAACTCGAGTCCAGTCACCTTTTGCGTGCAGCTTTAGCTTTAGTGGTAGCCGCCTCTGGCTGTTCGCAACTGCGCAGGATAAAGAATTCCGAAATAACGAGGTCATTTAGCAAGCTGGAGCACCGAGCACAGAACGAGTACATATGTCTGCAGACAGAGCGTAGCTTCGCCTGACGCCTTCGCTAATGTGGTACTTCAACACTAAGCGATGTACGAGTAAGGTAATGGTGCCCAGTCACATCTGCTTCGCTGTTCTGCTACTAAATAAAAGGCCTTTCGCTGTTCAGGCTACACAAACAATTTCTGGTATTTGTAAACCGTTATAGATCACTGCGGTGACCCGCACGGTGAGAATGCAAAAACAATGATGCCTCTCTTTGCTTCACTTTAGACAGTTTTCCTCTCTTATTTCCTCTTTTTCTCTGTTTTGGCTGTTTGCCCCTCTGTTTACTTCTTCCAATTTTGTCGTCTACCACTATTTTGATGAGCATTTTGTTGAGGGTACCTTACAGTTTTCGGGAAATCGAAATTTTTTTCCTGAATATTGGACGTGACCTGAACGAAGTTAGAACACTGACAATTTTTCCCTTTGCACTTTTCTGTGAGAGACGAGCAGCAAAAGCTGCTTCAAGGCATCAAAGGCGCAGAACACAATTTTCGGAAAGACGATTCGATAAAATAAGGAAATCAAAAATACCACAGCCTCTCCTATCGGGTGTTAGGCACGTTCCAACGAAGCCAGCCACCTGCAAATCGGAGCCCTGAAGTCTGCTGCACCCAAGCAGCTAAAGCGACGTTTATGTAGGAAACGTTTATGCCTACGTGGGTATTAGCTGCGATCCCATTTGTATTTAGGGGCATTCTATTCTTCCATCGCGATGCACGCCTCGCAATATCTTGCCCTAATTACATGAACACTTGAAATACTGCTCCGAGAGCCGGCGGGGAGGTCATCTGCATCACGAATAGCGGCTAAGCGATTGAAGGAGGAGTGGTAAGCTTTTGTTTAGGTTTATGGCGTTATAACGTCTCGAAGTGACTTAGACTATGAGGGACGCCGTAGTGAGGTGCTCCGAAATATCGACAACCTGGGGTTCTTTAGCGTGCATTGACATCGCACAGTACACAAGCTTCTGGAATTTCGCCTCCATCGAAATTTGACCGCCGTGGCCGGGACCGAACCCGCGTCTTTTGAGTCAGCAGCCGAGCACAGTAACCCCTGAGCCACCGCGGCGGCGCGGTAAACTTTTGGGAAAATAGAGTTTTAAGATATACGCCATCAACTTGGGAACACGAAACAGAGGCTATGTAGAACTCCTGACTTGTCGGGTGAGCTGATTACAAGCGTAATTCGGCAGAACATTACCCGTTGCTGGTGTTGCGAACACACGAAGCGAAGAATGCCGTACTTGCGGTCAACTTTCTGGGGCACTGTTTTAAAAGCTATATGCAGGAATGGGAAGAGGACCGGCCTTTCTCGCGTGCTGTGTCACTGCGCCAATTAAGCCGGCCAGTAAGCAATTGTTGTTTCCCCCACATCCCCAAAAACGAATGACCAGAGCATCCGGTTCCCGTCGCAATGCATATGGCTTGCATATGGCGTCGCAATGCATATGGTCTGCTTCTTCCCCTGTCGCCTAATCCCATATTCTGTGTTGTGGCTTTCAGGTTTATTCTCTTGAGTGCGAGAGTGAGATAGAATCTTTTTTGTAAAAGCTTTCATCTCGTGACCATAGCCTTCAGGGCATATGCCACTATGGAATCCTCCTTTCCCGTCTTCGTTCCTTCTGAGCGAGCTAGAAGCGCCTGAGCTACTATTGTCTTGCTTAGTACGAGATAAGAGGAACATTATGTCGTCTTGAGTTTCTCAACAATTAGAAACCTTCACTACATGAACGCTCTTTAGTGTGGCCATTTTCTCTCTAGTACAGTTCCGAACTCTGAATAATACCCCTCGTACATTCGAAATCATTTCGTTGCTACTGTTAAATCTATTATGAGGCACTTCGAGGCATGCTCATTGGGTTTGGAGTTTTTAGGATACGAGAAAAATGCATCCCAGGTAACTACAAAGCTCAGTGAGCAAACGCTTTCATCTTGTATTTTCCCAATGAGTATAGACACCTAACATTTGGATGCGTGTTTTTGTCTTTGTAATGCAGCGTAAGGTGCTATTTTATACAAATTACCAGGCGGCATACTCCTACGACTGCTGAATAATTTAAAATCAAATTTTTTCTTGATATGTTTAAGTTTCGGTTTCAACAGCCGAAGGATGTCTGTGACTTCAGAGAGGTTATAAGTCATGTGAGGCATGAAGAACTGCAATATAATCGGTGCTTCTACATTTTCTGCCAATCCGGCCCTTGATGAAGGCTGGCTGAGCACTATAGAGAACTAAAATGTTGAAGCAGTGATTATATCGCAGTTTTGCATTCCTCACGTGTCCTGTAACCTCTTGAAACCGCAACTGAAACAGCATAACGAAAGATTTCGATTATAAATTATTTAGCGGTCGTAGGCAAACACCACACGCTGATTCATGCACAGTAATGCCTTCCGGATCATTGTGCATAAAAAAAAAAAACATGCCACAAAAATTACGTGTTTCTACTCCTTTAAACGTCTCCGTTCAGCAGTCCCGGTCCTGAATCATGTTGGAAGATGTCTTCTACGCAGTTGAAACAGTGCCAATGATAGCGTTGTTAAGTTCAGATTGCAGCCTTCGTTGATTCAAAAGTGGCGGGATGCTTCGCACAAAGTGATTGTGAGCCAGTGCCTAAAATTACGTATCCGAAGAAAAAAGAACGCAACTGGCCTTTTTCGTGACCTCGCAGTTAAGTTTATATTTTTGCAAAATGCTGACTCCTGAGAGGAAGAAAAAGTTTTCTCTCATTCCTTTCTATTTGTTACTGGAGAGGAAAAAAATCTTTCAACATCAAAATCAAAACCTTGGAAACAGTTTTATGTGATTGCTTGCGCATATTAGGAGCCTCAAGAATAGAATATTCGGAGATCTTATGTACTGTCGTAGACCCAATTAAGATCTTAAAACACGGTAAACAAAAATGGATAAATTGTATATACAGGCTTCGCACTCTCTTCCATGCTGAAGTAAATGGCGTGCCTTGATAAGGCATTAGGCACAGGAAGCAATTATTTCTTTGAAAGTTTCCATAATTTTGTTTCAAGAAATATTAAACGATTAGTGTCCAAAGCAATTATTTCTATGCCTTAAGTCGAAGCAAGTATTTCTATGGATTATGTCGACATCCACCAATGCCTAGGTACTTCTTCAGGCATTCGCAGTAGCGTGCTCTTGAAAGTGATGTGCAATATTTCAAGTTTTGTTTTGGCCTTCTGGCCCTACTTTTAGAAAATATGCTCCTAATATGCCCATTGGCACCGCCCAACTGTATTTTCTGCATCTTACGTGTGCCACACTCAGACGATTGATGAAGATTAAGGATTTTAGAGTTTAGTGCGAAAGGCATTTGATCACAGAAACCACCCTGAAAGCAGTGACAGACAAGTAAAGAAATATAAGGAAAGTGTATGGTTTTACAATATATGATAGTTTAAAACAGCCATGAGAGATCTTTCTTTTGTCATAAACTCTTTATTGTTTCGTTTTCTCAGAGGACCTATGGAGTTCTCTGAGCCATTTTATCGAGAGTTTAAGAAAGGAACAAGATTCTTAAAGAGGAAGATAAATTAATACTTCAGGCTCCGCTGCGCATCAAGCGTTAGGATTACGTACCGATCCCATAAACAGAATCAAGTTGTCCTGGTTTCTCTTGATAATAAACAAGAAAGGATGATCTACGACAAAGTTTATAGGTTCCTCTGGGACAAAAGAACTTCCTCCCATGATTGCAGCAGATGCGGCCGCGGCCACAGTGCCGTTCTCGTTGACCTCAACTACCGCTTCGTGGAAAATGTTGGAAACTGGAGGACTGTGCTTGTCGAACATCCCCGACAGGTCTACACTCCTCGCGTCGAAAAGCTGTTTGACACCCAGAGCTGTAAGGACATCTTTAACGCCCGTTTTGCTTTGAACCTTGAACTTAGGAAGGGAGAGCCGCACTTGGCGGTCTGTTTTGAGGCTATCGAGCAGGAAACGAAGGTTATAATCCGTTAGTCGCTCTTCCAGAGAGGTCAACCCATCAATTTCATTCGGAAGAAGGATCACCATAGAGTATTCGTCTCCCATGTAAGGCATCTCCAGGGCCCGACCATTTGACTCCTCGGAATCGCTGACCTTGTATTCCCCCTCCTGGAACATCATCTTAACTTTCAGAGTGTTCTTAGAGTCGAGATGGAAATCGGCGGAGCTTGTATCTCTGGGATCGAAATAAGAGTCCCAGTTGGCTTTGAAATACATGGCGTTGACCAGGATAAACATGGTTTCCGCACTGACACTTCCTGGTCCGAGAAGATTCTGAATTTTAGAGTTCGTTTTCTGCGAAACCCAGTCATTCACTTCGTTTCTGATGGCATCAGGGTTGCGCTCGAAGTCCACCGACAGTATGCTGGCTCTGTAGAATTCTTCCAGAAGAGTCGCGTACTCCTCTCGAACAGGGTACTGACGTGCACTGCAGAGTCTGTTGGCTATGCGAAAGATGACGCTAGGGATTGAGAGGCTACAGAGGGCTTGAGAGAACCTCCGTATGTTGTCTTCGCCTTCGTTGCCGGCATGGAGGAGCTTGGATAGCTCTTGGGCGGTGTCGCCGCGAGCACCAGCGAGAAGCATAGAGAGCAATGCGGCGATGCTAAACGGCGAATAGACGATGTTTTTGCTTGGATTATCGTACCCTAAATGTATGTACATTTCTAAGGAAGCATTGAACAGGTAGAATCCGAGTCCAGGTCCCTCCATGACTTGTATCGTTCTGAAAAAGAATGAAGTCTGCAGATAAGAATGTGCAAGTTTCGAATTTCCCACGTTACGGTGTGTATGTTGGCCCAAGAGTTTCCAACACAGACCCCGCTTTGCAATGCTACTCTGTAGGTCATCCATCCTGCCATTTTCCAACGTATGCAGCCAAAGTATATGATCTCTGGTCACACTCACCATTTCGTAAGCACTGTCCAGCTCAGCCACTAGACCGAAAGCCAGAGCAGTGTCCTTTAGTCACATTGATAAATCATGTAATAATATAAAGCTTTAAAATACCGACACAAATTCACAAATTTCTTTTATATGTTGCTGAAATCTCAGTCAGGAATTCTTATAGCGGGCGATCAAAACTGAGCCTTGCAGATTTGTCAAAAAATTGCCGACGATTACGTTACTTCGTAATGCGAAATTTGAGCGCAGCACATCAGGTGTTTTAGTTTTTCGATAGATTGAGGCAAAGAATACGAGCAAGACGTGTGTGCCTTGTTATTTTCACACATATTCCTTCCTCAATAAACAGTCCGCTAGCAGTTCTTGATGGTTAGGAAGGAAGCTTTGTGGTCGGAGAAATAGATGGATATATGTTCGACTTGCTGCCCTGCGGCGACTCGCATTGGAGAATGCAAAAGCATTGATGCCCCCTTCAAACTCGTCGCCTGTCTTTTCTTCGCTTTAGACCGTTTGCCTCTCTTTCTGCCTCGTCTTCTCTCTTTTGACTGTTTGCCTCTCTATTTGCTTGTTCCATTTTATTTTTATCTTTATCTTTCCAATTTGCACAGTACCTGTCCTTGTTTCTAAAACAGCAAAATCAATTTCACGCGATGAACTGTATTAAACTTATGACTGCTGTCAGATGTATATTTAGTTCATTTTTAAAAAGTAAAGTAAATTTTGTTTTTCTCTATTTAAACATTTTGATTTGGGTAAAACAACGTCTTTCCTCTGACAGGCCCCTAATTTTCTGCTTTTATCTGGTACTAAAAATTTTTCCGGAAAAGTGGCCTCATCATACCCAACAATTCTGAACAAAACTATTTCATTGCGAAAGCAATACTGCTCCCAAGAACGTCTTTTCACGCAGCAGCGGCCACTTGGCACGTTAGACCTTTAGAATGACCCCTGACGTGATACCATGCCTAGTGAAGTCATAGCGTGACGTCATACCTGGAGCGAGAGACAAGCTACCAACTCGGCTCGTCGGGTAACGGCGGCCGCTTCCCACGGCGCGCCGCGCTCCTCCCGCTAGAGGCGCTAGTGACGTTTTAGCGTGACGTCATACCAGGAGCGAGAGACAGGCTACCAACTCGGCTCGTCGGGTAACGGCGGTCGCTTGGCACGGCGCGCGTATTGCTTTTGCAGCCTACCAGGCTTAACCAAAGCTAAGCCCCCACCAATTTTTTTATCGGGGAAGAGTTTATGAACGCAATTTATTCACAAATTTAAAGCTTTCGGTAGAACAATTGATAAATCCGTACAAGTGCCGTCGGCGGGCTTGTATTTTATTTCTGTTAACGTTGTCGCTATTGTCAAAAGCCTTAACTATTGGTTTTTTTATATCTGACTTAACTGTTCGATGCGAGCGTTCGAATAATTTTACAAAACAGATTTTGCTACACATCGCAATAACAGACAATTTACCTTGAGCATTTCGATGAGAGTACTTTACAGTTTTGAGATACTAAAAAAATTTTCTGAGAATATTGGACGTGACCCCAATCAAGTTAAAGCACTGTAACTTTTCTCCTTTGCACTTTCTTGCAAGAAACCAGCGATAAAAACTGCCTCACAGCATCAAATGGTGGAGAACACAATTTTCTTTAAATCGATTCGATAAAATGAGGAAATAAAGAATACCACGGTGTCCCCTACGGATGGTAGCGGCCTTCCAACGAAGCCACCCACCTGCAAATCAGAGCCCTGAAGCCTGTTGCGTCCAGCCAGCCACGACGACTCTTATAGCAAAAGTTTACGCCTACGTGGATATTTTCTGCGTTCTCATTTGTGTTTAGGGGCATTGTATTGTTCCCCGCGATGCAAGCCTCGCAATATCTAGCCCTGATTACATGACCACCTGGAATACTGCTCCAAGAGCCGGCTGAGAGGTCAGCCGCGTCGTGAATAGCGGCGAAGCTATTGAACAAAGAGTGCTAAACATTTGTGTAGGCTTGTGCGGTTATAACGTCTGAAAGCTGTTAGACTGTCAGGGACACCGTAGTGAGGAGTTCCGGAAATATCGACAACCCGGGGTTCTTTAATGTGCGTTGACTTCGCACATTACAGAGGCCTCTCAAAATTCGCCTACATTGAAATTTGACCTCCGTAGACGGGATCGAACCCGCGTCTTTCGAATCAGCAGCAGAGCGCCATTGCCAGGGAGCTACCCCGGCGTCGCGGTAAACTTTTGGGAAAACAACGTTTTAAGATACGCGCCATCAACTTGAGAACATGAAACAGAGGCTATATAGAACTCCTGCCTTGTCGGGTGAGGACATTATAACCTAAATTCGACAGAACTTCAGCCGTTGCTGGTGTTGCGAACGCACAAAGCGAAGAATGCCATACTTGCGGTCAACTTTCTGAAGCACTGTTTTAAAAGCTGTGCGGGAATAGGAAGGGGACCGGAGTTTGCCCCGTGTCGTGCAGCTGCACTGCCTGCTAGTACACAAAGGTTGCTTCCCCCACCCCCAAAAACGAATGACCAGAGCATCCGGTTTGCATCAATGGCCGCTTGCTCCCCTATCGCCGAGTCCCATAATTCTGTGTTGTGGTTTTCAGGTTTATTATGTTGAGTGCGAGAGAGATGTAGAATCTTTTGTGTAAAAGCTTTCATCTCGTCACCATAGCTTTCAGGGCATATGCCGCTATGAAACCCCTCTATTCCGCCTTCGTTCGTTCTCAGCGAGCTAGAAGCGCCTCAGCTGCAGCTATCTTGCTTAGTACGAGATAAGACGAATATTATGTTCCGTTGAGTTTCTCAGCAGTGAGAAACCTGCTCTACATGAGCGCTCTTTAGCGTGGCCTTTATCATTCTAGCACAGTTCCGAACTCTGAAGAATACCCCTCGTACTTTGTAAATCACTTCATTACTATTATTCAAATTGTTATAGATGCACTTCGAGATATTCTCACCGGGTTTGGAGTTTTTAGGATATGAGAAAAATTCATATAAGATACGTACAAATCTCAGTGAGCCAACGCTTTCATCTTTTTTTTTCTAACTGAGTATAGACATGCAACATTTGGATGCGTGTTTTCTTCTTTGTAATGATGCGTAAGGCGTTATTTTAAATGAATTACAAGGCGGTATTCTCCTGCGACTGCTAGATAATTTATAATCAAATTTCTTTCTCGTACTGTTTCAGTTTAGGTTTCAACAGCGAACGATACCTGTGACGTCAAAGAGAGTTTACAAGCCATGTCAGGCATGAAAAACTGCAATATAATCGGTTCTTCTACATTTGCTGTCATTCCGGCACTTGATGAAGGCTGGCTTCAGCAGTGTAGTGAATTAAAATGATTCAGCCGCCATTGTGTCGCAGTTTTGCATGCCGCACGTACCATATAACCTCTTGAAACGGCAACTAAGCTAGTATAACAGAAAAATTCATTATATATTATTTAGTGGCCGTAGGCAAACACCACACGCTGATTCATGCATAGTAATGTCTTCCGGTTCATTGCACAGAATAAAACATGACATGAAAATTAGGTGTCTACACTTCTTTAAACGTCTCCGCTCAACAACCCCGGTCATGAATCATGTTGGATGATGCCTCCTACACAGTTGAAGCAGTGCTAATGAGAGCGATAAATTCTCATTGCAGCCTTCGTTGAAACAAAACTGGCGCGATGCTTCGCCCAAAGTGTTTGTGAGCGAGCGCCTAAACGGACATATCCGAAGAAAACAGTAGACAATGCCTTTCTTGACCTCACTGTTGAGTTGTCCGTATATTTCAAAAAGCTGACTACTGAGCTGAAGGAAAAGATTTCTCTCCTTCCTTTAAATTTAATACTGGAGAGGCAAAAGTCTTTCAACATCTAAATGAGAACTATTTAAAGAGCTCTACGTGATAGCTTGAGCATTTTAGGAGCCTCAAGAATAGAATATTTTGAGAGGATCGTATGTACTGTCTTAGACCCAATTAAGATCTTAAAAGGCGGTAAAAAAAAATTGGCCAAATCGTATATGGAGCCTTCGCACTCTCGTGTATGCTTAAGAGAAGGCATTATGCACAAGAAGTAATTTTTTCACGGAACATTTTTCATCATTGTATTTCATGAAATAGTAAACAATTCATGTCCAAGACAAGTATTTCTGTGGATTATGTCGACATCCAGCTAGACCTAAGTACTTCTTCAGGCATTCGCATTTGCGTGCTCTACAATATGATGTAACATATTTTAAACTTTGCGGCAGCCTTTTGGCTGTACTCTTCGTAAATATGCTCCTAATATGCACATTGGCACAGCCCAACTAAACCTTCTTTATCTTGGGTGTCCAACGCTCACACGATCGATTAATAGTAAGGGTTTTCTTGTTTAGCATGGAAAGTATTCGCAGATATCTGAAACAATCCTGAAAGCAACGAAATGAAACTAAAAAGAAATAGAGAAAGTGCATACATTTACAGTATATGACAGTTTAAAAACAGCCATGAGAAATCTTGGCTTCGTCATCGTATCTTTATTGTTGCGTTTTCTAGCAGAAATTATGGAGTTTGCAGAGCCATTTTTCCGGAGTTGTTGAAGAAAGGCACAACATTCTTAAAGAGCAAGGTAAACTATTATACTGCGCTCTCCGATGCACGTCAGGCCTTAGGATTATGTACTGATCCCATAAATACAATCAAGTTGTCCTCGTTTCTCTTGATGATAAACAGGAAAGGATGATCTACGACAAAGTTTATAGGTTCTTCTGGGAGAGTAAGAGAACTTCCCCCCACGCCTGCACCCGTTGCGGCCGCGGCCACCGTCTTGTACTCGTCGACCTCAACTACCGCCTCGTGGATAATGTAGGAAACCGGAGGACTCTGCTCTTCGAACATCCCCGACAGGTCTACACTCTCCGCGTCGAAAAGCTGTTCGACACCCAGAGCTCCAAGGACATTGGTCATGTCCGTTTTTCTCTGAACCTTGAACTTGGGAAGGGAGAGCCGAACTCTGTGGTCTGTTTGGAGGCTATCGAGCAGCGAACGGAGATCATGTTCCGTTAGTCGCTCTACCAGAGAGGTCAACCCGTCAACTTCATTCGGAAGGACGATCACCATAGAGTATTCGTATCCCTCGTATGGTATCTCCAGGGCCCTGTAATTACACTCCTTGAAATCGCTGACCGTGTATTTATCTTCCTGGTGCATCATCTCAACCTTCACAGTGTTCTTAGAGTCGAGATGGAAATCTTCAGAGCTTGTAGCTCTCGGATCGAAATTAGAGTCCCAATTAGCTTCGAAGTACATGGCGTTGACCAGGATAAACTTGGTTTCTGCACTGACACTTCCTGGGCCGAGAAGATTCTCAATTTTAGAGTGGGTTTTCTCCGAAACCCACCCATTTACTTCGTTTCTGACGGCATCCGGGCTGCGCTCGAAGTCCACCGACAGTATGCTGGCTCTGTAGAATTCCTCCAGCAGAGTCTTGTACTCTTCTCGAACACGGTACTGACGTGCACTGTAGAGTCTGTTGGCTATGTGAAATACGACGCTAGTGGTTGAGAGGTTACCGAGGGCTTGAGAGAACCTCCGTATATTGTCCTTCCCTTCGGGCCCGGCTCGGAGGAGATTGGATAGCTCGTCGGCGGTGTTGCCGCCGGCGCCTGAGAGAAGCATCGAAAGCACGCCGGAGATGCTAAACGGCGAATAGACGACGTTTTCGTTCGGATTATCGTACGCTAAATGTATGTACATTTCCAACGAAACATTAAACAGGTAGAATCCGAGTCCATTTCCGTCCATGACTTGTGTCGTTCTGCAACGAATAAAATTCATAGTTTAAAATATGCAAGTTTCGATGTACCCACGTAATGGTGTGTGTGTTGGCGCAGGAGTTTCCAACAAAGACTCCGCTTTGCAATGCTACTATGTAGGTCATCCACTCTGCCCTGTGCCAACGTATGCAACCAAAGTACATAATCTGTGATCATGCTTTCCATTTCGTCAGTACTGTCTACCTCAACCACTAGACCGAACGCCAGAGCAGTGTCACGTAGTCACATTGATAAATCATGAATCATATAATAAAATAAGGCTTTAAAACAAGGGTATAAATACGCAAATTTTATCTATATGTTGATGAAAACTGAGCCAGGAGTTCTTATAGTGGACGACTAAAATTGAACCCTACAGATTTCTCAAAAATTGGCAACAATTGCATCACTTCCTGATTCGGAATTTCAGCGCAGCTCATCAGCTGTTTCAGCTTTTCGATAGATTGAGTCAAATAATTCGAGCAAGGCTTGTATGTACAATTAGACACAACTTGTTATTTTTTGTACACGTTTCTTCTTCAACAAACACTCCAGTAACAGTTCTAGATTGTGATGAACGAAGCTTTGCGGACGGAGAATTAGATGGGTACATGCTCGACTTGCTGCACAAATATCTGGTTCTCAAAGATGCGGTCTATGTAAGTATTTCGCGAGGTTGTCACGAAGGACTTCAAACGGTTGCCGCACTCATGGCTCTAAAGAATTGGCGTAGAATAAACTACTTATATGGGCAGGCGGGTCCCTGTGGCGAATGGCGGCGGCTATGCATTTCGGCTCGGGTGGTGCACATATCGAGATCCACGCAACTGATCCAGTGCCCTGACTGCCTCCGCACAAGGGTGGCATTGGACGCAGAGCGAGGAGAGCAATTAAGTTATCGGGAGGGCGCGGGAGGCAGCGCGTGGGCGCATAGGGACGTTGCGCGGCGAAGAGATAGCAGCGACTGACTGATGCCGCTGACGCTGCTAGCGAGTCAGGTGAAAATGGCCCTGCGTTTCGGCTTGGAATGCACGCACCGTGATCCGCTGATGCCGAGCCGGCGCTTCGGCAACCGAAGAACACAGTGCGCTATGGCGCGGTCGCCACCAGGGAGGAAGAGGGTGGTGGTGGGGGGCATACACCCAGTGGCGGACGGCGAAGAATTTGGCCCACCCACCCTTTAAAGTTGGCCTTGGCTGATAGGAACCAGAATTGTTGTCCAGTCCTAATTGACCGCGCTCAAGACGATGGCTGCCTGTAAATTTGGCCCGGGCCACCCAAAAAATTTCGCCCACACAGCTCCGAAATTTCACCTCGGAGGATTTTCACCAACATTGGTGTCCGGTCATAACTGACCCTGCGCAACACGATCGTGTCCTCCAAAACAGGTCCGCCTCATTTCCAAAATCAAGTAAAGCCAAAAACCACTGCTTTCTCACTGCAATAACTTTGATTCCTACGGCCACTTTTAAAAAGCAATATTTATAGGATTCAATTTTTTTAATTTTGTATCAAAGAAATTCGATTCATTTTTGTCGGAACTGTAACAACTATTCTTCTAAGTAACACTGTTACAATGATACACCCAAAGTTGTGGGTGGTGGTGGTGGTGAAAACATTTATTACGAATGAGAGGTATGTTTGGATCAGCCCGGAAGGGATCGATCCTTACAAACACTAGGTGGAGGTCCCTAGTATGGGACCCCAGTGGCGGTTGCCGCCGCCCGGGCGCGCCCGACTAAGGCTTGTTGGGCCTGTAAGTCGTGGCAGCCGAGCAGGGTCGCCTCCCAGTCCTCCCGGGTTGGGTTGGGGATGGGGGGAATAGCGGGGTTGGAGGGGCAGGCCCACACCATGTGATAAGTGTCAGAAGACACTGCACTACAGTGGGGGCAGCTGCCGCTAAAGGAGGGGTCAAAATGTTTTAGCGCTGCCGGGCGCAGCAATGTATTGGTGAGAAGGCGGAGAAGGAGCCGCTCATCCGCCTTCTTCAGGCCTTTACATGGGCTTGGGTAAAGGCGATGACAATTTTGATAATATGTTGTAATATCTTTGAATGTATAGACCGGATTAAAATCGGGCTCCTGATCGGACGGGGAGGAGAAAACAGCCCGGTGAGAGAGCGCGCGGGCGGCTGCGTCTGCTGCCTCGTTTTCTGCCAACCCCTGATGAGCAGGGGCCCATATGAGGTAACGGTGTGCGGGGTCCGTATCCCGTGTGCAATTTTGGTATATTCGATAGGCTAGGAAGGGAGTGCAGCCTTGTTCGACGTTCCGACAGGCCCCTCGCGAGTCGGTGATTATGTATTTTGAATTGGAATGTGAGGCCGCGAGAGCAATCGCGACCTCTTCTGCTTGTGTTGCACTGCGGGCTCTGAAAGTTAGGCCGTTAACTGTGTTGCTGTTGTGAACTACCGCGGCCGTGTACCATCCCCCGTGGTGAGGGCCGGAGGCGTCCACGTAGTATACACCTGTTTTGTTGCCATAATATCGGGCTAGCGCTTCCGCTCGTGCCAGGCGCCGACCATTATGGTCTTCATGTGACATGTTTGCTGGAAGAGGCCGCACGTGGAGGGCACGTCTCCACAGTTCCGGGATGCGAAACCTGTCTTCCATTGGAGGGGTGTGTTGGATATGGAGTCGAGCAAGAAGGCGGCGACCCGACTCCGTTAGCGAGAAGCGCGTGTACTGGTTTGTAAGGTGTGCCTCCCGGAGTTCCCGGAAAGTATTCACCACCCCAAGAGCCATAAGCCGGCTGTTTGAAGTAGTGATGGGGAGGTCAAGGGCACGTTTAACAATTTTGCGACCCAAAGTTGTAACTCGCTGGACGATTTGCGAAACCGAAACAAGAAAGTTTTGTACCCAAATCCCAACCTAATATTTCAATGCTTTTTTCTTTATAGTTTCAATTTTAGACTAAGAACTGTTTTCAACCCTCTCTGCCTATTTTTTTTGGGCATTTGTAACTAGAACGCGAACAAAGGTGACAGAAGACGTTCGGAACACATGGAATAGTTATGTAGGTTACCAGCACTGTAATTTGCTTTGTGTGACGGCATGTGTAATTTAAAAAACGGTAACAGAGGTATGCCAGGTGTTCTAAAGCCCGTTAACACTAAACCAGGTCCGCTAACACATAAACCTTTGTTGGGAGGCTACTAGGAGCGAATTTGGAAATCTTTCTATTGGTGTAGTGATGACACGAAAAATGCACAAAAAATCATGCTGCGATGTTAGCAAAATCAAGAAAAAGCAATACTAAGGAGGAGCTCGGCTACAAACCTGGTCAAGAACTTTGGTTGATTGAATTTTAGGCTTTTCTCAGTCTCTTTTCTCATTTTGCTTGAAAATCAATATTTGCCATTCCTCCTTAGGCGAGCAATCCAAGCTTTATTTGTGTAAAACATTTTTCATTGAAACATTGTAGGCTCATTTTTTAACCACATAGCTGTGCAGTGCACCACAAAAAAAAACAAAATTGTGCCGTTTTGTTTTTCTTTCACATTTTTTCTCTCGAAAAGTGAATTTGGTTTTTCTTGCACATTTTTTTGTCCCCTATTATACAATGACTATTTGTGGTATCATATTTGTTTCTGCATTGACGTGTATTGAAGTTAAGACTGCTGGTGTCAGATGTACATTTAGTTGATTTTCAAAAAAGGAAAGTAAGATAAGTTTCGTTTTCTTCTGTTTAAACGTTTTGTCGGCATTGGGCAAAACAACGTAAATCTTAACACAGACCCCTAATTTTCTGCTTTTATTTGGTATTAAAAATTTTTGCTGGAAAAGTGCCCTCATCGTACCCAACAATTCTTAACAAAACTATTTTTATCAGGAAAGAGTTTATGAACGCCATTTATTCACAAATTGGAAGCTTTCGGTGAAACATATTGATAAATCCGTCGATGTCCCGTCGGCAGGCTTGATTTTATTCCTGTTAACGTTGTCGCTATCATCAAAAGCGATACCTATTGTTTTTTTTTTATTTCTTACTTAACTGCTCGATGCGAGCGATCGAAAAAATTTACAAGAACGATTTTCTTACACATCGCAACAACAGACCATTAACTTGAGCATTTCGATGAGAGTACTTTACAGTTTTCAAATACTCAAAAATGTTTGCTGAGCATATTGGACGTGCCCCAACCAGGCTAAAACACTGAAACTTTTCTTCTTTCCACTTTTTTGCAAGAAACAAGCAACAGACACTACCTCAAGGCATCAAAGGGCGGAGAACAGTTTTAGTTAAGACAATTCGATAAAATCAGTAAACAAAAAATACCATAGTGTCTGCTGGCGGATGGTAGCCACCTTCCAACGAAGCCACTCACCTGGAAATCCCAGCCTTGAAGTCTGCTGCATCCAACCAGCTACGGCGACTCTTATTTAGCAAACGTTTACGCCTACGTGTATTTTAGCTGTGTTCCCATTTGTGTTTCGGGGCATTCTATTGTTCCCCACGACGCACGCCTAGTAGTATCTTCCCCTCATAACTTGGCCACTTGGAATACTGCTCCAAGAGCCAGCTGTGAAGTCAGCTGCATCATGAATAGCGTCAAAACTATCGAAGAAGGAATAGTAGCCTTTTGTTTAGGTCTGGGGGGTTATAACATCGTGAAGCGACTAAAGCTATCAGGGACGCCGTATTGAAATTGTCCGGAAAAAAATTGGGGGCATTTTGACTGTTCAAAGTGCGTAGAGACGAAAGCGTTTTTCGCGCTACATTGACCACCTCTGAGGCACTGATGTCCCCTCTGGATGACGTCACACATAATTAATGACTAATTACCAAGTAATAACAAACTATTATTTAATGGCTGATTACTTATTGATGATTAATACTAATTAACTGCTAATTAATGACGCTTATGCTTCGCCTTTAGGAGCGGAACTCGACAACGCGTTATAGCGCTGCCAGGGTCCACGGAATGCCACCACCCGATCGGCGCGATGCCTTGCCGCTTGGAAACGCTTCTCAACGGAACACCTTTTGAGGATAATAAATGGCGCAGTAATGCTCTGTCATCTCGGTAGACACCCTTCATCCGTTTCTACCAGAAGGGAGGAAGTAGGAGTGAAAGAAAGAGAAAGAGGGGTCGTAATGAAGAAAATAGAAATTGTATTTTAGGAAAGGAAATTACGCAGTAACTGCTGACATACTCGGTGTACACCTGTCATCCGTTTGATGACGTCAGCTGTGCTCGTCGATGAGTCTCCCCAGGCGCTGGATGTAACGCCGGCGGACGGACGGGAAAATGAGCCATTAAAGGCTTTCGCCTTAATATCTACCACCTGCGGTTCTTTAATGGGCGTTACCATCGCACAGTGCACGGGCCTCTAGAATTTCGCCTCCATCGAAATTCGATTGCTTTGGTCAGGATAGAACCCGCGCCTTTCGGGTCAGCAGTCGAGCCCCATTAGCACTGAGCCACCGTGGCGGCGCCTTAGACTTAAAAAAGAGCAGCATTTAAGAACTGCGCCAACTACTTGGGTACAGTCAGCAGAGGCTCTGTAGAACTCCTGCCTTTTCAGGTGAGCTGGTTGCAACCGAAACTCGACACAGCATTACTCGTTGCTGGTGTTGCGAACGCACGACACGAAGAATGCTGCACTTGCGGTCAATTTCTCACGCACTGCAGTAAAGCTAGGCAGGAATGGGAAGGGGACCGGATTTCGTCACGAGCAGCGTCAGTGCGACAAGTATGCCGGTCAGTAAATTTTATTTCCCCCCACCCCCCAAAATGAATGACCAGAGCATCGGTTGCCGACACGATGCCTTAATGGCTGCTTACTCCCTTGTCGCCTGATGCTATAATCATGTGTTGTGGCTTTCAGGTTTATTCTCTTGATCACCCGAGAGAGATAGAATATTTTGTGTTAAAAGCTTTCATCTCGTGACCGTAGCCTTCAGGGCATATGCCGCTATCCAATGGAACAAGCGCTGGCTTCGGTCCTCCAGGCTTCAATGCGGTGGTGCAGGAAGCTCTTTACGAGCAGGTTAGTGCTTCGCGAGAAAATTCAATGAAACCCTGAATGCACTGCCATTTTGTCGGCGCTCTAGTCATACTCATGTAGCCTAAAACGTGGACAGAGCTGTCTCACTAGGTATCTCAACCAGACCATGAGGCTAGGAATGGAGGAGTTAAAAGAGAATATTTATTTTTTTATTGGTGGATACAAAATAAATTCTAACAAATCAAACACTCAACATCATAGCTTTGCTTTTCGTTTTCGTTGCATAATTTTTTAGAGACCTATTCTCTAGGCTTTGTTGTATGGGTATGAGTTGTTTAAGGGGCCGAAGTCACATACGTATTACAAGGAACGACGTATTGGAAGGCTCTTGCACGGGACGGAACCTGCGCAAGAGCCACCTCTGGCATCAACACTGCCTGAACTGAGGCCCTCTTTAAACTGCTGAGCATACAAGGAAAGGGAAGACAGGAGCTCCTTAAAATATACATGAAAGGAGCCAGCAGTAACCGAAAGTAAGAAGAGTAGGGGATTACCTTTTTTTTTTCTGAGTAACTCGAGCTCGTTAGTTTACTTGCATTGTTCATTACCCTCCCTCCAAACAAAAATAATACTTTCCTATGGAAGCTTTCTTCGAAGAAGTCAAGGTTAAAGCTCTAGGCTATCCCATCTGAAGCTTTCTTAAGCGTATATACAGCCTCGCTGAATATTACTTGGCGCGAAAGTAATATATGCAAATATCATATCAGCGGAGCGGTCTTGCCTGCCCACTGTATTCTCCTTTCCCATATTCTCCCTTCTGAGAAAGCTACACAGCGCCTGAGGTGCAGTTATCTTGCTTTGTACGAGATAAGTTGAATATTATATCGCCTTGAGCTTCTCAACAATCAGAAACCTGCTCTACATGAACACTCTTTAGCGTGGCCATTTTCTCTCTAGCGCCGTTCCGAACGCTGAAGAACACCCCTCGTAGTTTTAAAATCACTTCCTTACTACTGCTCAATTTATTATAGACGCACTTCGAGATATTCGTACTGGGTTTGGAGTATTTAGGATGTGAGAAAATTTCATCCAACGCGCCTACACAGCTCAGAGCGCAAACTCTTTCATCGTTTTTTTTTCTACAGGAGTATGGACACCTAACTTTTGGATGCCGGTTTTCTTCTGTGTAATGATGTCTAAGATGTTATTTTATATAAATTATCAGGCGGTTTCATCTTGCGACGGCTAAATAATTTATAACCGAATCTCTTTCTCGTACTGTTTCAGTTCGAACAGCCGAACGATAGCTGTGACGTGAAAGAGAGGTTATAAGTCATGTGAGACATGAAAAACTGCAATATAATCGGTCCTTCTACATTTGCTGTCATTCCGGCACTTGATGAAGGCTGGCTTCTGCACTGTACTGAATTATAATGATGATGCAGCGATTACATTGCCACAGAATCTGACCTAAATAAGTGCGAACACCATATTCACTCATGTTTCGACTAAAAAGGGTTTTTCTTCTTCACTCAACTTTCTTCTGCTTTGTCTTCTTTTTATTTTATACTTTTGATTTGTACTTCAGCGCACATTTTCCGGTGTCGTCTTCAACTTGCGGTGCTGTTAGTACTTCATCATATTTTTTATAGGTGCATTGCTGCAAATCTTTTTGTCAGTGCTTATTTTTCATAACTATTTGTGATTTCTATTTTATTTTAGTGCATTATTATAACTTTGAACCAATTCGTTGTACACTTGTACCCCCCTCCCCATGTAACACCTTAAAATGAGTGTCCTGGGGTTATTTTAAATAAATAAATAATTAAATATCGCAGTTTTGCATCCCTCACGTAACCTATAACCTCTTGAAACCGCAACCAAAACAGCATAGCAGAAAAATTCGATTATAAATTATGTAGCGGTCGTAGGCAAACACCGTACGCTGATTCATGCATAGTAATGTCATCCAGATCATTGTGCAGAATAAAACATGCCACGAAAATTAGGTGTCTATACTACCTTATACGCCTCTGTGCAACAGCCCCGGTCATGAATCATGTTGGAAGATGCCTTTTACACGGTTGAAGCAGTGCGAATGAGAGCGATAAATTCTCATTGCAGCCTTCGTAGAAACAAAAGTGGCGGGATGCTTCGCACAAAGTGTTTGTGAGCGAGCGCCTAAATGGGCATATCCGAAGAAAACAGTAGACAATGCCTTCCTTGACATCACATTTAAGTTTTACTTATATTTCAAAAAGCTGACTACTGAGTTGAAGGAAATTTTCTCTCCTTCCGATAAATTTAATACTGGAGAGGCAAAAGTCTTTCAACATCAAAACTAAAACAGTTGAAAGAGTTCTACGTGATAGCTTGGGCATTTTAGGAGCCTCAAGAATAGAATATTTTGAGAGGATCGTATGAACTGTCCTAGATAAAATGAAGATCTTAAAAGGCGGTAAAAAGTAGCCAAATTGTATACGGAGCCTTCCCGCTCTCGTTTAAGCTTAAGAGAAGGCATTAAGCACAGGAAGGAATTTTTTCACTGAACATTTTTCATAATTGTATTTCAAGAAATAGTAAAGAATTCGTGTCCAAGGCAAGTATTTCTGGGGATTATGCAGACATGCACCTAGACCTACGTACAGTCTTTGTCAAAAGTAACCAGGCTGCATGGTTTGCTTCTAGCTCGTACAGTGGAGCCCTTACAGCTTCCCTGAAGCTGAAATGGACGTTAAAGGTAAGGACTGGGGGCCTTCTTACCTTCCAACAACTTTTGATCTTTAGGAAAGTCACAAGGGCTCCACTATACAAGCTAGAAGCAAACCATGCAGCCTGGTTACTTTTGACAAAGACGGTACTTCTTCAGGCATTCGCATTTGCGTGCTCTTGAATATGATGTAAAACGTTTTGAGCTTTGTTGTAGCCATCTGGCTGTACTCTTTGTTAATATGCTCCTAATATGAACATTGCCACAGCCCAACTAAATCTTCTTTATCTTAGCTGTCCAACGCTCGCACGATCGATTAATAGTAAGGGTTTTCGTGTTTGGTATGGAAATTATTCGCAGATATCTGAAACCCCCCTGAAAGCAACTAGATAAAACTAAAAAATGAAGAAAGCGCATGCTTTTACAGTACATAACAATTTGAAAACAGCCATGAAAAATCTTGGCTTCGTCATCGTATCTTTATTGTTGCGTTTAATCACAGAAATTATGGAGTTTGCTGAGCCATTTTTCCGGAGTTGTTGAAGAAAGGTACAAGACTCTTAAAGAGGAAGGTAACCTACTATACTGCGTTCTCCGATGCACGTCAGGCGTTGGGATTACGTACCGATCCCATAAATAGAATCAAGTTGTCCCAGTTTCTCTTGATGATAAACAAGAAAGGATGATCTACGACAAAGTTTATAGTTTCTTCTGGGAGAGTAAGAGAACCTCCCTTCGCGCCTCCAGCCGTTGCGGCCGCGGCCACCGTCTTGTACTCGTCGACCTCAACTACCGCCTCGTGGATAATGTAGGAAACCGGAGGACTCTGCTTTTCGAACATCCCCGACAGGTCTACACTGCTCTCGTCGAAAAGCTGCCTGACACCCAGAGCTTCAAGGACATTGGTCATGTCCGTTTTTCTCTGAACCTTGAACTTGGGAAGGGAGAGCCGAACTGTATGTTCTGTTTTGAGGCTATCGAGCAGCGAACGGAGATCATGTTCCGTTAGTCGCTCTACCAGAGAGGTCAACCCGTCAACTTCATTCGGAAGGACGATCACCATAGAGTATTCGTGTCCCTCGTATGGCATCTCCAGGGCCCTGCAATTCAACTCCTCGAAATCGCTGATATTGTATTCCGTCTCCTGGAGCATCATCTTAACTTTCAGAGTGTTTTCAGAGTCGAGATGGAAGTCTTGAGAGCTTGTAGCTTCCAGATTGAAATTAGAGTCCCAGTTAGCTTCGAAGTATATGGCGTTGACCAGGATAAACTTGGTTTCTTCACTGACACTTCCTGGGCCGAGAAGATTCTGGATTTTAGAGTGGGTTTTCTCCGAAATCCACTCATTTACTTCGTCTCTGACGGCATCCGGGTTGCGCTCGAAGTCCACCGACAGTATGCTGGCTCTGTAGAATTCCTCCAGCACAGTCTTGTAGTCATCCCGAACAGGGTACTGACGTGCACTGTAGAGTCTGTTGGCTATTCGAAAAATGACGCTAGGGGTTGAGAGGCTACAGAGGGCTTGAGAGAACCTCCGTATATTGTCCTTCCCTTCATGGCCAGCTCGAAGGAGATTGGATAGCTCGTCGGCGGTGTTGCCGCCGGCTCCTGAGAGAAGCATCGAAAGCACGGCGGAGATGCTAAACGGCGAATAGACGACGTTTTCGTTCGGATTATCGTACGCCAAATGTATGTACATTTCCAACGAAACGTTAAACAGGTAGAATCCGAGTCCATTTCCGTCCATGACTTGTGTCGTTCTGAAACGAATAAAATTCATAGTTTAGAAGATGCAAGTTTCGAAGTCCCCACTTGATGGTGTGTTTGTTGGCGCTGGAGCTTCCAACACAAACTCCGCTTTGCAATGCTATTCTGTAGGACATCCATTCTGCCCTGTGCCCACGCATGCAGCTAAAGTATATAATCTGTGTTCATGCTTACCATTTCGTCAGTGCTGTCTACCTCAGCCACTAGACCGAACGCCAGAGCAGTGTCATGTAGTCACATAGATAAATCATGAATCATACAATAAAATAATGTTTTGAAACAAGAATACAAATTCGCAATTTTTATCTATATGTTGATGAAAACTGAGCCAGAAGTTCTTATAGTGGGCGACCAAAATTGAAACTTACAGATTTCTCAAAACTGGCAACAATTGCGTCCCTTCATAATTCGAAATTTGAGCGCAGCTCATCACCTGTTTCAGCTTTTCGATAGATTGAGTCAAATAATTCGAGCAAGGCATGTACAGTCTTTGTCAAAAGTAACCAGGCTGCACGTTTTTCTTCTCAGTTGTATATTACAGCTATTATGCCAGTCCTCAAGCTCTAAATCTCTGTATCGTAAGAAGAACCCCTGTCCTCACCTTCAAAGAACTTTGCGATCTTCAGGGAAGCCGTGCGGGCTCTGTTATACGAATGAGAAGCAAACCATGCAGCCTGGTTACTTTTGACAAAGACTGTACATGTGTGTACAATTACACACAACTTGCTATTTTTTACACACATTTCTTCTTCAAGAAACACTTCAGTTACAGTTCTCGGTTGTCATGAAGGAAGCTTTGCGGTCGGAGAATTAGATGGATACATGCACGAATTGCTGCAGAAATGCCTGGTTCTCAATGACGCGGCTTTGTGTAAGTATTTCGCGAGGTTGTCACGAAGGACTTCCGTCGGTTGCCGCACTCATGGCTCTAAAGAACTGACAGAGAATAAACTACTTATATGGGCAGGCGGGTCCCTGTGGCGAATGGCGGCGGCTATGCATTTCGGCTCGGGTGGTGCACCTATCGAGATCCACGCAACCGATCCGGCGCTCTGACTGCCGCCGCACAAGGGTGGCATTGGACGCAGAGCGAGGAGAGCAATTAAGTTATCGGTAGGTCGCGGGAGGCAGCGCGTGGGCGCATAGGGACGTTGCGTGGGGACGAGATAGCAGCGACTGACTGATGCCGCTGACGCTGCTAGCGAGTCAGGTGAACGTGGCTCTGCGTGTCGGCTCGGAATGCACGCACCGTGATCCGCTGATGCCGAGCCGGCGCTTCGGCAACCGAAGAACACAGCGCGCTACGGCGCGGTCGCCACAAGAGAGGAAGAGGGTGGTGGTGGGGGCTTACACCCAGTGGCGGACGGCGAAGAATTTGGCCCACCCACCCTTTAAAGTTGGCCTTGGCTAATATGAACCAGAATTGTTGTCCAGTCCTAATTGACCGCGCTCAAGACGATGGCTACCTGGAAATTTGGCCCGGGCCACCCAAAACATTTCGCCCACAAAGCTCCGAAATTTCACCTCGGCCGATTTTCACCAACATTGATGTCCGGTCATAACTGACCCTGCGCAACACGATGGTGTCCTCCAAAACAAGAAGTAAAGCCAAAAAACACTGCGTTCTCACTCTAATAGCTTTGATGCCTGCGGCCACTTTTAAAAAGCAGTGTTCATAACATTCAATTTTTTAAATTTTGTGCCCAAATATTTTGATTCATGTTTGTCTGAACTGTAAGAAGTATTCTTCTAATAACACTGTTACAAGGATGCACCCAAAGTTGTAACTCGCTGCACGATTTGCGAAACCGAAACAAGAAAGTTTTGTACCCAAATCCCAACCTAATATTTCAATGCTTTTTTCTCTATAGTTTCAATTTTATACTAATAACTTTTTCTACCCTCTCTGCCTGTTTTTGTCGGCATTTGTAACTAGAACAGGAACAAAGGTCACAGAAGACGTTCGGAACACATGGAATAGTTATGTAGGTTACCAGCACTGAAATTTGCTTTGTATGACGGTGTAGCGCCCGGCGACGCTATAAAGCGCCGGCGCTGAGATCGGCGTTACAGCGCGCGCTAGAGGAAAATAAAGACGGACAGCGCGTGCTCGTGGCGCACGCCCGGCACGGGCAGTTCGGAACTAGAAGCCTGCCACGCTGGTCGTCTCTCTCTGGTGCTCCGCTGCGACCCCGCAAAACCTCAACAGTGGTGACCTGGCGAACCGTGCCTTCTATCGCAGCGGCGTTCCAGCATGGCGTACTGGCAGCACCCCAGTTTCGACCCGCCGCTCCCGGCGTTCCGGCCTGCAGGCGTCGGCGGGTGGTTCGCCCAACTGGAGTCTGCGATGTACCTGAACGGCATCACCATCCAGCCGTTCAAACACGAAGTCCTTTGTGACATCCTCCCGGCCGACCTCCTGCGTCGGCTCACCTACTCTGCTTTCGGCGGCCGGCCATACGATGAGCTGCGTGCGGCCGTCTTGGCGGACTTCGGCGCCTACTACGTTCCGCCGCCGCTCTACGACGGAGCGGACCCGTTTTCGCCGCCGCCAGCCTCTGTCCCTGGACCGGCCTCGCTCGCGCCCACGCAGCCTTCATCAGAACCCGGCCCGCCTCAGCAGCCCCTCGCCGCATCGCCGCCACTACCGTCCAGCGTCTCCAGCCCGGCTGTCTCTCTCGACGCCACACCAGGTGGGATCCGCACGAGCTCCGCCTCGCGTCCTGCTCCCACTAGTATCCGACCCGCGTCTCTGGCTCTGCCTCCTTGCGCTTCAGTGGCGTTGTCCCCAGAGCCTCCTGCAGCCAAAGACGACTCTGCGGCAGCAGCCGTGCCGAGGCTTCCGGCATCTCCATCTACCTCGTCACTACCGCCAACAGCTCTGCAGGCCTCTTCTGTGAGGTTGAAGCCGTCGCCCGCTGATGCTAAAGAGCCCTCGACAACGACCAAGCCTGCTTGTCACACTCCCAGCCCCTCAGAAGGTCCGCAGAGCACTACTCGTCATCAGGAGCAGGATGAGAAAGCCAACTTGATGACAGCAGTAACAAGCACGGCGATCGCCTCCAGCCCCACTTTGCCTGAAACAGTTCCTGACCCAGTGTCAGCGCTTGCTCTCAAGCCCGACCATGCCCACACGCGCATCAGCACTGGCCAGTCGCTCCGGACGGCCACTCCCACTTTACCCCAGCACCTGGAATTGAACCCAGCAACTTCCTCCGTCATCGCCACAGCTGTCACCGTTGTCTCGTCGGTCACACCTGTGCCAACCCTAGTGGCCGGACAGCACTGCTCGCGCCCTACATCAGGGGCACCTGAGCCATGTAAGCCAGCCATTTCCACCTATTTGGACGACTTGAAGCTGGCGCTACAGCAGCGTCACGACACCACGCTAAAGACCACATCTGTCCACGGAGCCGTTTCGACCGCTCCCTTGCTTGTGACGGCGTACTCTGTGTGCCAGCTTCCCGCCGACATCAGCTGCAACGGTCCAGCACCAATGACACTTGTGCCAGCGGGCAGCACTACAGTCGGTGACGGCCCCACCATGGCCTCCATTGCCCTAATATGCTTTGTCAGCTCGGCACCCTGCATCATTCGCCCGTTGCGCAGCAGCCAGGCTCGTCCACCTGAATCCGCGCCCTCCACCCGACGGCTCTTCCCGGACCCTGACATGAACTTACCGGACCCTCCCTCCATCGCGTGACCTCCATCTGTACCCCGTCGGCGCGTACATTTCGCCGTTCCGTCTAGGCGGGGGGCCCTGTAGCGCCCGGCGACGCTATAAAGCGCCGGCGCTGAGATCGGCGTTACAGCGCGCGCTAGAGGAAAATAAAGACGGACAGCGCGTGCTCGTGGCGCACGCCCGGCACGGGCAGTTCGGAACTAGAAGCCTGCCACGCTGGTCGTCTCTCTCTGGTGCTCCGCTGCGACCCCGCAAATCTTCAACAACGGCATGTGTAATTTAAAAAAACGGTAACAGAGGTATGCCGGATGTTCTAAAGCGCGTTAGCACCAAACCAGGTCAGCTAACACATAAACCTTTGTTGGGAGGCTAATAGGAGCGAATTTGGAAATCTCTCTATCGGTGTAGTGATGACACAAAAAATGCACAAAAAGTCATGCTGCGATGTTAGCAAAATCAAGAAAAAGCAATACTAAGGAGGAGCTCGGCTACAAATCTGGTCAGGAACTTTGGTTGATTGAATTTTTGGCTTTTCTCAGTCTCTTTTCTCATTTTGCTTGAAAATCAATTTTTGCCATTCCTCCTTAGGCGAGCAATCCAAGCTTTATTTGTGTAAAAAATTTTTCATTGAAACATTGTAGGCTCATTTTTTAACCGTATAGCTGTGCAGTGCACCACAAAAAAACAAAATTGTGCCATTTTGTTTTTCTTTCCCATTTTTTCTCTCGAAAAGTGAATTTGGTTTTTCGTGCACATTTTTTTGTCTCGAAAGGTGAATATATGAAAACCACTTTTTTGTCATTCCCCTATTATACAATGACTATTTGTGGTACCATATATGTTGCTGTTCATTGCGCACCACTGGTCTTTATTTCGCAAAACAGCAAAATCAATTTGACTTGAGATGAACTGTATTGAAGTTAAGACTGCTGGTGTCAGATGTACATTTAGTTGATTTTCAAAAAATGAAAGTAAGATAAGGTTCGTTTTCTTCTGTTTAAACGTTTTGTCGGCATTAGGTAAAACAACCTAAATCTTAACACAGACCCCTAAATTTCTACTTTCATCTGGTATTCAATATTTTTCTGGAAAACTGCCCTCATCATACCCAACAATTCTGAATAAAGCTATTTTTATCAGGAAAGAGTTTACGAACGCAATTTATTCACAAATTTGAAGCTTTCGGTGAAACATATCGATAAATCCGTCGACCTTCCGTCGGCAGGCTTGGATTTGGTTCCTGTTAACCGTGTCGCTATCATCAAAAGCATTAACTATTGTTTTTTTGATTTCTGACCTAACTGCTCGATGCAAGCGATCGAAAAACTTTACAAGAAAGATTTTCCTACACATCGCAACAACAGACCATGAACTTGAGCATTACGATGAGAGTACTTAACACTTTTCAGATACTCAAAAATGTTTTCTGAGAATTTTGGACGTGCTCCAACCAGGCTAAAACACTGAAACTTTTCTTCTTTGCACTTTTTTGCGAGAAACCAGCAACAATAACTTCCTCAAGGCATCAAAGGGCGGAGAACACAATTTTCGTTGAGGCGATTCGATAAAATCAGTAAACAAAAAATACCACAGTGTCTGCTAGCTGATGGTAGCCACCTTCCAACGAAGCCACTCACCTGTAAATCCCAGCCTTGAAGTCTGCTGCATCCAACCAGCTACGGCGACTCTTATATAGCAAACGTTTACGCCTACGTGGACATTAGCTGCGTTCCCATTTGTGTTTCGGGGCATTCTATTGTTCTCCGCGACGCACGACTCTCAGTATCTTGCCCTCATAACTTGGCCTCATAATACTGCTCCAAGAGCCGGCTGTGCAGTCAGCTGCATCATGAATAGCGTCTAAGCTATCGAAGAAGGAATGGTATACTTTTGTTTAGGTTTATGGGGTTATAACATCCTAAGCGACTTAGTCTATCAGGGACACCGTTTTGAAATGCTCCGGAAAAAATTTAGGGGGCACTTTGACTATCTAACTTTGTAGAGGTGAAAGCTTTTTCGCGCTACTTTGACTGCCTCTGTGGCACTGATGTCCCCTCTGGATGACGTCACACATAATTAATGACTAATTACCAAGTAATAACAAACTATTATTTAATGGCTGATTACTTATTGATGATTAATACTAATTAACTGCTAATTAATGACGCTTATGCTTCGCCTTTAGGAGCGGAACGCGACAACGCGTTGTAGCGCTGCCAGGGTCCACGGAATGCCACCACCCGATCGGCGCGATGCCTTGCCGCTTGGAAACGCTTCTCAACGCAACACCTTTTGAGGATAATAAATGGCGCAGTAATGCTCTGTCATCTCGGTAGACACCCTTCATCCGTTTGTACCAGAAGGGAGGAAGTAGGAGTGAAAGAAAGAGAAACAGGGGTCGTAATGAAGAAAATGGAAATTGTATTTTAGGAAAGGAAATTACGCAGTAACTGCTGACATACTCGGTGTACACCTGTCATCCGTTTGATGACGTCAGCTGTGCTCGTCGATGAGTCTCCCCAGGCGCTGGACGTAACGCCTGCGGACGGACGGTAGAATGAGCCATTTAAAGATTTCACCTTAATATCGACCACCTGGTGTTCTTTAACGGGCGTTGCCATCGCACAGTGCACGGGCCTCTAGAATTCCGCCTTCATTGAAATCCGATTGCTTTGGTCGGGATAGAACCCGCGCCTTTCGGGTCAGCAGTCGAGCCCCATTAGCACTGAGCCACCGTGGCGGCGCCTTAGACTTAAAAAAGAGCAGCATTTAAGAACTGCGCCAACTACTTGGGTACAGTCAGCAGAGGCTCTGTAGAACTCCTGCCTTTTCCGGTGAGCTGGTTGCAACCGAAACTCGACACAGCATTACTCGTTGCTGGTGTTGCGAACGCACGACACGAAGAATGCTGTACTTGCGGTCAATTTCTCACGCACTGCAGTAAAGCTAGGCAGGAATGGGAAGGGGACCAGATTTCGTCCCGAGCAGCGTCAGTGCGACAAGTATGCCGGTCAGTAAATTTTATTTCCCCCACCCCCCAAAATGAATGACCAGAGCATCGGTTGCCGACACGATGCCTTAATGGCTGCTTACTCCCCTGTCGCCTGATCCTATAATCATGTGTTGTGGCTTTCAGGTTTATTCTCTTGATCACCCGAGAGAGATAGAATATTTTGTGTTAAAAGCTTTCATCTCGCGACCGTAGCCTTCAGGGCATATGCCGCTATCCAATGGAACAAGCGCTGGCTTCGGTCCTCCAGGCTTCAATGCGATGGTGCAGGAAGCTCTTTACGAGCAGGTTAGTGCTTCGCGAGAAAATTCAATGAAACCCTGAATGCACTGCCATTTTGTCGGCGCTCTAGTCATACTCATGTAACCTAAAACGTGGACAGAGCTGTCTCACTAGGTATCTCAACCAGACCATGAGGCTAGGAATGGAGGAGTTAAAAGAGAATATTTATTTTTTTATTGGTGGTTACACAATAAATTCTAACAAATCAAACACTCAACATCATAGCTTTGCTTTTCGTTTTCGTTGTATAATTTTTTAGAGACCTATTCTCTAGGCTTTGTTGTATGGGTATGAGTTGTTTAAGGGGCCGAAGTGATACACGTATTACGAGGAACGACGTATTGGAAGGCTCTTACACGGGACGGAACCTGCGGAAGAGCCACCTCTGGCATCAACACTGCCTGAACTGAGGCCCTCTTTAAACTGCTGAGCATACAAGGAAAGGGAAGACAGGAGCTCCTTACAATATAAATGAAAGGAGCCAGCAGTAACCGAAAGTAAGAAGCGTAGGGGATAACCTTTTTTTTTTTCTGAGTAACTCGAGCTCGTTAGTTTACTTGCATTGTTCATTACCCTCCCTCCAAACAAAAATAATACTTTCCTATAGAAGCTTTCTTCGAAGAAGTCAAGGTTAAAGCTCTAGGCTATCCCATCTGAAGCTTTCTTAAGCGTATATACAGCCTCGCTGAATATTACTTGGCGCGAAAGTAATATATGCAAATATCATATCAGCGGAGCGGTCTTGCCTACCCACTGTATTCTCCTTTCCCATATTCTCCCTTCTGAGAAAGCTACACAGCGCCTGAGGTGCAGTTATCTTACTTAGTACGAGATAAGTTGAATATTATATCGCCTTGAGCTTCTCAACAATCAGAAACCTGCACTACATGAACACTCTTTAGCGTGGCCATTTTCTCTCTAGCGCCGTTCCAAACGCTGAAGAATACCCCTCGTAGTTTTCAAATCACTTCCTTACTACTGCTCAAATTATTATAGACGCACTTCGAGATATTCTTACTGGGTTTGGACTATTTAGGATGTGAGAAAATTTCATCCAACGCGCCTACACAGCTCAGAGCGCAGACTCTTTCATCGTTTTTTTTTCTACAGGAGTATAGACACCTAACTTTTGGATGCCGGTTTTCTTCTGTGTAATGATGTGTAAGATGTTATTTTATATAAATTATCAGGCGGTTTCATCTTGCGACGGCTAAATAATTTATAACCGAATCTCTTTCTCGGACTGTTTCAGTTCGAACAGCCGAACGATAGCTGTGACGTGAAAGAGAGGTTATAAGTCATGTGAGGCATGAAAAACTGCAATATAATCGGTCCTTCTACATTTGCTGTCATTCCGGCACTTGAGGAAGGCTGGCTTCTGCCCTGTACTGAATTAAAATGATGAAGCAGCGATTACATTGCCACAGAATGTGACCTCATTGCCACAGAATGTGACCTAAATAAGTCCGAACACCATATTCACTCATGTTTCGACTAAAAATGGTTTTTCTTCTTCACTCAACTTTCTTCTGCTTTGTCTTCCTTTTATTTTATACTTTTGATTTGTACCTCAGCGCACATTTTCCGGTGTCGTCTTCAACTTGCGGTGCTGTTAGTACTTCATCATATTTTGCTAGGTGCATTGTTGCAAATATTTTTGTCGGTGCTTATTTTTCATAACTATTTGTGATTTCTATTTTATTTTAGTGCATTATTATAACTTTGAATCAATGCATTGTAACCTTGCACACCCCCCCCCCCCCCCACCCCATGTAACACCCTCAAATGAGTGTCTTGGGGTTATTTTAAATAAATAAATAAATGAATATCGCAGTTTTGCATCCCTCACGTAACCTATAACCTCTTGAAACTGCAACCAAAACAGCATAACAAAAAAAATTCGATTATAAATTATGTAGCGGTCGTAGGCAAACACCGTACTCTGATTCATGCCTAGTAATGTCTTCCAGATCATTGTGCTGAATAAAACATGCCACCAAAAGTTAGGTGTCCATACTACCTTAAACGCCTCTGTGCAACAGCCCCGGTCATGAATCATGTTGGAAGATGCCTTTTACACGGTTGAAGCAGGGCCAATGAGAGCGATAAATTCTCATTGCAGCCTTCGTTGAAACAAAAGTGGCGAGATGCTTCGCACAAAGTGTTTGTGGGCGAGCGCCTAAATGGGCATATCCGAAGAAAATTGTAGACAATGCCTTTCTTGACCACACAGTTAAGTTGTACTTATATTTCAAAAAGCTGACTACTGAGTTGAAGGAAATTTTATCTCCTTCCGTTAAATTTAATACTGGAGAGGCAAAAGTCTTTCAACATCACAACTAAAACTGTTGAAAGAATTCTACGTGACACCTTGAGCATTTTAGGAGCCTCAAAAATAGAATATTTTGAGAGGAACGTATGTACTGTCCTAGAACCAATGAAGATCTTAAAAGGCGGTAAAAAAACTGGCCAAATTGTATATGGAGCCTTCCCGCTCTAGTGTAAGCTTAAGAGCAGGCATTAAGCACAGGAAGGAACTTTTTCATTGAACATTTTTCATTGTATTTCAGGAAATAGTAAAGAATTCGTGTCCAAGGCATGTATTTCTGGGGATTATGTCGACATGCACCTATACCTATGTACTTCCTCAGGCATTCGCATTTGCGTGCTCTTGAATATGATGTAAAACGTTTTAAGCTTTGCTGTAGCCATCTGGCTGTACTCTTTGTTAATATGCTAATATGAACATTGGCACAGCCCAACTAAATCTTCTTTAACTTAGGTGTCCAACGCTCGCACGATCGATTAATAGTAAGGGTTTTCGTGTTTAGTATGGAAAGTATTCGCAGATATCTGAAGCCCCCCTGAAAGCAAAGAGATAAAACTAAAAAATAAAGAAAGCGCATACGTTTGCAGTATATGACAGTTTGAAAACAGCAGTCAGAAATCTTCGCTTCGTCATCGTATCTTTATTGTTGCGTTTTCTCACAGCGATTATGAAGTTTGCTGAGCCATTTTTCCGGAGTTGTTGAAGAAAGGTACAAGATTCTTAAAGAGGCACGTAAACTACTATACTGGACTCTCCGATGCATGTCAGGCCTTAGGATTATGTACCGATCCCATAAATAGTATCAAGTCGTCCTCGTTTCTCTTGATGATAAACAGGAAAGGATGATCTACGACAAAGTTTATAGGTTCTTCTGGGATAGTAAGAATCCCTGACGCTGCACCTGCAGCTGTTGCGGCCGCGGCCACCGTGTGGTACTCGTTGACCTCAACTACTGCCTCGTGGATAATGTAGGAAACCGGAGGACTCTGCTCTTCGAACATCCCCGACAGGTCTACAGTCCTCGCCTCGAAAAGCTGTTTGACACCCAGAGCTCTAAGGACATTGGTCATGTCCGTTTTCCTCTGAACCTTGAACTTGGGAAGGGAGAGCTGAACTGTATGTTTTGTTTTGAGGCTATCGAGCAGCGAACTCAGATCATGTTCTGTTACTCGCTCTTCCAGAGACGTCAACCCGTCAACTTCATTCGGAAGGACGATCACCATAGAGTATTCGTATCCCTCGTATGGCATCTCCAGGGCCCTGCAATTCCACTCCTCGAAATCGCTGACATTGTATTCCCTCTCCTGGTGCATCATCTCAACCTTCACAGTGTTCTTAGAGTCGAGATGGAAATCTTCAGAGCTTGTAGCTTCCAGATTGAATCTAGAGTCCCAGTTAGCTTCGAAGTATATGACGTTGACCAGGATAAACTTGGTTTCTTCACTGACACTTTCTGGGCCGAGAAGATTCTGGATTTTAGAGTGGGTTTTCTCCGAAATCCACTCATTTACTTCGTCTGTGACGGCATCCGCGTTGCGCTCGAAGTCCACCGACACTATGCTGGCTCTGTAGAATTCCTCCAGCAGAGTCTTGTACTCTTCCCGAACAGGGTACTGACGTGCACCGTAGAGTCTGTTGGCTATGCGAAAGATGACGCTAGGGGTTGAGAGGCTACAGAGGGCTTGAGAGAACCTCCGTATATTGTCCTTCCCTTCGTGCCCGGCTCGGAGGAGATTGGATAGCTCGTCGGCGGTGTCGCCGCCGGCGCCTGACAGAAGCATCGAAAGCACGGCGGAGATGCTAAACGGCGAATAGACGACGTTTTCGTTCGGATTATCGTACGCCAAATGTATGTACATTTCCAACGAAACGTTAAACAGGTAGAATCCGAGTCCATTTCCGTCCATGACTTGTGTCGTTCTGAAACGAATAAAATTCATAGTTTGAAGTTTATTTCCATTTCAGTAAGAAATGAGGGACCCGAGACAAAAAGTGAACGTTAATTCACTTGACGGCGCTCGGGCCCCATTACATGGCAAGACAGTGAGGTGTCGGTAGTAACAGTTGTACGAGTACATTTACAGACATTGTAGCTTTTACTACACAAAGTTCAGTTTTTGTCTGTGTGTTAAAGGCAAAGGCACAATGTGAAGGATCAACATGATCAGCAAATAACAGCAATTGTGAATAGTAGCAAACCCAAAAAATGCAAAAAAGACATAGGAAGAACACACTGCAGGAAAGCAGAAAAAATCACATTTGTGAGAGAAAGAATGAATGTATTGTTTTCTTATTAAAATTTTCAATATTATCATTGCTTTGACGAAAATAGTTTAACAGAGTGGGGAGAGTATGTGCGACCATTTGCTGGCCAAACGTCGTTCGTACGAAAGGTAGCGTCCAGTTATGAGCAGAGCGCGAAGGATATGTTCGTGTAAGTGTTGTTAAACTGGCGATCGACAGGATTGCACTCTTAGAGGTAGTTATGTGCTGTTTGTAGGGAAATGCTAAGTTATACGAGTAGAGATAGTGTACTGACATTACTTTAAAATGCTTAAAAAGCGGCGCGGTATGAGTGTAGCAGTCTTTCCCAGCTATATGGCGAATAGCCTTGTTTTGTAGTGTATATATTCGATTTAAATTTGTTTGTGTAGTTGTACCCCATACAAGGAAACAATAATTTAGTTGAGAGAAGAAAAACGAGTTATAGATATGTAGCTTAATTTTCGGGGGTAGGAAGAAATGGAGTTTTGCTAAAATACCTACTGTTTTTGCTAGGAGTGAAATTATTTCATTTATGTGCCTATCCCAGGACATATTTTTGTGGAAATAAACGCCTAAGGCTTTCATTTCATCAACAACTTCGATAGGAGCGTGGCCAAAAATTACGCTATGATGTGAGGGCATGACAGGCATTGGAGACTGTCTGGTGGAAAGAAACACGGCTTTTGTTTTGGTTACATTTATCTCCAGTGAATTCAATTTGCTCCAAGCGTTTAAATTATCCAATGATTGATTTATGTTATTTACAAGCTGGCTGTGATCATTGTTTCGAAATAAAAGTGTTGTGTCATCAGCGTATATTATATATTCTGCCCTTGTACTAATGTTTACGATATCATTGAGAAAAAAATTAAATAGGGGCCCTAGGATGTTTCCTTGAGGCACACCTGTAGTAACACGCTGAGAAGATTTTCGCCTATTTCAACTCTTTGTGTGCGATGCTCCAGGTACGAACGTATTAAGGCGGAAGCCTTTAATGTCTCATCGTTGTAAGCAGCAGTTGTCGACAGAAAATGTCACGCTTTTCAATTGGTGGAAACGGTCGTGACGTCACAGTGCGCGAATTTCAAACTGGGCCAATTGTACTTTGGCTAGTAACCATGCAACCAATTGAAGGGATCGTATAGTGATGCTCCAAGTAAGTGGGACTGAGCTTAGTTAATTGCTTAATTACCCAATTAGCCTAATTAGCTTTACTCGTCAGGCCATATAAATAAATAAAACTGATTAAGAAATTGGTCGAGCTCAGGAATCGAACCCCGGTCTTCGGCGTGAGAGACGAGCATCTATCCACTCCGCCATGCCAGCTCGATGGTTTGGAATGAACAAAGGCGCGTCTAGTGAATACGGTGTCTTCACTCACTCTCATGGTCCTCCATTCCCTTCCGGCGAGGTTTAGGTGTCCACCGACAAATGAGAGACAGATACATTTCCTTTCCTCAAAAACCAATTTACCGACGAGCGAGGCGTAGAACCGAATGGGCGATGGCGTTCTATGGACTCCTTGGCAGCATTGCAAGACGCTGTCGCGTTCCACTCGTAGGGGCGAAGCTTAACATCTTAACCACACATCAGTGACCACACTTTAGGTCAGAAAAGTGCCCCCCCCCCCCCCCCCCCCTGAATTTTGTGACACAGTTACTGCGTAATTTCCTTTCCTCAAATGCAATTTTCATTTTCTTCATTACGGCTCCTCTTTATCTATCTTCTTTCACTCCCACTTCCTCCCTTCCTCTACGGTGCGGTTCAGGTGCCCACCGAGATGACAGAGAATTACTGCGCCATTTCCTTTCCTCAAAAAGCGTTGCGTTCAAAGGGGAAGGCATCGCGCCGAACGGGTGGTGGCGTTCCGTGGACTCCGTGGCAGCGCTACAACGGGCTGTCGCGTTCCACTCCTAAAGGCGAAGCTTAAGCGTCATTAATTAGCAGTTAATTAGTATTCAGGCATTAATCAGTAATTAACCATTAATTAGTGATTTGTCATCACTTAGTAATTAGTACTCAATTACATGTGACGCCACGAGAGCCACAGAAACAGCGAAGGTGGTAAGGAAAACGCTTCCGCCTCTACCCACTTTAGACAGTCAAAGTGCCCCCTGAATTTTTAAGTCTAAGGGTATACCTCGAATTCCATGTTTCTAACTTTTTTAGTAGAGTGTGATGATTTAAACAGTCGAATGCTTTGGTGTAGTCAATGTATACACCAGCGACCATCTCTTTGCTTTCAAAGCCTTTCAGGATAAATTCTTTCTGTGCCAGGAAGGCCAGTTCAGAGGATCGGCCTCTACGAAAACTGTTTTGTGCGGAATTATTTAGATTACATTTTTCTGCAAATTGAATGATTCTAGATTGCATTAATTTTTTTAAGACCTTAGAAAAAACAGGTAGTTGAGATATCGAACGGTAGTTCGACAAGTTGTTTTTATCCCCCCCCCCCCCCCCCCCCCCCCCCCCCCCCCCCCCCCCCCCCCCCGCTCCCTTGTACAGAACGACTGCTTTTGATGCCTGCATTTTCTGAGCAAACTTTCCTGTGGAAAGAACTAAATTATATATAAATGAAAGAGGTGGTAAGATTAGATCTAAAAGATATTTCAACGGCTTAATTTGTATATCATCGATATCACGAACCGTGCTATTGTTCAAAGAAATGAATGCTGTGTGAATCTCAGTCTCATTTGTGGGACTCAAGTAGAAATTCTCACTGTTCCTATTGCTTCCATTTGTAGCCTCAGGATGATATGAACTCGAAACTAAACTTACAAAATGATTATTGAAAGCCTCCGCCAACTCAATGCCAGAAACCAGGGAGTTGTTTATTGTTAATTCGCGAACGCTATGATCTGTAATTGAACGGTTTAAGATTTTATTTATGTTTTTCCAGAGAACATCCGGCTTAGAGTCGCACTCTGGCTTAAAAAGGTCGTAAAGGTACTCTCGCTTCTTATTCCGTATAAAAGCATTGGGTTTGTTTCTATGGCGTTTAAATATCTCCCAGTCACTTGTGTCTCTTGTAGTTATGAACTTCTTGAACAATTTATCTTTCCTTCATGTCATTTTAAGGCATTCTTTGATATCCAAGGTTTCTGAGATCTTGTTGGTTTTTGCTTAGGGACTGAAATATATGATACGAGATAGGCGTTTGGAAATAGAGACAAGAAATTATTATACGCTTCATGAGAGGTTTCTGAGATAAATTACATCCCAGTTCGTTCCTAGGAGCATAGTTCGAAATTTTTGTAATGTGTTATTGTTTATGTTCTGTATTTTTATTTATTTTTATTCATACAAGTACCTGCCGCGCCCAGGGGCATTATAGCAGGGTGGAGAATAACATTAAACATATACCTAAAATGAGCATGTCACAAATATTAACAATAAACAATAAGGCACATTTGTCTAAAATAAAATAGAACGCATAACTGGAATTTCAGTCGGAGAACAGAAGTTTTTAAAGGATGGAAAGCCTCTACGACAGACTGGCCGCCAGCAAAGACTGAAAATGTTTATCCTTTTTACATTGTTCTATGCTCTTGGGAAGCCTATTCTAATGTGAAGAAGTATGAGGGAAAAAAAGAATTACGAAACACATCGGTTCGACATTGCGGTACAAGAACTTTCAAGTTATGATCGCGGCGTTCAGAGATAAAATGTGGAGGTAGAATGTACAAGCTCCCGATAACGGCTGGCTTCTCCAGCCTGTCTTTAAGTGTCATTCGACTAAATATCAAAATTGGCATGTGGTCACTGATATGTGAGGCAAGAGCACCGGGGGTAGTATTTTGTATACCTTCATTGATTATAAATCGATCTAACAGCGTGTTGCTGTTTGGTGTCACGCGTGTAGCCGTTTCAATTATTTTGTTAAATCCATTCGAGTCAAGGAGTGTTTCAAAGTTATGATGTAATGTAGATGGAGTTAGCATGTCAATATTGAGATCACCTCGGAGGATAAGAACGAGCTTATTTTCATTTACATAATTAAGTATCCTATCAATAAGACAGAGAAAACTAGAGACGTTACCCTCAGGGGGACGATACATTAATACAAGCAGATATTCTTTACATGTTACAGCAAGAATAAACTATTTATATGGGCAGGCTGGTCCCTGTGGCGAATGGGGCGACTATGCATTTCGGCTCGGGTGGTGCACCTATCGAGATCCACGCAACCGATCCGGCGCTCTGACTGCCGCCGCACAAGGGCGGCATTGGAGGCAGAGAGAGGAGAGCGATTAAGTTATCGGGAGGTCGCGGGACGCAGCGCGTGGGCGCATAGGGACGTTGCGCGGGGACGAGATAGCAGCGACTGACTGATGCCGCTGACGCTGCTAGCGAGTCAGGTGAAAATGGCCCTGCGTTTAGGCTTAGAATGCACGCACCGTGATCCGCTGATGCTGAGCCGGCGCTTCGGTAACCGAAGAACACAGTGCGCTATGGCGCGGTCGCCACCAGGGAGGAAGAGGGTGGTGGTGGGGGTCATACACCCAGTGGCGGACGGCGAAGAATTTGGCCCACCCACCCTTTAAAGTTAGCCTTGGCTAATATCAACCAAAATTGTTGTCCAGTCCTAATTGACCGCGCTCAAGACGATGGCTACCTGTAAATTTGGCCCGGGCCACCCAAAAAATTTGGCCCACACAGCTCCGAAATTTCACCTCGGAGGATTTTCACCAACATTGGTGTGCGGTCATAACTGACCCTGCGCAACACGATCGTGTCCTCCAAAACAGGTCCGCCTCATTTCCAAAATCAAGTAAAGCCAAGAACCACTGCTTTCTCACTGCAATAACTGGCCTGCGGTCACTTTTAAAAAGCAATATTTATAACATTCAATTTTTTAAATTTTGTGTCAAAGAAATTCGATTCATTTTTGTCGAACTGTAACAACTATTCTTCTAATTAACACTGTTACAATGATACACCCAAAGTTGTAACTCGCTGCACGATTTGCGAAACCGAAATAAGAAAGTTTTGTACCCAAATCCCAACCTAATATTTCAATGCTTTTTTCTTTTTAGGTTCAAGCTTAGACTAATAACTGTTTTCTGCCCCCTCTGCCTGTTTTTGTCGGCATTTTTAACTAGAACGCTACCACAGGCGACAGAAGACCTTCGGAACACATAGAATAGTTATGTAGATTATCAACACTGTAATTTGCTTTGTATGACGGCATGTGTAATTTCAAAAATGGTAACAGAGGTATGCCAGGTGTTCTAAAGCCCGGTAACACCAAACCAGGTCCTCTAACACATAAACCTTTGTTGGGAGGCTACTAGGAGCGAACTTGGAAATCTCTCTATTGGTGTAGTGATGACACAAAAAATGCACAAAAAATCATGCTGCGATGTTTGCAAAATCAAGAAAAAGCAATACTAAGGAGGAGCTCGGCTACAAACCTGGTCAGGAACTTTGGTTGATTGAATTTTAGGCTTTTCTCAGTCTCTTTTCTCATTTTGCCTGAAAATCAATTTTTGCCATTCCTCCTTAGGCGAGCAATCCAAGCTTTATTTGTGTAAAAAATTTTTCATTGGAACATTGTAGGCTCATTTTTTAACCACATAGGTGTGCAGTGCACCATAAAAAAAACAAAATTGTGCCATTTTGTTTTGCTTTCGCATTTTTTCTCTCGGAAAGTGAATTTGGTTTTTCTTGCACATTTTTTTGTCCCCTATTATACAATGACTATTTGTGGTATGATATTTGTTTCTGTATTGACCTGTATTGAAGTTAAGACTGCTGGTGTCAGATGTACATTTAGTTGATTTTCAAAAAAGGAAAGTAAGATAAGTTTCGTTTTCTTCTGTTTAAACGTTTTGTCGGAATTGGGTAAAACAACGTAAATCTTACCACAGACCCCTAATTTTCTGCTTTTATTTGGTATTAAAAAATTTTTCTGGAAAAGTGCCCTCATCGTACCCAACAATTCTTAACAAAACTATTTTTATCAGGAAAGAGTTTATTAACGCAATTTATTCACAAATTGGAAACTTTCGGTGAAACATATTGATAAATCCGTCGATCTCCCGTCGGCAGGCTTGATTTTATTCCTGTTAACGTTGTCGCTATCATCAAAAGCGATAACTATTGTTTTTTTATTTCTTACTTAACTGCTCGATGCGAGCGATGGAAAAAATTTACAAGAACGATTTTCCTACACATCGCAACAACAGACTATTAACTTGAGCATTTCGATGAGAGTACTTTACAGTTTTCAGATACTCAAAAATGTTTGCTGAGCATATTGGACGTGCCCCAACCAGGCTAAAACATTGAAACTTTTCTTCTTTCCACTTTTTTGCAAGAAACAAGCAACAAAAACTACCTCAAGGCATCAGAGGGCGGAGAACAGTTTTAGTTAAGACAATTCGATAAAATCAGTAAACAAAAAATACCACAGTGTCTGCTGGCGGATGGTAGCCACCTTCCAACGAAGCCACTCACCTGTAAATCCCAGCCTTGCAGTCTGCTGCATCCAACCAGCTACGGCGACTCTTATTTAGCAAACGTTTACGCCTACGTGGATATTAGCTGTGTTCCCATTTGTGTTTCGGGGCATTCTATTGTTCCCCACGACGCACGCCTAGCAGTATCTTGCCCTCATAACTTGGCCACTTGGAATACTGCTCCAAGAGCCAGCTGTGAAGTCAGCTGCATCATGAATAGCGTCAAAACTATCGAAGAAGGAATGGTACACTTTTGTTTAGGTCTGGGTGGTTATAACATCCTGAATCGACTAAAGCTATCAGGGACGCCGTATTGAAGTTGTCAGGAAAAAAATTGGGGGGGATTTTGACTGTTCAAAGTACGTAGAGGCGAAAGCGTTTTTCGCGCTACGTTGACTGCCTCTGAGGCACTGATGTCCCATCTGGATGACGTCACACACAATTAATGACTAATTACAAAGTAATAAAAATTATTATTTAATGGCTAATTACTTATTGATCACTAATACTAATTAACTGCTAATTAATGACGCTTATGCTTCGCCTTTAGGAGCGGAACGCGACAGCCGCGCTGCCAGGGTCCACGGAACGCCACCACCCGTTCGGCGCGATCCCTTGCCGCTTGGAAACGCTTCTGAACGGAACGCCTTTTGAGGAAAATAAATGCAGTAATGCTCTGTCGTCTCGGTGGACACCCTCCATCCGTTTGTACAGGAAGGAAGGAAGTGGGAGTGAAAGAAAGAGAAAGTTGGGCCGTAATGAAGAAAATGAAAATTGTATATGAGGAAAGGAAATTACGCAGTAACTGTCTCACATATACCTTGACACCCGTCATCCGTTTCATGACGTCAGCTGCGCTTTTCGATTAGTCACCCCAGGCGCTGGATGTAACACCGGACGGACGGACGGGAGAATGATCCATTAAAGGCTTTCACCTTAATATCGACCACCTGCGGTTCTTTAACGGGCGTTGCCATCGCACAGTGCACGGGCCTCTAATTCCGCCTTCATTGAAATCCGATTGCCTTGTTCGGGAAGGAACCCGCGCCTTTCGGGCCAGCAGTCGAGCGCCATAACCACTGAGCCACCGTGGCGGCGCCTTAAACTTTAAAAAGAGCAGCATATAAGAACTGCGCCAACTACTTGGGTGCAGTCAGCAGAGGCTATGGAGCACTGCTGCCTTTTGTGGTGAGCTGGTGGTGGTGGTGAAAACTTTTAATTACTGAAATAGAGTTTGGGAGCCCAGAGTGGCCCCGCTACATGGTCGGCGTCCTTAATCCGGGACACCGCATGACAAGGCCCCGTCTCTCGCCCGTTTCACCAGAGCCCTTTGGGACTCGAGCGAGGAGCAGTTGAGGAGAGCAGTCTCCCATGCCTCTTTGGAAGGGGTAGGGGAAGGGGGGAAGGTGGGGATTTTTAGTACATGCCAACACCATGTGGAAGATATCACAGGTCTCCCCACAGTGCGGGCATCGCCCATCCGTGTTAGGATCGTAATGCTTTAATATTGCAGGACAGAGTAGAGTACCTGTCTGCAGGCGCCTTTAAGTTCGCTCCTCCGTCTTACTCAGCCCCTTTGCAGGGGCCGGAAAAAGGCGGTGGATGTCGCTATAATGCGTTATAATTTGCCTGAATCGCAGCAGCGGCTGGTTACAACCGAAACTCGACACAGCATTAATCGTTGCTGGTGCTGCGAACGCACGACGTGAAGAATGCTGTACTTGAGGTCAATTTCTGGCGCACTGCAGTAAAGCTAGGCAGCAATGGGAAGGGGCCCGGATTTCGTCCCGAGCAGCGTCAGTGCGACAAGTATGCCGGTCAATAAATAAGGTTTATTTCCCCCACACCCCAGAATGAATAACCAGAGCACCGGTTGCCGACACGGTGCCTGAATTTCTGCTTCCTCCCCTGTCGCCTAATCCTATAATTCTGTGCTGTGGCTTTCACGTTTATTCCCTTGAGCGCCCGATAGAGGTAGAATATTTTGCATAAAAACTTTCATCGCGTAACCATAGGCTTCAGGGCATATGCCGCTATCTAATGGCACAAGCGCTGGCTTCGGTCCTCCAGGCTTCATTGCGGTAGCACAGGAAGCTCTCTGCGAGCAGGTTAGCTCTTCGCAAGGAAGTGCAATCAGACCCTGAATGCATTGCCACTTTGTCGGCGCTCTAGTCGTACTCATGTAGCCTAAAACGTCAACAGAGCTGTCTCACTAGGCATCTCAACCAGACCATGAGGCTGGTTGAGACCGAAACCGAAATGGCATGACGGAAAAATTCGGTTATAAATTATATAGCTCTCGTAGCCAAACCCTATAGGTCATTCATGCATGGTAATGTCTTCCGGAGTATTGTACAGGAGATAAATATGCCACGAAAATTACCTGTCTACACTCTATTAAACGTCTAAGTTGAACAGACCCGGTCATGAAACATGTTGGAAGATGCCTTGTGAACAGTTAAAGAAGTGCCAACGACATCGATACCGCTGATGTTGCCCGCAGTACAATAGAGAAATTCGCATTGCAGCCTTCTTTGAATCATAATTGGCGGGTTGCTTCGAACAAATGTGTTTATTAACACCTCTTTTTGGGGTAGTTGGTGCACACTAGAATTAGAGGAAAAAATAGCGCCAAACCATGCAAACCACAAGAAAGAAACGAGGACAAGACAAGCGCTAACTCACAACTGAAACTTTATTGCAGCCAGGAAGCGTCTTATATAGGGTGAAGTTTCAAGGAGAAAGAAGGGTGACAAGAACGTGGAAGTGAACACAGGCAACCATCTGGGATCGCACAAACAGGCAGGCAGCAAAAAATCGCAAATATAAAAGAAAAGTTACCTGATAGCGGAATCTAGGAAATTGAACTCAGAGGCAAAAAAGAGATAAAGATGGAGTGCTGACACAGATAAGGAAATTTGGCTGTATCTGTGTCAGCACTCCATCTTTATCTCTTTTTGCCTCTGAGTTCAATTTCCTAGATTCCGCTATCAGGTAACTTTTCTTTTATTTTTGTGATTTTTGGCTGCCTGCCTGTTTGTGCGATCCCAGATGGTTGCCTGTGTTCACTTCCACGTTCTTGTCAGCCTTCTTTCTCCTTGAAACTTCACCCTATATAAGACGCTTCCTGGCTGCAATAAAGTTTCAGTTGTGAGTTAGCGCTTGTCTCGTCCTCGTTTCTTTCTTGTGGTTTGCCTGGTTTGGCGCTATTTTTTTCTCTAATACAAATGTGTTTGTGAGCCAAAGGACGTATCTCAAAAAAAAAGAGAATAAAATTTTCCATTTTCTTCACCTCGCATTTAAATTGCCCTTATTTCTTAAAAAGCTGACTCCTGAGTGGAAGGAAAAGTTTTCTCTCGTTCCTTTCCATTTGACACTGGAGAGGCAAAACTCTTTCAACATCAAAGTGAGAACCGTGGAAACATCTCTACGTGATAGCTTGCGCATTTTAGGAGCCTCAAGAATAGAATATTTGGAGAGGATCGTATGCACTGTCGTACACACAATTCAGATCTTGAAAGGGGCTAAACAAAATTCGCCAAATTGTATAAGCAGCCTTCGCACTTTAGTCCATGCTTAACAGAAGGCATTAAGCACAGGAAGGAATTTTTACAACGGAACTTTTTCATCATTTTCATCATTTTTCATCAAGGCAAGTATTTCTATGGGTTATGTCGACATGCACCTAGGTCTATGGACTACCTCACGCATTCGCTGTTGCATGCTCTTGAAAATCATTTACAATTTTTTTAGCTTTGTTGGAGCCTTCTGGCTGTACTTTTAGTAAATATGCTCCTAATATGCCCATTGGCACCGCCCAACTATAATTTCTGCACCTAACGTGTCCCACATTCACACCATCGATGAATACCCACACTCACACGATCAATGGGGTTTCGTGGTTAGTGCGAAAGGTATTTGAACACAGAAACCACCCTGAAAGCAGTGAGAGAAAAGTAAAAAATAATAATTAAAGTGCATGGTTTTACTATATAGGACAGTCTAAAAAAGCCATGACAGATCTTTGTTTCGCCATCGTCGCTTTATTGTTTCGTTTTTTCACAGAAATTGGGGAGTTTCCTGAACCATTTTCCCGAGTGTTGACGAAAGGAACAAGCATCTTAAACACGAAAATAAATTACTGCTGCACCCTCCGATGCACGTCAGGCCTTAGGATTGTGTACCGATCCCATAAATAGAATCAAGTTGTCCGGGTTTCTCTTGATTATAAACAAGAAAGGATGATCTACGACAAAGTTTATAGGTTCTTCTGGGATATGACGAGAACTTGTAGCAACGACTACACCCGTTGCGGCCGCGGCCACCGTCCTGTACTCGTCGACCTCAACTACCGCCTCGTGGATAATGGAGGAAACCGGAGGACTCTGCTTTTCGAACATACCCGAGAGGTCTACACTCCTCGCGTCGAAAAGCTGTTTGACACCCAGAGCTCTAAGGACATTGGTCATGTGCGTTTTTCTCTGAACCTTGAACTTAGGAAGTGAGAGCCGAACTTCGTGGTCTGCTTTGAGGCTATCGAGCAGCGAACGGAGATCATGTTCCGTTAGTCGCTCTTCCAGAGAGGTCAACCCGTCAACTTTCTTCGGAAGGACGATCACCATAGAGTACTTGTGTCCCTCGTATGGCATCTCCAGGACCCTGCAATTCAACTCCCCGAAATCGCTGACCGTGTATCTATATTCCTGGTACAGCATCTGAACCTTCACAGTGCTCTTAGAGTCGAGATGGAAATCTTTGGAGCTTGTATCTTTCGGATGGAATTCAGAGTCCCAAGGAGCTTCGAAGTACATGGCGTTGACCAAGATAAACTTGCTCACTTCACTGACACTTCCTGGGTCGAGAATATTCTTAATTTTAGATTTGGTTATCTTCGAAACCCACTCATTGACTTCTTTTCTGATGGCATCGGGGTTTCGCGTGAAGTCCACCGGCAGTATGCTGGCTCTGTAGAATTGCTTCAGGTGCGTCGCGTACTCTTTCAGGAGAGGGTACTGGCGTGCACTGTAGAGTCTGTTGGCTATGCGAATAACGATGTCACGGGTTGAGAGGCTACACAGCGCTTCAGAAAATCTTCGTATATTCTCACCCCTTTCATGCCCGCCTCGGAGGAGATTCGACAGTTCGTCGCCGGTTCGGCCACCGGCGCCTGAGAGAAGCATCGAAAGCACAACGGAGATGCTGAACGGCGAAAAGAAGATGTTTTCGTTCGGATTATCGTGCGCTAAATGTATGTACATTTCCAAGGAAGCATTGAGCAGGTAGAATCCGAGTGCATGTTCCACCATGACTTGTGTCGTTCTGAAAACGAATAGAATTCATAGTTTAGAAGATGCAAGTTTTGAAGTCCCCACTTTATGGTGTGTGTTGGCGAAGGAGATTCCAACACTGATTCCGCTTTGCCATGCTACTCTGTTTGTCATCCATTCTGCCCTGTGCCAACGTATGCAACCAAAGTATATAATCTGTGGTCATGCTTACCATCTCGTCAGTACTGTCTACCTCAGCCACTAGACCGAACGACAGAGGCGTGTCATTTAGTCACATTGATAAATCGTGGAATTATATGAAGCTTTAAAATAGCAATACAAATTCGCAATTTTAATTATATGTTGCTGAAAACTCTGTCAGGAATTCTTATACTGGGCGATCAAAACTGAGCCTTACATATTTGACAAAAAATTGCCGACGATTACGTTACTTCCTAATGCGACATTTGAGCGCAGCACATCAACTGTTTCAGCTTTTCGATAGATTGAGGCAAAGAATTCGAGAAAGACGTGTGTCTTGTTATTTTCAGTCATATTCCTTCCTCAAGAAACACTCCGCTAACAGTTCTTGATTGTCACGAAGGAAGCTTTGCGGTCGGAGAAATAGATATGCTCGACTTGCTGCCCTGCGGCGACTCGCATTGGGAGAATGCAAAAACATTGATGCCCCCTTCATACTCGTCGCCTGTCGCCTGTCGTCGCCTCCTCTTATCTCTTTTGACTGTTTGCCTTTCTTTTCACTTGTTCCAATTTTATTTTATCTTTATTTTTCCAATTTTATTTTATTTCAATTCACTGCACAGTACCCGTCTTTATTTGAAAAAAAAGCAAAATCAATTTGACTTGCGATGAACTGTATTAAACTTATGACTGCTGCTGCCAGAGGTATATTTAGTTTATTTTTAAAAAAAAATTGGCGGAGGCTTAGCTTGGTTAAGCCCGGTAAGTTGCGAAATCAATTGCCATGGCTGAGCCTGGTTTGGCTGGTGGTGTGTCTTGTAGTGCTCTTAGTAAAGCTTATGTTTATGAAAGTTTTGCCCATTTGTTTTACATGGCATTATACTCACCACACGAGGGCCCCCACGTGCTGGGAGATTTATGCGTGCCTCGGTCGCCGAAACGAGCGGCTGACGCTAACGGATGATTGTCTCGAAGCTCCGAGCTACGCGGCCAAAGCAGGCATCCGAGGTTGCGGATAACTGCTGGAAGGACGGACGGACGGACGGACGGACGGACGGACGGACGGACGGACGGACGGACGGACGGACGGACGGACGGATGGATGGATGGATGGACGGATGGATGGATGGATGGATGGATGGATGGATGGATGGATGGATGGATGGATGGATGGATGGATGGATGGACGGACGGACGGACGGACGGACGGACGGACGGACGGACGGACGGACGGACGGACGGACGGACGGACGGATGGATGGATGGATAGGAGCGCCCCCTTTGAAACGGGGTGGTGGCAATTGCCACCATGCTCAGCTTTTCGTTCTTAATTTTCTTTTTATTTTTTTATATTTTGTTCCTTTTATATTTTAATTGCTTATTTTTTTGTTTTACTTGTTTTATTCTTTTTTATTCGCGGCCGCGGTCTCGCAGCTGCCGCGCGGCGCGGAGTGGATCCGCTGGGACAGCAGCGGTGATTTGAGTTGGGCCCCAGTTTTCTCTCCGTCTGGCGTGACGTCACAACTAAGGTCAAGCTAAAGGTCAAACGTGGATCCTCCGGGACGACGCTGAAGACTCAAAACCGAGCGCAGCATTGCTTTCGAAATAAAAGTAAAGTGAGGAAAATTTAGTTTTACTCTATTTAAACCTTTTGATTTGGGTAAAACAACGTCCTTCCTCTCATAGACCCCTAATTTCCTCCTTTTATCTGGTATTAAAAATTTTTCCGGAAAAGTGGCCTCATCATACCCAACAATTCTGAACAAAACTATTTTATTCCGAAGCAATACTACTCCCAAGAACGGAATTTCGCGTAGCGGCGGCCACTTGGCGCGTTTGACCTTTAGAATGACCCCTGACGTCATGCCATGCCAGTGACGTCATAGCGTGACGTCATAATAGGAGCGAGAGACTGGCTACCAAGTCGGCTGGTCGGGTAACGGCGGCCGCTCGCAACGGCGTGCCGCACTCCTCCCTTTAGAGGCGCTAGTGACGTTTTAGCGTGACGTCATACCAGAAGCGAGAGACGGGCTACCAACTCGGCTCGTCGGGTAACGGCGGCCGCTTGGCACGGCGCGCGTATTGCTTTCGAAACCTACCAGGCTTAACCAAAGCTAAGCCAATTAACTTGATCATTTCGATGAGGGCACTTGATAGTTTTCAGATATTAAAAATTTTTTTTGAGAATATTGGACATAACTCCAAGCAGGCTAAAACACTGAAACTTTTCTCCTTTGCACTTTTTTTGCGAGAAACCAGCAACAAAAACTTCCTCAAGGCATCAAAGGGCGGAGAACACAATTTTCGTTGAGACGATTCGATAAATTGAGTAAATAAAAATACCACAGTGTCTGCTAGCGGATGGTAGCCACCTTCCAACGAAGCCACCCACCTGTAAATCCCAGCCTTGAAGTCTGCTGCATCCAACCAGCAACGGCGACTCTTATATAGCAAACGTTTACGCCTACAAGGATTTTAGCTGGGTTCCTATTTGTGTTTAGGGGCATTCTATTGTTCCCCGCGACGCACGCCTCGCAGTATCTTGCGCTCATAACTTGGCCACCCGGAATACTGCTCCAAGAGCCAGCTGTGAAGTCAGCTGCATCATGAAAAGTGTCTATGCGATTGAAGAAGAAATTGTATACTTTTGTTTAGGTTAATGCGGTTATAACATCCTGAAGCGACTTAGGCTATCAGGGACTCCGTATTTGAAACGCTCCGGAAAAAATTAAGCGTGCACTTTGACTGTCGAAAATGCGTAGAGGCGAAAGCGTTTTCCGCACCACTTTGACTGCGTGTGGCACTGGTGACGTGACCCCTGGATGACGTCACACATAATTAACGACTAGCCGCCGCGGTTGCTCAGTGGTTATGGTGCTCGGCTGCTGACCCGAAAGACGCGGGTTCGATCAGGCCGCGGCAGCTGAATTTCTTTGGAGGAGAATTTCTAGAGGTCCGTGTACTGTGCTATGTCAGTGCGTGTTAAAGAACCCCCGGTGGCCGAAATTTCCGATGCCCTACACTACGGCGTCTCTCATAGCCTGAGTCGCTGTGGAACGTTAAACCCCATAAACCAAAACAAACCAAATTGCTTGGTAACGAAAAATTACTAATAGTTGACTAATTACCGAATACATACTAAGTACTAATTAAGTCCTAATTAATGACGATTAAGCGTCGCCTTTAGGACTGGAAAGTGACAGCGTGTTGTAGCGCTGCCAGGAATTCCACGGAACGCCAACACGCGCTCGGCACGATGCCTTGCCGCTTGGAAACTGCTTTGAACACAACGCTTTTGGAGGAAAGGAAATGACACAGTAATTCTGAAGGGTGGCGGATCGGGCTAGTTGGTGCAGATTTGACATTTTTCAAGCGCTATGACAACGAGGACGATGAGGGAACAGACAAGGACGAGCGCTCGTCCTTGTCTGTTCCCTCATCGTCCTCGTTGTCTTAGCGCTTGAAAAATGACAGTAATTCTCTGTCATCTCGGTGGACACCCGAACCGCACCGCAGATGTAGGGAGGAAGTGGGAGTGAAAGAAGAAACAGAAAGTGGGGCCGTATTGAAGAAAATAAAATTGTATTTGAGGAAAGGAAATTACACAGTAACTGCTCACATATCTCGGTGGACAACCGTCATTCGTTTGATGACGTCAGCCGCGATCGTCGATGAGTCACCCCAGGTGCTGGATATGACGCCGACGGACGGACGGGAGAATGAGCCAATAAAGCCGTTCGCCTTAATATCGACCACATCGGGTTCCTTAACGGGCGCTGACATGGCCCATTGCACGGGCCTCTAGAATTTCGCCTCCATCGAAATCCGATTTTCTTGGTCGGGATAGAACCCGCGCCTTTCGGGTCAGCAGTCGAGCCCCATAACCACTGAACCACCGTGGCGGCGCGGTAAACTTTACGGAAAGCAGCATTTAAGAAATACCGTATAGACTCGTATACTGGCCACATTCATGTAACGGCCGTGCCCTTAACATTTAAACAAAAATCGCCAAAAGATATTTTTAGAAATTACCCGAGTAAAAGCCGCACGAAGAATTTCAGCAAGTGTGGCGGTGTCCTATACTGTGCGGTGCAAGAAATCCAGAACGTTTTGGGGTTACTGCCGCCACGTGGGGCGCAAAAATCCAGCGCTGCGCACGTCGGGAACAGCCAAGAATAGTGAAAGCCACTTCCAGCCACAGCCGTCTGCTCGCACATCTCGGTTTACTATATTTACCTCGCTCGCCCAAAGCGTACCACGTGCAGTCTCGAAATCGGAACGCATCGCTGCCCTGATTTTCCGCGGTTTCGTTGGAGACCATGGAAAAAAAGTTTCAAGTTGGCAGCATATCAAACAAGCTGGAGGTCATGGACGATGACCTCGTCTGGAACAACGACAAGCCTGAGGTCCCGACGAGTTCGGCGGAGGAGGACGAGAAGTGTTTTGGTAATAATAAAGTCAGGTACCACCGTAAATATTTATTTGGTTCTCTTTTTCTCCGTGTAATGACCGCACCCCCGATTTTCACTCCAGACCTCGAAAAAAAAAAAACGTGCGGCCATTACGCGAGTTTATACGGTACTTGGTAACATTCAGCAGAGGCTACGGAGAACTCCTGCCCTTTCGGGTGAGCTGGTTTCAACCGAAACTCGACGCAGCATTACTCGTTGCTGGTGTTGCGAACGCACGACACGAAGAGTGCTGTACTTGCGGTCAATTTCTCACGCACTGTAGTGAAGCTAGGCAGGAATGGAAAGGGGACCGGATTTCGTCCCGAGCAGCGTCAGTGCGACACGTACGCCGGTCAGTAAAAAAGGTTTATTTCCCCCACCCCCCTAAAATGAATGACCAGAGCATCGGTTGCCGATACGATGCCTTAATGGCTGCTTCCTCCCCTATCGCCTAATCCTATAATTCTGAGTTGTGGCTTTCATGTTCATTCCATTGAGCGCCCGAGAGAGGTAGAATATTTTGAGTAAAAGCTTTCATCTCGTAACCATAGCCTTCAGGGCATATGCCGCTATCTAATGGCACAAACGCTGGCTTCGGTCCTCCAGGCTTCATTGCGGTGGCACAGGAAGATCTATGCGAGCAGGCTAGCGCTTTGCGAGCAAGTGCAATGAGAGACCCTGAATGCATTGCCATTTTGTCGGCTTTGTAGTCATACTCATGTAGCCTAAAACGTCGACAGAGCTGTCTCACTAGGTATCTCAACCAGACCATGAGGCTAGGTATGGAGGAGTTGACAGACAATTGTTATTTTTTGTTAACTGGTGAATACACAATAAATTCTAACAAATCAAACACCGAACATCCAAGCTCTGCTTTTCGTTTTCGTTGTATAATTTTTTAGAGACGTACTCTCAAGGTTTTGTTGTATGGATATGAGTTATTTAAGGGGCCGAGGTGACATACGTAACATAAGGAACGACGTATTGCAAAGCTCTTGCACAAGACGGAACCTGCGCATGAGCTACCTATGGCATAAAGACTGCCTGAACTGAGGCTCTCTTTAAACTGCTGAGCATACAAGGAAACGGAAGACAGGAGCTGCTTATAATATACGTGAAAGAAGCCAGCAGTAACCGAAACCAAGAAGCGTAGGGGATAACCTTTTTTTTCTGAGTAACTCGAGCTCGTCAGTTTACTTGCATTGTTCATTACCCTTCGTTCCAAACAAGAAAATTTCTTTAATATAGGAGTTTTCTTCGAAGAAGTCAAGGTTAAAGCTCTAGGCTATCCCATCTGAAGCTTTCTTAAGCGTATATACAGCCTCGCTGAATATTACTTGGCGTGAAAGCAATACATGCAAATATCATATCAGCTGCGCGGTTTTGCCCACCTGCTGTATCCATCCTTCCCGCCTTCGTCCCTTCTGAGCAAGCGACACAGCGCCTGAGCTGCAGTTATCTTGCTTAGTACGAGATAAAGCGAATAATATGTCGCTTTGAGTTTGCCAACAATGAGAAACCTGCGCTACACGAAGGCTTTTTAGCGTGGCCATTTTCTGTCTAGCGCAGTATGGAACACTGAAGAATATCTCTCGTACTTTCGAAATCACGTCCTTACCACAGCTCAAATTCTAATAGACGCACTCAGAGACATTCTCGCTGGTTTGGAGTTTTTAGGAAATGATAAAAATTCATCAAAGGTACCTAAAAAGCTCAATGAGCGTACGCTTTCACCTTTTTTTTTTGGAAAGGAGTAAGGACACGTAACATTTGTACGTGTGTTTTTTCCTTTGTAATAATAGGTAACGTATTATTATAAAGATTTACCAGACGGTATTCGGAATTCTCCTACGACTACTAAGTAATTTATCATCAATTTTTTTTTTCTCGGCCAGTTGCAGTTTCGGTTTCAACAGCCGAACGATGGCTGTGACATCAAAGAGAGGTTACAGGTGACGTAAGGAATGAAAAACCGCAATATCATCGGTGCTTCTACATTTGCTGTCATTCCGGCTCTTAAGGAAGGCTGGCTTCACCCTTGTAATATACAATTATGAAGCCGCGATTATATCGCAGGTCTTCTCACGTAACCTATCTTTGACTTCACAGCCATCGTTAGTCTGTTGAAACCGAAACCCAAATGGCGTGAGAGAAAAATTCGATTATAAATTATTTATCGGTCGTAGGCAAATACCACATGTGATTCATGCGTGGTAATGTCTTGTGGATTATTGTACAGGAGAAAACATCCCACGGAAATTAGCTGTCTACACTCTATTAAACGTCTCCGTTGAACAGACCCGGTCATGAATCATGTTGGAAGATGCCTTGTACACAGTTGAAGGAGTGCCAATGACAGCGATACCGCTGATGTCTCCCGCGTACAATAGAGAAATTCTCATTGCAGCCTTCTTTGAATCATAAGCGGTGGGATGCTTCGCACAAATGTGTTTGTGAGCCAGACGATAAAAGAACGTCTCAAAAATAGAGAACAAAATTTAACATTTTCTTGATCGCGCAGTAATGTTGTCCTTATTTCTTAAAAACCTGACTCCCGAGTGGAAGGAAAATTTTTTTTCTCGTTCCACTCCATTTGATATTGGAGGGGCAAAAGTATTTCAACATCAAAATGGGAACAGTGGAAACAGTTCTACGTGATAGCTTACGCATTTTAGGAGCCTCATGAATAGAATATTGCGTGAGGATCGTATGTACTGTCGCATACCCAATAAAGATCTTAAAAGGCGCTAAACTAAATTGGCTAAATTATATATGCAGCCTTCGCACCCTCGTCCATGCCGAAGAGAAGGGATTAAGCACAGGAAGGAATTTTTTCATTAAAAGTTTTTCATGATTTTCATCATTTTTCATCAAGGCAAGTGTTTCTGTGCATTATGTCGACATGCACCTCGGCCTATGTACAGGCGCGGACATAAGTAAACGGAGCACACTATTCCGTTGATAGTGCAATCACGCTTTCTCCATTGGTAATGAAGAAGCGTTGTTTGTCTACAGGAACGCCCACGAGCCTCCGCTATCAGCATGCACGTGCCACTGCAGGAAACTTGAATTAGGTGACGCGTGAAAAATATTCGAAAACAGTTGCGTGCTCAGTGAACTTTTGTCCGCGCCTGTGCTTCTTCAGGCATTCGCAGTTGCGCTTCTGAAAATGATGTACATTGTTTTGAGCTTTGTTGCAGCCTTCTGGCTGTACTTTTCGTAAATATGCTTCTAATATGCATATTGACACCGCCCAACTATAATTTCTGCGCCTTACGTGTCCCACACTAGCTCGATTGATGAATAGTAAGGGTTTTCGTGTTTAGTATGGAAGGTATTTGCAGATATCTGAAGCCACCCTGAAAGCAATCACGTAAACATAAAAAAAATTTGAGAAATCACATCCTTTTACAATATATGGCAGTTTAAAAACTGCCATGATAAATCTTGGCTTCGTCATCGTATCTTTATTGTTGCATTTTTTTCACAGATATTATGGCGTTTGCTGTGCCATTCCCGAGTGTTGAAGACAAGAACAATATTCTTAAAGAGGAAGCGGTAAACTACTACTGGACTCTCCGATGCACGTCAGGCCTTAGGATTATGTACTGATCCCATAAATAGAATCAAGTTGTCCCGGTTGCTCTTGATGATAAACAAGAAAGGATGATCTACGACAAAGTTTATAATTTCTTCTGGGCGACCAGGAGCACCTCCCCCCCCGCCTGATCCCGTTGCGGCCGCGGCCACCGTGTGGTACTCGTTGACCTCAACTACCGCCTCGTGGATGAAGAAGGAAACCGGAGGACTCTGCTCTTCGAACATCCCCGACAGGTCTACACTCTCCGCGTCGAAAAGCTGTTTGACACCCAGAGCTCCAAGGACATTGGTCATGTCCGTTTTTCTCTGAACCTTGAACTTGGGAAGAGAGAGCTCAACTTTGTGGTCTTTTTTCAGGCTGTCGAACAGCGAACGCAGATCATGTTCCGTTAGTCGCTCTTCCAGAGGTGTCAACCCGTCAACTTCATTCGGAAGGACGATCACCATAGAGTATTCGTATCCCTCGTATGGCATCTCCAGGGCCCTGCAATTCCACTCCTCGAAATCGCTGACCGTGTATCTATTTTCCTGGTGCATCATCTCAACCTTCACAGTGTTCTTAGAGTCGAGATGGAAATCTTCAGGGCTTGTAGCTTCCAGATTGAATTTAGAGTCCCAATTAGCTTCGAAGTACATGGCGTTGACCAGGATAAACTTGGTTTCTTCACTGACACTTCCTGGGCCGAGAAGATTCTGGATTTTAGAGTGGGTTTTCTGCGAAATCCACTCATTTACTTCGTCTCTGACGGCATCGGGGTTGCGCTCGAAGTCCACCGACAGTATGCTGGCTCTGTAGAAGTCCTCCAGCAGAGTCTTGTAGTCTTCCCGAAGAGGGTACTGACGTGCACTGTAGAGTCTGTTGGCTATTCGAAAGATGACGCTCGGGGTTGAGAGGCTACAGAGGGCTTGAGAGAACCTCCGTATATTGTCCTTCCCTTCGGGCCCGGCTCGGAGGAGATTGGATAGCTCGTCGGCGGTGTTGCCGCCGGCACCTGAGAGAAGCATCGAAAGCACGGCGGAGATGCTAAACGGCGAATAGACGACGTTTTCGTTCGGATTATCGTACGCTAAATGTATGTACATTTCCAACGAAACGTTAAATAGGTAGAATGCGAGTCCATTTCCGTCCATGACTTGTGTCGTTCTGCAACGAATAAAATTCATAGTTTGAAGTTTGAAGTTTATTTATATTTCAGTAAGAAATGAGGGACCCGAGACAAAAAGTGAACGTTAATTCACTTGAAGGCGCTCGGGCCCCATTACATGGCAAGACAGTGAGGTGTCGGTAGTAACAGTTGTACGAGTACATTTACAGACATTGTAGCTTTTACTACACATAGTTCAGTTTTTGTCTGTGTGTTAAAGGCAAAGGCACAATGTGAAGGATAAACATGATCAGCAAATAACAGCAATTGTGAATAGTAGCAAACCCAAAAAATGCAAAAACCACATAGGAAAAACACACTGCAGGAAACCAGAAAAAATTACATTTGTGAGAGAAAGAATGAATGTATTGTTTTCTTATTAACATTTTCAATATAGCATTACTTTGACGAAAATAGTTTAACAGAGTGGGGAGAGTATGTGCGACCATTTGCTGGCCAAACGTCGTTCGTACGAACGGTACCGTCCAGTTATGAGCAGAGCGCGAAGGATATGTTCGTGTAAGTGTTGTTAAACTGGCGATCGACAGCATTGCACTCTCAGAGGTAGTTATGTGCTGTTTGTAGCGAACTGCTAAGTTATACGAGTAGAGATAGTGTACCGACATTACTTTAAAATTCTTAAAAAGCGGCGCGGTATGAGTGTAGTAGTCTTTTCCAGCTATATGGCGAATAGCCTTTTTTTGTAGTGTATATATTTGATTTAAATTTGTTTGTGTAGTTGTACCACATACAAGGAAAAAATAATTTATTTGAGACAAGAACAACGAGTTATAGATATGTTGCTTAATTTCCGGCTGTAGGAATAAATGGAGTTTTGCTAAAATACCTACTTTTTTTGCCAGGCGTGAAATTATTTCATTTATATGTCTATCCCAGAACGTATTTTTTTCGACATAAACGCCTAGGGTTTTCATTTCATCAACAACTTCGATAGGAGCGTGGCCAAAAATTAGGTTATAATTTGAGGGCATGATAGGCATTGGAGACTGCCTGGTGGAAAAAAGCACGGCTTTTGTTTTGGTTACATTTCTCTCCGGTGAATTCAATATGCTCCAAGCGTTTAAATTATCCAATGATTGACTTATGTTATTTGCAAGCTGGCTGTGATCATTGTTTCGAAATAAAAGTGTTGTGTCATCAGCGTATATTATATATGCTGGCCTTGCACTAATGTTTACAATGTCATTTACATAAAACTTAAACAATAGGGGCCCTAGGATGCTTCCTTGAGGCACACCTGTAGTAACACGCTGAGAAGAAGAAAGATTTTCGCCTATTACAACTCTTTGTCTGCGATGCTCCAGGTACGTACGTATTAACTGTAAGGGTGACTTGAATTCCATATGTTTCTAACTTTTTTAGTAGAGTGGGATGATTTAAACGGTCGAATGCTTTGGAGTAGTCAATGTATACACCAGCGACCATCTCTTTGCTTTCAAAGCCTTTCAGGATAAATTATTTCTGTGCCAGGAAGGCCAGTTCAGAGGATCGGCCTCTACGAAAACTGTTTTGTGCGGAATTAATTAGATTACATTTTTCTGCAAATTTAATTATTCTAGATTGCATTAATTTTTCTTAGGCCTTAGAAAAAACAGGTAGTTTAGATATCGGACGGTAGTTCGACAAGTTGTTTTTATCCCCCCTCCTTGTACAGAACGACTGCTTTTGATGCCTGCATTTTCTGAGCAAACTTTCTTGTGGAAAGAACCAAATTATATATAAATGAAAGAGGTGGTAAGATTAGATCTAAAACATATTTCACCGGCTTAATTTGTATATCATTGATATCACGAACCGTGTTATTGTTCAAAGAAATTAATGCTGTATGAATCTCAGTCTCATTTGTGGGACTCAAGTAGAAACTCTCACGGTTCCTATTGATTCCATTTGTAGCCTCAGGATGATATGAACTCGAAACTGAACTTACAAAATGGTTATTGAAAGCCTCCGCCAACTCAATGCCAGAAACCAGGGAGTTGATTATTGTTAATTCGCGAACGCTATGATCTGTAAATGAACGGTTTAAGATTTTATTTATGTTTTTCCAGAGAACATCCGGTTTAGAGTTGCACTCTGGCTTAAAAAGGTCGTAAAGGTACTCTCGCTTCTTATTCCGTATAAAAGCATTGGGTTTGTTTCTATGGCGTTTAAATATCTCCCAGTCACTTGTGTCTCTTGTAGTTATGAGCTTCTTGAACAATTTATCTTTCCTTCATGTCAGTTTAAGGCATTCTTTGATATCCAAGGTTTCTGAGATCTTGTTGGTTTTTGCTTAGGGACTGAAATATATGATACGAGATAGGCTTTTGGAAATAGAGACAAGAAATTATTATACGCTTCATCAGACGTTTCTCAGATAAATTACATCCCAGTTTGTTCCTAGGAGCATAGTTCGAAATTTTTGTAATGTGCTATTGTTTATTTTCTGTATTTTTGGGATAACGGCTGGCTTCTCCAGCCTGTCTTTAAGTGTCATTCGACTAAATAGGAAAATTGGCATGTGGTCACTGATATGTGAGGCAAGAACACCGGAGGTAGTATTTTGTATAGCTTCATCGGTTATAAATAGATCTACCAGTGTGTTGCTGTTTGGTGTCACGCGTGTAGCCGTTTCAATTAGATTGTTAAATCCATGCGAGTCAAGGAGTGTTTCAAATTATGCTGTAATGTAGATGGAGTTAGCATGTCAATATTGAGATCACCTGCGAGGATAAGAACGAGCTTATTTTCATTTACATAATTAAGTATCCTATCAATAAGACAGAGAAAACTAGAGAAGTCACCCTCAGGGGGACGATACATTACTACAAGCAGATATTTTTTACATGTTACAGCAAGACACTCAGTACTCAACGCAATAAAAGAAGATGCAAGTTTCGAAGTCCCCACTTGATAGTGTGTTTGGTGCAGGAGTTTCCAACACAAACCCCGCTTTGCAATGCTATTCTGTAGGACATCCATTCTGCCCTGTGCCTACATATGCAGCCAAAGTATATAATCTGTGGCCATGCTTACCAATTCGTCAGTGCTGTCTACCTAAGCCACTATACCGAACGCCAGAGCAGTGTCATGTATTCACATTAATAAATCAAATCAACTTTACGCAGCCTTTTTTGTCCTGAAGAACAGAAAAAAATATGCTTTGATTTGATTTGATTTGATTTGATTTGATTTGATATTTGAGTGCAGCTCATCAGCTGTTTCAGCTTTTCGATAGACTGAGTCAAATAATTCGAGCAAGGCATGTATGTACAATTACACACAACTTGTAATTTTTTACACACATTTCTTCTTCAAAAAGCACCCCAGTAAGAGTTCTTGATTCTCATGAAGGAAGCTTTGCGGGCGGAGAATTAGATGGGTATATGCTCGACTTGCTGCACAAATGCCTGGTTCTCAAAGACGAGGTCTATGCAAGTATTTCGCGAGGTTCTCACGAAGTACTTCCATCGGATGCCGCACTAATGGCTCGAAAGAACTGGCAGAAAATAAACTACTTATGTAGGCAGGCGGGTCCCTGTGGAGAATGGCGGCCGCTATGCATTTCGGCTCGGGTGGTACACCTGTCGAGCTCCACGCAACCTTTCCGGAGCTCTGGCTGCCGCCGCACAGGGGTGGCATTGGAGGGGGAGCGAAGAGAGCAATTAAGTTATCCGTAGGTCGCGGGAGGCAGCGCGTGGGCGCATAGGGACGTTGCGCGGCGGATAGCAGCGACTGACCGATGCCGCTGACACTGCTAGCGAGTCAGGTAAACGCGGCTCTGCGTTGCGGCTTGTAATTCACGAGCCGTGATCCACTGATGACGAACCGGCGCTTCGGCAACCGAAGAATACGAGGTCTGTTGGAAAAGTATCCGACCTTTTGCCGAAGAAAAAAAACTGGCACAACTGGAGCGTTGGAAACCTAATCACCTTCAAAGTAGTCTCCTTGGGACTCCACATACTTCTCCCAGTGGTCCTGCCATAGTTGGAAGTATTCCGAAAAGGCCCCTTTCGGAATGGAGTTTAGCTCAGGTGTCGTTGCAGCCATAATGTCCTCTCTTGTCTGAAATCGCGCTCCTTTCAATGGCCTCTTGATTTTGGGAAACAGCCAGAAGTCGCGGGAGGCCACATCAGGAGAGTAAGGAGTCTGTTGAACTACAGCAGTCTGGATTTTCGCGAAAAAAGTGTGAATTTAATGCGAGGAATGTGTAGGAGCATTGTCATGATGGATGCGCCAATTTCCTGTTGACCTCAACTTCAGCCTCTTGTGCCGCACAGCACCACGCAGGCGACGGAGGACATCCGTGTAGTATTCTTTTGGTCAATGTTTACTTTGTGGGGTGCGTACACGTAGTGTGCCACACAGAGGGAGTCAAAGAAAGCAGTCAGCACCACTTTGACATTGCTGCGCACTTGGCGGGCCTTCTTCGGTCTTGGTGACGTGGAATTCTGCCATTGTGACGACTGAGATTTGGTTTCCGGGTCGTACCTGTACACCCAAGACTCGTCACCAGCGATAATGGTGTTGATGTAGTCAGGGTCACTGTTTGTGGAATCCAACATATCCTGTGAGACTGTAACACGAAGCTGCTTTTGCTCCACCGTGAGCAGCTTCGGCGCGAATTTCGCCGCATCTTTCTCCATGGCCAAATTTTCGGTGATAATGGATTGTTCAGAAAAATTGGTGATGTCCACCTCTTCCACAATTTCTCGGATAGTCACACGATGGTCCCGCGTCACCAAAGCGTTCACTTCGGCAATGACCTGGTCATTTGGGCATGTTGATGGCCGACCGGAGCGTGGCTCTCTCTGCAACGATGTGCGGCCGTCTTTAAACCAATTGTACCACTGCTTAATCAGTGTGCTGCTCATAGCATTGTCACCGAAAGCTGTCTGAATATTCCGAATGGTTCCCACTTGGCTGTCGCCTAGTTTCTGGCAAAATTTGATGCAGTAGCGCTGCTCTTGTCGCTCCGCCATTTTCCTTGGAATAAAAAACCGACGAGAGCACTGCGCACTGCCTCACTCAAACGCTGCTTCCCAGCGACTGCCGCTATCGGCAGGCGGGAAAAAATTCGTGCATGCGCACGAGGGTTCAAGGTCGGCTGCTGTAAGCGCGCTTGTTTCATATCCATCAGGTGTTCGTAAAAAAAAAATAAAGTCAGATACTTTTCTAACAGACCTCGTACAGCGCGCTATGGCAGCGGTCGCCACAAGAGAGGAAGACGGTGGTGGTGGGGGGCTTACACCCATTGGCGAACGGCGGCAGCTATGCGCTTCGGCTTGGGCAAGCGGACGAGCGGGAGATGGAGCCCTTCAGATGGAGACTTCCGGAGCACTTCAATACGGCGTCCCTCATGGCCTGAGTCGCTTTGGGACGTTAAACCCCAATAAACCGAACTAAACCAAGCTATACGAGATTCGTTTCGAGACACGCGTTCTCTCGAAGCATTCAACCACATGGAGTAGTTTTTAAATGAGACTGTTTGTATATTGCTAACATTGACATGGATGGCAGCTGAAGCGCTGGAAGTGTCAGTTAAATTGCTTAGTTAATTAGTTGCCTGACGACGAAAGTTATCATTTTATCTCTCCCAGGTCACATAACTGATGTATAGAGGTTGATTTCGCGTGCCTCTGGTCGCCTAACTTTAACAAATCTGCAAACCTTATTTAGTCCACAGAGTATGTTGCCAGCAGCAAAGAGCTAACCGTGAAGTTCTCGCTCCAGCGTCATAGGTTTGAGGGAAAAAAAGAACACATTGAATAGTTATGTAGGTTACCAGCACTGGAAATTGCTTTGTATGACGGCATGTGTCATTTCCAAAATGGTAACAGAGGTACGCCAGATGTTCTAAAGCGCGTTAGCATCAAACCAGGTCCGTTAACACACAAACCTTGTTTAACAGGCAACCAGGAGCGAATTTGGAAATCTCTTTATTGGTGTAGTGATGACACAAAAAACGAACAAAAAAACATTCTGTGATGTTAGCAAAATCAAGAAAAAGCAAGACTAAGGAGGAGCTGGGCTACATATCTGGTAGATTTTATGCGTCAGGAAATTTGGTCCATTGGATTTATGGCTATTCTCAATCTCTTTTCTCGTTTTGCTCGAAACTCAATATTTTCCATTCCTCCTTACGCGAGCAATCCAAGCTTTATCTGAGTAAAACATTTTTCAGTGAAACATTGTACACTCATTTATGAACCCTATAGCTGTGCAGTGCACCACAAAAAACAAAATCGTGCCATTTTGTTTTTTCATGCACATTTTTTTGTCTCGAAAGGTGAATATACGAAAACCACTTTTTTGTCATTCCCCTATTATACAATGACTATTTGTGGTATCATATTTGTTTCGATCCATTGCACAGTACCTGTCTTTATGGGCAAAACCGCAAAATCAATTTGACTTGAGATGAACTGTATTGAAGTTAAGACTGCTGGTGTTAGATGTAAATTAAGTTCATTTTCAAAAGAGAAAGTAAAATAAATATCGTATTCTTCTGTTTTAACAATTTGATTTGGTAAAACAACGTCCTTCTTAAGACAGACCCCTAATTTTCTGCTTTTATTTGGTATTACATATTTTTCCGGAAAAGTGGCCTCATCATACCCAACAATTCTGAACAAAACTATTTTTATCAGAAAAGTATTCATTAACGCAATTTATTCACAAATTGAAAGGTTTCGGTGAAACATATTGACAAATCCGTAGATCTTCCGTCGGCAGGCTTGGATTTTACGGCTGTTAACGTTGTCGCTATTGTAAAAAGCGCTAACTATTGGTTTTTTATATCTGATTTAACTGCTCGATGCGAGTGTTCAAAGAATTTTGCAAAAAAGATTCTGCTACACCTCGGAACAACAGACCATTTACCTTGAGCATTTCGATGAGAGTACTTTACAATTTTCAGATACTCAAAATTTTTTTCTAAGAACATTGGACGTGTCTCAACCAGGCTAAAACACTGAAACTTTTCTCCTTCGCACTTTTTTGCAAGAAAAAAGCAACAAAAATTACCTCAAGGCATCAGAGGGCGGAGAACAGTTTTAGTTAAGGCGATTCGATAAAATGAGTAAATAAAAATTACCGCAGTGTCTACTATCGGATGGTAGCCACCTTCAAAACGAAGCCACCCACCTGTAAATCCCAGCCTTGAAGTCTGCCGCATCCAACCAGCTACGGCGACTCTTATATAGCAAACGTTTACGCCTACGTGGATTTTAGCTGTGTTCCCATTTGTGTTTCGGGGCATTCTATTGTTCCCCGCGACGCACGCCTCGCAGTATCTTGCCCTCATAACTTTCCCTCCTGGAATACTGCTCCAAGAGCCGGCTGTGAGATCAGCTGCATCGTGAATAGCGTCTAAGCGATTGGAAAAGGAATGGTAAACTTTTGTTTAGGTTTGTGGGGTTATAACATCCTGAAGCGGCTTAGGCTATCAGGTACGCCGTAGTGAAAAGCTCAGGGAAAATTTTGGCAGCGGCTTAGCTCTTGTTAAGCCCGGATATACAAGCTAAAAGCTGCAGTTATGCTTCGTTTCACGTCATGGCTGTCGCAGTTCGCGCACAACGCACTGGGAGCACCACGATAACGGTGGAGGCGTTAGGACGTCCTCCCAATGCTTGTGCGTAGGCGGAGGAAGAGACAGAAATCTGCGCGGTTGAAATTCAGGGGGCACTATGGACGCGTTTGTGCATCTCCTTCCATGGCGAGTGCGAGCGCTTATTCTCTGACAAGCGCATTTATAGCCCAGTAGCGTCTAAAGGCCGACGCCTTTGGAATGTCTGGCATGCGCACCAGCTGACCCTCATCACGGACGTCTCCTACCCCACTAGACACGGTACGGGCCTACACTGAGATACACGGTACGGGCCTACACTGAGATACAACGCCGGATCTTGCCTTTCCGACCTCGGCAGTTAAAGCTACTTGGTGCCACACTCACGAAAATTTCGGGAGTGATCACTTTGTGCTCGAGATTGTGATACATGAGCACACCAGGCAATGTACGCGGAAGGCTCAGGTGATTAACTGGGACTCTTTCCAGATGCACAGGAAACAGCAGGAAAAACCTCCCACTATTACTGACATCAAGACATGGACAACCGAAATTGTCAAACGCGTGGCCGACGCCACGCAAACCGTCGACTTAGAGGAGACAGTTCCAGACTGCGACCGCTACTACGCCTATCTGTGGGAGCGCAAGAAGTCGCTCGAAGCTCCACTCGCCACTCGGAGCTGGGACCGGGATAACCGATGTAGACTGGCGCGCGCACACACGAAGATCGAGAACTGTGCAATCGAACTCACTCGACAGAGCTGGCACAACATTTGTGACCAGATGAACAAGACTCCAAACGCTCGTAACGCGTGGAACCACCTTCGGCATTTACTCGACCCAGCTGGAGGCAAACTCCAAACACGCCAACAGCTCGAGCGAATCTTCCACCAGTATCCTGGCACACCACACGAGCTCAAACAAGAGCTTATAAATACATTCGCCCCGAACCAGCGACCAACCTCTCCTTCTATTAGGGCGCTGACGATCCCGGCCTAGACGCTCCAATCACTCTTGCGGAGGTCCGAGCAGAACTCAATCGCCTCAAGACGACTTCGGCAGCCGATCCCGACCGCATTTCAAATAAAATGCTTAGGAACCCACACGACGCATCCATCTTCAAGAATGTTGGGCCAGCGGTACCATACGTCAGGAATAGTAATGCGCGAATCTAGTCCTGATGCCCAAGCCGGGCAAACCCTTAGCCTTGGCCAACCTCCGTCCCATCTCTCTCACGTCCTGCGTTGGGAAGCTGATGGAACACGTTATCCACACCAGACTCCTAAGATACGTCTAAGACAACCATTTACTACCAGACACAATGTTCGGCTTCCGCCCTCATTTAGCGGCCACGGGCATTATGTTTCCTCTCCACCATCAGGTTGTCATGAAACGTTCACTAGACACGAAAATGATCGTCGGCCTCGATGTTGCCAAGGCATTCGACAACGTCCTCCATGAAGCAATCCTTCAACAACTTCAGGCTCTCGGTGTCGGACATCGCACGTGTGCGTGCGTTCGAGATTTCCTCTCCGACTGCACAGCACAACTAAACGCTCGCACGGGAGATCCTTCCATCATCTCTCCGGGAAACCGTGGCAGGCCCAGGGCTCCATGCTTTCGCCTATGCTTTTTAATGTTACACTAACAGGCCTGCTCAAGCTACTCTCCGACATCCCTAACCTGCATCACAGCATTTATGTTGACGACCTCACACTTTGGACCACGTACGGCTGTGACGGCCAGATAGAAGAGACTCTCCAGACCGCATTCAAACGGATCGGAGATTACCTCATGAAAGTTGGCCTCATCTGCTTGGCAACAAGGTCAGAGTATATAATTATCCCGTCCCCGGGACGACGCCCTCCATAGATACATCCAGAGATCAACCTCCAGGTGCAAGGCAACCCGATCCCTCGTCGTACAGATCACATCAGGATCTAGGGCTTACACCTGCAGGCCAACGGTAGCAACAACAACACGCTCCAACGCATCCGCCAGTCGGTGGTACAGATCGGACGCCTCCTTAAGCGAGTTTCCAACAAACCTCATGGTATGCAAGAGTCCAACCTTCTGCGCCTAGTTCAAGCCTTCATCTGCTCCCGCATCACCTACTCTGCACCCTACCTACGTCTCACTCGTGCCGAAAGCGAACGGCTATAGGCGTCACTCCGAAAATTGTACAAGACGGCCCTGGGTCTTTCCATGTCCACAGCTACCCATAAGCTCATGGCTCTTGGTATCTCCAATACCATGAGCGAACTTATCGAAGCAACCCTCACTGCCCAATACGAGCGGCTCTCACTCACACACGCTGGCCGAGCGGTACTGCAGGAAGTTGGGATCGCCTAAAGTCACTGGAACTCTGAAAGTACCGCTACCAGCGGGCGGCGCGCGGGCAACATTGGGGTGTTGTTGCCAGAGGTGGTCCAGCGCGGCGAGCACGTCGTCTGCTAGGCGAAGAAAGTCTCCCTTGCGGCGGCCTTGTTCATCGGTTTTGCGCAAAAATTAATCAATGAAAGTATTCACGATTGAGACCTTAGATGAGTTGAGGGTTTCGAAAACCTTGAAAGCGTCGCATGACAGCTGCGCAGCCTCTCGTATTATTTAGCCCACGGGTGTGAGCTAACAAGCTAAGCAGGCTTTTCCTATTTTGCTTCCGTGAGAGGCTCCCAAATGCATGTTTTCGGGGCCCGGAAAACTTTAAAGCCGGCAGGCTGCGTACATACGAGCGGGGTATAGCAAAACGTTTAGTAAATCGGTTCACTTGGAAGTATGATGCGTATAAAACGTTCCCTGTGCGCTTGCTGTTTCTTGCCGCCTGTTCTTCCCTCCGTGTGGTCAGTCGCCGGTCGGAGGCTTGTGGGAGGCAGTTGCGCGACCCCAAGGTCGACGACGGGACCAACGCTCTAACTGTGCGGCCAGATAGCATGCGGGCGCGCTGTGGCTGTATTTCGATGGAGGCGAAATACAAAAACTGCCGTGCGCAGTGCGATGTAAGTACGCGTTAAATAACTCCAGGTGGCATAAATTCTCCCATTGCGCTCCACTTCGACACCCTTCATAGCTGTCGTTGCACTTCGGGACGTTAAACTCTGCAATTTATTATTTTTATTTAAGCCTCATTAGCCAATATCGATGACCAGCAGGGAAAAAAATCTCGTAAAGCAACGTCATCGAAGACATTTATTGCTGTCACACTCACACGACGCACGCACGCAGACACACGCGGTGCACAGACACACAGATACGCACGCAGACACACACACCGACAGAGACACGCATACACAGACACACGCGGTGCACAAAGGCACGCGCGCAGACACACGCATGCACAGACACGCGGGGCACAGACACACGCGGTGCACACAGATACGCACGCATACACGCACATATACAGACACACGCGGTGCACAAAGACACGCGGCACACAGATATGCACGCAGACGCACGCACTGACAGACACGCACCCACACAGACACGCACGCACAGACATACGCTCCGATAGAGGCACAGACACGCGCGCACACACACACACAGACGCTATACTGAACGTGCTGCTTCATAAAACACGCCGTCCAACCACCTCGGAAGCACTGCGCCCCGTCCAAGCCTCCTTGGCCCCGTTTGGCCCCGTCGGATCCTAGAGCGAGTGGACCAACTATGGAGGTGCCTAATCACGTGATCGCAACTGGCCAATAGGCGGCGCGGCTGCGAAGAGAAAACAGCTGCGGTACTTTCAGAGTTCCAGTGACTTTAGGATCGCCCCGCCGAGAGCGGCCCCTAGTTATGCTGAACTTACCCCGGAATATCACCTAAATCTCCGCATCTTTCCCATTCCAAAACGTATGCACCCGGAACACCATTCCGAGAGACGGGCCGACCGAGCACGCCAATTCGAGAAACGCTTCAGCGGACGTTCGGACGTCTCGTATACGGACGCCTCTTACCATCCCTCGAAGCTAGTGACGGTGGCGGTAGCTCTCGCCCCTAACCGCAGCTGGTACACAGCCTGCAGAATTCGCAATGCAGAAACAGACACCGCAGCAGAGGAGGTTGCCATTGCGCCAGCGCTAGCCGACCCTAATACAAAATCGTCATCAGGGATTCTGAACAGGATATGCGCAACTACGATGGTGGCCGTATCTCTTGCCAGGCTTTACATATTCTCCTTTCTACTGCACCCTCTTCCACCTCTCGCTTACTTCTTCGGGCTCCAGCCCATCAGTCGCTCAGCGGAAACGACCAGGCGCACAGTCTCGCCCGAGATCTCATCTGCCGAGCCGAATGTATGACCAACCTCCCTGCTTCCTCTGATACTAATATCTCATGCCCTTCTCTACTCATCACTTAGACGGACATACTCCAGCACTACCGGCTCGAAAGATGCTTCTATCCTTCCGCATACCGTGATCTAACAAGACGCGAGGCTGTCCAATGGCGCCAACTACAAACTGCCAGTTTTCCAAACCCCCTCTTATACAGCAGGATCTTTCCGCAACAAATAGAACCCATGTGCAAACACTGCTCAACTCCGGCCACTCTCATGAACATGGTGTAGACTTGTACACATTAAAAGACAGACAACTCAAACACCCCAGAGACGTGGGTGTGTCTCCGACGTACTTCCGAGCCAGCAGACCAACGCCGGCTTATCCAGCGCGCGGTGGAGGCCGCGACATCCCAAGGGATCCCCGCCGACATCCTCTAAGCCAGCGCAACCGGTCCTTGGACTGGTCCCCTGTTTTTGGGCGCAATAAAAGAGATCACCACCACCACCAGCGCGGCTGCATTGAAAGGTCAAACGGTGGCGAGGAGGAGTAGCGCGTGCAGCGGTATTGGAACGACGTATTGGAAGCCTCTTGGACGGGACGAAACCTGCGCAAGAGCCAGCTATGGCATCAAGGCTGCCTTAACTGAGGCCCTCTTTAAACTGCTGAGCATACGAGGAAAGGGAAGACAGGAGCTGCTTATAATATACATGAAAGGAGCCAGCAGTAATCGAATCCAAGAAGCATAGGGAATAACCTTTTTTTTTTTTTTGAGTAACTCGAGCTCGTTAGTTTACTTGCATTGTTCATCACCCTCCCTCCAAACAAAAAAAAATACCTTCATATAGGAGCTTTCTTGGAAGAAGTCAAGGTTAAAGCTCTAGGCTATCCCATCTGAAGCTTTCTTAAGCGTATATACAGCCTCGCTGAAAATTACTTGGCGCTAAGGTAGTGCGTGCACATATGATATCGGCAGCGCAGTTTTGCCCGCTCACTGTATCCCTCTTTCCCACCTACGTCCCTTATCAGAAAGCTACACAGTGCCTCAGCTGCAGTTATCTAGCTAGTACGAAATAAGACGAATATTGTGTGGCCTTGAGTTTCTCAACAATGAGAAACCTGCACTACATGAACGCTCTTCAGTGTGGCCATTTAATCTCTAGCGCCGTTCCGAACGCTGAAGAATACCCCTCGTAGTTTTAAAATCCCTTCCTTACTACTGCTCACATTATTAGAGACGAACTTTGAGACATTCTGAATGGTTCAGAGTTTTCAGGAAATTATAAAAATTTATCCAAGGTACTGTTGGGACTGGGAGTCCGAGCCAGGAAACGGTCGAGGCGACGGTGAGTCAAATGACTTTTATATACAGTATGTATAAGGGCTTTTACATGATACCAGGGCCAAGAGCAGCACGGGCTAGCACAAAGAAGAAGGGCGGCCCCGGCGGCGAGTGTAGCTCCGGCGTGATGGCTCTTCTGCTGCCCGTCTGGTGCGCGGGTTCAGCGCGGCTCCGTTTTTAAAGCCGCCAGTGTCCGTTGAGGCAGCCAGCCGTTCAAATCCTCCAATCAGGTCACGGCACTGGCCACCGTTCAAATTAGACGAATGGTTCAGAGGCGGCCGGCGAAGCGCCGGAGGTGTTCGAGCTGACGGTGAGGAGGGCGAGGAGGAAGGGTCCGTGCCAGGCGCCGGCGAGGCGGATGATTCACGCTGCAAGCCGCGACATGTCCGAGAGAGTCTGGGCCTGCTTTGAGCGACGGCGGGCGCGCAGCGCTGGCTTCCAGAGAGGCCAGCCAGCGAAATGTGGGCTCCAGCACAACAGTACCTAAAAAGCTCAATGAGCGTAGGCGTCCACCTTTCTTTTTGTAAGGGAGTATAGACACCTAACATTTGGATGCGTGTTTTTTCCTTTGTAATTATGGGTAACGTATTATTATATAAGAATTACCAGGCGGTATTCGGAATTCTCCTACGACTACTAAGTAATTTATACTCAATTTTTTTTTCTCCGGCTGTTACAGTTTCGGTTTCAACAGCCGAACGATGGCTATGACATCAAAGAGAGGTTATAGGTCACGTGAGGCATGAAAATCTGCAGTATAATCGGTGCTTCTACATTTGCTGTCATTCCGGCTCTTAAGGAAGGCTGGCTTCACCCCTGCAATATAAAATGATGAAGCCGCGATTATGGTCTTCTCACGTAACCTGTAACCTGTCTTTGACGTCGCAGCCATCGTTTGTCTATTGAAACCAAAACCGAAATGGCGTGACAGAAAACTTCGATTATAAATTATTTAGCGGCCGTAGTCAAATACCACATGTGATTCATGCATGGTAATGTCTTGTGGATTATTTTACAGGAGAAAACATGCCACGAAAATTAGCTGTCTACACTCCTTTAAACGTCTCCGTAGTCCCGGTCATGAATCATGTTGGAAGATGAAGTGCCAATGACAGCGATACCGCTGGTGTCGCCCGCGTACGATACAGAAATTGTCATTGCAGCCTTCTTTGATTGCAGCCAGCTTCGCACAAGTGTGTTTGTGAGCCAGAGGATAAAAGGGCGTATCTTCAAAGAGACGAGAACAAACCTCGCCGTTAAGTTGACCTTATTTCTTAGAAAGCTGACTCCTGAGTGGAAGGAAAAGTTTTCTCTTGTTCTTTTCGATTTGATACTGGAGAGGCAAAAGTCTTTCAAACATCAAACTGGGAACCGTGAAAACAGTTGTACGGGATAGCTTACGCATTTCGGGAGCCTCTTGAATAGAATATTGGGAGAGGATCGCATGTACTGTGGTATACCCAATTAAAATCTTAAAAGGCGGTAAACAAAATTGGCCAAATTGCATATACAGCCTTCCCAATCTCGCCCATGATTAAGAGGAGGCATTAAGCACAGGAAGGAATGTTTTCATTGGAAGTCTTTCATCATTTCCATCATTTTTCATCAAGGCAAGCATTTCTATGGATTATGTCTACGTGGGCCTAGGCCTATGTACTTCTTCAGGCATTAGCAGCTGCGTGCTCTTGAAAATGCTGTAAAATGTTTTGAGCTTTGTTCCAGCATTCTGGCTGTACTTTTCGTAAATATCCTATTAATATGCATACTGACACATCCAAACTATAAAGTCTGAACCTTACGCGTCCCAAACTAGCACAACTGATGAATAGTAAGGGTTCTCGTGTTTAGTACTGAAAGTATTTGCAGATATCTGAAGGCACCCTGAAAGCTATCATGTAATCCTTAAAAAAAATTAGAGAAGGCACATGCTTTTCAATATATGACAGTTTAAAACAATCATGAGAAATCGTGGCTTCGTCATTGTATCTTTATTGTTACGTTTTCTCACAGAAATTACGCAGTTTGCTGAGCCATTCCCGACTGTTGAAGTAAAGAGCAAGATTCTTAAAGAGGAAGGTAAACTACTGCTGCACTCTCCGATGCACGTCAGGCCTCAGGATTATGTACCGATCCCATAAATAGAATCAAGTTGTCCTCGTTTCTCTTGATGATAAACAAGAAAGGATGATCTACGACAAAGTTTATAGGCTCTTCTGGGCGACCAGGAGCACCTCCCCCCGAACCCTCTGCACCCGTTGCGGCCGCGGCCACCGTCTTGTACTCGTCGACCTCAACTACTGCCTCGTGGATAATGGAGGAAACCGGAGGACTCTGCTTTTCGAACATCCCCGACAGGTCTACACTCTCCGCGTCGAAAAGCTGTTTGACACCCAGAGCTCTAAGGACATTTTTCATGTACGTTTTTCTCTGAACCTTGAACTTGGGAAGGGAGAGCCGAACTAAGTGGAATCTTTTGAGGCTGTCGAGCAGCGAACGGAGATCATGTTCCGTTAGTCGCTCTTCCAGAGAGGTCAACCCGTCAACTTCATTCGGAAGGACGACCACCATAGAGTATTTGATTCCCTCGTATGGCATCTCCAGGGCCCTGCAATTCAACTGCCGGAAGTCGCTGACCATGTATCTATTTTCCTGGTACATCATCTGAACCTTCACAGTGCTCTTAGAGTCGAGATGGAAATCTTTGGGGCTTGTATCTGTCGGATTGAATTTAAAAGCCCATTTAGCTTCAAAGTACATGGCGTTGACCAAGATAAACTTGCTCACTTCACTGACGCTTCCTGGGTCGAGAATATTCTGAATTTTAGATTTGGTTATCTTCGAAACCCACTCATTGACTTCTTTTCTGACGGCATCGGGGTTTCGCGTGAAGTCCACCGACAGTATGCTGGCTCTGTAGAATTGCTTCAGGTGCGTCGCGTACTCTTTCAGGACAGGGTACTGGCGTGCACTGTAGAGTCTGTTGGCTATGCGAAAAACGACGTCACGGGTTGAGAGGCTACAGAGCGCTTCAGAGAATCTTCGTATATTTTCACCCCTTTCGTGCCCGCCTCGGAGGAGGTTCGACAGTTCATCGCCGGTTCTGCCGCCGGCGCCTGAGAGAAGCATCGAAAGCACGACGGAGATGCTAAACGGCGAAAAGACGATGTTTCCGTTCGGATTATCCGGCGCTAAATATAAGTACATTTCCAAGGAAGCATTGAGCAGGTAGAATCCGAGTGCATGTCCCTCCATGACCTGTACTTTTCTGAAAAAGGACGAAATGCATAGGTAAGAAGATGCAAGCTGCGAAGCCCCGCGTGACTCTGAGTATGCCGGCCTAAACGCATGCACCAAACACGGTATAGTTCTGCTTTGTGAAGTCATCCACACTGGCCGTTGGAGTTGTATGCAACCACAAGAAGTAATATGTGGCTAAGCGGTCTTATTCGCCAGCACAGCCTAGCTCAGGCCATATAGCTGGATTGAAAATAATACAATCCAACTACTGAGTCTTGCAATAAATGTTGCACAATGTTTAAAATACCAATAAAAATCCGCTATATTTATTTATATGTGGCTGAATATCATTCGGCAATAGTTATACTGAGCGATGAAAATTAAGCTTTACAAAGTTCTTAAAGATTAGGCACTGCAAGCTACGCGGGACTTAAATTGCCTAAGACCTAAGTCAGCTCGCAGCATGAGTTATGCTGCCAGCGGAACACCAAGTGATAATTTCACCGCCAGGCACCTGGATAATTAAAACGATAAATGAATATTTTGCAGGCGTAAGTATGCTGGCATGTTTAATTTATACACTTCGAGGGAGTGGTCTTCCTAAATATTAAGGCGAAAGCCTTTAATGTCTCATCGTTGTAAGCAGCAGTTGTCGACAGAAATGTCACGCTTTTCAATTGGTCGAAACGGTCGTGACGTCACAGTGCGCGAATTTCAAACGGGGCTAATTGTACTTTGGCTAGTAACCGTAAACACGGATGATGGTACCACACAACCAGACTACCGGGGGACTCCTAATCCAAATTTAGACGCAGACATCACAGACGCAGAGGTCTGGTACGCAATTGGAAAACTGCGGACAACATCTGCGGCAGGACCAGACAAAGTAACAAATAAGACTCTCAGGAACTTAGACGCAACGTCGATCGCGGCGGTTACAGACCTTATGAACAAATACTGGCATGCAGGCAACATACCACCAGAGTGGAAACACGCGAAAATCACTTTTATTCCTAAAGCGGGTAAGAAACTCAGCACTGAGAATCTACGCCCAATTTCATTAACATCATGCCTAGGCAAACTCATGGAACATGTCATCCTCAATAGGCTCCAAAACTATGCGGAGGACATGAAACTCCTACCTGAAACAATGTTAGGATTCAGGGCCCAACTATCTACCCAGGACATACTCTTGCAGCTTAACAAGGACATAATTGAAGCTGACGAGGGAACAGGAACGAAAGCAATATTGGGTTTAGACCTTGTTAAAGCTTTCGACAACGTCACCCACAAAGCCATTTTGACAAACTTGTCAGAAATCAACCCCGGAGAAAGGACGTACAACTACATCCGATCCTTCCTCACTAACAGAACAGCAGTGATAACGGTCGGAACAATAGAGTCCGCCCCAATCACACTAGGAAGTAAAGGAACGCCACAGGGCTCCGTCCTGTCCCCTTTCCTTTTTAACCTCTCCCTCATCAAAATTCCCCCCAAACTGGCACAAATACCAGACCTACATCACACGTTCTATGCAGATGACATCACACTTTGGGTAACCAAAGGATGCGAAGGCTACATAGAAGACACACTCCAAGCAGCAGTGGACATCATTGAGGCATGCGCATGGGAATCCGGCCTCACTTGTTCTGAGCAAAAATCTGAACTTTTAGTGATCCGTCGTAAACAAAGAGGTAGGCGTACCACGACAACCCCCCCGCAAATAAACGTCTATGTTAATGGACGATCTGTCAAAGAGGTACAGACCATGAGAATACTGGGGTTGTATTTACAAACAAATGGAAAGAATACTGACACACTCACTAAGCTAAAACGCACGGTAGAAGCGACGGCGCGATTAATCCGCCGCATAGCTAACCGCAGACAAGGGGTGAGGGAAAGAGATTTATGCCGACTAGTGCAGGCCTTTGCGCTAAGCAGGATACTCTATGCCACCCCTTATCTCAAATTTTCGAAAGCAGAAAAGGACAAATTGGATAGTATGATACGGCAGGCCTATAAGGCTGCGTTAGGACTCCCACTAAATGCCTCAACTGAAAGGCTTATGAGGTTAGGAATACATAACACCTACAATGAACTGAAAGAAGCCCATTTAATGGCTCAAACAGCGCGATTAGCCAATTCCAGAACTGGCAGGAGTATTCTTACCAGGCTCGGAATTAACTTTCAACCTACGAATAACGATGCTAAAGTAGACTTACCCCGCGACTATAGGACGGCCCTACTAATCAAACCACTCCCCAAAAACATGCACCCCTTACACCATGAGGGTAGAAGACAAGCAAGAGCCAAAGCCTTACATAACAAATACAGACAGTGCGCTGGAACACTTTATGTAGATGCAGCAGAATACAAAAATACCAATGCCTTTGCAATTGTGGTTGTGAACGAGAATGGTGACCACATCGTCTCGGCGACAATCAAAACGAAATCCTCTGAAACGGCAGAAGAGGCGGCTATAGCCCTCGCCCTAGTGCATACCCAAGGAAGCATCATCTTCAGCGATTCCAAAATGGGTATCAATAATTTCGCTAAAGGGCGAATTACAAACACCTCCCTTAGAATCCTTAACGCAACCAAATTCTCACCAAATTATTCCGAATTGATATGGGTCCCAGCCCATTCGGGGAATCCGGGGAACGAGGCAGCCCACAATAAAGCCCGAGGTTTCGTCGACCGGGCAGTGGATGAGTCTGGCTCCCTGAATTTCACGAAGGACTCCATGATCACATATCATGATCTCACCAATCATTTTAAACTAGAGAGGAGAATTTTCCCCCCTCCAGACAAAAGACTTAGTAAAGAACAAGAGGTTACGTGGCGTCGTCTACAGACGAGATCGATACGCACCCCATCACTCCTCGCGCGCATTTATCCAGATCTTTACAACCCAAACTGCAAACACTGTGGCCAACGTGCTACCTACGATCACATCCTGTGGGACTGCAAAATAGAGCCACCTCCGGGTGATCTAGTTACAGCTCCTTCTCTCGAGCGGTGGGAGACCGTGCTGGCTAGCTCTGACCCCAGAACGCAAGTTTTGGCGGTGGAGTGGGCTGACAAAGTCGTCGAGGGCTATGTACTCTCGACCACTTAACGCGACCTCTTGCCAAGCTCTTCCCGGCGAATAAAATGTTTTACAATCAATAGTAACCGTGCAACCAATTGAAGGGATCGTATAGTGATGCTCCAAGGAAGTGGGACTGAGCTTAGTTAATTGCTTAATTACACAATTAGCCTAATTAAGTTTTCTAGTCAGGTCGTATAAAGAAATAAAAACGAGTAGGAAATTGGTCGAGCTTGCGAATCGAACCCCGGTCTTCGGCGTGCGAGACGAGCATGCTATCCACTCCTCCATGCCAGCTCGATGGTTTAGAGTGAACAAAGGCGCGTCTAGAGAATACGGTGTCTTCGCTCACTCTCATCCTCCTCCCTTCCTTTCTGGCGAGGTTTAGGTGTCCACCGAGATATTAGAGACAGATACATTTCCTTTCCTCAAAAACCGATTTACTGACGAGCGAGGCGTAGAAACAAATGGGCGATGGCTTTCTATGGACTCCCTGGCAGCGTTGCAAGACGCTGTCGCGTTCCACTCTTAGAGGCGAAGCTTAACATCTTGACCACACATCAGTCACCACACTTTAGGTCAAAAAAGTGCCCCCCTGAATTTTGACGGGTGTCCACCTATGTGAGACAGTTACTGCGTGATTTCCTTTCCTCAAATAAAATTTTCGATTTCTTCATTACGGGCCCTCTTTGTCTTCTTTCACACCCACTTCCTCCTTTCCTATAGGGTGCAGTTCAGGTGTCCACCGAGATGACAGAGAATTACAGCGCCATTTCCTTTCCTCAAAAAGCGTTGCGTTCAAAGGGCAAGGCATCGCGCCGAACAGGTGGTGGCGTTCCGTGGACTCCCTGGCAGCGCTACAACACGCTTTCGCGTTCCACTGCTAAAGGCGAAGCTTAAGCCTCATTAATTAGCAGTTAATTAGTATTCAGGCATTAATCAGTAATTAGCCATTAATTAGTGATTTGTCAGCACTTAGTAATTAGTACTCAATTATATGTGACGCCACCAGCGCCACAGAAGCAGCGAAAGTGGTGCGGAAAGCGCTTTCGCCTATACGCACTTTAGACAGTCAAAGTGCCCCCTGAATTTTTTCCGTTTGGTAGACCGCCCATAGCACGCGTGAGTTCCGACTTATTTGCTTCCAAATTTTGTGCTCAATCCGCATAGTTTTCAATACGTGGCGGTGACGGTCGGCGCAGAAGTTCTCCTTGCGTGACGCTGTGTTCTGTCTGCCAATGGCGGTGAGTGACCGGTGACTGTGACGTATGCTCGCCTGTCACTTTGTCACTGTCAGGCACAGAAAGGGAAAAAACGCCCGACACAACAGTGCGTCACACAAGGAAGTAGTTTTGCGCCAATAGCGACTGCCTTGCATGAGCAGTTTTAACTAAATCAGTGTCTGGAAACACGCGTTCTGTAGATGCTCTCTACCGTTTGGAATAGCCTACAAACGTGACCATCTGTATATTTCTATTACAAACATTCACCCTAGCCAAAGTGCTATGTCATTATATCATTTTCTCTCTTTAATCTCTCTCTTTAATTTTCTATCTTTAATGGCGTTGGGACGAAAGTAATCATTTTGCGCCTTCATCGGCACGACACTTATGTGTAGAGGTGGATCTGGCGTAACACTCAGCGCATAATTTCATCTGCAAATCTTGTTATGGTCGCCCTTTATATCAGCGGGAGAAAACAGCAAGATGTGAAAGCCTCACTTCAGTGTCGCAGCTTTAGTCAAAAATGAAGCATTTTCTTGCGTGGAGCTTTTTTTGCGCTATAGAGGATGTGTCACCTAAGACGTTAAACAACTTTTAAAAATAGACTTCCTGAGTTAGAGGGGCCCTTTATTGCGCTTATCATTTATCAGGTGTGAAGAACATCAGAATATAGCTAATACTTTCTAACTAGAACTCTGGTTGAGAAATACTGAATAGTTAACTTTCACCTTTTATATTTTGGGTCCGTATTACTGAGAGGCGTGTAGCCCACCGTAATTAATGACCATATCAGTTTTTAGATTTGCAAAAATGCGCTTACCCTCGATTCCATGGCCAAGTAAATTTCGGCTACATCGCGCCAAAATGCTTGCGCTTTCGAGAAGTTCCCAGGCAAAGCACCCTCTAAAGTGCATGGAACGCGTCAGAATAGCCAAAATTTGCTGGGCACAGCACCGAGAATAATCGCGTTTTCTGAATTGCAAAAACTGATATGGATATTAATTGTGGTGGGCTACACGCCGCTCAGTAATTAAGGACCTTAACAGTAATGGCTATTAAGGTAACTAATCAATATTAGTTAACCACACTGCCAGTTAGCACATCTCAGCTGTATCCTGATGTGATTCACCGCCGAGAATACTATGCCAATAAAAACACTCTTCTAACTCACAAAGCCTCTTTAAAAAAAATGTGTATGGCATTAGGTGAAACAATCTGTGTACGTGCTTTACATACGTGCTATATACGCGGTGCTTTTTCTGCGGTATATACGTGCTTTATATTAGTGCTATATACGTGCTAAATACGTTGTGCTATTTCTGTGCTATATGCATGCTTTATATACGTGCTATATACGTTGTCCCTACGTTGTCCTATATACGTCGTAAGCATCGATGTCTTTTCTCGCCACTTGTGAAAATATATATACGACGAGGAGGTTCGCATACCCATTGTGCGACGTAGCGTTAAAAATCGATGTCGATAGATACCTTTCAACGGCATTTTGCTTGAAGCAGAACGGCGGCGTATCATACCAGAGTATAAATTTATCCTATTAAAAAGCTCTGTCGTTTAACTTAACAAAAATTATGTGAAAATTAGCTCTTCTCTCCAAGTCCTATAATTATGCAACGTGTAGGATATGCCGAGTTCGATGAAAGAAAGCCCAATTCAGAAAGCTACCTTGCTTTTAACCCGTCATTTCACTAAATATGTCTGATTTAAGTGTGCTGCGTGCACGCTCATGTCATGCTCGCCATGACTGAACTCAATTTCTGATAAGATTGTGGGCAAATCTGCGACCTCCACTTAATAAAAACAGCCAAAGTTCAAAGAAAAAGGTTCCCCTATAATGAAAAGCACAGCCTTTGAAGGGCATATGTTGCATATTTTGCTTTATATATCAAAATTCTGATCGCCCCGCTTTTGCGTTAAGTGTAATGGAACGCCTACTGAGGCGTCGAAAACTATTCCCTGCCGATTTCTGTTATTGTCATTCCATCTAGTTTTTCAGCGTATGCTCGCATTAACATTTCAAACCACGCTTTTTGATTTATAAAGATGGTTTGGGCGCCATAGTAATATTCCTAAAAGCGCGAGTGAAGACCACAAACGATTCTTTTTTGGCTATACGAATGACTAATTTATAAACGAACTGAAATTGTTAGCAATAAATATAGATGTCTGATTTGAAATAGAGGTTTTTGTCTAGCGATCTGTGATTACAGAGGAAGTGGAAGCACAGATACTAGAGGTCAAATTATAGAGAATATTATTTTGAGAAGTAATATTTGTTTGTTGAACTCTTGTAAATCTACACACAGTTCACCAACCTCGTGTAAAATGAGGTCATCAGATATTTCGTTAAGTTCAGTGTCTTGCTTTAGCGATTTATATGTGATGTCATCGAGACCACATATGAAAGCGATCACGTCTTTATAATAATGAGTTTAACATTTGCAAGCGAGGTCATCCCAACAAAACCGCGGGTTTGGAAGCCTCTGCAAGTTGTCTCCCCAAATCTTTTGAAAGTGTTCTGAAGAATAGATTAATCCTTGTATTAGAATACAGTAAACTTGTTGACATTGAACAACATGGGTTTAAAGCAACATGCTCAACGACTGACCATCTTCTTCGGGTGAAAATACTGCACGAAAAGCATTTATACATAAACAGCCCCGTATTGATAAATTCTTAGATTTAGAGAAAGCATATGAGACGTCCTAGTGGTATGGGATCCTTTCCGACCAATCTGAACTAGGCATCCGACGTAGGATGTTGAACTGCCAGAAAGACTTGCTATCCTACAGTTCATTTCATGTGCGCCTAGGCTGAACCCTTTCGAGAAGCTTCCTTCATGAGAATAGGTTACCTCAGGGGTGCATTTTAAGCGCAACGCTTTTTGTTGCGGAAATTATGGGTCAGTTATGGGTGAGTCGGTTATTCATCAATCAATCAATTAATTGTCGGTTTTTAAAACTTATAAGACGATGATTTATTATCCCTTTCTTTGTTCAAATTCGACGCTTTAATTGCTTTTCCATCCACTTACTTTATACTCATCCAAAGAACTAAACCCTTAATTGCTTTTTGTTCTAATTAATTAATTACTTCAAATCAGTGAAGTGTTTTTCATCAATTACTTTCGATTTCATTCACCAGACACGTTTCAATTCGTTCCGAACTTTTATTTTTCCACTCATTTTGTACAATTCCCTGCTATTGCTTGCCGTCCGCGCTATTTCGGGATTCAATTTCGACATTTTGACTCCATTTATTGGGTATAAGTTTTTGACATCTTATTGACAGTTTTTTTTTGCCCTGAATCCTCACACCGTCCTCTATCGATCACAGCCATTCGTTCAATGCTACCTCTTCTCAGAAAGTCGCAACTGCTGCGGTCACGTTTTGGTGACACATTTTGGGGACACGACCCCACCGACGTAGCCTAGAAATGTTTTCTCATGAGCAAGTTACACATTCTGAAACCTTGCATTAGAGAATACAAGACACACACACACCAAAACATACCACGGAAGTAATTTTGTTGGACACACACAACTGGCGTATAACTTATTACTGACAAAAAGACCAATATATATGTGAAAAATGTGGAGGTGACATTACAGTAAACCAAATTTTGTTTTCATGCACAGAATTCGAACGGCTAAGGAAAAAATGTTTTACTATATTCGACAATGCACACATTCCTTTCCACCCCACCTTGCTTCTAGGAGACAACTGAGTTGTTGAAATTTCTTGTTTTTAGCTTCCTGAACGAAGCGATGACCCTAAGTATGTTATGTTTTCAAACCTTTCACCTGTCACCTACTAAACAACTGATTAAACCTTGGCATGACGCATGAGGGCCTTATTTGCTGACATGCCAGAAAACTGAAATCAACAACCTCTAGTTAAGAAATTTTCTTTGAAATATTGAAAATGCTTTTAAACTGGTACTTCAACATTCAGTGATAGACGCGCCAAGTATTTACGCTTCGTCGCACATGCACCAGTCCTCCGCTCCTCGACAAAATGCGTCTAGCTGTTAAGGCGTCCCTAACCACTTTTTGGCATTTCTAATAAACAAAGCCCTATCTATATATCAGGGTAGGTCAAGTTGTCCCGTGAAAATATCGGAAGCTTGCACGCTGCTAAATACAGCAAATTTGAAACCAAAATTCTGTTTCGTTTCCATCTCTAGAGGAATTACTTTTCTCCAAGTATGTGAAGACAAAAGTACCAAGGGAAATGCGCTAAGCCCAATTAATTCCTCTGGTCCATCAATATGACTGACAGGAGTCCCACGTGCATGGCTAACTGCGCTCTGCATTCGAGCTATTATTTTCAGCCGGTTTTCTTCAATTTCGATGTAACTGGCCCATTACGTTCCCTCCATTTCTGAACTTGTGTATAGAAAGAAAAGTTCGAGCGCGAAGTGATGGCTGGCGAAATTTCCCGCCTGCATCGTGAAAAAGCCGTCAGCGCTGGTTCGTATTCCCACTGCAGTGCCATCAAGTTTTGACATGGTGCGCAGCTACTTTGCGTTTCCTTAAACCCGTGTACTGTGTGGTGCTGTAACTATTCATTCCCCTATATTTTGTGTATTTTAGTTAGCACGCACATTCCCTGCAGGCACGAAATTCCAAGCCCTTTCCTGAGCAATTTACCCTTCCCCCATATATATATATATATATATATATATATATATATATGTATATATATATATATATATATATATATATATATATATATATGTGTGTGTGTGTGTGTGTGTGTGTGTGTGTGTGTGTGTGTGTGTGTGTGTGCGTGCGTGCGTGTGCGTGTGCGTGTGCGTGCGTGTGTGTGTGTGTGTGTGTGTGTGTGTGTGTGTGTGTGTGTGTGTGTGTGTGTGTGTGTGTGTGTGTGTGTGTGTGTGTGTGTGTGTGTGTGTGTGTGTGTGTGTGTGTGTGTCGAGAAAACTTGCTTGGACTCAGAAACATACGCAAAAAGGATAAGAAGACACACACACACACATATGTGGGTATGTGTTATATTAATCGTGCTACTCTTAGTGTGGTACTAGTTAGAACGCGACAGTTTGTGTGGCACTACGAACTGACACATCTAGAGGATAGGTGCATTGCGCATATATTTACAGCGCAGAGGAGATGCGCAACGCCGAACGCCAACGAAGCAGAAAGGGCGCTGATATAACTATTTTGTCTTGGGGTAGTAACAACTGGATCGGTCGAAAGAAACCAGCTTGGGTGCGCCAGAGCGATACAGATTCCTTACGACGCCTTTAAATCGGCTAATAAACCGCATTTAAAGAACTGTGGGACTATATTCCGAGTACCATGCGTAAAACCTCGGGCCAGTAACTAAATTTTCGACCCTAGGGTGGTGAGATGCTGCTCATGAAAAATTCTGCTAAGCAACTCTTGCTTCCAGCCCTTTAGTATATGTTTAAATATTTTTTAATAACGAAGTGTTGGCTATCGGCTATTTTCACGAAACATCTGTAAAGCGGAGTATGTATGTAAAAAGACAAGCTTCTTATTATTTTTTCCTCTAGAGATACCTATGATAGAATGCGAGTTACGGGCCTCCTCTTTAATTACAAACCTTCCTGTCTTGTAAGCACATTGGACGTGGTATAGTAGGACGAGTGACTGAAACAAATTCCATCTACACTGAAATCTTGTTACCATGCTGTTATTAGTAGAACAGCGTCCCACAGTGACTGGCTTTTCAAAATGGTGCTATTTCGTAATTACACTTTTCTGCGAGAAGCCGACAACAAAACCGGCTCCAAGCAATCAAAGGGCAGAGAAGACCATTTTCGCTAAGGCACACCGAATACAATGAGTAAATCAACAATACCACAGTATCTCCTCACGGATAGTAGGCACGTTCCAACGAAGCCGCCCACCTGCAGATCGCAGCCTTGAAGTGTGCTGCGGCCAGCTAGCTGTGTAACGAGCCTTTACGCCTACGTGGATATTAGCTGCGTTCCCATTTGTGCGCAAGGGCATTCTCTTGTTCGTCGCGTTGCTCGCCTCGCAATAACCTGCCGTGATTACATGACCATCTGGAATACTGCTCCAAGAGCCGACTGTGAGACCGGTTGCATCACGAATAGTGGCGCCGCGATTGGCAAAAACTTGCTAAACATTGGGGGGAGCAGCCGCTAAAATATGCGCCGTCCAACTTAAGAACATGGAACGGAGGCTATGCAGTGTTCCGACCGTATTTGGCTGCTTTTTGCTGCCACTGCTTATTGCTGCTATGCCTGCTGCTGCCTTGGTGTCCTTGCTTGTCGCTGCTACCGATACTGGTTGCTTCTCTTACAGCTGCTGCTACCGCTGCTAGCTGCGGCTGCTGGTGGTTTCGCGTTTTTCTGTTGGCAATGTTGTTAAATAATGGAAACTGTTCTAGAATGACGATGTCGCATGCTCTGTTGAAGTGTCTTTTATGAGCGGCATACCTCCATCACCCGCTGATTTTGGGCTCCAGCGAACTAAAAAAAAACGTCTTGAGAGTGATGTCGCTTACGCGATGCAAATATTGCCGCCCTTAAGATGGCATTATCCCAACTGAAAAGTGATGTGCTTTTCCAGACGCCATGCTCATGCTCTACTAAAATGCAGCATTCAAATTTGAACCGATAGTTCGCTGTGTAGCAATCTTGCGGCGTACATCATGCCGTGGTGCTATTCGGCCAGGTGCTGGCCCATTTGGCTAGATTTCTACAGCTGACGCGAGCCTTGGCATAACGGAAGGTATTCATTCAAATACGTTTCCTCTGATTGGATTAGTAGCCCGAAATAGTAAACGAAGTATTACTTGCCACATAGATAATCATCCGCAAAATTTCAGCTTAGGAGTGTTTAGGTGATGCAAAGGTTTGGGTCTTGTGGTGGCGATGCACAATTCTTGTCAAATGTCTCCATGATGAGCGACAACCGGGCGATGCGTTGAAGTTTTTTTATTATCTTGCACAATCCCGGGACCACGCTTTCGAATGTAAGATTTGCACTCGCCTTCCGTAAACTGAGCGAGTAAAATCGGGCATGGTTCAATGTTCGGGGAAATTTCTAATGTCCAGTAGAACTATAATAATGCAGTAAATGTTCATTGGCATCGACGCAATCGCACCTAGTAGGCCACAAAGCAAATCTCTACAGCTTCTAAAGAAACAGTAGTCTAAGAAAAAATCGTCCTTACACATACGATGCGTGCTAACAAATTCCTTATTTAAAGCATGGAACTGTTTACTAATTAGCATGCCTGCAAGCGCATCTCCACAGTTTCAAAGTAAAGCTATAAAAATTCCACAGAAAATTTACATTTAAAAAAAATTCCTCAAGGGGGATCGAATCCCACACCATCGCGTCGTCACAGCAGTCTTTCTGCAAACTGAGCAAACTTGCCTGATGTAAAATGTTTTCAGCTTTTTTGCAGCTTCTGGCTCCTAATGCTAACAATATGCACATTGGCACCACCCAACTAAAACTTCTTTAGCTTAGGTATCCAACGCTCGTACGATCGATGAATATTAACGGTTTTCGTGTTAAGTATGGAAGATATTTGCAGATATCTGAAACCAACCTGAAAGCAATGATACAAATCTAAAAACAAATTAGAGAATATATGAGAGTTTAAAAACAGCCGTGAGAAATCTTGGCTTCGTCATCGTATCTTTATTGTTGCGTTTTCTCACAGAAATTATGGAGTTTGCTGAGCCATTCCCGACTGTTGAAGAAAAGAACAAGATTCTTAAAGAAGAAGCCGTAAACTACTGCTGGACTCTCCGATGCACGTCAGGCGTTAGGATTATGTACCGATCCCATAAATAGAATCAAGTTGTCCGGGTTACTCTTGATGATAAACAAAAACGGATGATCTACGACAAAGTTTATAGGTTCTTCTGGGCGACCAGGAGCACTTCCCCCCGAACCGTCTGCAGCCGTTGCGGCCGCGGCCACCGTCTTGTACTCGTCGACCTCAACTACTGCCTCGTGGACAATGGAGGAAACCGGAGGACTCTGCTTTTCGAACATACCCGACAGGTCTACACTCTCCGCGTCGAAAAGCTGTTTGACACCCAGAGCTCTAAGCACTTTTTTCATGTACGTTTTTCTCTGAACCTTGAACTTGGGAAGGGAGAGCCGAACTCTGTGGTGGTTTCCTTTCAGGCTGTCGAGCAGCGAACGCAGATCATGTTCCGTTAGTCGCTCTTCCAGAGAGGTCAACCCGTCAACTTTATTCGGAAGGACGACCACCATAGAGTATTCGTGTCCCTCGTACGGCATCTCCAGGGCCCTGCAATTCAATTCCCCGAAATCGCTGACATCGTATCTATCTTCCTGGTACATCATCTGAACCTTCACAGTGCTCTTAGAGTCGAGATGGAAATCTTTGGGGCTTGTATCTGCCGGATTGAATTTAGAAGCCCATTTAGCTTCGAAGTACATGGCGTTGACCAAGATAAACTTGCTTACTTCAGTGACGCGTCCTGGGTCGAGAATATTCTGAATTTTAGATTTGGTTATCTTCGAAACCCACGCATTGACTTCTTTTCTGATGGCATCGGGGTTTCGCGTGAAGTCCACCGACAGTATGCTGGCTCTGTAGAATTGCTTCAGGTGCGTCGCGTACTCTTTCAGGACAGGGTACTGGCGTGCACTGTAGAGTCTGTTGGCTATGCGGAAAACGACGTCACGGGTCGAGAGACTACAGAGCGCTTCAGAGAATCTTCGTATATTTTCACCCCTTTCGTGCCCGCCTCGGAGGAGGTTCGACAGTTCGTCGCCGGTTCTGCCGCCGGCGCCTGAGAGAAGCATCGAAAGCACGACGGAGACGCTAAACGGCGAAAAGACGATGTTTTCGTTCGGATTATCCTGCGCTAAATGTATGTACATTTCCAAGGAAGCATTGAGCAGGTAGAATCCGAGTGCATGTCCCTCCATGACTTCTATGATTCTGAAAAAGAAAGAAATGCATAGGTAAGAAGATGCAAGCTGCGAAGCCCCACGTGACGCTGAGTATGCCGGCCTAAACGCATGCACCAGGCACGGTATAGTTCTGCTTTGTGAGGTCATCCACACTGGCCCTTGGAGTTGTATGCAACCACAAGAAGTAATATGTGGCTAAGCTGTCTTATTCGCCAGCACAGCCTAGCTCAGGCCCTATAGCTGGATTGAAAATAATACACTCCAACTACTGAGTGTTGCAATAAATGTTGCACAATGCTTTAAAATACCAATAAAAATCCGCTATTTTTATTTATATGTGGCTGAATATCTTTTGGCAATAGTTATACTGAGCGATGAAAATTAAGCTTTACAAAGTTCTTAAAGATTAGGCACTGCAAGCTACGCGGGACTTAAATTGCCTAAGACCTAAGTCAGCTCGCAGCATGAGTTATGCTGCCAGCGGAACACCAAGTGATAATTTCACCGCCAGGCACCTGGATAATTAAAACGATAAATGAATTTTTTGCAGCCGTAAGTATGCTGGAATGTTTAATTTATACACTTGGAGGGAGTGGTTTTCCTAAATATTAAGGCGAAAGCCTTTAATGTCTCATCGTTGTAAGCAGCAGTTGTCGACAGAAATGTCACGCTTGTCAATTGGTCGAAACGGTCGTGACGTCACAGTGCGCGAATTTCAAACGGGGCCAATTGTACTTTGGCTAGTAACCGTGCAACCAATTGAAGGTATCGTATAGTGATGCTCCAAGGAAGTGGCACTGAGCTTAGTTAATTGCTTAATTACACACTTAGCCTAATTAAGTTTTCTAGTCAGGTCATATAAATAAATAAAAACGAGTAGGAAATTGGTCGAGCTTGGGAATCGAACCCCGTTCTTCGACGTGCGAGACGAGCATGCTATGCACTCCTCCATGCCAGCTCGATGGTTTAGAATGAACAAAGGCGCGTCTAGTGAATACGGTGTCTTCGCTCACTCTCATCCTCCTCCCTTCCTTTCCGGCGAGGTTTAGGTTCCACGTTGCAAGACGCTGTCGCGTTCGACTCTTAGAGGCGAAGCTTAACATCTTAACCACACATGAGTCACCACACTTTAGGTCAAAAAAGTGCCCCCCTGAATTTTGACGGGTGTCCATCTATGTGAGACAGTTACTGCGTGATTTCCTTTCCTCAAATAAAATTTTCATTTTCTTCATTACGGGCCCTCTTTGTCTTCTTTCACACCCACTTCCTCCTTTCCTATAGGGTGCGGTTCAGGTGTCCACCGAGATGACAGAGAATTACAGCGCCATTTCCTTTCCTCAAAAAGCGTTGCGTTCAAAGGGCAAGGCATCGCGCCGAACAGGTGGTGGTGTTCCGTGGACTCCCTGGCAGCGCTACAACACGCTGTCGCGTTCCACTTCTAAAGGCGAAGCTTAAGGGTCATTAATTAGCAGTTAATTAGTATTCAGGCATTAATCAGTAATTAACAATTAATTGGTGATTTGTCATCACTTAGTAATTAGTACTCAATTATATGTGACGCCACCAGTGCCACAGAAGCAGCGAAAGTGGTGCGGAAAGCGCTTTCGCCTATACGCACTTTAGACAGTCAAAGTGCCCCCTGAATTTTTTCTGTTTGGTAGACCGCCCATAGCACGCGTGAGTTCCGACTTATTTGCTTCCAAATTTTGTGCTCAATCCGCATAGTTTTCAATACGTGGCGGTGACGGTCGGCGCAGAAGTTCTCCTTGCGTGACGCTGTGTTCTGTCTGCCAATGGCGGTGAGTGACCGGTGACTGTGACGGATGCTCGCCTGTCACTTTGTCACTGTCAGGCACAGAAAGGGAAAAAACGCCCGACACAACAGTGCGTCACACAAGGAAGTAGTTTTGCGCCAATAGCGACTGCCTTGCATGAGCAGTTTTAACTAAATCAGTATCTGGAAACACGCGTTCTGTAGATGCTCTCTACCGTTTGGAATAGCCTAGAAACGTGACCATCTGTATATATTATAAACATTCGTCCTAGGCAAAGTTTTATGTCATTATATTATTTAGTTAATTAATGGCGTTGAGACGAAAATAATCATTTTGTGTCTTCATGGCCGCGAAACTTATGCAGAGAGGTGGATCTGGCGTAACACTCAGCACATAATTTCATCTGCAAAGCTTATTATGGTCGCCCTTTATATCAGCGGGAGAAAACAGCAAGATGTGAAAGCCTCACTTCAGTGTCGCAGCTTTAGCCAAAAATGAAGCATTTTCTTGCGTGGAGCTTTTTTTGCGCTATAGAGGATGTGTCACCTAAGACGTTAAACAACTTTTAAAAATAGACTTCCTGAGTTAGAGGGGCCCTTTATTGCGCTTATCATTTATCAGGTGTGAAGAACATCAGAATATAGCTAATACTTTCTAACTAGAACTCTGGTTAACAAATACTGAATAGTTAACTTTCACCTTTTATATTTTGGGTCCGTATTACTGAGAGGCGTGTAGCCCACCGTAATTAATGACCATATCAGTTTTTAGATTTGCGAAAATGCGCTTACCCTCGATTCCGTGGCCAAGTAAATTTCGGCTACATCGCGCCAAAATGCTTGCGCTTTCGAGAAGTTCCCAGGCAAAGCACCCTCTAAAGTGCATGGAACGCGTCAGAATAGCCAAAATCTGCTGGGCACAGCACCGAGAATAATCGCGTTTTCTGAATTGCAAAAACTGATATGGATATTAATTGTGCTGGGCTACACGCCGCTCAGTAATTAAGGACCTTAACAGTAATAGCTATAAAGTTAACTAATCAATATCAGTTAACCACACTGCCAGTTAGCCCATCTCAGCTGTATTCTGATGTGCTTCACCGCCGACAATACTATGCCGATAAAAAGGCTCATCTAACTCAAAAAGCCTGTTTTAAAAAAATGTGTATGGCCTTAGGTGTAACAACCTGCGTACGTGCTTTCCATGCGTTCTATATACGCGGTGCTTTTTCTGCGCTATATACGTGCTTTATATCAGTGTTATATACGTGCTAAATACGTTGTCCTATTTCTGTGCTATATGCATGCTTTATATACGTGCTATTTACGTTGTCCCTATGTTGTCCTATATACGTCGTAAGCATCGATGTCTTTTCTCGCCACTTGTGAAAATATATATACGACGAAGAGGTTCGCATACCCATTGTGCGGCGTAGCGTTAAAAATTGATGTCGATAGATACCTTTCAACGGCGTTTTGCTTGAAGCAGAACGGTGGCGTATCACACCAGAGTATAAATTTATCCTATTAATAAACTCTGTCGTTTAACTTAACAAAAATTATCTGAAAATTAGCTCTTCTCTCCAAGTCCTATAATTATGCAACGTGCAGGATATGCCGAGTTCGATGAACGAAAGCCCAATTCAGAAAGCTACCTTGCTTTTAACCCGTCATTTCTCTAAATATGTCTGATTTAAGTGCACTGCGTGCACGCTCATGTCATGCTCGCCATGACTGAACTCAATTTCTGAAAAGATTGTCGTCAAATATGCGACCTCCACTCAATAAATACAGCCAAAGTTCACAGAAAAAGGTTCCCCTATAATGAAAAGCACAGCCTTTGAAGGGCATATGTTGCATATTTTGCTTTATATATCAAAATTCTGATCGCCCCGCTTTTGCGTCAAGTGTAACGGAACGCCTACTGAGGCGTCGAAAACTATTTCCTACCGATTTCTGTTATTGTCATTTTATCTAGGTTTTCAGCGCATGCTCGCATTAACATTTTAAACCACGCTTTCTGATTCATAAGGATAGTTTGGGCGGCATAGTAATATTCCTAAAAGTGCGAGTGAAGACAACAAACGATTCTTATTTGGCTATACGAATGACTAAATTATAAACGAACTGAAATTGTTAACAATAAAGTTAGCTGTCTGATTTGAAATAAACGCTTTTGTCTAGCGAACTCTGATTATACAGGCAGTGGAAACACAGATATTAGAGGTCGAATTTTAGAAGATATTATTTTGAGAAGTAATATTTGTTTGTTGAACTCTTGTACATCTACACACTGTTCCCCAACCTCGTGTAAAATGAGCTATTTAGATATTTTGTTTAGCTCAGAGTCTTGTTTTAGCGATTTTAATGTGTTGTCATCGAGACCACATATGCAAAGCGATCACCTCTTTATATTAATCAGTTTAACATTTCAAGTGAAGTCATCCCAACAAAACCGCGAGTTTGGAAGCCTCTGCAAGTTGTCTCCCCAAATTTTTTGAAAGTGTTCTCAAGAATAGATTAATCCTTGTACTAGAATACAGTAAACTTGTTGACATTGAACAACATGGGTTTCAAGCAACATGCTCAACGACTGACCATCTTCTTCGGGTGAAAATCCTGCACGAAAAGCATTCATACATAAACAGCCCCGTATTGATAAATTCTTAGATTTAGAGAAAGCATATGAGACGTCCTGGTGGTATGGGATCCTTTCCGACCAATCTGAACTAGGCATCCGACGTAGGATGTTGAACTGCCAGAAAGACTTGCTATCCTAGAGTTCATTTCATGTGCGCCTAGGCTGAACCCTTTCGAGAAGCTTCCTTCGGGAGAATAGGTTACCTCAGGGGTGCATTTTAAGCGCAACGCTTTTTGTTGCGGAAATTATGGGTCAGTCGGTTATTCATCAATCAATCAATTGTCGATTTTTCAAACTTATCAGACGATGATTGATTACCCCTTTCTTTGTTCGAATTCGACGCCTTAATTGCTTTTCCATCCACTTACTTTATACTCATCAAACAACTCAACCCTTCATTGCTTTTGCTTCTAATTAATTCATTACTTGAAATAAATGAAGTGTTTTTAATCAATTACTTTCAATTTCATTCACCAGACACTTTTCAATTCATTTGAAACTTTTATTTTTTCACTCATTTTGTACAATTCCCTGCTATTGCTTGCCGTCCGAGCTATGCGCTATTCCGGCATTCAGTTTCGACATTTTGACTGTATTTATTGAGTATAAGTAGTTACCTAATCATCTTAGTGACAGTTTTTTTTGCGCTGCATCCTCACACCGTCCTCTATCGATCACAGCCATTCGTTCAATGCTACCTCTTCTCAGAAAGTCGCAACTGCTGCGGTCACGTTTTGGTGACACATTTTGGGGACACGACCCCGCCGACGTAGCCTAGAAATGTTTTCGCATTAACATGTTACA